>NW_027507784.1:288971811-289625415 GCF_037356315.1 Lithobates pipiens
GGGGACTTATGTCCGACAGACTTCCGAAGGAGTTCCGTCGGAGTTCTGCTGGAATTCCGACAGAGTTCTGACAGACTTTTTGGCTGAGCGGACTTGGCCACACACGATCACACTAAACTCAGACGGATTCGAACGTGATGACGTACGACTGGATTCGAATACGGAAGTTCATAGCCAGTAGCCAATAGCTGCCCTAGCGTCGGTTTTAGTCCGTCGGAATAGCATACACACGAGCGGATTTTTCGAAGGGACCGGGTCCGGCGGAGTTCCGTCGGGAAAATTTGAAGCATGTTCCATATTCTAAAGTCCTTCGGACTTTGGCGAGTCAAAAGTCCGTTGCAGCCCACACACGATCGAATAGTCTGACGGACTCAGTCCGTCGGACTTTGGATGTTGAAAAGTCCGCTCGTGTGTACGCGGCATTAGAGTTAATTTATGGCATATGCTCTGTGCCATGGTGAAGTGACTCCCCTGTGCAGAAGTGATGTCATAGTGGTGCACACTCGCACATTATGGTATAAAGCTGCAGAAGGTCTAGGTAAAAAAATAAATGAACAAGTTTAATATCGCCGTAAAGCCTAAGGTTACATACATTCAAAGCAAAGTGAGCTGTTCTCTTAGTTGAAATTGTAAGTCCTCTGCCTCCTCCCACCCACCTATACTTGCACAGCCATAATGATAATAATCTTCTGGTGCTGTAGGGACTATGCCCACAGTTTCCACCATCTCCCCCATTCATAGAAGCTATACTATAACTTCCATCAATGGAAAGTACTGTATGACTGGAGGATGGTCAGATGAATGAATGGCCTGACTCCTCCCTTTATAGGGCACTTTTTTTTTGATGGAAGCTACAATACAGCTTCTGTGAATGGAGAAGGGGGTGGAAAGGGCAGGCATAGCAGGCAGCACCAGTGCAGTTCCATGGGGTGCATTTAAAATAAAGGTTTGGGGGATTCTTTCCCCATGTTTCCCATGAGTACTGCAGTCCATGCACATTAATGGGCTACTGTACGTGCAACGTGTGCACAAGTGTGAACCTATGGTAAAACTAAGTCTCCTTATAACCTCAATACTAATCCTCTCTGTAAACCTAACACTAAGCCTCCCTGTAACCCTAATAGCAACCCTCTCTGTAACCCTAACACTATCCCTCCCTATAACTTAACACTAAGCCTCCATGTAACCCTAACACTAAGCCTCCCTGTAACCCTAATACCAACAAATCTATGTAACCTTAATACTAACCATTCTTGTATCCTAATACATACAACAATTCTCCCTGTAGCCCCAACACTAACCCTCTTTGTAACCCTTACACAAACTACCGTAATTCTCCCTGTAGCCCCAACACTAACCCTGCATGTAATCCTAACACGTACATTAATTCTACTTATAGACCTAACACCAACCCTCACACAGAGTCTACCTAATACTAACCCTCTTTGTAACCCTAACACTAAGACTCCCTGTAACTCTAATACTAACCATCTCTGTAACCCTCACACTGGCTATAACTAATACTAAACCTCCCTGTAAACCTAACACTAAGCCCTTGTACACACGGTTGGAGAATCCGTCGGAATGTGTCCTATCGGACCGTGTCGTCGGATAATCCGACTGTGTGTGGTATGCATCGGACTGATTCCGTCGGAATATCCGTCGGACCCAATTTTCCAACTAGTTGGAAATATTTCCCGACCAACTGGTTCGATCGGACATACTCTGATCATGTGTAGAGTATTTTGATCGGAAAAGTGCCATGCATGCTCAGATCAAATTCCTACAAAAGCTATTGGCTACTAGCCCGAACGTAGTCCCATCGTAACGAAATTACGTCATCGTGTTCTGAATGATCGGATTTTTTGACAACTTAGTCCGACCGTGTGTATGCAACAGTTTCGGACAAGATCCGACGGACAAAATCCCTCGGACAAAATCTGACAGATTTGGTTGTCAAAATCTCCGACCGTGTGTACAGAGGCTAAGACTCCCTCTAACCCTAATACAAACTCTCTCTGTAACCCTAACACTAACCCTCACATTGCGTCTACCTAATTAGTATGCAAGACAAAATCCAGGAACACGCCCTTTTGACAAAAGTTTGACGCTCTGTTGGCCAACAATCCGATCGTGTGTACGAGGCTTTCATTCGGAATCATTTTGTCAGATATTCCGATCGTGTGTGGGATAATCCAATTGTTTTTCTTTAAAAAATTCAGACGGACCTAGAAATAGAACATATTTCAAATCTGTCAGACGGACTCAATTCCTATCTGGAAAACTGTTTGTCTGTATGCTGGTCCGACGGACCAAATACGACGCAAGGGAAGCTATTGGCTACTGGCTATTAAACTTCCTTTTCTAGGACTAAGAATGGCGCATGCTCAGAAAGGATTTACACGGCGGAAGGGTGCTTTGCTGTGTATTGGACTTCCTATTTCTAGTCCCGTCGTACGTGCTGTACACGTCATCGCGCAAGCTTTCGATGGACTGTTTGTGCATCCGTGTGTGTGGTCAAGTCCGTTCAGACGAAAGTATGACGGACTGTCCGTCGGATTGTATGACGGACTAAGTACGCCATACAGTCCGCTCGTGTGTACGCGGCATAATACTAACCCTCTCTGTAAACCTAACACTAAGCCTCCCCGTAATCTCAATACTAACCCTTCCTGTAGCCCTAACAATAAGCATCCATATAATCCTAACATGTAGACTAATTTCACCTGTAGCCTGAACACTATCCCACCCTTTAACCTTAACACTAACCCCACCTATAGCCCTAACGTTGCCACTAATTATCTTTGTAGCCCTAACACTTAGTCTAACTTTAACCCTAATACTAACCCTCCATGTAGCCCTAACACTAACCCTCCATGTAATCCTAACATGTACACGAATTCTACTGTTAGTCCTAACACTAACCCTATATGTAACTTTACCATTAAACTTTCCTGTAGCCCCAACACTGATATTATTTATCCTCTTAGTCCCTTACACTGAGTTGCCCTTTAACCTTAATATTGATCATCATACAGACTTTTCCTTTCACCCCAGCAGTAAAATTCCATGTAATTTTAACACAAACCCTCATCATAAACTGCTCTGTAATCTTAACCTTTAATGTGGAACCCTTGTACAAGAAAATTATTTGTACTCAAAGTAGAACTAAACCTATTAACTTAACTGTTTCCTCTAACAGTTACATAGAAGTCATGGTGTGAATGAAAACTAACAGTTGCTTGTGCTCTCAACAGAACTGTAAAGTCATCAGATGACTGATGTTATAACTGACCACATGTGCAGGATCATGGTAATCGCAGAACAAATAGAGGCTAAGATGGCGTCTTCCTTGGCTGTAAAGGATGGGAGTGTTTAGTCTTAGATGTTGGAAAACACTGATCTAGATCATACATACAGAAATCTCCTAATAAACTCAATCTGGCAACTCAGACAGATGTCAGTGTAATGAAGATGAAAACATTTGCGCTTTTGTTGGCTGCTCAGACTCACCAAGTCATGTAAGAATAAAGATGGAATTTGGCATGGGTGAGCCTGGAGCTTTGCCAGCCTGTGAACTATTACATTACATTTGCTTTACAAAAACGATGGCCATGCTTAAGAACGGATTGGCATGAGAAGGTAAATGAAGTCACCAGTTTCATGCAAAATACAATAAAGAAAATAACGTTTGTGGCCATTATCATCCAATCAGACATGACCTTTATATTTTTTGACCTGCACTGGGCAAAGGGCCTCTGAAATCTGATGGCAGAGGGTAACAGAGACACTTATTTTTCCTTTTATTTTAAATAAATCCCAAGATAGATATTTAATCCTGAACTGGGATAAGCAATTATTGTCTACGTGTAAGAAGCATGTGTATTCTCACTTGCATGTTGGTGGGCTTTGTGTATTTCTTCCAGATCTGTACAGCAATTCAGTGTGAAACTTTACCTCTGTGCAAGAGCTTCCTTTAATAAAGACCGCTCACTACTGCTCTCTCACCTTGTGCAGGGTGGCCGGTCTTGTCTCCGCCCCCTCCTCTCCTTTTCTGCAGGTAGCCTGAAGTGGGTGGGGCTTACTGGCTCACCTTCACAGCTCTGCTCTCTGCACAGGATATGTACAGCACAATGGTGTGATGTCACAGTTATGTCAATGCTTTTTCAAGATAGTATCTGGGTTTGCAAAAGGAGTTTAGTGCACCCAAAGTGGATTTTGTATAATTTGTGGATAATGAGAAACATATTAAAATGAACGTTTTTGTGTCTGGAAATTCAGCTATTTAAACTCGACAACTAGAATATAAAATCTAAATAAATTTAGTATCAGTTTGTTCTTTTTCAGGAAATGAAAGTGGCTTCTGAATAAACTTCCTTTCTGCTGCAACACAGAAGAGAGATGTAGTGTGATCAGGGTATTGCCAAATCAACCACAGAAAATGGGTGCAGATCTGCAGTTTTGCAGAAGTTAAACATAAGTCATCAGAGCCGCAGAGTTCTAAATTATCCAACTTCCTCCTTATGAAAAAGTCTATCTTTGTGACCGGGTTTCATGTTACACCCATATTTAGGGTGAAATTTGAAGCACGGTCATAGTCCGCGGCCCCCAAAAACAAATAAAGTGTTGGAATAAAACTGTCCTACAAATGAGTCTTTCGACTTGGAAACTTTATTGAGTCAATCCATATAATGCATAGGAATTTGAAACATGAAAATAGTTATAATGTTACATAAATGGTAAGAAATGTAACAGCTAATGATCATTTGTGTGATCTAGTTTGACAAGAATTCCACTTTATCATCCTGTCAAAAAAAAAATATACTGAGACAAAATTGTAAATGAAAAAAAGCGGTTGCCGTAAATAGTCTTATTTGGCCATTATGCTCTTGCATAACTGCATACTTATGGAATTTTTATTTTTATTTTATTATTTATTATAGGTACTTAAATAGCCCCGTCAATTTATGCAGCGCTTTACACATATATAATGTACATTCACATCAGTCTGTTCAGTATCCTTTCACTGGACAGAAAGTACTTTTAAGGTTTGTGCATATAGAGTGTATACCCTATATACTCGAGTATAAGCCAACCCGAATATAAGCCGAGGCACCTAATTTTTCCACAGAAAACTGGGAAAACTTATTGATTCGAGTATAAGCCTGGGGTGGGAAACAATGCCCATCTGCAGCCTCACTGGGCCCATTTGCAGCCTCACTGTGCCCATCTTCAGCTTCACTGTGCCCATTTGCAGCCTCACTGTGCCCATCTGCAGCCTTACTTTGCCCACCTGTATCATCAGTGCCCATCTGCAGCCTCACTGTGCCCATCTGCAGCCTCATTGTGCCCATTTGCAGTCTCACTGGGCCCATTTGCAACCTCATTGTGCCCATCTGCAGCCTCACTGTGCCCACCTGTACGTTGATTACAAACAGCGGGTGTCACCTGCTGTGTCATGCAACTACAATTTTAACTGTTTGGCGGCCGTCCACTGTAACAAAGCCCCGCCTCCTCCTCATCCATAATAGATTGAGTTTCCCAGCATTGTATCAGTGTTCTGTGCTCTGTCTATTGCGGACGAGGAGGAGCCGGGGCTTTGTTACAGTGGACGACCTCCGAACAGTTAAGACTGCATGACACAGCGGGAGGCCCTCACTAAGCCGAGGGGGGTTTTTTCAGCATGAAAAATGTGCTGTAAAAGTCAGCTTATACATAAGTATATACGGTATATATTATGAATATATATTTGAGTTATTATTGCACTGTTAAGTTAAAGTCATTTTTATGTGACTTTCATATTTTGACATGCTTACTCTTCCATATTTTTGGAATCATACCAAATATAGAGATTTGTAGATTGACTGCTAGAGGGCGCTCTGCATTTAAATCACCCTCTTTCAACCTCCCTGCTTAACAACTGTTGAGACAAAATGTCAGCCATATAGGGAGTGTATTGTTTTCAGTGAGTCACAGATAGATTTATGAGAAGGTGCAGTAAAGCACAACCACTGTGTAGCAAGCAGAGCCTGTGTATGTAAGGAGAAAATGTGTCTGCCTCCATTTACATGTACAGTGGTGTGAAAAAGTGTTTGCCCCCTTCCTCATTTCCTGTTCCTTTGCATGTTTGTCACACTTAAGTGTTTCGGAACATCAAACCAATTGAAACAATAGTCAAGGACAACACAAGTAAACACAAAATGCAATTTGTAAATGAAGGTGTTTATTATTAAAGGTGAAAAAAAATCCAAACCATCATGGCCCTGTGTGAAAAAGTGATTGCCCCCCTAAACCTAATAACTGGTTGGGCCACCCTTAGCAGCAACAACTGCAACCAAGCGTTTGCGATAACGTGCAATGAGGCTTTTACAGTGTCCTGGAGGAATTTTGGCCCACTCATCTTTGCAGAATTGTCCTAATTCAGTTACATTAGAGGGTTTTCGAGCATGAACGGCCTTTTTAAGGTCATACCACAACATCTCAATAGGATTCAGGTCAGGACTTTGGCTAGGCCACTCCAAAGTCTTAATTTTGTTTTTCTTCAGCCATTCGGTGGTGGACTTGCTGGTGTGTTTAGGATCATTGTCCTGCTGCAGAACCCAAGTTCGTTTCAGCTTGAGTACACGAACAGATGGTCGGACATTCTCCTTCAGGATCTCTTGGTAGACAGCAGAATTCATAGTTCCTTTTATCACGGCAAGTCTTCCAGGTCCTGAAGCAGCAAAACAGCCCCAGACCATCACACTACCACCACCATATTTTACTGTTGGTATAATGTTCTTTTTATGAAATGCAGTGTTCCTTCTACGCCAGATATACTTGGACACACACTTTCCAAAGAGTTCCACTTTTGTCTCATCGGTCCACAGAATGTTGTCCCAAAAGTCTTGGGGATCATCAAGATGTGTTGTGGAGAAATTGAGACGAGCTTTGATGTTCTTTTTGCTCAGCAGTGGTTTTCTCCTTGGAACTCTGCCATGCAGGCCATTTTTGCCCAGTCTTTTCCTGATGGTGGAGGCATGAACGCTGACCTTAACTGAGGCAAGTGAGGCCTGCAGTTCCTTGGACGTTGTTGTGGGGTCTTTTGTGACCTCTTGGATGAGTCGTCGCTGCGCTCTTGGGGTAATTTTGGGCGGCCGGCCACTCCTGGGAAGGTTCACCACTGTTCCATGTCTTCGCCATTTGTGGATAATGGCTCTCACTGTGGTTCGCTGGATTCCCAAAGCTTTGGAAATGGCTTTATAACCCTTTCCAGACTGATAGATCTCAATTACTTTCTTTCTCAATTGTTCCTGAATTTCTTTGGGTATCGGCATGATGTGTAGTTTTTAAGGATCTTCTGGTGGACCTTACTGTGTCAAGCAGCTCCTATTTAAGTGATGCCTTGATTGTGAACAGGTGTGGCAATATTTAGGCCTGGGTGTGGCTAGAGAAATTGAACTCAGGTGTGGACAACCACAGTTATAGTATGTTTTAACAAGGGGGGCAATCACTTTTTCACACAGGGCCATGATGGTTTGGATTTTTTTTCACCTTTAATAATAAACACCTTCATTTACAAATTGCATTTTGTGTTTACTTGTGTTGTCCTTGACTATTGTTTAAATTGGTTTGATGTTCCGAAACACTTAAGTGTGACAAACATGCAAAGGAACAGGAAATGAGGAAGGGGGCAAACACTTTTTCACACCACTGTATACATAATATCTACACATAGAAGAAGAATTTTCATAACATTAACACAAATTAATACAGGGCTGCACATGCCCCTTTCTCAAGCCCTCCATCCAAGCAGCCATCCCAAACTGCTTGCACCCACTCCCTTCAGGCATGCCTCTCAGTCCTCTGACTGTATCACTCACCAGCCCACGTGGCTATCTTTCTCCCTGGAGATTTGTCCAGCAGTGTTCTCCTGCTGTCCTCTCCTTGCTCTAGTGTCTCCTGGTCAGGATTCCTCTGTGTGTCATGAAGAGGGGTCCCTTCCGCACCCGAACCCAGGCCTGAGTTCACCCCACCCCCCTCTAAACTGGGGAGCTACTCTCAAAGGCCTCCGACAGCCTAACACTCCATCTCCAGCTTCCACCCGAACTCCAAGCTGCCCCTGCTGGGCTGACCTTGAGTATTTGAGGTGGCCTGCCCCCTGCCAACCCCTGTTGGAGATTGGTTTGGGCCCTCAGAACACTCCAGCTAGCCCCTCCTAGACCCCTCCCAACTGCTTCTGGAATCTTCTCTAAATTTCCAGCTAGCAGGGGGAGTCACTAGAGATGCTGCTGATGAGTTATCCAGCCTCCCTCACCCGACCCAGAAAAACACACAGGCTTGGCTGCCAAGAACTAATGAACAGAACACTTATCTCTGCTGGTAATAATATTTACCTGTAGCAATAATTTAGTAATGCTTTTATATTTTTCCTACACAACACAAAAGAGTGTATTTATAAAACATTTGTTGCACGAATGTTCAAAGCATTAGTTCAAGTTGAACAAAATGTCCTGTATTTTTTGTAGGAGATTAAAAGAGAAGTAAAGGAATAATTTTTTTTGCACCACACTTACCTAGGTGGATGCAGCATGGGTTCAATGCTGTAACTGTCCCCTAGGGCCTCTACACTGAGAACCGAGTGCTTGAACACCACCGATCACTAGTTTTTTAGAGCTCCATGAGCAGAGAGCTGCAGACTGTCAGTCACAGCTCTCTGCTCTTCTCTCTCCTCGTCATTGGCGCTCTGGGCTGTGGAGGGTTCAGGGGCTGCCGTCTCAGGCTCTCAGTGGCTCAGCTGGGTGTCAGTTCAGACACCTGGCAGATTTGGACTCTCTGGTCGGGATGACGCAGTGCCTGGATTGACGTGATGTCAACAAAGAGAGGACTTCAGTCCACTATCTGCTGAAAATGGGTCATAGGAGTGCATAACGAATTGCACTCCTGTGATCCATAGGAGAAGTACAGCAAAATAAGCTTTGGCTATACTTCTCCTTTAATGACTGTATTGTCAACTTTATCTAGTGGCCAAAATGTGTTATAGCATACCTCCCATCTTTTTGAGAGGGGAATGAGGGACACCTATTAGCAAATGTATGTCAGCATAGGACACACCCTTTGTCACGCCCCCTTAAACGAGAATTATACAAAAAAAATTAAATAAACCCACAGGCATTTTTTTTATACCACTACTATTACTTTATTATTTCTATTATACAGGATTTATATAGCGCCAACAATTTGTGCAGCGCTTTACAATATAAAGGGAGGCAATACACCAACAGTACAATTCAGGAACAAGAGGTTTAGAAGGGCCCTGCTCCTGCAAGCTTAAAATCCTAGAGGGAGGGGCTGGTGAAACAAGAGGTAGTGACTGTGAGGGATGAACTGATGAGCGAAGTAAAAGATATGGTTGTTAGCTGGAGGCAGGATAGGCCCCCCTGAAGAGATGAGTTTTCAGGGATTGCCTAAAAGTGGCCAGAGTAGGAGATGATCGGAAAGATTGGAGTTGTGAGATCCAGAGGATGGGAGAGGCTCTGGAGAAGTCCTGGAGATGAGTATTGGAAGAGGAGACAAGAGAGCTAGAGAGCAGAAGGTCTTGGGAGGAGCGGAGAGGACGGTTTGGGTGATATTTGGAGATACGATTTGTGATGTAGCTTGGGGAAGAATTGTAAATGGCTTTGTAAGTAATTGTTAGTGTTTTGAATTTTATCCGTTGGGCAATGGGAAGCCAGTGGAGGGATTGGCAGAGAGGAGCGGCGGACACTGAACAGTTGGTAAGGTGGATGAGTCTGGCAGCAGGATTCATGATAGACTGAAGAAGGGATAGCTTTCGGAGAGGTAGACCAATAAAGAGGGCAGGAACAAGGAGATGGGTCTTAAGTTGCTCAGGCTGGTGGGATCCAGTGAGGACTTTGTAAGCATGGGGGTGATCAGGGCATGTTTTAGAGGGGAGGGGAAGGTGCCAGTATAGAGAGAGAGATTTAAGATGTGAGTGAGGGAGCATAAGATAGAAGAAGAGGGTGCTCGTAGTAGATGTGAGGGAACAGGATCCAGAGGACAGGTGGTAAAGCGGGCTTCTGAGAAAACTTTAGAGACCTCTTCGGTAGTAGCAAGGTCAAAAGAGGAGAGTGTTGAGAGCAGACTTGTACAGGGTATGTTAAGTGGGTTAGATGTCTGTGCATATTGAGAGGTGCTTATAAAAGCTTTTGAGCATGGTGAGCTGCCCCCGTCTATGTCTGAAGCAGTGGTAATGGTCCTCCCTAAGCCTGACAAGAACCCTGAATTGTGCTCATCCTACGGGCCAATTTCTCTCTTGAATGTTGATTTAAAAATACTTGGTAAAGTACTGGCCGGCAGATTGAATTCTGTGATCACGGCTTTAATCCACCCAGACCAGTCTGGGTTTATGCCAGGCAGAGGGACAAACATAAACATACACAGACTATTGACGCATATGGACAGGGTTGCGGAGGATTGTGCGGGGGCAGTCGTATCCCTGGATGGTGAGAAAGAATTTGACTTGGTTGAATGGGAGTACCTTTGGGTTGTCCGTCAAAGGTTTGGCTCTGGGCCCGTCGTTTTATCAAGTAGCTGCGTTAGATGTTTGCCTCTCCCAGGGCTCCAGTGCACACCAACAACTCACTATCCCCGGCCTTTCCACTGGGTAGAGGCACCAGACAGGGGTGCCCGCTTTGTTTGCGCTTGCAGTCGAACCCTTGGCATAACAGATACGAGCTGAGTCTGCGGTCAAGGGGAACCAGGTGGGGGTGGTGGAGGAGAAAATATCCTTACACGCAGATGACACTATCCTGTATTTGACTGATGTCTCCTCTTTCCTCCCAGTGGCCCTACAGATAATTGATGTCTTCGAATAATATTTGGGAATTAGGGTTAACTGGGATAAATCCCTCATATATCCCCTGAATTCCTCACGGCCTAGACCACTTATGCAGAGCCCGCTAGTTTGGGTGGTCAACTTTAAATACCTGGGGATACGTATGGGTGGACCGGTCACTGGGTACTTGGACTTCAACCTGATACCCCTGCTGACGTTGTTCCCACGGCGCTGTATGGACTGGAAGCAACTCCCCCTTACTCCGGTTGGCAGGGTAAATTTAATAAAAATGATTTTTCTCCCTAAATTTTTGTATTTCTTTAGGAACTACCCACTCTTGCTCCCAGCGTCTTACTTTAAAAGACAAAAAGACTAAAGTCCATAGTCATCTCCTTTATCTGGCTAGGTAGGGTGCCTAGACTGCCGATATCCACACTGCAGCTATCGGTAGGACAAGGTGGACAAGCCCTCCTCAATTTCCAACAATATTACTGGGCGGCCGTCTTAGTGACAGTCCGCTGGTGGTTCTTGCAGCCCAAGGACAATCTAGCAGTGACCTTGAAGGCAGCAATCCTGGGGTCATATGCTACACTCAGCAACCTAGTGTTCCACGGGGTTAGGGCCCACCCTGAGTTAACAACTTTAATGTGTACAACAATAACAGTCTGGCATCGAGCTAGGGAATCATATCACACTCCAGAGACCTTCTCTCCCCACACTCCTTTGTGGGGCAACCCCAATCTACCAGAATTCCCGAACCTCAGGTGTGGGCTTCTAGAGGCATAGTAGGGCTGAAGCACCTGGTGACAATGGGGTATGTTGAGTACATTTCCAGAGCTTAAAGCAGCCTATAATCTTCCACTGGGTGTTTTCAGATATTGAAACTCTCAACACAAATTCCCCAGTGGTATCACTCTCAAGTCAGATCCAGTGGAGCGGATGTTGTCAACTAAAGTCCTGATAAGCCCCTTGTCTACACTATATTTCCATGTCTCGGTGTCCCCATCTTCTAAATTAATTAAGGTCTGTACGAAATGGAAAAGGGATATCCCAACCCTTTTTGATGAAGACTGGGAAAACTGTATTTCCTCCTATGTTAACAATCTGATCTCTGCTAGAGATCGTTTCATAATTCATACAACTAAAATTTTTACACAGCACTTACTATACACCATGCAGATTGGCAGCTTTCTACCCGGATAGATCCTCGTCCTGCCCACGATGGGGAGACCTGGAGGCTTCCTTTATGCATATGGTATGATCCTGCCCCCTTCTGCAGAGTTTCTGGGAACAGGTTTGGGAGCATGTTAACCAGGTTGTGGGGACAACACTCCCACTAACTCCTGAGGTCATGTTGTTGAAGGTGATCACAACCCCGCGGTGAGAAAATATGCCAAATTGTTCATAATATATTCCACGCAATATGCTCGCAGACAAATTTTACTGAAGTGGAAGACTGAAGTGCCACCCACCGGCACCACCTGACGGAATACCCTGAATAATGTCTTACCTTTATATAAAATAACGCATATATCAACAGGAACTGTCTCAGTAAGTTTGACAAAATATGGTCCTCCTGAATAGATTGCTGGGGCTCTTTACAGCTGGAGATTTCTTCTCCCAGCCTGGAAGCAGACCCTTTATCTACAATACTGGGCCTGGTGGACCTTAGCCTGGTTGTCATTGCCCCCCACCCCAGTCTCTCCCTCCCTCTCTACATATCCTCCATGCCCCCCCCCATGTCCTCTCAACTCCATCTTGCTCCCTCTCTCCTTCTTTCTCCCCCTCTCCCCCTGTTTGGCCGCCCCCCCGCCAGTGTCTTCCCCTCCGCTTCACCCTTCCATTGGGGATCCTCCAGTGTCTATCCAAGACTCACTGGTCTGGGTAAGAGTGTTCTTCTAGTAAATATATGATAACCTCTTTTTCTAGTAGCCCTGTTGGATACTGTTGACTGGTATTTTTCTATGCAGACATATGTAAACAATGTATACTGAGAATATTTTTGTACCATCTTTTTTTCTTTACCCTGCAATATTTTATATATTACTGACATGTGAGTATTGTTTTTCAATAAAGTTCTTACTTTTTAAGAAATTGCAAGTTACTGATTAAAGAAAAAACTTAGATGCATTACCCCAGTTCATGGGCGTCTGCAGATAGGGGCAAGGGGCGTCAAGTGCACCCCCCCCCCCCCCGGAATCAGGGATCAGATCTTAAATTCAGCACAGTTGCATCGCTATCAGGGTGTGGGCAGCCCGCACCCAGGTGCCATCCGCCAGTGGGGTAACACTATCAAGGTGCTGTCAAGCCCCCTCATCAGTGTAGTGTGACTTTGGGCTCTTTTTCCTGTTCAGTCCAGCAGAGAACTCGGCCTCGCTGTGACAGGAGAAAGGCGAGCTGCCGGCTATCAATTGTTTCCCCCCGCTCCCCCACCCCTTTCTCTTGTCAGGGACAAAAGACGGCGGCTCTCACCAGGTTCCCCGCCCAGCTTCCTGCCCGCTCCGTTCCTTCCCTATTGGCCATAACTGAGGGCCAATCAAAGGAAACTAGGAGAGCATCATGGGACATGTAGTCCCAAAGATTGGCTGCCCCATTTTTCACAGGGGGGAGGCTACAGCTCGATCAAAAGAGAGATTAAGAGACTGCAGCCTGGAAAAAAGCTGAGGGAGAAAGCGCTACAGGACAAAGAATGCCCAGCCCAGCACCACCAGTGAGACAGACACACTGCCCAGCGCCACCAGAGAGAGAGACACGCTGCCCAGCGCCACCAGAGAGAGAGAGAGAGAGACGCTGCCCAGAGCCACTAAAGAAAGTCACGCTGCCCAAGAGAGAAAAACGGAGCCACTACCAGGGTACAGTACTGACCAGAGTCACCCCAGGGGAACCCAGAGTGAGCGATCACCAGCTAGGCCGATGGGTTATAAGTCTGGTAAATACATGGAGCTGGTTTGTTCTCCGTTGAACCCTTGCATTCCATTGTAAAAGGGAATTAGATTTATCAACAGAACAGAAGTAAAATGACAGGAAGGACAGATAGTAAATAAAAAAATTTGCTAAAATTCCCAGTAATGTCCACAGTATACTGGCCCTTGCATGTGTACATATGAATGTGAGTTAGGCCCCTTTCACACTGGGGCCGGAGCGTCGGCGGCGGTAAAACAGCGACATTTTTAGCCCACTTTACCATAGTTTTAGCGGTGGTATTTGGCCACTAGCAGCCGTGAAAGGGTTAAAACCACTGCAAAGCTCTGATTTCAATAGGCAGGAGCGGTGAAGGAGCGGTATACACACCGCTCCTTCACCACTCCAAAGATGCTGCTAGCGGGACTTTTTTTTAACTGTCCTTCCAGCACACCGCTTCAGTGTGAAAGCCCTCGGGGTTTTCACACTGGAGAGACATCAGCGGCTGTTTCAGGTCGGTTTGAAGGCGATATTTTTGGCTCAATAGCACCTGCAAAATGACCCAGTGTGAAAGGGGTCTAAGGGACCTCTAAGGGATCCTAATCCTAAGGGATTTTAAGCTCCTTGAGGACAGGGACCGATGTGAGTGTATAATAAATATAGAAAGTGTTGCATAAATTGACAGTGCTATATAAGTACCTGTAATAAATTAAATAAATTATTGTAGATTTTTTTTCAAACAAAGCTTTTTTATGTAAGTAAACCCCCCTATCATTTTCAGCCAAGGAAGCTGCCCTCTTTGCCTCTGTTTAACCCACAACTACCATGATGCTGCACTAGTGATCAGTTATGACACCAGCCATTGGATGGCTTGACAGTTTGGTTGAGAACACAACCAATGGTAATGCTACATTTCCAGCACATGCCAGGAATGAAACTGTTTTATGGATGGGTTTACTTCCACTTTAAGTAATATACTGCACTGTCATGTGTAATTTTATTTACAAATATGAAAGTAATGAAATATTTTTTACAGATTACTTTTTTTTTTGCATCATTCCCTGAGGCCTGTTTTATAAGCAGCACTGGTGTACACTATGTGCCGTTCTGCTTTCCCTGTAGGTTAATTCAGGTTTCTATGAATATTAACTGCTTTCACTTATTCTAGTATTTACTGTAGTGGCTGTTTTGTCCTACAGCGTATCTATGGTCAGAATATAAAATCATACATTCACTTCTGCATTGCATTTCCATTATTTATAGCCTACTCCTATGAATCTGAATGATCTTGGCGTTTGTAAACTTACTTTGTGAAGATCCCCACACATTTTTTGTGACACTTATTCACTATGTTCTGTGGGTATGCACTGCTGTGTCACACATTTCACAGAGCCTGCCTTCTGAACTACAGGGGTTTCAGGAGGCGGAGTCAGTACAGGAATCGCTGCTTGCAGGCAGCAAGGTACCATGGGAAATGTAGTCCCTAGACAGGAAAAAGCAGAGGAGTAGCTGTAAAGCATTCAGGGAATTCAGGAAGATGTGCAAACAAATTGAGTGGTAGACCTCACCACATGAAAGAAGATTTTTCAGGTACGGTAATCTTTATATTGGAAAGTCAAAAATTACTATTGTTTGTATTATTAAAATTCTGATAATATAAAATAAAAGTGCATGCTGTGACAATAGAACTTGTTTAAACCTAATCCCCCTCCAAACTCCCTCCCTATCCTATTCAATACATTTTTAAAAAATATCTTCTGGAGCATTTTATATCTAAGACCCTGTTCCATATTCGCATTCCAAATCGTGTCAAAATATGTGATTATTCTTAACGGAACCCCAAAAACTGTGTGATTCTGCAGCAATTGTTGCTCAACAGAATCACGCAGCAGTGAATGCGCACTTAAAATCGCGCTAAGCTTGTTGCCCATAAAAAAAAAGGAGCAGGAGCTTTTTTTGGGTGACAAACGTGCATAGGGCAGCCTATTAAATTGGATGCATGACACACAATTATGTGCAAATCACTGAACAAAAATCGCAAGTGGGAATGCTCATTCAAGTGAAAAAGGCCTGAAGCCCCATACACACTATCAGTTTTTCTGCTGAGTTTTTCCTTCAGGTTTACCAAAAACATGTAGAGCAAGGGCCTGCCTGATTGCATACACATTGAAACTCCTAAGGTTTACCTCCTATTATATGGTTTTGGTAAATCTGAAGGAAAAACTCAGCAGAAAAACTGATAGTGTGTATGGGGCTTAAAGTGGTTGTAAACCCTTACAAACCACTTTGACCTACAGGTAAGCCTAGATTAAGGCTTACCTGTAGGTCCAAGCAATATCTCCTAAACCTATATGGTTTAGGAGATATTTGCCCGAAAACGGGCACCGCTGTCTACGGCGCATGCGCCGTAGACAGCGGCGCGCAGGCGCACTGAACGCGGCAGTTCCAAAAATGGAGCTGCCGCATTTGTCGACTCCCGTGCGCATGTGCGGGAGTGACGTCATCGCGGCTTCGCCGAATGACAGCGGCGGAGCTGCGAGACGCCACCAGCAAGATGGATGCGGTGGACTACAGGGGACAGCGTGACTTCGCTGGCTCCTGTGTCAGGTAAGTGACACATAATGGGCTACTATGCGATGCATAGTAGTCCATTATGCTTTACCTTTGCAGGGAAAAAAAGAGGAAGTAAACTCATCAGGGTTTACTTCCTCTTTAAGTCATTCTTGTAGTCAGAGTCTTCACTTGGAAATGCAATAGTCCTAACTACTAAGACCTGAGGTGTGCCTTGGCCTGGCTGGTCAGTATGCCTAAAAGAGGGCATACCCTGAATGAATAAGTATGAAATGTAAATGAAATGATGAAAGAGTGGGGGAACGGGTGGGTGGGATCCCAGAAACAAAACCAACAAGGACCTGATGGAGGAGGAGGAAGGATATATATACCCTCAGGCTCCTCCTACAAATCCAGGCTAGCCTGCGGCCAACCTTCTAACCTGTAGTCAGAGTCTTCACTTGGAAATGCGATAGTCCTAACTACTAAGACCTGAGGTGTGCCTTGGCCTGGCTGGTCAGTATGCCTGAAAGAGATCAAAAAAGAGACACAAAGTAGGTGTGATGTGAAGCTGCAATGAAAGGCCAGCAACAACCATCAGTCCAGAAAATAACGAATGCCCGGATGACTATGAAAAGGGGGCTGTGTATGGAACCACTAAATAGGAGGATCTCCGGCGCCCCAAGAACCTGAAGATAAAACGGGACCCCCTGTCGGGACCTGCCAAGTAACCTCCGATACAGACGAATACCCAGAAAGGGGTAAAGGATATGAGCCTAATTGGCAAGAAACCTGGACATGAGAACGAACTGTAGTAGTGAGAGGACGCATGGGGGAAAAGGAAGAAAGAGCTGACCAGAGGAATATTGCAGAGAAGTCATGTGCTTGAATCCGACACTGTACGTAATAAGACCACCAACCCCTGGTTGACCATCTATTCTAATTAATGAGGACATGTAAGTGAAGTAAAAGGGGGGGGGACTGCCAATCACACTAAAATGGCAACTGAAACAAAACCCATAAACAAAACCAACAAGGACCTGATGGAGGAGGAGGAGGGATATATATACCCTCAGACTCCTCCTACAAATCCAGGCTAGCCTGCGGCCAGCCTCCTAACTTATCCCTCACTGGTGCTGTTTCTGGGTGTGGAAGACTGGTAATCCCACACTGCAGAAGTACCCATGCCAACCAGTCCCTTTTT
The DNA here is from genome assembly GCF_037356315.1 of Lithobates pipiens. NCBI lineage: Eukaryota > Metazoa > Chordata > Amphibia > Anura > Ranidae > Lithobates > Lithobates pipiens. The sequence continues at coordinate 288,989,283 of NW_027507784.1, forward strand.
AGAGCCGGTTCACACAGGGGCAACATAGATCCGACTTCAGGTCGCCCCTAGTCACCTTAGGTCGCACTACATGTAAAAATCAATGTAAGTGAATGAGAGCCGTCTTAATGCACACTACTGAAGTCGCTCCGACTTCAGAAAAGGTTCCTGTACTACTTGTATCCGACTTGTAGGTGGCTGGTACCCATTGATTTCAATGGAAGTCGCCTCCAAGTCGGATCTCCGTCTATATGGAGGCGACTCTCAGGCCGCGTACACACGCGGGGACTGTTCGCTCAACTTTGTCCGCTGAACAGTGTTTCGGCGGACAGTCCGCTCGTGTGTGGGCTTTCAGCGGACAGTTTCAGCGGACAGTCTGCTGAACAAAGTTTTTCGGAAATTCCGAAAAACTGTCCGCTGAAACTTTGTTTCAGCGAACAGTCCCCTCGTGTGTAGGCTTGTTCGTCAAACTAAGTTCCGCGCATGCTCAGAAAGGATTTACACGCCGAAGTTTGCATTGCAGTGTATAGGACGTCGTTTTCTAGTCCCGTCGTACGTGCTGTTCACGTCATCGCGCACGGTTTCAGCGGACTGTTCGTTCGTCGTGTGTGGGCAAGTCCGTCCATGCTAATTTTGAGCGGACTGTCCGCTGAAACTGTTTGACGGACAAAATTGGGCGAACAGTCCCCGCGTGTGTACGCGGCCTCACAGAATTATCATACTCTGGGAGTATACCAGGCCCTTAGGTTTGGTATGGATTTTAAGGGGAACCCCCTATGCCGAAAAAACGGCGTGGGGGTCCCCCCCAGATCCATACCAGACCCTTATCTGAGCATGAAGCCTGGCCAGTCAGGAAGGGTGTGGGTACGAGCGAGAGCCCCCCCCCGCCTCCTGGACCGTGCCAGGCCGCGTGCCCTCAACATGGGGGGGGGTTGGTGCTTTGGGGAAGGGGAGCGCCCTGTGGTAACTATTTTTCAAAAACAACTTCTTTCTCTGTGTTTTTCTGTTAGAGCCTAGTATGTACAACATCCAAATACTGCAAATTAGAGGTCGACCGATATGGGTTTTTCTCTGGCCGATGCCGATGCCGATATTTAGAAATCATGGCGGCCGATTGCCGATATATGATGCCGATTTTTTTGGGCCGATATGTTAGGCCGATTTTATTTTATTTATTTATTTATTTTTAATCCCCCTTGATCTAACACACCTTTCCCACTGTGGCGTTTTAAGGCGCTTTTGGGCTAAAAATAGCGCCTGTAAAGTGCCTGTAAAATGGCTCCCCTGCAGTCTGTGTGAAAGACAGAGTGCTTTCACACTGAGGCGATGCGCTGGCAGGATCTTCAAAAAAAGTCCTGCAAGCAGCACGTTTGGAGTGGTGTATACCGCTCCTCCACCACTCCTGCCCATTGATATGAATGGGCACCACTGCCGAAGCGCATGCAATGCGATTTGGCAGCAGTGCTTCATGGGCGCATTTAACCTCTTCCTTAGCCGCTAGCTGGGTTATATGTGCCCCACTAGCAGCCAAATAGCACCGCTAAAATGATGGTAAAGAGCCGCTAAAACTTGCGTTTTACCATCAACGCCTGCCCGCTCCAGTGTGAAAGCAGTCTTCATAAGTGATACAGAAAATTTCTTACAGTTAAACATTTATTAAACAAAACAAACCTCCAATCAGTTTAGTTGTATGTATGATTTAGATAAAAAAAAAATATATATATATATATATATATATATATATATATATATATATATATATATATATATATATATATGTATATATTAAATAAAAACAGGTAGTCAAAACTTTTGGACAAAAAAAAAAATGGGCTAAGTTTACTGTTTTTATTTTATTTTTATTTTTTAAATGGTGTATTTTTTTCCCAAAAAAATGCATTTGAAAGACCTCTGTGCAAATGCCGTGTGACATAAAATATTGCAACAACCGCTATTTTATTCCCTAGGATCTCTGCTAAAAAAATATATATCATTTTTGGGGGGTCTAAGTGATTTTCTGGCAGAAAATAAAGGATTTTTACTTGTAAGCAACAAGTGTCAGAAAAGATTTAGTCTTTAAATGGTTAAACTGAGAACTTCTACACACAGAGATGACTTAATTCATTCAAGTGTAAACATTGTATCATTTAGTTCTTTTCTTGGCAGCCTGCCCAGAGAGGAGGAAAGGGTTGCTATGACGACTCAGTCAACTTAGACTGACTTCTATACAGAAATCATTTCAAAGTCCCACTGTTCTAAATCGGCTTTTTATCAGCACAAATCGGCTGATGCCGATTATTTAAAAAACGGCAAATATCGGCCGATATATCGGCCGGCCGATATATCGGTCGACCTCTACTGCAAATGCATTGATGTAATCCATCTAGGCAAAAGCTGGCCATACACAGCCAGCTTTGTCCTAGATCAGGGGTCTCCAAACTTTTTAAAACAAAGGGCCAGTTTACCGTCTTTCAGACTTTGGAGGGCTGGATTGTGGCCATTGAGTGTAGAAAATGTCCCGATCCCAGCATCAGTGAGAATAAACATGGCCTCTGGCTTGGTGGTCAGTAGGAGTAGGAATAGTGCCCTATCATTGGTATTAGTGGGAGGAATAGTACTATATCATTGGTAACAGTGGAGGAAACAATACCCCATTCTTGGTGTCAATGGGAGGACAAGTGCTCCATCATTGGCATCAGTGGGAAGAATAGTGCCCATCTTTGGTGTCAGTGGGAGGAATAGTGGGCAATCATTGGTATTAGTGGGAGGAATATTACCCCATCATTGGTATCAGTGGCAGGAATTATGCCTATTGTTGGTCAGTGGGAGGAATATTCCCTTATATCAATTGGAGGAATAGTACCCTAAGGGCCAAATAAAGGCTAGCAAATGGCCGCAGTTTGGAGACCACTGGCCTAGATGGATAACTTCACAAGGATCCAGCACAAATTCAAGCCGTGGTCGGCCCTGTGAAATCCCCCCCACCCCATATCGAAGGGGCATTGGCAGAAAATTGGCAGCTGTACCATGGCTGCATCCAGTCAGATGCAGTCGCTCTTTGAGTATTGTGACAGCCATGGAAGCTGACTGTCACAATACAAAAACTGGTAGGAAAGTGTTGTCCAATCACACTTTTTAGCATAGATGGGGAAATTGAATTACTTCTCTTGTTCAGCCCACGGGACCAGCTTTACCGGCTTTGGAACAGTTTTTGAAATTTTCTACTATTAGGATTGTTGCTAGGAGTAGCTAAATTCTTTAACTTCTGTTTTTAACTGGTTACCAAATAAGAATTTAATCTTTCTTGTGTCAACACAAAACATGGTAAATAGTCCTTCAGAGCAGACAGCAAGCCACCGTATGGCATTGTCCTGCCAGAACGTGCTATGCTGACTGCCCCTTTCTAATTTCACACAAGGATAGGGGGACATGAAAAAGTTTCTGACCTTTAAATCCAGCTGAAGCAGGTGTTTATCTGCCGCCTTGATAAGAGAGATTAAGTGGTCTAAGAGCCTTGTGCCAGAGCCATTTATCCAAATACAATGCAGCCAGTTTGTCTTGTGCTCATTCACATGATCAAGCCCATATACCAGACTTATCAGGTGCAGCACACAAAACACATGGATTAACCCTTCTTGCACCAATGTAAAAAAATAAAAGTCAAGAACAGTATTGCTATTAAAATCTATATATTGTATGGGTATAATTTTGACATGCTTCGAATATATATATAGAGTAGGAGCAACAGTCAAAACAGAAAAAGGTATTTTCAAACTGTTATGACACATGTAAAAGATTTCATTTTCCTATGCAATTGGCCTTTGTTTCTCTGAAGTAGGTAGCTAGTCGTTTTTTTTATCTGTCTGAACCTTGTATAGTGTTAAAGTGTTAGAGCCGGTTCACACAGCGGGCGATGCGAGGCGACACGACTCGCCTCGCCTCGCTCTCGCAAGTCGCCCCCATTCTGTACAATGGAACCGTTCTGAGAGGAGCGACTCGAGTTGCTCCGACTCAGAAAAAAGGTTCCTGTACTACTTTTGGGCGACCTCGGGGCGACTTGCATTGACTTCTATACAGAAGTCATCTGCAAGTTGCCGCTGAGGTCGCGGCAGGTTGTGGCGAGGCAAGTCGGAGTCGCCTCGCCTGCAGTGTGAACTGGCCCTTACTAAACCCAGGACCCTGCATTCACTATATCTGGTCTTTCACAATAAACAGAACATGGAAATGCAATTATTTTAGTAAATATAAAATGCTAAATAAATTTCTCATCATCAGTATATAGCAGTCTTGTAACTTCTATCAGTGCTTGGTTAAAGCTTGTAGGAGGAATTTTCAATATTCTCTGACTGTCCTATGAGACTGCATGACCCCTGACCCTCTGTCTGGACAGTGATAATTATTATTTTATTATTATTATTTTATTAATTAGATTATTATTGATACATTTTTGCATCAAATATAAGGTAAAAAAGTACAGAATTGCAAGATTACAAAAAAGGTGGGGGACGTTCACATGTCTGACAGCCATAGTAAAGATGTAATCTGCCGTACAAGCAGCACATATGTAACATTCAAAAATAAAGCTTTTTGGTCCCACAGCAATTGGGGACCATAGCACATGGTGGAAGAAATGTTAAAACATAAATCACTGAAAGAAAGCGGTCAGATATAGTAAGATTTCCAGTTGTCAACTATATTCTTAATATCAAACCATAGCATTCCTGATTGTACGTTGTAATAGTTCAGGTCAAGGGGTATATGTAATAAAACAACCCTCCTTGAAAAAACGACCTTTCTTTTTAAATCTGCAGCTGCTGTAAATTTTTGTAAAATTCAATGCAATATGGCAACGTAGAGGTGTTCTGTACACTGTCCGTGTGCAGAATGCCCCCAGAAATATCATTTCCTACTTGTGTGATTGGCTAGGGAAGTACAGAGTGCACCAGGTGATTATAATGAACCAGATCCTCCCATTCAGAATCAGTGTGGAAAGGATATGGTGAAATAAACAGCATTTTTTCAGAACAGAAAAAGGTAGGAATCTGCAACAAAGTTTGTTAAAATTCCTGCAATGCACATTTTTCACCCAGAGGGGAATGTTTTTTTCCCCAACACAAGTGGTTACACTTTAAAAAATGTGAAAATATATTGTAGGAAACAGCGGTGGGCCCTTCCATTAGGGGCACCCGGGAACCTCCCCCTCTATCCACAGCCACCACCCCCTATTCATGCCTCCGGCCCCTTTTAGGACGCCGGGTGCATGAATTACAGGGTTTCTTTTTCAAGCACCTGATTAGAGCCAGAGGCTCAAGTAGGCTTTAAAATAGGGTAGGCTCCGGTCGCAGAGCATATCGCTTTGAGCCCACCCGAATGAATATCCACTATTGAACACTGATCCTCAATCAGAAACGGGTCTGAGACCTGTTTTCCGATTGGCTGAAAGAAGAGTCCCCATTGGCTGCTGAGGAGGAGGGAGGAAACGGAAGCCGCCGCTGTGATGCCCACAGAGAGCAGGGGAAGGGAAAGCTGCCAAGCAGGGGAAGCCACCGGTAAAGCCTGGGAGAAGTGCTGCCCACCATAGATGAGGTAAATGCTCCAGACCCGACCGACTGGGGAGGGTGGGGGTGGCGATAATGTTTGCCGCCCCCCCCCAAAAAAAATTACCACCGGCTGCCATTGGTAGGAAATATGGTTTGTACCTGCTGAAATTTGCTTCAGTATGTAAGTTTATTGTATGTATGGTTCATGAATGTTCTCTGGGAAGATAAAGGAAGGGATACATGTATTTTTAAATAGCTTAAACCTACCTGACCTCTAACCCACACACATTACCAAAATCACCTCTATATACTTTCTTCAAAACAGTAGCCGATATGGCCCAGGAGCCATGGCCTACACTGACCCGAGCTGTTCTCTATTCTTTATCAGCCCTAATAAAAATTGTATTCTGGTAGACTTGCAGGTGCTTCAGTGATGGAACCTGGTTGTAGATTCCAAACAAGATCACATGGATTTTTTATGTGCCCCAAAAGGTAAAACAAAGAAAAATACATAGTTTAAAATGAGCTGGGAGGGTCACTCCCCATATTACACTTGATTAATACCATAGATAAAAACTAGACAAAGTCCAACTAAAATACATCAAAAGAAAATGTTTTCTTTCAGAGTAAAAAAGTAGGCCTTACCAATACCTTGGGAGAAGGAAGTAATACATTTTTTGCTGGAGGATGGATTACTGGCAAAGTGCATTCCTGAGAACTGAGTTAGAAGGGTGTTGTATTGTATTTGAGCCGAAGTACTAAATGATTTCAACATGATTCGAAATGATTTCAACCGCATTCGAAATGATTTCAACAAGATTCGACATTATTTCAACCGCATTCGAAAATATTTTGCGACCCGATTTTGGAGCCACATATCTCAGGGTCACTTGGTGCTAGAAACCCCAAATGGTATGCAAACACAATAGTACTAGCACTACAACATATCCAAATTTGGAGTTTCTAGCACCAAGTGACCCCGAGATACATGGCCCTAAAGTCGGGTCACAAAATATTTTCGAATGCGGTTGAAATAATTTCGAATCATGTTAAAATCATTTCGAATGCGGTTGAAATAATTTCGAATCATGTTAAAATCATTTCGAATGCGGTTGAAATAATATCGAATCATGTTGAAATCATTTCGAATGCGGTTGAAATAATATCGAATCATGTTGAAATCATTTCGAATGCGGTTGAAATAATATCGAATCATGTTGAAATCATTTAGAATGCGGTTGAAATAGTATCGAATCATGTTGAAATCATTTCGAATCCGGTAGAAATATTTTCGAATTTGGTTGAAATATTTTCGAATGTGGCCGATTTTTCGAATTCGGTAGGAAACTAAACGAAATCCGAAAACGAATTTAAGGAAGTTAACGAATATAACTAAACAAAATTAACGAATTAACGAATTAAAACGAAACAAAACTAAACAAATTTTTTTCATTTTGCACATGTCTACTGGCTTTCCCGCTGCTCACAGGCTAAAAATTAGGTACCACAATAATTACCCCCATCAAAATGCACTCACAGCAGCCGAATTCTCCAGCATATGACCTCTGATTGGGTGTGGCACTAGGGCACACGTGCAGGCAGCCAAAACAGCAACCATGTGTGTGCGCCACCATGTGAAACCTGGTTGTAGGTAAACCAGTTAAAAAGGTAAGAATAGTAATTTGCTCACAGATAAAGAATGCCCATTATGGGCCTCAATGAGTAATCATGAGGGTGGGAGGGAGGGTTAAAGGGGATGGGTAAGGAAGTATGGTGAGGGAAGGTAAGGGTAGAACTGGGGGGGCGCAACTCTCCCTAGATCTTTTTTTTTTTTGTGTTTTTAGGCACAGGTTTTTTTTCTCCCTCCTTTTTTTTTTTGACGGGGGTGATAATAGGGGGTGATGAAAGGAGGAAGATGAGGGGATGGGGAGGGGGTATGGAGAGCATAGACCAGGTAGAGAAGCCTGGTAACCCCCAAGATTTGTTCCAGGGGGAAGACCTACCAGAGTTTGTGCATTTAGATGCAAGGTGTCTCCATCTCTCATGCTACCTCTTGCCTCCTTCCAGGGGAAGACTCTCGATATATTTGGGAATTATGGCAAGGTTCAAGGAGATACACCTTTTATAAATGTAGGTTATTGAACTTATGTTATGTTGTGTCTGAGAGTTTAACATCTTTTGTAATTTATGATGTATTTTATGGTGATGTATTGTGTATTGTAACCCTTTGTTAAATTAATAAAAAGAACTTAAAGAGAAAAACGTAAGAGTAGGCACAACTGAGGGCACAGTATCAGTGTCTGAGCAAAGGCCATCCATCAATCACTTTATACTCACCTATCCAGACATCCCCTGCTACTCCTTTTTTCATGGTCACCACTGCAATATAGGCAGTGCGTCTGGTTATGAGGGAGCATGTGAAATGGTTGCATGTATTCATTTGGGTATGGGTAGAGATCATCACATGGAACATTAAGGAAATAGAATGACTAAAAAAGGTTGTATGGAAAATTTGAAGTAGAGGTGCTGTTATGGATAGATACGACTCAGGGGTAAAAAGTGAAGCATAAAGAGATATGAGATGTAATAGAGAGGATGGGAAGAACGACTATGGTGAGACCTATGGATAAGCGATAGGCTGATATGGAAAGAGACATCAGAAGGGTAGAGATAATTAGGTTGTTGTCAATATCATTAATTGTTGCAAAAGCTATTACAGTTAGTCTTATATAGGGCATGGCGGACATCCTTGAGCCACTAGAAAGGGTGAGAAGAGGATCGGAGACATTTTTAGGCAGTCATATTTTGCTGCCTATCCTCGATGAGCCTCACTAAGCCCTTGTAAACACGGACAGAGATTCCGTCGAAATGTGTCCGATCGGAGCGTTTTGACGGAATTTCAGACTGTGTGAGGTCTGCATCGGACTGTTTCCGTCGGAATATCCATTGGACCAACTTTTACAACTTGCCTGAAATATTTTCTGACAAAATGCTCTGATCGGACATACTCCGATCATGTGTAGAGAATTCCGATTGGACAAAGTGCCACACATGCTCAGATCAAATTCCTACACCAAAGCTATTGGCTACTAGCATGAACGTAGTCCCGTCGTAACGAAATAACGTCATCACGTCGGATTTTCCGACAACTTTGTCCAACCGTGTGTATACAACAGTTTCGGACAAAATCCGACGGATTTGGTTGTCGGAATCTCCGACCGTGTGTACAAGGGCTAAGAGAAAACCTTGGGGTAGAACGTACATGTGCATTTATTAAAGATATGACCATATGTATGTCGATATCTGGTAAATCAAATATCTCTTTGTTAAGATCCTTGTTGAGTATTGCACTCCCTATATCTCTATCCATCTATCTATCAACCTACATAAAATTCTGCTACACAATGTACCTTAAAAATTATATAAATGATGAATGAACTAGTAATTTCCATTTAACCTCTTTGTGAAGGAAAACAGGAAATACATTTTTTTTTGTCATTCCTACAAAAAAAGAGAAAATTAAAGCTGCACATCACTCGTCACAATCATTAATAATTTTACCATTTATGTCATGTCTTTTTTCCCTGGAAATTTCTCGCAGCTGTTGTCATCAACCTTTAAGTTTAACTTTCAACAACTGACAGACCGACAGAGGCCAAGCTGTGTGTCACATGAAACCGATTCCAGCTTTCAACGGCTTTACACTGAGCCAGAGGGACAATTAGTTATTAGATCTATATAAGTTTCTCTAAAGGGATCTGTAACTTTATATCAGCAAACTTACAACTTCCATGAGGACCGGTTATTAAAGCTAAAAAAAATAAAATAAAACAAAAATAAACACGGAAGGTTCTTGAAATCAGTTTTGTACATTTTTTCTCAGTGGAGATATTGATTTTCATGAGTTCATCAAAACAATCATTTTAAATAAAATGTGATCCGGAGGGAAAATTAAATAACACAGCAACAGGGGCAGCAGCAGGAGCAGCTGGGACCAGGTGGTGGGCCAGTAGATACCCAGCCTTGCCCTTGATTGTAGAATACAGGTCTCATTCTTTCTTATTGTTCTGATAGAAGCATCTTCATATTGAGTCTTGCAAAAAATAATTTGATCTTATAGTCCATTTCCAGATCAAAGGTCAGCATCAACATTTGTCAGCCAATAGCCCAGCTTGGTGGACTTGAACTGCAACAGCGGGAGAGGTCTGGCTTTGCCAAGTTTTAAGTGACTGCTTGTGGCTGCAGAACATTGGCACATGTATGGGATGCCAAAGGTTCCTCTATAGACCTCTTTGGGCAGATTCAGCCTGGTGAGAAGCTATCTTCAGTTATTGGAGCTATCCATCCTACAAACAGACAGGCTTGTAGGATGATTGGCTGCTTAGCCCCCATAGGCTATAGTAAGGACCAGTGCTCTGAATTGAGTACTTATTTATACTATTTTATTAATAGCACGTACAGCAGTACGTTGTGGAAGGACCAAGGTGGGGGTTTAAGTCAACTTCCATTGGGGATCAAGGCCCAATGTATAAAGAAACCATGGAAGATACAGTGAGGAGAAAAAAAGTATTCGACCCCCTGCTGATTTTGTATGTTTACCCACTGACAAAGAAATGATCCGTCTATAATTTTAATGGTTAGTTTATTTTAACAGTGAGAGGCAGAATAACAACAAAAAAATCCAGAGAAATGCATTTCAAAAAAGTTATAAATTGATTTGCATTTTAATGAGTGAAATAAGTATTTGACCCCTTTTCGCAAAACATAGCTTAGTACTTAGTGGCAAAACTCTTGATGGCAATCACAGAGGTCAGACGTTTCTTGTAGTTGGCCACCAGGTTTGCACACATCTCAGGAGGGATTTTGTCCCACTTCTCTTAGCAGATCCTCTCCAAATCATTAAAGGTTTCGAGGCTGATGTTTGGTAACTCACCCCTTTAGCTCCCTCCACATATTTTCATAGGCAGCATTTCTCCTCCTCCAAACATGGCGCATTGAGTTGATGCCAAAGAGATGGAATTTGGTCTCATCTGATCACAACACTTTTACCCAGTTCTCCTCTGAATCATTCAGATGTTCATTAACAAACTTCAGGCGGGCCTTTACATGTGCTTTCTTGAGCAGGGGGACTTTGCAGATGCTGCAGCATTTCTGTCCTTCATGGCATAGTGTGTTACCAATATTTTTCTTGGTGGCTATGGTCCCAGCTGCCTTGGGAACATTGACAAGATTCTCCCGTGTAGTTCTGGAATTCTTCCTCACTGTTCTCTTGATCATTGCAACTCCACGCGGCAGGCATGTACTGGCCATCGGGACTACCGGGAGATTCCCGGTGTGCCGATGGCTCAGTGGGCCGGTTCCAGTGACAGCCTAGCCGAATGAATGGCTGCGCTACTCGCACAGCCATTCATTTGAGCACCGCTGTACTTCCGAGCGCAGCGCGGCGCACTTCGGCTCTTTCCGCCCCCACTCGGCGCTCTCAACGCTAGTATTGCACACATCTTCGGCCACCTCCGGCCCACAGTCGTCCTTTTCCGCCACCCCCTGCCCTGCTCCTCTCCGACAGTGCTTCAGCGAACAAAACTCGTCTATCTCCGTGAGAGCAGCCGGCAGGCAGAGAAGTCCCCGGAGCAGATGAGGGAGCCTGGAGGATGGCAATGCTGTAGGAACCCATCCAGGTAACCGGCCGGCCCATTGACTACTGTATATAGCACATGGCTATGTATATATATATATATATATATATATATATATATATATATATATATATATATATATATATATAGCTGTATATAGAATATGGCTGTGTATATATATATATATATATATATATATATATATATATATATATATATATATATATATATATATATATATATATATATATATATATATATATATATATATATATATATATATATATAGCAAAGGATGTGGTGCTAAATAAAATAACATAAAAAATCAATTTGGTGAAAATAATGGATAAAATAATATGCAAAATCTAACATAGCTAAAAGTTCACCAAAACTGTCAATTAATATTAAAATGTGCATAAAAATATTTTCAGCAAAAAAATCATATATAAAAAATGCTTATAATTAAAAACCCCACTTTTTTTTGCACTCTTTTTGCACTTTAATACCAAGGACATAGTTTGGATAAAATGGTTTTAATTATAAGCATGGTTTATATATGAATTTTTTGCTGAAAATTTTTTTTATGCACATTTCAATATTAATTGACACGTTTGATGTACTTTTAGCTATGTTGGATTTTTTGTATTATTTGAATCATTATTTGCACCAAATGGATTTTTTTTATGTTATTTTGGTTAGCATCACATCCTTTGCTATATATTCAATTTATCTGTGGGTTTGTGTTAGGCCCCTTTCACACATGCGGATGATATGTCTGTATTTCATCCATCCGTTTGCGGATGAAATACGGGCATACATTCATCCCTATGGGATAGCGGGTGTCTGCGGATGAACATCCGCAGACACCCGATTTCCTCCGCAACAGTCCGATTCTGCAGACGGAGGAAAATCCTATTTTTCTATCCGTCTGCAGAGCGGATCGGATGAACACGGACAGACGGTCCGTACGCATCCGATCCCCATAGAGGAGAGCGGAGAGCTGACAGGGCGGTCCCCGCACAGTGTGCGGAGACCGCCCTGTCCGCAGCCGGCTCAGCGGGGACAACGGATCGATCCCCACTGAGCGAGCGGATCATCACGGGGCGGATCATTACTGATCCGTCCCGTGTGAAAGGGGCCTAAACCTGTTTGATGTTGGCAGCTTCTCATTACTGCGGTTGATCAAAAATAGGTGTGCGCATTAGTTGTTTATTTTAAAATATATAATGCAGAGCCAGACTTCGGGCAGGTGACAGGGGGACACCAGGGGGTAGAGGGGGGGGGGGGCTGGAAAATAAAAGATCACCAGCAGTGTGCTGTCGGCTTCTGAGTTTGCATACTCCTGCTATGTGTCTAGCCGGGCCGTGATGACGTCACTCTCGTGCAAGTGCGCAGCATACTGTTTTTGTGCGTGTTTGCAAAATTGGAGTGGGCCGGTCTGGATGAAGTCCAGGGCCAAATTTTTGTCCCAGTCCAGCCCTGCCACGCGGTGAGTCCTTGCCTGGAGCCCCAGACCGAGGGAGATTGACAGTTATTTTGTGTTTATTTTGTTAATACTTTAGTTCTTACAGTGTTACTAAAGTTTTTTTTATCTTAATGCATTTTCTACATTAAGGTAAAAATGTCCCACTACCTGTCCTACTCCCCATTCCTAAACACTTACCTGAATCCTCCCACAACTCCTTGTGCTGGCTCTAGAACTGATCCCCTCACTTCCTGCTTGCACAGGAGATATTAAGGAGAGCGGAGCCATAGACTCCTGCTGGCATCAATCAAACTCCTGTGAGGATGAGGATAGAGGGGGCATGGCTTACTGGTGCTTTTTATAGATGCAGCCAGCTCGACTTGGGAGCATGCATGCACAGGTGCCACCTGTCCCTGCTTGAAGAGGAGGTAAGTGACCTTTCTGTGCAATATTGTTGCACAGAGCAGGTATGTTTTAGGCCCTTTTCACACGGAAGGACCGTTCAGGTCCGCCTGTCAGTTTTTTAGGCGGCCCTCAACGGACACTACATAGAGGTCTATGGAGGGACGGATGTCAGCGGTGACATCTGACCCGCTCCGATCTTAAAAAGTGTGACGGAGGAAAAACCTATTTTTCCATCCGTCTGCGGATCGGATCCAGTGACTACGGACTCTACGTCTTCATCCGATCCCCCAGAGGGGAGCGCGGCGCTCTGAGAGGTCAGTCCCTCCACAGTGTGCAGAGGCAGACCTATCATCTGCCTGCTCAGCGGGGATTGACAGGGTGATCCCCCGCTGAGCAGAGCGGGCTCCGTACACAGACAGGTCCTTGTGAAGGAGCCGTTACTTCTTTTAAAAAAATATATATATGTGTGTATATATATATATATATATATATAAATATAAATATATATATATATATATATATATATATATATATATATATATATCTCATTTAGCATCCCTTTAATCAACCAACAATATTAATATCATAAATAGTCCAATAGTGATTATAATTTAGTCCAGCAGTGCAGATGTTTCCAGCTCATAATCCAGGTTTTAAAATTTCAGACACATATCATGACGTAGCAACATATTTACTAAGAATTGTTGCTGGGTTGTGCAGTATTGAGTACATTTTGTAATTTTTGTCGCTAAGCACTTTTATTAAGATCAAGATTATGCTGTTCTAACATTAAGCATGGTGTATAATCTATGCAGGATGTTTAAAGCAATCCATGCAATCAAGTCATGCCATCTCTCATGTGGTTGATGTTGTTATGGCTCAGATGTTGCCTGCAGTGTAGACATTGGCTGACTGTTTGCTCTCTGCACCTTGTTCACACGGGCCGGTTGAACCTCATGAGATGAAGTACGCCCTGCAGGGCAGTTCACATGAGCCGGTCCCTGTACCTCAGTCATACACACACTGTATGCCTGGGAGAGTTTTAGATATTTCCAGCAGTCTGTGCGCCCTTCTAAACATGGCTGTGTTTGCTTTCAGGGAAGTGACCTGACATCAATTACATTTACCTTTCAATTGTGTTTTCTTGTTTGCTCTGAAAAAACCATCATGTCTGCCTCAAGTATGTTTAAATTCCCATAGATTTTTCTTCACTACGTCCTCTCCTGAGAAGCAGCTCTGGAAATCCATCAATGTCAGGCCATTTTCCTTCTAAACAAATCCTCAGAGACACAAAGCTGTAAAGTAAGGAGCGCTACCCTAGAAATGGCAGTTTAGCCCCCCAGAAAGGTTGTGTTGGGCCCCGTTAGTGGATATTCCCTAAACATTTAAGACATTGAATAGTTTGGATGAAATATTTGGTCACATAAAGGCCACATCAATGTACTGTATGTACAGTTCTCCCATTAAACTAAGGTGACCACTATAAAATGAAATCCGGGACTTTTTTTTTTTTTTTACTGGTAATGGCGGCAATCATCGACTCTCTGCCCACCTCACAGAGTGTCAAGTCTTACTCTCCAGGCCCCGGCTACTACTGAGTGGGGAGCAGAGGAAGATCACTCCGCCAGGGAAGGCAAGGAGATAAGCAGGCAGGCAGCTGGCCGGGACTTGAGCCAAGGCAGAAGAACATGCGAGCGGAGCTGACTGGGCATGCGCACGAAACTGAAGAAATATTCCCACCAGCACATGATCATCAGAAAATACACCCCCCTAAGCTAGTAGGAGTGAAGGAGCGGAGGTGTGTAATTCAGATTTTTTATTCTGCACTGACAGTCTTTGAAATTGCCCCAGTCCCTGTTCAAATCCAATCCGGGGACAAAACCAGGGACAGACTTGGTCCAGGGACAGTGTCCTCAATCCGGGGACTGTACCCAGAAATCGGGGATGTCTGGTCACCCTACATTAAACTGTATCTGAACCCAAGAACATAGATATACATTGCAGCTTACCAGTCCTTAGATGTGGTGGCTGCATTTGTTTTCTTTTTTTCAGGGTTCTTAATTTTCACTGGTGTTCCTGCCAGTAACACACTTCCTGCCCTAGGGTGACAAAGTTCACTCACTGCACTGTATCTATGGTGAATTAGGGTTTTCACCCTAAGACTGAAGGTGTCCTTATCTCCATAGCATACAGTAGGTGTTTGGTTGTCCACAGAGAGAATGGGGAGTAATAGTAACTGATAAGAGTAGTTTAGAGACCCCTGTGTTATGTGAATAAAAGACAAGGTTATCACAATACCATGGTGTGTTGGTAAAGAGTCCTGGTTTCTTGATGGGTGATGTCATCCACCAGTTCATTACAACACTGAGGATGACCTGACAGGAAGCCGGCAAGATGTGCAACAGATAAATCGCAAATTTCTATGAAACATGAGAATGTCAGGGCTTCGGCCTGTTAAAACATAGCAGGAGAGGCAATAGACTAAAGCTGGCCATAGATGGATCAAAATTCAACCGGTTCAGCACGGATTAGCCAAATTTCAAACCATCTGTGGCTGTTCCCATTCGTGAGAAGTCAATCTAATGATCGACTTCTCACGAACAGGCTTGTTAGAAATTTTTTGTTCGTTCAGTGTATTTTTTCTAACAGTGGATAACCCCAACTATCAGACTATAATAACACAAGGGATAGGATTCCTCTAGCCACCTCGCTTGTGTGCATGGGGGGATCCGTTCTGGTTTTTTTGATCAGCCAAAAAAAAAACCGGACCCGTTGCAGATAGACTGCTGCCCACACACAGATTAGGATTTTCCTGCTGGGGCTAGGATAATTAAAAACATAAGGTAGACAAATAATAAATATGCCAAAAGATTTCAATTGGGCTTTAGGCTCCACTGACACCTGGGCGACCTGAATTACAGCAAAACGCAGGACGCATTTGCAATGACATTACATTTTAATGGCACCCCAATCGCGGTGCGAGTTTGCCACGGTCAACCTGCAAGAAATTGCGCTGCAATTGCGGCAAACCGCAACACGTGAAGCTTGCCACTCTAAAGGAAGCAGGAGCTTCTTTTGCATTACAGCTTCATGCGTTGCTGTTTACCGCAATTGCAGCATGATTTATCACACCACAACCTCACTGCGCAAAATCTCACTGCGATTGGGGTTCCATTAAGAAGTAACGGCATCGCAAATGCATCTTGCATTTTACCGTGATTCCAGAACACCCAGGTGTGAACGGAGCCTTAATTATAGCTAAACATAACACAGTTTAAGGCTCCATTTACACTTGTACGACTCCAAAGTTGTACCACGCAACTTTGGATGGGTGCAATTGTTGCATTGTATAACATTCAGGTATGACTTTTATGCAACTTTTGAGAATTAACATTGAAGTCAAAACGTCACTTCCACTCATAGCTCTTATAGGGCCATTTTTATTTTCATTTTTTATGTGTAAATATGAGATTTGAGGTCTTTTTGACCCCAGATCTCATATTTAAGAGGTCCTGTCATGCTTTTTTTCTATTACAAGGGATGTTTACATTCCTTGTAATGGGAATAAAGGAGAAACATTTTTCTTTTAAAAAAAATTGTGTAAAGATGTTAAAAAAAAGGTAAAATAAGCAAGAAATAATTTTTTTAAACGCTCCCCGTCCCGACGAGCTTGCGTGCAGAAGCGAACGCATACGTGACTAGCGCCCGCGTGTGAAAGCGGTGTTCAATCCACACATGTGAGGTATTGCCGCGATCGGTAGAATGAGACCAATAATTCTAGCTCTAGACCTCCTGTGTAACTTAAAGGGGCGTTCCGGCCAATCCTTTTTTTTTTTTTTAAGTCAGCAGCTACAGTGTTTGTAGCTGCTGACTTAAAAAAAAAAAAAAGGATTCCTGATGCCGCGATGTCAGCCGCCCCTAGGCCGATCCATCCATCGCATTGGCTGCCAGCGCCTCCATCCTAACGAAGGGAAACAGGCAGTGGAGCCTTGCGGCTTCACTGCCCGTTTCCTACTGCACATGTGCGAGTCGTGCCGCGCTTTGTGAATGGCCCCATTGTGTTCTGGGACACACACATGTCCCAGAAGGCAACGGGGCCACTCACCGAAGAGGAGGAAGCGCCGCGGAATAGGAAGAGGCAGATTAGGAAGACTGCCTAGCAACAGAGTTACAGGTAAGTGAACACATTTTTTTATTTTTTATTGTTTTTGTGATTTATAGTGCAAAAAATAAAAAATGCAGTGACGATCAAATGCCACCAAAAGAAAGCTCTATTTGTGTGAAAAAAATTATATATTTTTTATTTGGGTAAAGCGAAGCATGACCGCACAATTGTCAGTTAAAGTAACACAGTGCCGTATTGCAAATAGTAGCCTGGTAATGAAGGGGGGTAAATCTTTCGGAGGTCAAGTGGTTACAATTTTAAATCTTCCCCCTACTTTCTCTTTTGGAATCAGTGGTCTCCTGAGCAAGAAATTAGTCAAAATGTCCCCAACATGGATAAAGTAGTAAAATCCAACCAGCGAATGTCACTCTTCTCTACTGTGATTAAAATTAAAAGAAAATTTAGGTGGATAATGTTTAGTATGTTTCCATGCATCGCATCAACGAGCTAAAGAGATAAAAATATGACAATGAATAAAGTAAATCTATAAATTTTTCAATGGTTATCATAGGAAACATAAGTCCCCCGGAGGTTGTCCTCATCTCCCACCCTGTGATCTCAGAACCTGTGCTATCGGTTTCAGCACATACAGTTTAGCCAGGAGGCAGAAGAGCGTGGGACCATCGGCAAGGTGGGGAGGATTATTAACTGGTGCTACTTCAACCAGAAACTGGGATATTCCTTATTCACATGAGAGTGACAAAGGCTAATAGAGGGGCATATGTAAAGGAGCATTCTTTCTGCACATCATTATCATTAAATAACCTTTTCCTATTACCCTGGGGGGGGGGGGGGGGTACACATTTAAATCCTGTATGACAGGAGCTAAAGCCTTATCTTCTAAGTTGGTGGATCATTTTATAGAGAGCAACATGTAGTTACAGTATATATGGGAATAGCAAAATTGTATAGATGTTCTAAGTCTATCTATCTATCTATCTATCTATCTATCTATCTATCTATCTATCTATCTTCTATCTATCACCTTGACTTGTATATCTCCAAAGATGCAGACATGTTTAATGGATTAGATTACAGATGCCAATTAAAAAAGAAAAAAATCAGGGACTGCCATTTGTAATCTCCTTCTGGAAATGCTAACTGCTTTGCCTCGATGTTGACCATCCTACTTTAATAATTTCTTAAAGCGGAGTTCCACCCACTTTTACAACTTTATCTTAAAGGGAAGACCACCCTTCCACCACTCGTTTTTGGTTAACTATTTTTTTTGTTTCTTACCTTTTCTGAAGTACTGAGTGTACTTCTCTTGCTCGCCCCCCGCATCACAGAAGTTCCGCCCCCACAGCCATGAAGGCTGTTCTATTATCTGCAGCTGTGTGCGAGCAGACTGATGACATCATCTCTCACGGCCCGCTGTCACTCTGGTACTCAGCCAATGTGCATGTGCCAGTTCCCCCTCAGAAGCCTGTAATGCTGGGGAGAGACTGCCACAAGCCTCTTTATCTGCTGTCACTGTTGTCTGCCACCAAATTACCTTTAGGCATTTAAGTGACAAGCTGCATCTGGTATTTTTTTGTTGGCAGGCAAGAGTGGGAAGCTTCATGTGGTGGCAGGTTATTGACAATCCACATCAGATAGCAGGCGACGTGGCAAATGACAATCCGTATCTGGTGGCAGGTGACGTGGCAAGTGAAAATCCATATCTGGTGGCAGGGAATGGGGCAGGTGACAATCCACATTTATTGGTAAGTGACGTGGCAAGTGACAATCCGCATATGGTGGCAGGCAACGTAGCAAGTGACAAGCTCCATCTGATGGCAGGTGACGTGACAACCCGCATCTGGTGGCAGGCGATGTGGCAAGTGACAATCTGCAATGATGGCAGACGGTTTGCAGACTTTTACTGTTCTAACATCTGTCCTGCCTGTTATTCAACACACTGGGTCCACCAAACTCTGTGACATTGCTATGTTACACCATAAACTGATTTGTAATTTTGATCAGTCAGTGTAGCAAATCCAATGCAACATACTTAAGGCGGCCATATATGGATTGAAATTCAGCCAGTTCAGGAGAGAATGGCCAAACTGTGATCTACATATGGGCAAGTTGGTTGTACAGACGTAGATCTACCGAGTTACTGAATAAACTGATTCATTTGACATCCCTTCAGTGCGACATAAAATAATATTCCTATTTCCCATCACAAGTCCCATATAAAAATAAGATAGGACTTATCCTAAGTTTTTATGAAAACTTTGCAGAATAAGGCCTTGAAATAGATGTGAGCATTTCACGTGTGAAAGTTGAAATACACACTTAATAATTGATGGTAGATAATCCTACATACATCCCATGTCAACATAGTCAGGACACATACGTGTCATAACCGGGTGTTTGCACTTTTCTAGTGAAAGAAAGTGCGATCACAATCATATCATTTCGCTTTGCAAGTTGATATGAAGTTAAACACATTCAGTGAGAGCATACAATGGAAATATGTACACAATCTTTCACTGCCTGTGCGGCAAACAATGGTATATGAGGAGAGATTTATGTGGGATATATTTACATTTAGGATATATGGCCCATTCTATCCATACTGGTGACACAGTGACTGCCTAATAATTTCCATTGACAAGAAAGATGTATCAATTTATGGGAAAATCTAAGAGTGTTAGCTTTTTCTGTATGGGAAACATGTTCTTTCTGTCAGACGCTAATAAAGCTTTTGTACTGAATTGGGGTCCAGAACAAAATGGAAGTAGGGAGTACATACAGCCACAAGAATTTAACTCTGAGAGGGCTCAGGAGGTCAGGGGACTTAGCAATAACTATTTCTTCTTTATGTGGTCATATTTCAATATGCATGGACCTATCAGCCATAAATTGTAATTATATACAGTGCTGTAATTTTATATCAGTGTTTCTCAACCTTTTTTCAGTTGAGGCACCCTTTAAAATTATGGACTCTCGAGGCACCCTTCCAAATTATGGACAGCTTTTAAGGCTGAAGCTTACTTGGGCACTATGCTGTAGAGTGGAACCATCAAGTTTTTCTACTCCAAGACTGGTTTATATTGCTTCATATCACTCAAGTGCTCACATGTGATTTCTTCTTTTAGCAGTTCATGAATGTCTTATAATAAATGCAGCTTTAATCCTGAACCTTATGTCCCTCTGATTTTCAGGGTTGACATATTTGTGCTTATATATGTGGATGGAATTGCTGATGAAGCTACAGTACATATCCCCTACTACTGGGCATCCTACAGTGAGGGAGTTTAGTCTTTGGTGCCAGATATATCTATCCGTATGATATGGTCATTACCTTGGGTGGCCTAATTTGCTGCAGAATAGGCCAGTCTCTTGGCAGCAAATGTTTTATCTAGCATATAACAATCAATACATTTATGCATGATACAAGAAAATAATCAGAAAAGAACCTCAATTCCATGTATTGTCAATTCCATGTATTGTCAATTCCATGTATTGTCTTGATCAGATACAGCGTGTCCCGACATGGTGACCGAGGAAGAGGTGACTAATGTATGGCAGGATGGCTCATTCTCCTCTAGGACATAGACTCTGATTATCCTTCCATTGTTTCCCTACACTGCTCTGGTTTCCTGGCTTTCTGTCATTGTCTTGCCCCCGGGATGTGTGCTTTCTATAGTGGGGACTTAGGGAGCTTGAATCTTTTTTATAGCTGCTGCAAGAATATGTCTCCATGTGCTTTGGTTTTTCTTTTTGCAATTGTTGGGCTTCGGTATTTTATTACTGCTGTAAAGAAGAGCTATTGAGGAACAGTGCAAGAAGGCACAAACACATGATTGTGTTACATGTACTTTGCCAATAAAAATGTTGTAGAAGGGGTTAAATTGAATAAAAGAATGTAACAGAAAACACTAAAATGTCCTCTTAAGCAGATGGTTATAAAATGCAAAGTGTTTCATTCTCTGAAATATTGATGTGAGAGAAATATTATGGGGAGCCTTAGATTAACATTGATATGTTTTGCATTTTGCATCATCTCATGCTTAAAGTTTGGAGGTATTCATGATATAAGCATGGTATGAATAATCATTCTACAAGGGTACGTCTGACTATTTTACTATCTGACTTTTAGGGTTGGACCCATACCGATACTAGTTGTGGTATCAGCGCAGATATCGAGCATTTGCATGAGTACTTGTACTCGTGCAAATGCTCCAAGTCTTGACCTGATACTTGGGTAGCCTCAGGGATGATCGGTGTGGCGGTGGAGGCGGGGGGGGGGGGGGGGGGAGTTACAAGCACCGATCTCTCTGTATAGCTTTTATGACAGCCGCTTCTCCTCCTCACCCTCCCGTGGATGTCAAGGAGATCGGTGCTATGTCCCCCCCACCACTGAACCGATCACCCCCAGCTATCCCCCTCTGTGCTCCTCGAGTCATCCTCCAGGTCGCAATCCATTTTGTCCTCCGGGTGCCCCTCTGTGTTATCCTCCAGTCCACCCTGCATCCTCCCTGGCTCTCCATGTCCTCCTCCGGTTCCCCTGCATCCTCCCGGCTCTCTGTGTCGTCCTCCAATTCCCCCGTGTCCTCCTCCAGTTCCGCCATGTCCCTGATCTTTCAGGATGGAGCACGGAGGAAGAAGACAGTAAATATGTAATTTACCAGCTAGTTCCTTTTCCAAATGCACATTGTCTGTGATCTCTGACTCTGTCCATTCATAACTGAGCATCATATGTGTGTTTACAATGCTTCAGTTTATGAATGGAGAGGAGCCGCTGTCTCCTCTCCATTCATCTTTAGTGCAGCTGAGGCTACAGAGAAAAGGACTGGGGGATGTGTGTCCTCACTCCCTTTCCATGTCTTAAAGGGGAGATATCAGGGGCCTGTTTAGACCCCTGATATCTCATCAAGCCCCCCCCCCCCCCCCCAAACAGGGCTGATAAATAAAAAAAAAAAAAAAAAAATAAAAAAAAAATAATTAGTAAATATTTCAAAGTTAAACTGTAAAAAAAAAACATTACAAAACACACACACACACACACACACAAAAGAAAGCATTGTGAAAAAAAATAACAAAATATAGAATTGTAAAAAAAATATTAAAAAAATAAATGGTAAAAGATTAAATTGTAAATAAACAAACAAACAAAAAAAACACTGACAGAGTCAATGCCTCATCAGTGCCCATCAGTGCTGCATATTACTGCCACTGTCACATGGCATTAAAAAAACGTATCAGTATCGGAGAGTACATGTAAAAAAGTATCGGTACTTGTACTTATGCCGTGTACACGCAATCAGAATTTTGGTCGGAAAAAGCTCTGATGCTTTTCCCGACAGAATTCTGATGGGATTTCGCTCAAGCTGTCTTGCATACACACGGTCACACCAGATTCCGACCGCCAAGAACGCGATGACGTACAACACGTACAATGAGACTATAAAAAGGAAGTTCAATACCCAGTAGCCGATAGCTTCCATCTCATAGTTGAATCTGAGCATGTTTGAGTTTTTGTGTGTCGGAATTGCATACACATGATAGGAATTTCAGTCCAGTAAGTGGAACAGCTAAATGACTGAGGTCTAATAGTTTGTTCATTATTCAATAAGCCCTTTGCAAACATGTAGCTGCAAATTAAACTGAGAGACACAAAGTGAAGACTGCTCCTTTAGGCAAACCTTTGGCAATGTTAAAGATTTTGAAAGCGTCTCTGAACTGTACATTGACCTCTTCAGATACCAACACATTGCTTAAGTTTTCCTGAACCCTCAAAAATCCAGGACACCAGGAGGATGCTGTGACTTGTTCCTACGCTTCCCTGTTGGCCAATAAATGAAAAGGACAGCCTCAGTGGCCTGGCCCTTGATTAAGTTGTACATGCAGGGCCGTCTTTAAGGCAGGGCAAAAGGGGCAGCTGCCCTGGGCCCTGTCATTGTTGTGGGGCCCAAAGCAGCTGCCTCATACTTGCCAACTATCCCAGTTTACATTCCCTTGTCCCTTGAAGTTTTAGTACTGTGCTGCTGCTGCTAATGCTGCCCAGCTCTGCCCTATAGTTGTGTACAGATGACTCACCTGCAGACCTGTGTTTACATGTAAATACTGGCATTCATATGTAAATAGCAGTGACATGCATATGTAAATAGCTGAGGCCAACTGCACTGATATGTAAATAAAGGCAGCATTTATAGGTATATCATGCCCCCCTGCAGTGAGGAGAAAATGTGCTGTAACCTATAGCAACCAGTGAGCAGTATTACTGTACAGCAATATCTAGCAGCCAATCAACAAGCAGAAATGTGATGTAACCTCTAGAAACGAATCAGTGAGCCTTAAGGAGTGCTGTAACCTCTAGCAACCAGTCAGTAAGCAGTAATGATATGCTGTAACCTCTGGCAACCAATCGCAATCGCTGCCTGATCTGATACAGTAAACTGATTTTAAGTCTAGCTGCTATTTATTATATATATCAGAGAAGGTGGAGAGCGAAATTGCATGGCGGGGGGGGGGGGGGGGGGGGCCCTAAGAACATTTTTGCCCAGGGCCCAATCAATATTAAAGACGGTCCTGTGTACATGCAAGAAATCTCAAAATGGGGTATGCTCTGGAAAGCAACTGAAGCTGTGGGTTGGCATGTTAAAGTCAAATATGATCCGTGGGGACTTATAACCTTTAAACTCATTACAGGTGTGCTTTACCATCTTGCTGTTTATTTGGGTAGGTCATAGTAGTGTAGCATACCTCCCAACATTTTGACATGGGAATGAGGGACACCTACTAGCAAATGTATGTAGGCATAAGACACGCCCACTGCCACACCCCCTTAAAGGAGAATTAACCAAAAAAAAGGTTAATTAAATCCACAAGGGCTTTTTTTTTTTTACCACTACTGTTCCTTTATATTGGCTCTTAAAACTTACAAATGCAGCAATTTAGAAATTGGATGAAAGGTTTAGCACTGGGAAACACTTTTTGAAAGATAAGAAGTGCATTTTATATACAACTATATAGATCAGACCAAAATGAATGACAAACGAGGGGGGGAAGAGGGACAGAGGGACATTGCTCCAAATCAGGGACAGTCCCTCAAAATCAGGGACAGTTGGGAGCTATGGTGTAGTCAGACAGTGTATAAAACTAACACAAGGTAACTTACTGCAAATATAGTTACAGCTCATTAAACTTTGTATAATACTTCAAAGTGGTATTAAACCCAAAAGCATACATTTATTATATTGCAGTTTACCAATTCTTAGCTTTGTTGCATTCATTTTATGTTTTAGACTTTCTTTCTTCTATTTTAATCTGGTGATCCAGCCAGTATCTCTGTTAGAGAACAAGCTCTCCAGAAGAATGTATTTGTTACAGAGATGAGATCAACCACGTAACACTAGCAAGGGTGCTTACAATGATCAGCTTTTAAATATGTCAATTTTTTATCCAAAAAGAAATAAAGTGTTTGCTTTAACTGCCTGTAAATTGCGAGCTGAAGTTTGGCTTCAATTTGCTAGTGGTTCTAACAAACAGGCTGGCAATGATGCTGTTCAGAGGTGTCCCCTGTGCTCGTGCATCCAGAGTAGAGATAGGAGATGGATTACTGCCCAAATCACCAGATGAAGATGGAGGGGGAAAAAAGCCTAAAAAAATAAAAGTGATGCATCCACCACATTTAAGAATCAATAAGCTGCAGTATATAACATTTTTGGATTTGGGTTTAATACTGCTTTAAAATGAATATGTTGGTTCACCTTACTTTGTACGGTGACCCCAGTTCCATAAAGCAGGTACCTTCAAGTGCAGACTTGTATGATCAATTTTTCTTTGGAGTGAGCCAAGGGATCACCAAAGCCAGGATGCTACAAATAATAAAAAAAAACAAATAACTGTCATTGCGACATTACATCCGCCCGAGGAACCAATCCAGGGAACAGAACCAAAACGGCAACTGAGCGGTATCCAGTGGATGCCAGCCGGAGTATTTCCCTTTATACACACATGTTGAACATACCAGGTGCCAGTCTATAGGCACCGGAACATGTGCATGTACCTACATTTGTTTATTGCATTTTATTAAATAAAAAACGTTTTTTCACTGTGGGCTCTTCCCACCCTCTGTGATTTTTCTCCCTACCATTGGAGGAGTATCTGCAGTGTGGCCGGCCATTAAAGACACCATCTAGGGGTTTCTTTCCCCACTAAGAGAAAGTAACCACACTAGAGATAGGTTGTTAACATCTAGGGTGAGTTTACATCCTTTTGGGCCACCTGGTCTGATTACTAAGCAGTGGAGCACCGATCTGTGCATTTGGAATTTGAGCACAAGCACTTTTTTTTCCCAATCGTGGGACTATTTGGATCAGCATTATGTGCATTTAACACTACCCCTCCCCCCAGACTGATAATGCTGCTGCCCAAAGTTGGAGTCCATGCAAATTTTGGGGGACTCTTCAAACACCATGAAGATGGGATCCTGCTGAAATTTTAAACCAGGACCTCATTATATTTATATACAGCCAATATATTACAAAGCATTTAAAAATATACACCCACGCTTTGAATGTGTGATGCCAGGGATGATACATGAATACCTTCTTTCTTTGCAGCAAAATCCTTATTATGATATGATGAAATTACTTTATAAGGAATTATGATAACTTGAGTTGGTTGCAGTTTTTCCCATATATGACTCCCATTGGATGATCTCAGCCCTGGTTAATTTGGCTTGTCCTGTCTAGCCATGAAAGCCACATCATAGCCCTGGATAACGATTATGAGTCTAATCTCATTACTGTAATAAGCAGTTATGGAATTTCCAGGAGACAATTATCTAAATCCAAACCATACTCCATCACTGACCTAAGGAAACACCACCAACACTTTGTGTAAACCAAACTCTATGTTCAACATACTTTTAACTGTGACAATTTTCTGGTAATAAAATGCATCATTCATGTCTGCTTTTTCAGTCTCTTGTTTTAGGCCCCTTTCACACGGGACGGATCAGTAATGATCCGCCCCGTGATGATCCGCTTGCTCAGAGGGGATCACTCCATTTGTCTCCGCTGAGCCAGCGGATAAAAGGGCGGTCCCGGCACACTGTTCCGGGACCGCCCTGTCAGCTCTCCGCTCTCCTCTATGGGGGATCGGATGAACACGGACCGTCTGTCCGTGTTCATCCGATCCGTTCTGCAGACGGATAGAAAAATAGGATTTTCCTCCGTCTGCAGAATCGGACAATAGTGGAGGCGGACAATATCGGGTGACTGCGGATGTTCATCCGCAGACACCCGCTATCCCATAGGGATGCATGTATGTCCGTATTTCATCCGCAAACGGATGGATGAAATACGGACATACTGTCCGCATGTGTGAAAGGGGCCTAATTGTAAACAAAATGGCTGTAGAAAATTCATTATTGCTGCTGATATAGAAGTGATGGTCTAATGGTAATGCTGGTGGCCAAATAATCAATGTGATTTTCCATGGCATATAGTGCTATTCCCATTGGAAGTTTTCACCTCTGTTTCTGTTCCTGTAATAACTGCAAAATATTGGATTTTCCATCACTTTCCCATTTTGGAATGATTATTAAGACAAATAGAGAGAGTGAATTTATGGACAGAGCCGGCAATTAAAGTGGTTGTATACCCCTTTAGCAAATATCTCCTAAACCTGTACGGTTTAGGAGATATTCACCTTGCATGCAACCGCCAACGTCAGTGGTGCATGTGCTCTGAAGGTCCAGTGGGCGCTGCTGGACCTTGCCGGAACGGAGGAGCCACGTCATCACTGGAGCCAAGCCCAAAAGAAACTGGGGAGAAAATGTCAGCTCCTTTGACCAGGATGCGATGCTGACGTAAGGTAAATATTTCATAATGAGCTAGTATGCGGTGCTTACAAGATTATTAGGCCTTTGCCTTACAGATTTTATATATTTTATTTTTCTATGGGTATAAATCCGCTTTAATACATGAAGGTATAAAGCCAGCTTTAGTTTTGATTAGAAGAGGTCAAATTTAATTAGCAACTAGCTTCTTTTATATCTTGAGACTCCTAGCAGAAAGTTCTACCACTGGAGCTCCCAGCACTGTAAAACCCTCATGAACTTTATCTCCTATAGCTGTAGCATTAAAACTCACAACCTTCTTGCTACATTATCAGTAACATAGGTGATGAAAAATCCTACATAAAGAATGAAACCTCCTTATATTATTCAAAGCAGGTGGGTGGAACCAGAAACTCAAGTGTAGTTTACTTTCCAGTGGAGAAAGTCAACCCAATGATGAGTAAAGCCTCACGATCGGACTTGTACAAACTTTCCCTGGACTTTTGTACAAAGGGCGTTGGCCTAAGTTTGTATTGCATACACACGATCAGACTTTTTAGGCAGCAAACACGAATGTAGTGACGCACTGACAACACTTCAAAAGAGGACGTTCAAGTACTCTAGCGTCACCTTTGGTCAACTTCTGTATTGTTGTCTGATCTTTTGCATTGGTTCTGAGCATACGTGTTTGTACTTTGCACAAAAGTCTGATGGTTTTGTGTACACATGATCGGACTTTGCTCCATCGGACTTATGTTGTCAAAAAGTTTGTCCGTTCACACAGCCAACAAAAGTCAGATGAAAACCGAAAAAGTTTGTCTGATGGAGCATACACACGGTCGGATGTTGCTCCAAAACAGCTAATTTGCATGTCTGTTGTCAAAAAGTCTGATCGTGTGAGAGGTTATTAAATCAGAGACAAATTATCCAAAAAGCAAAGTACCCTCTTCATCCAATAAATGCTAAATGCTACGCTAGACCACCAATATCTTCCCCTGGCTATAACAGTGGTTTTAGTTGGACTTTAAAGTGGTTGTAAACCCTTACAACACACTTTGACCTACAGGTAAGCCTAGATTAAGGCTTACCTGTAGGTCCAAGAAATATCTCCTAAATATCTCCTAAACCTACGCGGTTTAGGAGATATTTGCCGAAAGACAGGCACCGCTGTCTACGGCGCATGCGCCATAGACAGCGGCGCGCAGTCGCACTGAGCGCGGCACCGTCAACGGCTCCCGTGCACATGCACGGGAGTGACGTCATCGCGGCTTCACCGAATGACAGCGGCGGAGCTGCGAGACCCCCCGAGAAGATGGATGCGCCGGACTACAGGGGACAGTGGTGACATCGCTGGCTCCTGTGTCAGGTGAGTGACACATAATAGACTACTATGCAATGCATAGTAGTCCATTATGCTTTACCTTTGCAGGGAATGAAAGAGGAAGTAAACTCATCAGGGTTTACTTCCTCTTTAAAAAGTAATTCAGTACTGCAACAGTTAAAATTAATTTACTGGAGAAGCTTATAATTATTCAATCCCTATTTTTATTACATGTACAGCTTGTCTGGGTACAGGAACTCTGCAAATTGCCCTATGTACAATTAATAATTGTTATCTGATTCTTGGAATGTAGTAAATTACTACAGGAATTTCGGTCCAGATTGCTGGCCGTTACAGTCATAAGTATGACATTCAAAAGGCCAATTAGAAGTCACTGTTTGTGTAGAAAATGTTCTGATCTCTACAGTTTTAAAATAACACAAATATGTCATAGCTGACTGCTGAGTCTTTTTATAACCCAAATGACCATGTACCGTATGTTCTACAGGAGAACATACACTAACAATATCCTAAAAATAGAGGCATGAAGTTTTTTTTATGTTACACAATCCCAACTTAAGTAGAAGTATATTGCCATTAAAAGGTTTGTAAATCCTCGCATCCTATGCATTAAGGTGAAAAAACTTCTGACAGTGACCGCCCCCCCCCCTTTTACTTACCTGACCCCCTTGTTCCTTCGGCGGAGATGCACTGGACCTCTCTGCCCAGGGTTCTTGGCTCCTGATTGGATGGATTGATAGCAGCGCAGCCATTGGCTCCCGCTGCTGTCAATCAAATCCAATGATGTGGGTGCCGGAGATCGGGCCGAGTCCTACATTCTTTGTCTATGCACACAAATGCTGGACTCAGGAGCGTGCCCGCAAGGTAACCCTCCAGGAGAGCTCTTCTCCTAGGGGGTTATACGATGTGGGGAGGAGCTGATAGTGTCATCGGGGACCCCAGAAGAGGATGATCGGGGGCCACTCTGTGCAAAACTAACTGCACAGTGGAGGTAAGTATGACATGTTTGTTATTAACCACTTCCCGACCAGCGCACGACGATGTACGTCGACAGAATGGCACGGGCAGGCATATTGGCGTACAGGTACGTCCAATATTCGATGCCACCCTGCCATCGGGAGCGCGCCGGCGGCGGCACGCTCCCGCTCTGGTCGGGACCCCCGTGAGTCCGGTCGCGGGACCCGCAGACTCGATCACCGCGGGCATCCCCGCGATCGTCTCACGGAGCGGCCGAATGGAGGAAATGCTGTATAAACAACCTTTCTCCATTCTGCCTAGCAACTAGTGACGCTGATCTCTGCTCCATGTGATTGGAGCAGAGATCAGTGTTCACTAAATTAAAGCCCAACCCCCCCACAGTTAGTAACATACCCCTAGGAACACTTAACCCCTACACTGCCACCCACTGGTTAACCCTTTCACTGCCAGTGTCATTTACACAGGAATCACTGCATTTATATAGCAGTGATTACTGTATAAATGACAATGGTCCCAAAAATGTGTCAAAAATGTCCAAAGGGTCCCCCACAATGTCGCTGTCACAATAAAAATCGCAGATCGCCGCCATTACTAGTGAAAAAATAAATAATAATAAAATTATTAATAAAAATGCTATAAAACTATCCCTATTTTGTAAACGCTATAACTTTTGCGCAAACCAATCAATAATCGCTTATTGTGATTTTTTTTACCAAAAATATGTAGAAGAATACGTATCGGCCTAAACTGAGGGAAAAAAATGTTTTTTTATATATTTTTGGGGGATATTTATTATAACAAAAAGTAAAAAATAATGCGTTTTTTTCAAAATTGTCGCTCTATTTTTGTTTATAGCGCAAAAAATAAAAATCGCAGAGGTGATCAAATACCGCCAAAAGAAAGCTCTATTTGTGGGAAAAAAAGGACGTCAATTTTGTTTGGGAGCCACGTTGCACGACCGCGCAATTGTCAGTTAAAACGACGCAGTGCCGAATCGCAAAAAGTGGTCTGGTCTTTGACCAGCAAAATGGTCCGGTCTGCAAGTGGTTAAAAAAAAAAAAAACAAAAACAAAGCTTTACAATCACTTTAAAGTGTTACTAAACCCAGGGCCCTGCATTCACTATATTTGGTCTCCCATAGTACACAGAACATGGAGATGCAATTATTTTAGTAAATATAAACTGCTAAATACCTTTTCTGATCAGCAGAATATAGAAGTCTTGTGACTTCTATCAGAGTCTGGTTAAAGCTTGTAGGAGGAGTTTTAATTCTACTCGGATTGTCCTATGATCTGCAGGACCCCTGACCCTTTGCCTGGACAGTGCTGATTGGCACTGTGCTGATCACATGTACCCTCGCAAGCAAAAAACAACAACTCCTTAGCAATGTCAATGTCTGTCTTCTCAGAATATGGATTGGGGACAGTGGAAGAAGGAGAGGAGACAGGATCAAACAGCCTTTTTACACAATGGGGAAGATTAACTCTTTAGATTCTACAGTGAGTATAACAAGCATGCTTTACTGCATATACAGACTGTTTTTTTTGTTGTGGGTTTAGTAATACTTTAAAGTGGTTGTAAACACTTACAACACACTTTGACCTACAGGTAAGCTTAGATTAAGGCTTACCTGTAGGTCCAAGAAATATCTCCTAAACCTACACTGTTTAGGAGATATTTGCCAAAAGACAGGCACCGCTGTCTATGGTGCATGCGCCGTAGACAGCGGCGCGCAGGTGCACTGAGCGTGGCACCGTCAACGGCGAATATGCCACCCGTGGCGGCTCCCGTGCGCATGCGCGGGAGTGACGTCATTGCGGCTTCGCTGAATGACAGCGGCGGAGCAGCGAGACCCACCGAGAAGATGGATGCGCCAGACTACAGGGGACAGAGGTGACTTCGCTGGCTCCTGTGTCAGGTAAGTGACACATAATGCACTACTATGCGATGCATAGTAGTGCATTATGCTTTACCTTTGCAGGGAATGAAAGAGGAAGTAAACTCATCAGGGTTTACTTCCTCTTTAAGCTTCTTGATCTGTATTATTATCCTGGGTAAGTGACTCAGAAAGCATTGAAGAAAGACAGAGATTCAGGATGGCAGCTAGTATTTTCAAACTTTTACAAATGCAAAAACAAAAATGTAATATATTGCAGCTTACTGTTCATAGATGTGGTGGTTGCATTCATTTTCCTTTTTAGGCTTTTTCACATTTTTTTCACCAATTTATTCCATCAGTAACCTGACCAGGCTGTCTAGCAAAAATTCCAATTAAAGAGTTCAGACAAACCATTTAACATGGAGAGGTATGCATACAGCTTTGAATAATTTATATAAAACTTGTATCCCAATAGGAAAAACATGTTTCTGTACCTGCTTAGAAAGTGATAGCTGTATGTAGTTAGGCTTTTATTTGTTTGTTACACAAGTAAAGCTAATTTAAATCTCCTAGTCCATTCAACATTACCTTTCCACAGGCTGACAATGCCATTGTCCGAGGGTGGCTAAAATCCTCCTCCAATATAGGAAAATATATATATATATATATTAAAAAAAAATGAAAGAAAATAAAATTCAGTCACCACATCTAATGTTAGGTAATATGCAATATATTACTTTTTTTTCTGTTTAAATACTCTTGAAGCTCATCAAAGGCAGCACACATGTATATCTTTGAATATGGGTTTCTTTTAAAGAGACAGGAAATGTTGGAGTCGTATTTCTCCAGTCTGACCCCACAGCACCCCCTCCCCGGCCCTCCCCGGCCCCGACATTACTGCTGCTCCAGGCAGCAGCCGGGGAAGCCAGATGACAACATTACTTACAATCTGTAAGGCAGAATGGGAGAATGGGATTAGGTTGAAAATACAGAGGCTAAACCTCTAGATGCCACAAAGAATATAGGCATAAAATCGCTCGACTAGTGTATGCTCGGCTAATGAGACTGGTAGATCCTCTTGCCAACCAATGGAGGCATCATGGCAAAACACCTAAAGCATATTTTGATGTCAGCATCTGCAGAATAGAAGTGATTCCTGGATAAAAATGTAAAACATGAGGTGGTTATAGTGTAGTTTGTTTGCAGCTCCAGAAGCTGATGCCATCTCGCTCTGCACTATACAGTCTCTATACAGTACAGTACATATGGCTATTGTCTCAAATAATACACTCTAATTTCTATTTTAAGACAAAGCCTGCCCCATTTATATTGCTATATAACCTACTGTAGGTGCTTACATACGAGGTACATAGGATGTTGTCTCTCAGATACATTCCAATTTTTCTTGTCTCTTTTATTTGCTGCCTATTAAAATACTTGTGTACTTTCCTTATACTAACCAATCTCCACCAAACACATTCCTGAAATCTATATTTTAAATATTTGGGGAATAATTGGGGATACAGAAATGAGGGGGGTTCCAGGAATGTAGGATTTTGGTTTTGGCGTGTCTTCACATACTCTGTTTTGACATTGTATTACATTTTTAAGACAATGCAGTGTGGTACTGCAAAAACACAAACTCAAAACTATATTATTAAAATGTGCTGTCAATTTGTAGGAGGTTGGGGGCTTTAGCTTTATTTTTTTTTTAAATAGTACATAAACTATAGTTTTTAAATCGGTTTTGGCTGCTACCTCCACCATTCCAGACAAGCCTATTAGCACTTGATTTAAAAATCGGATGTTGCAGCCGAAACTACCTAAAAAAGTTAAAATTAATCAGCTTGGGGTGCTGCTGTATTGAAGCCAAGGTAAATGCAGAGTCACTGCAAGTGCACTGTCCGGTAACACCACATACAGCTGAAAGGCATCTTCAAAACATGTTTGGTGTGTTTCCCACGTGGCCCTCAAAGTCGTATTAAAATGACTCTCTCCATGCTTAACATTTATTTTAAACATTTTTGCTTTGTTAAAAGTCCCCCGTGGCAGTGCCCAGATTTCCATGCCATTTTTGTTGTCAATAGCTTGCCTATTAGCCTTGAAAATGGCCAGAATTAGGCATCAGGATTTACCCATATATATTTCAATGTGATTCACTAACTTTGGGTTTCAAAATCAAACAAGTCAGATTCGCCCATCTCTAATGCTGAGGATATTATTCTGTAATTTTCTGCTTGTTTTGTTGTGGTTGTGATAAATTATGTTTTGTGATTAATATTATTTTGTGTTTTATTGTGGATGACAAGCTATTATTATGGGCATTCAGTTTCATATGGTGGTTGCTAACTCAGAGACTTGTGGTCATTCATGCAATATAACTTGCTAGCATGACCAGGGTAGTCTAAAGGTCCCCAATATTACCTGTTACCCATTCCACTCCAACCTTCACCCCCATGTTCCACCCATAATTAAGAGACCACACCTTGCTTTGGAGTAAAATGGCCATAACAGCCTTTATTACAATACTCAAAATACTCCAACCAAAATATATAAATATATATCTCCATATAAATATATAACCAAAACAATGTACAATATAAAAATATACTTATAACCATATACATATAACCAATAACACACATCTGGTAAACGAATAGCATATAGCTAACATGCCCGGTCTGGTGATCTCTGACGGTAACCCATAACTTTTACCAACCCAACAAGTCACTGCGGTACCCACTTCCCACTTCTCCAGGCCTCCAACTGTGACCGCTCGGAGACAACCTCCGCAGTGACAACCATACCGGTATTCCCTCCAACGTTCAGGAATACACCGGAGGGACCCATCTTAGCAATGGGCCCCCCACCCCATATCAGATGACTTCTGATTTTTACCACCAACCGTCAAAGACCACCAGACACACACCGCCAACGTCCAACTCCGACCGTACCGCTGTCATGACATCCGAGCAACGACACCTGAAAGAAAAAACACAACAACAACACCAAACACCTCAAATGCATAAAAGTAGGGCGGGAGGGTGGGAAAAACTGCCTCCTCTCTCTGTCTCCTCCGTCGGACTGATCTCGGCTCCACCCCCTCCACCCTTTATATGGCTCCGCCCCCCTTCCGTCCCACAGAACGCTCACCAGCTCCCCCCCCTCGGCCTCTGCCTCACCTCTCACTTAACCCCTTACTGTCCCTTATCCATCCCTGTCATGCCCGGCCCTCCATTACTTGCCTTGCAGTCCATGCACTCCGGGCCTCACTTGACCAGGGTAGTCTAAAGGTCCCCAATATTACCTGTTACCCATTCCACTCCAACCTTCACCCCCATGTTCCACCCATAATTAAGAGACCACACCTTGCTTTGGAGTAAAATGGCCATAACAGCCTTTATTACAATACTCAAAATACTCCAACCAAAATATATAAATATATATCTCCATATAAATATATAACCAAAACAATGTACAATATAAAAATATACTTATAACCATATACATATAACCAATAACACACATCTGGTAAACGAATAGCATATAGCTAACATGCCCGGTCTGGTGATCTCTGACGGTAACCCATAACTTTTACCAACCCAACAAGTCACTGCGGTACCCACTTCCCACTTCTCCAGGCCTCCAGCTGTGACCGCTCGGAGACAACCTCCGCAGTGACAACCATACCGGTATTCCCTCCAACGTTCAGGAATACACCGGAGGGACCCATCTTAGCAATGGGCCCCCCACCCCATATCAGATGACTTCTGATTTTTACCACCAACCGTCAAAGACCACCAGACACACACCGCCACAGCCCAAAAGGGTGACCCCCCTTACCCTTGCGGGCCACCCCACACCCGCAAAGCCCGTCGGATACCCTCCTGCAAACCCAGGGACCGCAAATCAATCCCCACATCGGACAAGTGCACCCCATCCCGCCTCAGGTACATGCCCACATTGCATTCCAATTCCCGGTGGCGAACCACAATCCCGCCCTGTTTGGCCACGAACCGCCCCACAACTTTGTTAACCCTAATGCGGGTCTGCTGAATGCTCGCCACCGAACGAGCCCAACGACAGGTCGTCCGCGCCACGATGTCCGACCACACCAGCACCGTATCCGGAAAACGGAAGCGCAGCCGCAGGAAGTCAGACTTGATGTCTGCCAGCAAATCCCTAACCTTCCGGACCCCCAGGTCATTCCCCCCCGCGTGAATCACCAGCACCGCCGGGGGACCCCCCCCGAGACACATGTCTCTCAACCTCCTCCACCAAACCACCCCAGCGCATCCCAGGGACCCCCAACCAACGTAAACACGCCTCCCCCCTAGAGATCCCAAGTTGCCTGCCCTCCGGTCGCTGATCTCCTCTCCTGGCCCCCCAACACACATAGGAGTGGCCCATGATCCAGACGAGGCGAGCCGGACCTCCATCTGAAAGAAAAACCAACAGTGTAAAAAGCATCCCCACCCAAGGACAGCGCAGCCACAGCTAAAAGGACAACCACCTCAACCACCCCCAAACAACCCACAAAGGAAAATCCCAAGGGAGGGACACGAAGGCAACAAGCAGAACACACCCCACATAGCGCAGCTGCGATTGTAACCGTGAAACATTGAGTTATATATTTTTTTTTTTTTTTTTTTTTAATCAAAGCAATACCAAGTGCGGCCGAACATAAGAACGGAAACGCACCCACCTCCCAATCCTGCGGACCGCCGCCTCGTCCAGACCGCACCGGGCCGCCTCCGTGGCCACCCCGACCCGGAACGAATGGGACGCAAATCCTCTCCCATCCAAACCCACTGCCCGCAAACACTTACGGAAAACCGAAACAAACTGGTATCTTGACAAAAAGGACCCCTCCGCGTGACACAGGAAAGGACCCTCCACCCCACAACGGACAGCGCGAAAATCCCGCACCGCCGCCACCGGGCACACCCCGGATCCCGACAAAGCAAACAGCGACACCAGAACCCCTCTGCCCAGCTGATCCGTTTTGGACCTACGCAGCCAGAGTCCAACCCTCTCCGCACCCAAGCGAACCTCCCCATCCAACAAACCCCCAGCCACGCGCTTGGACGGACTAACCAACTCCCCAATCCGAAAAGCCCCATAGAACGCCAAGGAAAAAGCCGCCCGAAACAGCCGTACCTCATATTCCGAAGAACATACCAACCCCAACTGAGCACAGATCGCCTGCAAGGTAGCAAACGTAACCGGCCTCCGCGAATCCTTTGTCCTGCAGTGCCTGTGATAACCCTTCAACGCCTGACGTACCCAAAAATCCTTAGTCCAGTCTTCCACCCGCAACAGCTTAAACAAAAACGCCAAACCCGCCAACTTCCGACCAATCGCCGACACCGACGCCCCACCTTCCATATTCCGGGCCACAAAATAGATCACCAACAACCGCCAATCGGAGCCCCGATCGACCACCCCCGCCTCCCGAACCAGCCCCGACCATTCAGACCAAACCTTGGAATAGGCCAACCAGGTGGGCCCACTCACTGACTGCCGAATTCATCCGGCGGCGACTCCAATGGCAGCCTCCAAATCCACTCCGGGCAAGGGGCCCCGTCCGCTTCCGCGCCCGGCGCCAGCTCCTGGAACCCGTCCCACTGAAAACGAGACAGGGAGTCAGCCAACTCGTTTTCCACGCCCGGTATGTGGACAGCGTAAACAAAGACATTCAGCCGCAAACAACGCAGGACTAACTGCCGCATCAACCGTATAACCAGAGGGGAAGAAGCCGACACTCGGCTCACCACCTGCACCACCCCCATGTTGTCGCAATTAATGCGCAACTTCAGATTCCGACACTCCTCCCCCCACAGCTCCATTGCCAACACGATCGGAAAAAGTTCCAACAGGACCAGGTTGCCCAGGAACCCCGCCGCACGCCATGCCTCCGGCCAAGGCTCCGCGCTCCATCTGCCCTTAAAAAACGCCCCGTAACCCGAGGAACCCGCAGCGTCCGTAACCAGATCCAAGTCAAAATTACTGACAGGGCCCGCCATCCACATGGCCCTGCCATTGTAAGAAGCCAGAAACTCGTGCCAGACCCGTAGATCCGCACGGTGCTCACTCCCCAGCTGCACGAAGTGAGTGGGAACGCTGATACCCGCCGTCGCCGCCGCCGACAGCCGCCGGCAAAAGATCCGCCCCATGGGGATGATTCTGCAAGCGAAATTCAGTTTACCCAAAAGCGACTGTAAGGTCCGCAACTGAACCTTACGTCGACCCTGAATCTCCCGAATCTCCCGCTGCAAATCCAACAGCTTGGCCTCTGGCAGCCGGCACTCCATAGCCTGGGAATCGATCCCGATCCCCAGGAAACTCAGCTCAGACGTCGGACCCTCCGTCTTATCAGCCACCAGAGAAACCCCAAACCTGCCTGCGATGTGCTGCAACGTGGACAACAAAATCGCACACACAGCGGAGGCAGGGGGGCCCACACAGAGAAAGTCATCCAAATAATGAATGACCGACTCCAGACCCGCAGCATCCCGCACCACCCATTCCAAAAAGGAGCTAAACGTCTCGAAATATGCACAGGAAATCGAGCAACCCATCGGCAGGCACATGTCGACAAAATACTCGTCGCGCCAGCAGCACCCCAACAGCCGAAAGCTGTCAGGATGAACCGGAAGCAGCCGAAAAGCCGACTCCACATCGGCTTTGGCCATCAGTGCCCCACGCCCATACCGCCGTACCCACCGAACCGCGGCGTCAAACGACGTGTAAGAAACAGTGCACACCTCAGGGTCGATGAAATCATTCACCGAGCCCCCTTTAGGAAAGGACAGGTGATGAATGAGCCAAAACTTCCCAGGCTCCTTCTTGGGGACCACCCCCAACGGGGAAACCACCAAGTCGGGCCACGGCCTAACCGCAAACGGCCCCCCCATGCGCCCCAGCGCCACCTCCTTCCGCAGCTTCTCGTCCACCACCCCCGGACGCTCCAACGCTGACTTCAAATTTTTAGCGACCCGCGGCACCCCCGGCAACGAGCACGGAATCGGAAAGCCATCCCGAAACCCCGCCTCCAGCAACCGAGCCGCCGCCCTATCCGGATATCTACTTAGAAAAGGGAGCATCCTTGCCAGCATCACCGGCGTCCTCCCTCTTCTGAGCGGCATCCCCGGCCCGCTTCCCCTTTCGGAAGCAGCGGGACAACATGTGGGCCCCGCCGCAACCGGAACACTCATGCTTAAACTTGCACGTGCCCCAGAACTTGCAGGCTCCCTCATTGTATTGCCAGCAAACCCCCCACTTCTTTCGGGCCGACGGGTCCCGAGGTAGGCGCACTCCCGGCCCCCCCCTGAAGAAACTGAGGCGCCGCCCTCGCCGAAGACATCAGCCGCATCCAGAGGCTGATGTCCTTGTGGTCCCAGCGCAATTCCGGCCGCACCGCCTTACGCTGCCGAAACTGCTCATCGTACCGGAGCCACGCCACCCCCCCATACACCCGATGGGCCTCGCCAATCGCATCCATGTAACAGAAAAGCGCAGAGCAATGCTCGGGGCTCTTCTCACCTATGACGCTCGCCAAGATGGCAAACGCCTGAAGCCAATTTGAGAAAGTTCAGCCGATACCGCCGCTTTTCCTCATCCTCCTTCTTAGAATCATCGGGCTTGACCCTATCCAAGTTGAACTTCTCCAAAGGGAGAAGCGAGAAAATCTCCACAAACTCCCCCTTCCAGAGCTTGTCCCGGACCTCCCGTTTCAAATGGGCCCCCAGCGGGCCCTCGAAACACACGTAAACCTCGCACCGCGCCGCGTCAGCCAACCGCACCATGTCCGCCCGCACAACCGCATCTTTTTTACCCTCGTCAGCAACCGCAGCCACCACCCCCTCCACTGCCGGTGCAGGCACCACAGGAGCCACCGAGGAAGCAGCCCCGGCGGCCCCCAGGGCCGCCCCCAGCTCACCCGCCAGGGGAGCCACCCACGGGGCCACAGGCGGCGCGGCCTGTCCCCGGTCGAAGCGACCCACCAACGCCCGCAACCCCCCCATTAGATCCCGCAACACCCCGGCAGGTTCCCCCCCGGTACCCCCACCGCCGAGACGCCCCCCCCTGGTTCCCCCCCACAGGCGTCACTGGCCGCCCCATGCCCGCCTGCACCACTCCCAGCAAACCCTGCAATGCATGCGACACGGACAACGCATCAGGGGACTCACCTGGCGGCCCAGGGACGCTCCTCATGGCCGGACCGGCGACAGCACCACTTGGACCAGGCAGTTCGTCATCATCCGAGACCTCCCCTTCTGACCGATCATCCGGACCCCAGGTAGGCGGGGGTGTAAGCCCCCCGGGGGAAGAGACCCCGGAGGCCGACGTCGCAGCCCGCAGGGGTGCAGCCACGCTCCCGGCTGATCCCTCCTCGGCAGCCTGGTGATGAGAACCAGCCCTGCAAGCCCCTGGAATGGCAGACCCCCGGGCGCTCACCGATCCACGCCGTGTAGAGCAACCCGCAGGCGATCCTCGAACCTGCACAGGCCGGACGACATCCCCCCTGTTCGGAGCCCCCGGGTCCCCAGCAGAGCCATCCCGAGCCGCCCTTACCCCTACAGCATAGCGTCCAGCAGCAGACTCCACACCGCCCCCCCCTTCAGGCAAGATGGCCGCCCGCTGTCCGCGTGACCCACCCACCCCTCCCCCCCCCGGGGCCGCGGCGTGAGGACCGCTCAGCACCCCCCAAAGTCCCCTGTGTCCGCTTCGCGGGAGGAAGCGAACGATCCTCCCCAGGGCTGCGCACAACACGAGGTGGCCGAGGGTCAGGCCCAGGAGAAAAACGCGCCGGAGGCCGAGACCTCCACGCGCGTGGTAGCAGCTCACCCCTCCGAACGTCCGCTCCGGCCGACCCCGCCAGTCCTCCGAGGTGATCCCGAAGCCAGTCCGGTCCCCGCTCCTCCGCCTGACGCCGCAGCTCCGCCAGCAGTCGATCCACTTCGGCCATCTTCAGAGGAGTAGCGAAAAAACTGCCTCCTCTCTCTGTCTCCTCCGTCGGACTGATCTCGGCTCCACCCCCTCCACCCTTTATATGGCTCCGCCCCCCTTCCGTCCCACAGAACGCTCACCAGCTCCCCCCCCTCGGCCTCTGCCTCACCTCTCACTTAACCCCTTACTGTCCCTTATCCATCCCTGTCATGCCCAGCCCTCCATTACTTGCCTTGCAGTCCATGCACTCCGGGCCTCACTTTAATTGGGTAATATATTGTACAATATCTGTACTCCTTCTCTGTTTAAAATAATAAAGTATAATAAAAAAAACACACTTACTGTTTGCTCTCTGCTTCTGAGAACATGACCCAGAAAACAAAAAGGGCATGGCATGTGAAATCACCTGCCAATCTAGATATTTAAAGTGTTACTGACCCACAACAGTATAATCAGTCTGTATATGCAGTAAAGCTTGCTTGTTATACTCACGGTGGAACCTAAGGGATTAATCCTGCACATTGTGTAAAAAGGCTCTTTCTTCTGATCCTCCCCTTCTTTTACTGTCCCCAACCTGTCTGCTGATAGATCAGAGCTCTAGGGCGCACATTTTTTTGAGAGGGTGCATGTGACCAGACAGAGGATCAGGGATCCTGCAGCCTCATAGGACACTCATGGGAGAATGAAAACTCATCCAACAAGCTTTAACCAGACAATGATAGAAGTCACAAGACTGCTATATACTGCTGATGAGAAAAGGTATTTAGCAGTTTATATTTACTAAAATAATTGTATTTTCAAGTTCTGTGTACTGTGGGAGACCAGATATAGTGAATGCAAGGTCCCGGGTTTATTAACACTTTAAATAGTTTGCAATACTTGTTTATCGTTTGTCCATTGATCCACTTATTGTAGTCCATTTAGTTAAATATTGATTCATTTATTGTAGTCCATTTTAGTTAAAAATATCCCTTAACCAGACCTTACAACGCTGACCTCACTTTTTAGGATTTACCCACTGCTATGCATGTTTCATTGTCCTTTTTTATTGTTTATTTTATTTCCCAGTGTTCATGAATCTTGACTGTTTAATCTCTAATCCCTTGCAGTTTTCCCAAGCCATTTGTAAACATATAGGAGAGCCTACATGTAGAAAGATGGCAGATAGAGATCATGCTAAATGGGTTTGATAACACAAGTGTTGCTCTGACACAGCAGCTTCAAAGATAAGAAGAAAAACACCCCTAAAGCTTTGCATAAGTATTCGCCTCTTGTACTTTTCCATTCTTTGTTGTGTTGTTATCTGAAACATCAATTTGTTTCCATTCATCTTGGCACAGTTACTTAGGCCGGATGGTGATTGTTGGTAAACTCTACATTGGCTTGAGGTATAGACTGTCATGTCTGAGTGAGTCATTCTAAGACATGTGGGTTCTTGGTTTTAAACCACTCACATGATGATTTAGCTGTGTGTTAAGGGGCACTGTCCTTTTCACTCTAGTGTTGGTTCTTCTAATAAATTAAATGCAACATTTTCTAGAAGTTCCAGCATTTGGCTCCATCCACTCTGAGCAATGTCTTTGTTCCTGCCACTGAAATGCATCCCCATAATATGGTGTTGTGGCCACCATGGTTCACTATGGTCATCTGACACTATGACCTCAAGGAAGTAGTTTTAGTATTTTGTCATACATAATATTTGACACTCAAGTCAAAAAGTAAAATGTTGGTTTTATCAGAACCTGCTATCGGAGGCCTTTTAGCAAACTCCAAATAGGAAGCCTGAGAAGGCTCCCAAAATGTGGAAAAGTCTAAGATGGTGGACACTTCTGAAAGGTAAAAATTACAATATACATATATATATATATATATATATATATATATATATATATATATATATATATATATATATATATATATATATAAAGCATCTGTTTCCTTGGTCTCATAGTCTCTTCTGTACGTTTCTTATTTTATTCTGTTTTCTTTTCTTTTCTGGTGGTCTCACTTATTTTAGTTCTGAAAGCAATTAGAATAATCTCTTCCCTAGAATCCATGGAATCATCACTCACTACCCCTGGCTGATCAGTTATGTTGGCTCTCTGAAGTTCATAGGTTTACTGTTTGAATGGTATCAACTTACACATTTAGGCTTTGTACTGTCTGTTTTGTCTTTCCAGGGGGGCAGCTGACAATTAAAATGTCGGTATTTCCTTGGAAAAGTCAGTTCTCAACTGTCAGTCAGCCAACGTGACAGCAAAAAAAATAAAATAAAAAATGGTTTATGGGGAAATGTTTTTGTAATGACATTTGAATTTTGACTTTTGAACTGTCAATTCTATGCACATTATCTGATATAAACTACTATTAGCATACAAACTATTATGAGTTTGTTAGCTAAATATGTAACTATTACAAGTTGTGGTTTTCACAGTGACAAAAAAGTTCAATGAAGAGGCACACTTCACATTTTTAATGCCAAAGGGGCAGATAAAGAGCTTTTAAAAAAAGGCAATTGATGAGAATCTTGAGTAGAGAAGCAAAAAAATTGATAATTTGGTCATTGCCATCACTAGCAAACTTCCTCTGTGAGCGCTAGTGTGAGAATTATGCCGCGTACACACGAGCCAATTGTCCGGCGTACTTAGTCCGGCAAACAATCCGGCGGATAGTCCGGAGGACTTTCTACTGAAAGGACTTGGCCACACACGGACACACAGAAAGTCCAGCGTTTGCTAGCGCGATGACGTACAGCACGTACGAAGGGACTAGAAAAAGGAAGTTCAATAGCCAGTAGCCAATAGCTTCCTTTTCGTACTTGCTTCTGAGCATGCGTCATTCTTAGTCCGCATACTGACGAACGTATTGTCCACTGAAACCCAAGTCCGGAAAGATTGGACTGCAAAAATACTTTCTAAGTCCGCCGGACTTTACGCTGGAAAAGTCAGCTGAAGCCCACACACGATCGAATTGTCTGGTGAAATGCGTTTCGGCGGACTAAGTACGCGGACAATTTGATCGTGTGTACGCGGCATTAGCTAAACAACTGTAGCTAGGGGGTGCTAGAATGAGATCACAAATCATCATGGGGAGAGCTCTGAAATGAAGAGGAGGAAAACCCTTGACTCTATCAAGACTCTACACACTATTGCTAGATCGTTTGAATCTTGTCTGGCTCAGCAGGAACTGGCCGAGATTCGAACCATGTATGGGCTGGCTGAATGTACCAAGTTAACTGATCGATCAGCCACTAGCAACAATCACTGTCTTCTTATGATCAGAATGGCTTCCTTGGCGAAGCTTCCAGAAGTAGAGGGTGAAGTTTAGGAGGAGCTGCCTGGAGTATTAATGAGTTCCCCAGCCAATCCACGGCAAAGGGGGTATCTCTTTAAGCGGAGTTTCACTCAAAAGTGGAGCTTCCA
Organism: Lithobates pipiens; assembly: GCF_037356315.1. Taxonomy (NCBI): domain Eukaryota; kingdom Metazoa; phylum Chordata; class Amphibia; order Anura; family Ranidae; genus Lithobates; species Lithobates pipiens. Next base: position 289,032,827 of record NW_027507784.1, read on the forward strand.
CTTATCCGTCTCTTTCCCCCTCAAGAGCCACATTTGTCACCTTTCAGGTGGAAGGGGAGAACGGGTACCTGTTTTTCGACAGGTACCGATCCCCACCTCCGGGAGGCCAGGCCACGACCCGGCCCCCTCCTCCTTCCACTGCCGTCGGATCAATTAGAAAGCGCTTCCCACATGCGCAGTAGAGAACCAGCTATGAAGCTGTGAAGACGAAAGGCTTCACTGCTGGGTTCCATTACCAGGAATGACGGCGTTTGCACCCAACAGCCGATCCGAAGATTGGGTGGGGTGCCAACATCGTGGGCTCCCTGGACAGGTAAGTGTTCATGTATAAAAAATTAGCAGCTGCAGTATTTGTAGCTGCTGGCTTTTAATTTTTCATGGGGGACTAGATCCTCTTTAAATACTCCTGGGTAGGGATGAGCTTCGAGTTCGAGTCGAACTCATGTTCTACTCGAACATTGCCTGTTCGCCTGTTCAGCGAACAGTGAACAATTTGGGCTGTTCGCAGCAAATTCGAAAAGCCGGAACACCCTATACAAGTCTATGGGAGAAATCTAAAGTGCTAATTTTAAAGGGTAATATGCAGGTTACTGTCCTAAAAAGTGTTTGGGGACCCGGGTCCTGCCCCAGGGGACATGGATCATTGCAAAAAAAAGTTTTAAAAACGGCCGTTTTTTCAGGAGCAGTGATTTTAATAATGATTAAAGTGAAACAATAAAAGTGTAATATTCCTTTAAATTTCGTAGCTGGGGGTATCTATAGTATGCCTGTGAATGGGGCGCATGTTTCTGGTGCTTAGAACTGTCCCTGCACAAAGTGTCATTTGTGCAGGAAAAAAAGTCTTTTAAAATCACTTGCGGATATTGTCGGGTCCCGTAATACAGAGAACACTCAATGAGTGTTCTCTGCATTAGCGGACAATTCATTCATTCATTGATAAAAAAAAAAAAGCGTGGGGGTTCCCCTAAATTCAATTACCAGCCCCTTCAGGTCTGACACGGAAACCTGCGTTACATCAGAGGGGGCGGGGTCACCCACACGTCACTGGGGAACCCCTGGCTTCCCTCTCCAGCGTCAGAGGGGCGGGGTCAGGTGACGGGTGGCCCCGCCCTCCTAATATAAGAAACGTCAGCGCTGGGATCTCTGCAGTGTCTCCGGAGTGGAGACAGAAGAAGGATGTATGGACAGCGCTGGACTAAGAGATCCCCCGTCGCTGGATATGATCATCCATCGCTGGACCCCGGAGACCCGTCGCTGGATAGCAAGAGTGGATTAGCACCGCTGGAATCTTTTTTTAATTTTTTTTTATTTTTAATAAAGGAATTTTTCAAAAGTGTGTTTGTCTTATTTAACCATTTTGACACTTTCTTTGTGAAATGGTAGGGGTACTTTTGTACCCCCTTACCATTTCAAACAGGGGGGGGCCGGGATCTGGGGGTCCCCTTGTTAAAGGGGGCTTCCAGATTCTGATAAGCCCCCCGCCCGCAGACCCTCACAACCAACGGCCAGGGTTGTGAGGATGAGGCCCTTGTCCTCATCAACATGGGGACAAGGTGCTTTGAGGGGTCACAGACCCCCAAAGCATCCTCCCAATGTTGAGGGTATGTGGCCTGGTATGGTTCAGGAGGGAGGGGGGGCCGCTCTCTTGTCCCCCCCTCTTTTCCTGCGGCCTGCCAGGTTGTGTGCTCTGATAAAGGGTCTGATATGGATTTTTAGGGGGACCCCCACGTCAATTTTTTTTTTAATTTGACACGGGGTTCCCCTTAATATCCATATCAGACCTGAAGGGTCTGGTTATGGATATTTAGGGGGACCCCCACGTCAAATTTTTTTTTTACATTTGACACGGGGTTCCCCTTAATATCCATGTCAGACCTGAAGGGCCTGGTAATTGAATTTAGGGGAACCCCCACGCTTTTTTTTTTTTTATCAATGAATGAATGAATTGTCGGCTAATGCAGAGAACACTCATTGAGTGTTCTCTGTATTACGGGACCCGACAATAGCCGCAAGTGATTTTAAAAGACTTTTTTTCCTGCACAAATGACACTTTGTGCAGGGACAGTTCTAAGCACCAGAAACATGCGCCCCTTCACAGGCATACTATAGATACCCCCCAGCTACGAAATTTAAAGGAATATTACACTTTTATTGTTTCACTTTAATCATTATTAAAATCACTGCTCCTGAAAAAACTACCGTTTTTAAAACTTTTTTTTGCATTGATCCATGTCCCCTGGGGCAGGACCCGGGTCCCCAAACACTTTTTAGGACAGTAACCTGCATATTACCCTTTAAAATTACGGTAGCACTTTAGATTATGAACGTTCGAGTCCCATAGACTTTAATAGGGTTCTAAAGTTCACACGAAGTTTAGGTCTGTTCGCAGGTTCTGGTGCGAACCGAACAAGGGGGTGTTCGGCTCATCCCTACTCCTGGGTAATGCCAGCAGGGGCAGGCGGGTGGAAAATGGAGAAGGAGTGCTGTGAAGGCTGTCGGTGGCCCTGGAGGGTGCCCCCTCAAGTCTGGGGTAGTAACCTCAGGCCCGGGACTTGAGTAAACAAAGGATATCCTTCTTGGAGGAAAGGGAGCAAGTGTGAGGACAGCAGGAGCAGTTCAGCATGTCCAGGAGAAGTCAGTCATGTGGGCTGGTGAGTGTTAGTCTGGGAGGACTGTGGGAAGAGTGTCAGTCTGGGAGGACTCAAGAGACGTTAGCCAGGAGGGCTAGTAAAAGAGGCAGCTGCAGCCAGGCAAGCTGGCAGTGCCTGAAGAGGTGTTGCTGGGATCAGTAGCCACAGGAATGTAAGCTGGAGACTGGACTTTGCTACACAACCAAGGAGCCCGGGATCCTTGCCTGTAAAGGGCTTTTGCTTTGATCTGGCTGAGTGCTTTGCCAGATTTACTAAAGTGTCCCAACTGAGTCTGTGTTCTTTTGCGAACAAGTGAAGTGCTAGAGGAATGAAGTCAAGTGGGCATCCCATAATACCCATACTACCAATCCAAGTTTCATACAAAAAACAAAGTACTGGACTGTTTCCTGACTCTGGGAGCCTGTGAAAACTTGGTGTGCCTGGCTGTGCAGGGTGGGGGATCCCAGTTCACTTGTGGCTCCTACATGGGGTGCACTACATGGATTTGGAACAATTAAATGTAGCACTGACCCCCGAAGGAGCTGCTGGTTTGATTGGGCTTACCGTTACCTTCTTCTCCTCGATTTGCGTCTAGGGGTTCCCATGGTAGATGGCCCAGTAAACTCAGAGACTGACGACAGATCCGCATAAAGGGATTTTTATTTGCAAAACGTAAACAAACAGTGTCTTAAAATAGGATCAAAAGTTTAGGAAGGAAGTTCACGTACTCTTAGGCCGCGTACACACGGGCGGATTGTCTGTCAAACTTAGTCCGCTGAACCGTGTTTCAGCGGACAATCCGCTCGTGTGTGGGCTTCAGCGGACTTTTTCAGCGGACTGTCTGACGAACAAAGTCTTACGGAATTTCCGTAATTTTGTCCGTTCAAACTTGGTTTTGTCCGTCCAAACTTGGTTTCAGCGGACAGTCCGCTCGTGTGTAGGCAAGTTGGACGGACTAAGTATGGCGCATGCTCAGAAAGGATTTACACGGCCGAAGGTTGCATTGCAGTGTATAGGACGTCGTATTTCTAGTCCCGTCGTACGTGCTGTACACGTCATCATGCACGCTTTCAGCGGACTGTCTGCTCATCGTGTGTGGTCAAGTCTGTTCATTCAAATTTTGAACGGACTGTCTGTCGGATTGTCTGACGAACTTAGTTGGCCAGACAATCCGCCCGTGTATACGCGGCCTTAGTGTCAAAGTCAATAATGAAGGACTTGCTTACTTTGACTAAATCCAGAGAATAGCCATTCACAACTGGATGTTCACTCAAGTTGGATAGTCCCTCTCTCACAAGGCCTAGCAACCAACAAGGTGCTTAACGCAGGAACAAGTCTCTGCCACAGACGTTGTTGTAGAACATACAGGAATAAGTCTCTGCCACAGACGTTGTTATAGAGCACGTAGGAAACTAAACTTGTAGAACACTTGTGTGATACCTGGATCTTTCAGCCAGCTTGGCGATACCCAGGAGACTGGATTCACTTAAGTACTTCAGCCCCTCCAGGCTCTTGCTAAGAAACTAACCCGTACGTGGCCTTCTTCTGAAGAGTCCTGGATGGCTATGAAGTTACTGGGTCTCTCCCAGACCGGAGACGGCACCAAAACACCTCAGAATCCCTCTTTAGTTTCCTTGCATCGGGCTAGCCAGCCCTGAGACAATAGGCTGGGTGGATCTGCACCCCAGGCCATAGCCTTCCTGGGGGCTGGTCAGGAGGACCAAGACCATGAAGTCAGAACGTACTTCTGGACCGGAACCCCGAACCACGTGATGTTGGCATCTTAAGTACCCTCTCCCAGAAAGGACAGCAAGAGTGACACTCCCACTGGGCGGACTTCAAGAGAGAGTAATCTTAATGCATCCAACCAGACTCTGGTTCCATGCCTGCCAGAAGAGACAGCGTCCCCTGTGGCCAGGCTGAACATCCTATAGTCCAGTCAGACTGATGCTGAGGTCCAAATTTAAAACAATTGTACCCAAACCAAACTGCAGTTCAGGTGAAACCTTAAATTTCAAAACATAGAGTGTGCTCTTCAGGAGCCGGCGCTACATAAAAAAAAAGCCTTTGTAGTCCAGGAAATACATAATTAGTGTAACGTTCTCAACTTTTTAACTGCACGTGTTCTGCCTTGATAGATAGAGTACAGAGGTAGATAATTTGTGATAATATTCACACCTTGAACAACTTATGTATGGTTTTAAGGTATTTTTTAATGAGGGCAGTCAGTAGGGCTCAGTGTATTTGTACTTGTAATTTTAGCCAGTCATCTCCCCTCCTAATTGATCTTAATGGCCTAAGAGGTCAGGGACAAAGAAAAGCTATGTCATTTTACACATACCAGTGGCGGCTGAACACACAGGCAAAGTTTATTCAGGACCTCCTTGGACGTATGCCATGAGTGTGTCTTGCTAGGGGTCAAGCAAAGCTTCGGCTTTAGTGTAATAAACAAGTTCTGAATATAGATACGGGCATCATCAAGTGAAAAGCTACAATAAGGGCGGCAGTGGCCCTTGCTGTCTGATCTTTTCAACAATGAGATTCATCTAACACAAGAATGTCTGATGTTCAGATGGTACTAACTGTCTACATAAACACATGCATCTCTTGACTATCTGTGACCAAAGCAGAGACAACTGCCAAAAGCTGCAGTTGACCATGGCCATCACTATCAGAAATACTTTACATATTGAGTATCTGGTGAAGATGTACAGTATAAGTAAACCAGATTGGGCAGACAAGGATTCAGTCCAGATTTGGCTGATACATGGCTGACCAACAATATTCATTTCTTACTATATAAGCTCTGGCGAGCAAGGCCCCCAGGGTTCCTCCTGTATTGAATTGTATTGTAACTGTACTATCTGCCCTCATGTTGTAAAGCACTGTGAAAACTGTTGGAACTATATAAATCCTATATAATAATATTAGGCATGGAATAGTCAGAGTCATACATTAGTAAGTCAAAATTAACAAGATTTCAAGGCCCAATGCTCATTAATTAGATCATTTTTAATTGAAGTAAAACATTAAACATTATATAAATCACGTTATATACATTGAATGGATGTTCAGAGTTTAATTGATGCTAAAATAAGTTTAATGATTGACTTGTTTTCTGGAGCGGCATTTTTAAAATGACTGTAGCTAAAATTAAAAGTGTAAAAGCAGGCCCCCAGCAAAAAATGAATAATATATATATATATATATATACACAGTGCCTTGTGAAAGTATTCGGCCCCCTTGAACTTTTCAACCTTTTGCCACATTTCAGGCTTCAAACATAAAGATATAAAATTTTTATTTTTTGTGAAGAATCACCAACAAGTGGGACACAATTGTGAAGTGGAACGAAATCTATTGTATTTTTGAAACTTTTTTAACTAATAAAAAAATGAAAAGTGGGGTGTGCAAAATTATTCGGCCCCCTTGCGTTAATACTTTGTAGAGCCACCTTTTGCTGCGATTACAGCTGCAAGTCGCTTGGGGTATGTCTCTATCAGTTTTGCACGTCGAGAGACTGAAATTCTTGCCCATTCTTCCTTGCAAAACAGCTTGAGCTCAATGAGGTTGGATGGAGAGCGTTTGTGAACAGCAGTTTTCAACTCTTTCCACAGATTCTCGATTGGATTCAGGTCTGGACTTTGACTTGGCCATTCTAACACCTGGATACGTTTATTTGTGAACCATTCCTTTGTAGATTTTGCTGTATGTTTGGGATCATTATCTTGTTGGAAGATAAATCTCCGTTCCAGTTTCAGGTCTTTTGCAGACTCCAACAGGTTTTCATCCAGAATGGTCCTGTATTTGGCTGCATCCATCTTCCCCTCAATTTTAAGCATCTTCCCTGTCCCTGCTGAAGAAAAGCAGGCCCAAACCATGATGCTGCCACCACCATGTTTTACAGTGGGGATGGTGTGTTGAGGGTGATGAGCTGTGTTGCTTTTACGCCAAACATATAGTTTTGCATTGTGGGCAAAAAGTTCGATTTTGGTTTCATCTGACCAGAGCACCTTCTTCCACATGTTTGGTGTGTCTCCCAGGTGGCTTGTGGCAACTTTAGACGAGACTTTTTATGAATATCTTTGAGAAATGGCTTTCTTCTTGCCACTCTTCCATAAAGGCGAGATTTGTGCAGTGTATGATTGATTGTTGTCCTATGGACAGACTCTCCCACCTCAGCTGTAGTTCTCTGCAGTTCATCCAGAGTGATCATGGGCCTCTTGGCTGCATCTCTGATCAGTCTTCTCCTTGTCTGAGCTGAAAGTTTAGAGGGACGGCCAGGTCTTGGTAGATTTGCAGTGGTCTGATACTCCTTCCATTTCAAAATGATCGCTTGCACAGTGCTCCTTGGGATGTTTAAAGCTTGGAAGATCTTTTTGTATCCAAATCCGGCTTTAAACTTCTCCACAACAGTATTACGGACCTGCCTGGTGTGTTCCTTGGTCTGCATGATGCTCTCTGCGCTTTCAACAGAACCCTGAGACTATCACAGAGCAGGTGCATTTATACAGAGACTTGATTACACACAGGTGGATTCTATTTATCACCATCAGTCATTTAGGACAACATTGGATCATTCAGAGATCCTCGCTGAACTTCTGGAGTGAGTTTGCTGCACTGAAAGTAAAGGGGCCGAATAATTTTGCACACACCACTTTTCAGTTTTTTATTTGCTAAAAAAGTTTAAAATATCCAATAGATTTCGTTCCACTTCACAATTGTGTCCCACTTGTTGGTGATTCTTCACAAAAAATAAAAATTTTATATCTTTATGTTTGAAGCCTGAAATGTGGCAAAAGGTTGAAAAGTTCAAGGGGGCTGAATACTTTCGCAAGGCACTATATATATATATATATATATATATATATATATATATATATATATATTAACTTCCCCCTGCCAGTGTCCCTAATATTTGGAGAACAAATGCCCCTTGAAGAGTCTTCTAAGGCCAGTACTTCAAGGAGTACCAGATTCCTGTCCCCCCACCACAAGCCATTCTTTCTCCCGCTGTCCCCAGGGAAGACAGTGCCAGAACAGTGATACCACTGGAAAGGAAAAGAGTATTTCATCGAAACGTGTTGTTTTGTATTTTTGCAATTTTTTTTCTATAAAGAAAGTTTATTAGGAAGTTTTACAAAAAATAAAATAAACTTTCAGGATGTACTGAGCTCAATGTGCATTGCAATATAAAAAAATAGTACAGTAAAAACAGGAAACCTTTCCAAGAAATTGTTCACAAAAGATGGGTAAGTGGCTATGGTTGGCCGAGGGTGTATACCTATCTTATGTACGCAGAGATGTGTGATTGAGCAACCCCTCCCCTTTCTTAGTTGTTATATCTCTCAATGTTGCTAAATCTTTACTAGATCCCATAAGATTGTTAATTGAAGATGGTTGTCGGGTTGGCCACACAAAAATCTTGTTTCATTCAATTTCATTCTATTGTTTCAGTTTTAGATAGGGAAGGAAATGGTCAAACCCTGTTCTTTTTTTTATTTAGCTGTCTTTGTACTGATGGGGACATATACCTTCACTTTCTGTCCTGGCTACCAAGAAGAAAGTTGGAGAAAATATTCCAAAAATCAAATGAAAACTTTTTCAGATGTCACTAAAGCAGGCATCTCCTTTTGAAGATAATATTAAGGTTATTTTTTTAAGGTAGCGCACAATTGTAAAGTGGATGACAGCATAAAGCCTATACTGTCAAATGGAGAAGGATATGGAAATTAGTTTGTTTTTTAAATGGAATTCTAGCATGCCACATCAGCCTGTTCCTGACAATGGCATATTGGCTGAAACATGCTGGGCGTGTCTAGGAGATATGACGTTGAATGCTACCAACGGCTGTGTATGCTGCACATGGAAAATTCAAATGTTTTTCACTATAATAAAAATTTTATTGATCTGCACAATCAAGAACATTTTCTTCTTTATATATTATACAAAGTGTTTATAAGTGAAGATATCTCAAAACACTGATCACCAAAGGAGGAGTAAGGTAGAAGCTCCTAGTGATGTTTGGCCAGTTTGGCGCTAGAAGAGCATGAACTGACCTCACATTTGCAGTTGGTCAGATAATTTGGAAAGAGGCTCTGTGTGCCATTTGGTGGTGGTGAATACATGGCAGTTCTTTGGAACTATATAATGTATGAATGAAGGTGCATGCACTTAGGTAAAAGAAAAGGAGTTATCTGGTTCTGCTTTTGGGATTATACAGACTTTTACTGAGGAGGATTGATAATTTGTTATTTGTATTTATTTTTTACCAACTTTGTGATAGGGCACTATTTTTTATTTTTTTGCAAATATCTTTTTTATTGGTTTTATATCACATGAATACAGAGACAGAAAATAGAGGATAGGCCCACAAATCTCGATCCCAAGAGGTCGGATACAAAAACGTACATACAGAAAGAAGGTAACTTCTGCAAGCTAACACAAGTCATCCTCTCTACCAGCTAGGACACATTGGCATGTGAGTAATGTTGTCTATAGTACATTTCTCTTGTGCTAGGCTCTCATATTGTTAGCACCCCTCTGTCCCGCAGACCATAGAAGGTCGGCGATCCGTGGGCCTTACCGAAGAGGAAAGAAGAAAGACTGAAAAGAGAGTGAAGATGGGAAAGAGAGGAGATGGGGAGAAAGGGCAAGAGAGAAAGGAGAAGGGGGGGGGTGGAGACGGGGTAGGAAAGGTAAGTGGGGAGAGTTGGGTCAAGGGAGGGAGAGTGGGGAGGGAGAGTGGGGTGGGGGGGGGGAGAGGGGGATGGGAAACAGTTATGGACATGGCCTCTGAAACAGCCAGGTTCGCTGTACTAGAACTTATCCAATCCTGGCATTAACTAGTTTGACCCAAACCAAGGAGGGTTTTGCCCTCTTCTGAGTATTTAAAAATATTCCAATGGGTCCAGGTTCTCTGATACATCTCGTGTTTGTTATTCGCGGTCATTATCAGATCTTCCATTCTATTAATTTCCTCTACTTTTTTCAACCAGAGTGTTATAGTAGGGGGGTTTTGCTGTTTCCAGAGTAAGGGAATACAGGACTTGGCTGCATTCACCAAATGACGTAGGATGACTTTTTTGTACGTTTTGACAGACATGGTAGAGACGTGCAACAGGAAAAAAGCGGGGTCCTCCGGGATTATGAATTCCGTAAATTTTTGAGAGATCGAGCGGACTGCTGTCCAGAAGGAGGTTAATTTGGAACATGACCAGAAAATGTGTAAGATCGTACCCCTGCTTGTCCCACATTTCCAGCATCTATCCGATGTCTCGGGAAAGATAGTTTGGAGTCTGCTGGGTGTCAGATACCATCTCGTCAAAATCTTATAGTTATTTTCCTGTGTTTTGGTGCAAATTGAGGATTTAAAGAACAAGTGGATCATATTCTGTATTTGTGTTGTCGTGAATGTACACTGCATATCAATTTCCCATTGTCTTATGCTGGGTAGCAAAGGCTGGTCAGGGGGGGGTGTTCAGCAGATTGTATGTCTTGGACAGCGCATGTGGAAGGGGTTCTACCCCTGAGCATAAGGCCGCGTACACACGGGCGGACTGTTCGCCCAACTTAGTTTGTCAAACAATCCGACAAACAGTCCGCTCAAAATTTGCATGAGCGGACTTGACCACACACGATGAACGAACAGTCCGCTGAAAGCGTGCGCGATGACGTGAACAGCACGTACGACGGGACTCGAAAAAGACGTCCTATACACTGCAATGCAACCTTCAGCGTGTAAATCCTTTCTGAGCATGCGCGGAACTTAGTTTGACGAACAAGCCTACACACGAGCGGACTGTCCGCTCAAACCAAGTTTCAGCGGACTGTCTTACGGGAATTCCGAAAAACTTTGTTCGTCAGACTGTCCGCTGAAACTGTCCGCTGAAGCCCACACACGAGCGGACTGTCCGCTGAAACACTGTTCAGCGGACAAAGTTGGGCGAACAGTCCGCCCGTGTGTACGCGGCCTTACTCTTCAAAAGTCGTAAGTTGCCTAGCATATGCTTGCGGGTCCTTCAGAGTTTGAAGGAAATGGTGTAGTTGTACTGCCGGCCAGAATGTGAGTTGATAAAGGCCTAAGGGGTCCATCAGTTCCGCAATGGTAGGCCATCTGTCCTGCCTCACGAAACCTGACGCCGTGGTCCTGTCGGTGTCTCTTAAGCCCCATACACACTATCAGTTTTTCTGCTGAGTTTTTCCTTCAGGTTTACCCAAACCATGTAGTAGAAGGGCCTGCCTGATTGCATACAAATTGAAACTTCTAAGGTTTGACCTCATATTACATGGTTTTGGTAAATCTGATGGAAAAACTCAGCAGAAAAACTGATAGTGTATATGGGGCTTTAAAGTCTGGAAGTGTGCGGTTGACATGCCCGGTAGAAATCTAGGATTCCCTAATATAGGGGTCAAAGACGATGTCTGAGTTGTTTGTTGTATCCTCAGGATAGCTTTTGCACTTTGTGTCAGTGTGTTTCCAATCAGGGGATGTGTCTTAAGGTCAGTTGGGATCCCGTCCCAGCACCAGAGTGCCCTATTTAGGGGGATGGTGGATTGCTCCTGTTCTATCTGGGCCCACAGCTTCAGTGTCCCGTGTCGTTGCCAATCAATGACTCTGCCCAATTGAACCGCTAAATAGTAGCCTCTGACATCCGGGAGGGCGAGGCCTCCAAAATGTTTTGGCGCAGTTAATTGTGAGCGCTTGATGCAGGGTTTCCTGTGGGCCCAGACAAACTCCGTAAACAAAGCCTGCACTCGTTAAAAAGAATGTGCTTGGTATAGCCACCGGTAGGGCCTGAAATAGGTAGAGATATTTTGGAAGTATACTCATCTTTAGTAAGTTACATCTCCCAAACCAGGAGAGTAGGTTTGTCTGCCATTTAGATAACAGTGCTTTAGTAGTTGTAAGCAGAGGCGGGAAGTTCATCTCATATTTCGCGAAAGGTCGGCTGGAATTTTCGTGCCAAGATAAGTCAGTGCAGTAGACGTCCACTTAAATCTAAAGTCATTTTGCATCGTCTGTAGAGTGTTTGGCGGTATCGCTATCCCCATCGCTTCCGATTTCATGAAATTAATCTTTAGATTGGATATATTCCCATAGATCTCAAATTGTTTAAGCAAATTTGGGAGAGATATTGCAGGGTTTGTCAGTGTGAATAAGAGGTCATCCGCGTACGCCGCAATTTTGTGTTGCGTTTTACCAACCCGTATGCCCTGGACGTCGGGATTCAGTCTGATCGTGGCCAGAAAGGGTTCCAAGGAGATAGCAAACAGTAAGGGGGAGAGTGGGCAGCCCTGTCTAGTGCCATTTTTAATCTGGAAGGAATCGGACAATATCCCATTTGCCTTTACCTGTGCCGAGGGATTAGAGTACACTCCCGCTATGCGACGCAAAATCACCTCTCCTAGCCCCACCTGTCTTAGGACGGAAAACATATATGACCAATCCACCCGGTCGAACGCCTTCTCTGCGTCCGTGTTAAGAAGGACACAGGGTGTACCGCAAGATCGGGCTATGTGTATCAGATTTAGCACCTTGGACGTGCTATCTCTTGCTTCTCGCACGGGTATAAATCCCACCTGGTCTAGATGTACTATCCGTGGTATATGTTGGGCCAGTCGGGTGGCTAAAATCTTGGTGTACAGTTTCAGATCTGTGTTTAGGAGTGAGCTGGGCCTGTAGCTACTGCACAATATAGGGTCTTTCCCGTCTTTATGTATTACCGAGATGTGGGCTTTAAGTGTGTCCCTGGCGAAAACTGAACCTGAGTCTAATGCATGAAACAGTTGTAGCAGACGGGGACCTAGAATTGGCATCAGTGTTCTGTAATATTGTGTGGTGTAGCCGTCTGGCCCCGGTGCTTTCCCTGGTTTCATAGAGCTCAATGCTTTTTGGAGCTCCATTAGAGTGATGGGTGAGTCTAACTCTTCTCGGATTTCTGGAGGCAGTGATGGCACTTGGGACTCCCTAATGTAGTCCGCCATGTCGGTAAGAGGCGACCCAGGCGGCTGCAAATTATATAGTTGAGAGTAAAATTCTCCAAATTCTTGAGTAATCTGCTCTGGGAGGGTCAGTTGTTGCCCGTCATTCCTGGATACTCTGGGGATATAGGAGGAGAGTTTATGCTCCCTCACTTGTTTCGCCAGCAGATTCCCACACTTGTTCCGGGATTCATAATTTACCTTACGGCAAAACTGTAACGCCGCCTTGGCCTTATAACACAGCAGATCAGTAATCTGTCCTCTAACAGTTGCCAGGTCTGCTTCCGTCGCTCAGGATGGGGCGTGTTTATGCCTAGCTTCTAGGGAGTCTAATTTTTGCAGCAGTTGGGTAAGATGTTTCGCTCTTTCCCTTTTAATACGGGCACCATGTTTAATCGGGATGCCCCTGATAACTGGCTTGTGGGCCTCCCACAGCACGCCGGGATCGCATTCCAGCCTGTCATTCGTCTGGAAGTACAGGTCGAGTTCTCTGGTCACCTCTGCCAATACCTCAGGAGTCTGTAGCAGACTCTCGTTGAGGCGCCAGAACCGTCGCCTAGGTGACGTGTTACTAACTAAGGAATAGGTAAGGAGAATAGGGGCGTGATCGGACCAGGTGATGTGTCCGATTGACGTAGCACGTACTGCATGTAATTGGCCATGTGGAATCATAAAGTAGTCTATTCTAGTATAGACTCTGTGCGGGGAAGAGTAGAACGTGCAGTCCCTTTCTCCAAAATGGTGTAGTCTCCATACATCAATTAATTGGGCTCTATGAAATCTTTTGGCGATACGTTTGAGGTGACTTGGGGGAATCGAAGATTTACCCGTAGAGGTGTCCGTGGACGGTATTAATGGGACATTGAAGTCCCCGCCTAGTATCAAGTGGCCTTGTTGAAAGCTCTGTAGTTTGTTCAGTGTGGTTTCCAGGAATGCGGCCTGACTATCATTCGGGGCGTATATAGTTGCTAGCGTTATTTGCGTTTCTCCTACTAGTCCCTTGAGAAACATAAAGCGTCCCAAGGGGTCTGCTATGGTAGCTTGGGTGCACCATGGGATTTGCTTAGAGATTAAGATGGATACTCCTCTGGATTTAGCCGATGGGTTAGTAGAGTGGAAGGCCAAGGGGAAGTGTTTGTTTTGTAAGTAATTCAGTTTGTCAGATCTGAAATGTGTCTCTTGGATGAACGCGATGTCAGTAAACGTTTTTTTAAGGTCGTGCAGTAACATCCGCCTTTTCTCCGGCGTGTTAAGCCCTCTGGCGTTGAGGGACAACACCCTTACAGCGTCTAGGGCCATGGGATTAGCCGAGATTAGGTAAGTGGTAGAAAAATCGAGAGGGTGCAGAGGAGGAGAGTATTCCGAACAAGGGAGACGGAAGAATACAGGGGAAGAAAAAAGAACCACAACTACTATACCTCGGCCCGGGGGCCTGAGTTCGTGCAACTGCACGGAGCTAGCATATATCTTACTCAGGTGCTCAGGTGCACCCCGAGCGGATATGCAATCCTAATTGGGGAAAGAGGGAGGGCAGGGCTCCATAGATGAGCCCCCAAAACCGCCCCCCCCCCCCCGACCGCATATATTCGTATGACATTCAGTTAAACATACACATCAGCAAGAAAGAAACAACTAGTTTTACTCAGAATTTGACAGAAAAAACTTTGAATTCAACCTTTCAACCTGAGCCTGCAAGCAGGGTATCGAAATCTAACAGGTAATAAAGCTGTACATCCCCTCAATACCTCCATGTCTCCTGCCCCCTCCCCCATGACCCCGCACACCCCCGAAATGTCCATCTTCATAGCAAAGTCTGTGCCGCTTCCCCCTGCCCGTATGAACAGTTCCGATGGATGGTGAATTGTTAGGGTAGGTAAGTCTCCAGCGCCTGCATCCCTGAACCCAGCGGGGTTAAAGATCTAGGGAGTACACGTTTCCCAGGCAAACCGGACTTAGGGTTGGTCTCTGCTCGCAAGTGGCACCCTTGCAGGCCCCGCCAGAGAACTTACGAGTGCGTGAGGAATTGAGGGTCCTCTGCCCTCCTTGTAGGACAGACTTCAGCAAGCGTAGAAAATCCGGGGGAGGGGGGCACAGGGATTGTGTGGTGTGAGAATCCTTCCTATTCTCTAGTGCGGCTTCTGACAGTCAGTGCCCACAGGGAGCGAAAGACACAGGGGGGTGGTAGGGGCCCGCGGAAGCAGGGCAGGGGTAAAATAATTGGCAATGTAACCGGGGAGTGTACTTACAGCATCACTGAGTTACGTTTCCCGACTTCCCTCCGCAGAAAGTGCTCTCATACCACGGCGGCTGCTCGGCTGACCTGGAGTAGACCCTTCTCTCCTCTGGGGCACCGGGGGATGAGTGCCAGCCAGTTGGGGACTGTTATCGGCTCCACTTCCAGGAAGGCAAACAAATCTGGGAGTGATGCCGGTTTCCGGAGCGTAAAGGATCTCTGGTCCCTCCGGAAAGTTACAGAAAACGGTTATCCCCATCTGTAGGTAAAGTTCTGTCGCCTGGCGAGATCCAGCAGGGGTTTGAGAAGTGCTCTCCATTGCAGTGTAGCGCGAGAGAGGTCTGGGAGTATTTTAACTGCTGCCCCATCAAAGTCAGGAACTCCTTATTCCCATGCTTTTCTAACGATCTGCTCCTTAAGTGTGTAGTGATGAATCCTGCAGATCACATCTCTGGGCCTTGCTGGGTTGGGAGATCTGGGTCCAAGTGTCCTGTGTATTCGGTCCAGCGTCATTCTTTCAGGCAGCTCCACACCTGCGATACTGCGGAAGATGGCCAGAGCTGTATCGTTCAGGTCTTCCCCTCCCGTGGCCTCCGGGAGTCCGCGGAGCCGGACATTATTCCTCCGGCTCCGGTCTTCCAGGTCTTCCTGGTGTAGCTGCTGGTCGATTAACATCTCCATCTGTACCCCCTGTCTCTCCTCCAGGGCTGCCACATGGAGGTCTATAGATGCCACAGAGGATTCCCCCTCTGTCACCCGGGCCGGCAGATTGCGTACGTCTGTTCTTACCACCGCCATCTCTGTTCTATGGGCCGCTTCCACCGTGCCGATCAGTGCGATAATATCCGCTCTGGTGGGTAACGCCTGAATCAGGGAGCGGAGTTCTGCGTCCGCCTGGAGGTAGAGCGAGGAAGGTTGCTGGGAGCTACCCGATGCACAGTGCAGGTCTGGCAGCGTGTCATGAAATGTATCGTCTGGCTCCCTCTCTGACTGCGGTGAGCCCGGACGGTCCTCACATGCGGCCACCATGTTTGCCTCTGGAGTGTGCCGCTGTGGGAGCTGGAAAAATCGTCTGAGTTCGCCGGGAGCCGAGGTTTTTGGCGAGGGATGGCTGGGTTTGCTCTGTCTCTGTGCGGGTTTCTTCCTTGAGGAGGGCATGCTGTGGTGGGTAGTGTATATCGGTCGGGATAACCGGGAGACAGCCGGGAGCTCCAGACAACACGTCTCTATCCAGCCATGCCCAGGCCACGCCCCCATAGGGCACTATTTTATCTTTTTCCTTTATGGAGGAGCAATGTTATTACTCTAGGCCAGGGATCTCAAACTGGCGGCCCTCCAGCTGTTGAGAAACTACAATTCCCATGAGGCATTGCAAGGCTGACAGTTACAAGCATGACTCCCACAGGCAGAGGCACGATGGGACTTGTAGTTTTGCAACAGCTGGAGGGCCACCAGTTTGAGACCTAGGCCAAGAAGTGTGTTAGGAACCTCTTTTCATTTTCATAACTCAGAGAGACCTGGGAACAATGGAGAAGAAAGGGGTAATCCCTGGTGTCGCACATCCGTGTAGTTCTATGCTGGTGATGAGAGTGACAACCAGGCCATTCCCCTTAATGCAATTCACTCCTCCTCCGGAGCTTAATCATGGAGACCTGGGAACAATGCTTGCTAGAAGTCAGCAGAGACAGAGATGACAGAAAGTTAACGTATATGCTTACTAGATTTCTGGTGAACAGTTTTTTTGCATTTTCTGTATGACAATACTTTCCATGGTATATTTAACAGTCCACAAATACAAATACAAGAAGTTAATTGTTTACATACAGCAAAATTGTTGCATTCTTATAGCTGGATATATCTGGCAACAATTATGCTATGAAACAATTAACAATCCACTTCCTCAAGGCCACTAGTCGATTGTGTCTGGGCAGCTCTGTATAGTGATCATCTTTAAGTATTCTCATTTAGAAGTACACAGCCATTACCAGAGCGATCTTTGCAAAAGAACAATGTTCCAAAGTGAAAAGCTATTAATTATTGAAATGCTTAGATGCCATTTAACTTTCCTGTGCGGCTTATGTGAAGTGGAATTTGCAGATCCAGGTCTCTCCTATCCTTCATCAGATCATTCTGTCCCACGAACACCCTACAATGAGATCAAGGGCCAGGGTCATGTTGTCCTAAAGGATCAAAGCTGAGCCTGGTTCCCCACTGTATCCCTTCCCCTAGTTAATAGTGTGAAATCCTATATCCCAGGTAATAGGGTCAGGCCAACAATGTGCAGATGGGCTTTTTATGTTGAGCACATTATGGGTATGGCTTGGCCTCCATTCTACAGAGTCAGGTTGAAAAAAGTAATTCAGTTACAGTCAAACGTTGGCCTTCCACCTTAGCTTAGGTTACCTGATTTCAGAATGAAAGCCATCACAACACAATCAGAAGCCTCTCCTTACAGATGGATTTTCTGTGTGTTTTAGCTATTAACTCTGCCATAATGCGAAATAATAGGGTAATATTACAGAATTAGACATTTGCTGACCTTCAGTGCAAAAACTTTTCAGGCAATATGACAAAGATTCAGGTCTATTGTATTACTTTTAGGTGTAAAAGTTTTATGTGATGACAGCCGTGTGAACTGTTCGGTCTGTGTGTATTTGTTCCCATTGATATCAGCACCTAGTAAAGTATATATATCTATGTTTTATAGGCTCATTCTTATCAGCAGTCTTGCTGAACACATGGTTGTTGGTGTGCACTGGGAGGAACAGTACCAATGCAGTACCAAGGCATTACTGGGTACATTTTAGCAAGTTCCCAGGTATGGAAAGAGGTGAATGTAAATCCTCCAATGGGGAGACAGATAGCAAAAATTAACAAGAAATATAAAAGCAGTGCCATCTCGAGTGTTGTATGAATGCAAACAATTTATTCTCACGTGATTGGCAACTCACATTAAGGGACTACAAAAACTTGTCATCATTGCGTTCTCCATTCTTGGTGCACCACAATTTTCCTTTACAGGTATCAAAAATGTACTTGATAGGGATTTTATCCCTTCCCTACGCTCTAAAAAGAAAACATCTTATTTTTCCTCAGCAAAAGTGAGCTTTCACTTTTCGCATATGGATGACAGTAAACAGAAACTTTGCAGGACTTTAACTTGAGATATGTAGTATTTTTAACCACTTCAATACCTGCCATTTTCACCCCTTTCACAATTTTCAGCTTTCAGCACTGTCACACTTTGAATAACAATTGTGTCATGCAACACAGTACCCATCTAAAACAATAATGATTTTTTTAGACAGATAGAGCTTGTGCGCTGATGAGGCTGCACTGATGGGCACTGATAGGTAGCACCAATGTGCACTGATAGATGATAATGATGGACATTGATAGGTGGCACAGATAGGCACTGATGAGGCTGCACTGATATGCGACCCTGATGAGCACTGATGGGTGACACTGATGGGCGGCACTAATGTGTAGTTGGCACTGTTGGGCACTGATTGGCACTGATGGGGCTGCACTGATAATCAGGGCACTATGTAAATGGACCCTTTCACATTTGCCATTTACCAGATCTCCTCTCCTCAGTCTGTGACAATGAGTGAGGAAAAGAATGCCGATAACCGTCAAGTTCAGTTAAATGTGATTAAATGTTATTAGCTTTGATTGGACACAGCTGATCACATGGTAAAGGGTCGCTGTGATTTGCCCTTTTCCGCAATCTGTGATCAGCTGTGTCCAAAGGACATAATGCTCAATCCAGAGCATGCGCAGGGAGTGTGGTTGTGGGAGGACGTCCATGGATACCCTCCCAGAAAGAGAGAGCTGCGCTGTAGCCATCTTTCTGCTATAGCACAGTAATGAAGTAGGTAAAGTCCAATTAAACTCCCAGTTTAACCCCTTACCGGTGGCTCCCACCAGCCCTTTTAAGCAGTCCTTGATATCAGAGGCAGGCTTCTCAATCATGTAATCACTTTAATTGACAGTCACAGTTGCATGATTGCATACCTCCCACTTTTTTGAGATGGGAATGAGGGACACCTATTATCAAAAGTATGCAGGCATAGGGCACACCCTGCCACACCCTCTTAAAGGAGAAATATACAAAAAAAGGATTAGTTAAACCCACAAGTGTTTTTTTTTTCCACCACTACAGTGGAACCTTGGTTTACAAGTAACACGGTTAACAAGCGTTTTGAAAAACAAGCAACTTTTTTTTTTTTTTATTCTGACTCGGTTTGCGAGTGTTGTCTCGCAAAACTAGCAGAATTCAAGCTAATGGGCAGTGCAGTACCGCATTTGGCCAGAGGTGCGGGAGTACTGGGGACATTCAGAATGGTTCGGAAATATTCGGAATGACTCCGAAAATACTTGGAAACACTCGGAAATACTCCATTACCGAGTATTTCCAAGGCTTTCCGAGTTCAGCCGAGCTGTCCCCGAGTATTTCCGAGGCTCTCCAGCCCCCCTTCACATCTGACCACATGCGGTATTGCATGTAATAGAAGTCAATGCCGAACGAATTATCTTTGTTTCCATTGACTTCTATGGGGAAACTCAATGCTTTGATATGCGAGTGCTTTGGATTACAAGCATTCTGCTGAAACAGATTATGCTCATAATCCAAGGTTCCACTGTACCTTCATTAAATGTAACCATATTGCTACACTTAGAGGCGCCTCTCTTCTCTTTTATACTCTTTAGCTCCTGCTTGATTTTGCTTGTAATCCCCTTGTGGAGGCTTCCATTTGTGGATGGACATTGCTATAATCTTTTTATGTGGACTATAAACTGAAAGATTTATGAGTAAATGGTTGTGGAAAGAATCATCTGAGTTCCCATTATTTTCTCATGGGGAGATTCACTTTGATATACAAGGGCTTTGGATTACAAGCATGTTTCTGGAATGAATTATGCTCGTAATCCAAAGTTTTACTGTACTATTCCTATATACTAGCTTTTGACATTTACAAATTTAGAAATTGGATGAAAGATTTAGCACTGAGAAACACTTTAAAAAAAATTAGTAGTGCATTTTATATACAACTATATAGATCAGATCAAAATCAGAGACAAATGAGGATGAAAGAGGGACAGAGGGACTTTGTTCCAAATCAGGGACAGTCCCTCGAAATCAGAGACAGTTGGGAACTCTGTGATTGGTAGCCTGTTCTGCAAGCTCCCAATTGTAAACAGTGACTGGAAGCTGTCAGTAACTGGGGTGTACTGGGGATGCTCAGTGAGTGCGTCCCCAGCACAGAACAGAGAAGCTGGCTATATACATATATGTAGAAGCACACTGTTAAACCTCTCGGCCATGCTGCCACATATATGCATACCGCCCAACTTTTCGAGATGGGAAAAAATGAGGGACACTTATTAGCATGTAGGACTGGGAAACACCCCCTTAAAGGAGAATTCTACAAAAAAATTATTAGTTAAACCAACAAGTGCCTTTTTTACTACTACTATTCCTTTATACTGGCTTGTGAAATGCAGCAATTTAGAAATTGGATTAAAGGTTTAACACTGGGAAACACTTTTTGAAAGATAAAAAGTGGATTTTATATACAACTATATAATTCAGACCAAAATGAGAGACAAATGAGGAGGAAAGAGGGACAGAGGGACCAAAATCAGGGACAGTCTCTCGAAATCAGGTATAGTTGGGAGCTATGTATATGCGCATGGCCGACTAAAAGTAGTTAAATTAGCTAAATGCATTCCAGATGTTTCAAAACAAAAGGTGGACAAGTCTTAAAGTGGGGTGCCCCTAAAAAATAAAATAAAAAATAAAAGTCAGCAGCTACAAATACTGCAGCTGCTGACTTTTAATAATCGGACACTTACCTGTCCCAGGGTCCAGCGATGCGGGGGAACGAAGCCCCCCCTCGTTTCCCGCTCCGCTCGTGGCGCCGTCATTCGTACTGTGGGCACCCGGCTGTGTTTTTACAGCCAGGCACCCACTGCGCATGCGTGAGCGGCGCAGGGTGCAGTGATACGCCGCACAGTCACCTGGGACATGTGACAGGTCCCAGATGACTGTGCGGCGCGAGGGGAAGTGATGTCACCAGCCCAGGCAAGGAAGAAGGCAGACTACGAGGGACCCCCTAGCAACAGGTATTTAGAGGTGAGTTAAAAAAAAAAATCCAATTTTTTTTTTTTTAAGAATTTTAAACAATTGTTTATTTTTTGGTGGCAACACCACTTTAAAGTTTGTTTTCTTTAAAAAGCAGGCTTAGCTGAGTTATGCAATTAGAAAAATTTGGGGGCAGATTATTTCAGTTTATATCTAATGGAAATATGAAATGGACTGTGGCTAAAATCCTCCTGCTTAAAACTATTTGCAATTCTGGTGGGGATTCCTATGAGCTCATGTAAAAGAATATTAAAATAAAATAGCAATACATTAGGAAGTTTCTCATCCGTCACTCTTTTCTGACCTTAACCGGGAAGAGCTGTGCAGATAATGTGTGGAGAATCAGATAAGTCTGGGAGCATTTTCTGTTTTTAAGGTTTTCTCAACAGCTCCTGCTGCTGGGAACGGAGCGCTCTACCAGAAACAAAGACATCGGCACTGAGGGCCAATGTAAGCATTGAATCACCAATAAAAACGGTCTGTGGTCAGAATTTCTAGTTTCATATCTGACCTCTGATGTCTTTGGACTTTAAAGCTGAACTCCGAAATATATAAATACAAGATACGTGTACCGTATATACTCGAGTATAGGCCGACCCGAGTATAAGCCGAGGCCCCCAATTTACCCCCAAAAAACTGGGAAACTTATTGACTCGTGTATAAGCTGAGGGTGAGACATCCCTGTGTCCCGTCCATCCCTGTGTCCATTCCTGTGTCCCGTCCGTCCCTGTGTCCCGTCCGTCCCTGTGTCCATCCCTGTGTCCCTGTGTCCCGTCCGTCCCTGTGTCCCGTCCGTCGCTGTCTCCCGTCCGTCCCTGTGTCCCGTCCGTCGCTGTCTCCCGTCCGTCGCTGTGTCCCGTCCGTCGCTGTGTCCCTGTGTCCCGTCCGTCGCTGTGCTGTGCTGTCCGTCCATCCCTGCCTACCTGTGCCAATCTGCAGCCTCTCTGTGTGCCACGCTCTCCTCCTGGCAGACGGCGGCCATTCCTCTGTTCAAAAGCCGCGCCTCCCTCTCTGTGATAGGTGGAACACTCAATTTCCCAGCAGTCAGTGTTCCGCCTATCACGGACATCCTCTCATCCTCGTCCATAGTATGAGAATGAGCGGATGTCCGTGATAGGCGGAACACTGACTGCTGGGAAATTGAGTGTTCCGCCTATCACAGAGAGGGAGGCGCGGCTTTTGAATAGTAGAATGGCCGCTGTCTGTCTGCTCGATACGCTGATCGGGCAGGCAGACGGCGATGACTCGAGTATAAGCCGAGGGGGGCACTTTCAGCCTCAAAAAAGAGGCTGAAAATCTCGGCTTATACTCGAGTATATACGGTAGTTTTACTTGAATTTTGGTGTGCTTTGTGTATTTCTCCCAGATTTGTAGATACAGTATTCCAATGTGAATGTATGCCTTTGTTCAGGAGCTTCCTGTAATAAAGACTGGTCACTGCTCTATCTCCTTGTGCAGGGTGGCTGGTCTTGACTCCGCCCCCTCTGATAGTTTTCTGCAAGCAGCCTATAGTAGATGATGCCTGTTGTGCCCTCCCACAGTTCTGCTTCCTGCACAGGATGTGTACAGCATGGTCGTGAAATCATTGCTACTACTATACAAGGCAATTACTAAGTTTGCAAAAGTGTTTAGTGCACACAGGCTGGATGTTTATGAATTGTGGACATTGAAGAAGGTATTTGAATGAAAGTTGTGCTTGGAATTCAGCCTTGAAGAAATATATCTAAGGATTTATTAAAGGGGTTGTAAACCTTCATGGTTTTTCACCTTAATGCACTCTATGCATTATGGTGAAAAACCTTCTGTGGTGCTGCAGCCCCCCACCCAAGCCCCTGTTTTACTTACCTGACCCCGATCCTTCTCCAGCTCTACCTGGTGTCTCATGTCCTGATTGAATCGATTAATATCAGTGCAGCCATTGGCTCCTGCTGCTGTCAATCAAATCCAATGATGCGGCGCCAGGGGCAGGGCCGAGTCCTGCATTCTGTGTGAATGGACACAGCTGCGGGACTCGGATAGGGGCCCGCACGGGTATCCACCAAGGAGAGCGCTTCTCCAATGTGGACACTCAATGCAGGGAGGAGCCTCCAGCACCGCTAAGGGACCCCAAAAGAGGATGATCAGGGCCACTCTGTGCAAAACGAACTGCACAGTGGAGGTAAGTATGATATGTTTTTTTAATAAAAAAAGTGCTAATGCGCTACACCTCACTTAAAAAGTGTCAACAAAAAACAGTATAAATTGAATATATATACACGTGTAAAAAAATAATTATTCGTGTAAAAATAATAAATAAGTGGAAGCAGCCAGACAAAAAATAGTGATCTCAACACTAATTAGAATACCAGTAATAATAAAGAATGCGGCGCTACCAGCAAAAAAATATTTTTTAAAAACTCTAAAACAAATAAATAAGTGAAAAAAGTGAATCCACCTCATAAAGTGTATCAGTGTGCAATACAGGGCAATACACTATAATATCAAAAAAAAAAGTGCATACATAAACTATCGTGTAGAAATATATAAATAGCACAATCAAACAATGATGAAAAGGTGGCAAAAATCTAATGTGTAAATAAATATAATAAACAATCAATGGTGTCCTCTTAATATAAGTCCATATAATTGCTTTGTGAACATAAAACAAAATCCATGCATAGAAACGTGATTTCCAAAGGAGTGACAATCCAGCAACCAGCTTCAGTGCCAAACAGGTGCACCACCAGTTTCCCCCAGCCTCTCACCTCAAATGCTTAGTAAGCAGACTCTGTATGAAAGTAAAAAGCTACTCCATCCTCCTCCGTCCAGCAGATAATAAATAACTGTGCATCTCTCTCTCAAGCTCTCCACATGTCTCCCAGCACAGTGCGCGGCACATAAAATATGAAATAAAAGGACAGGGGGGCTTTCATGTGTAGTATTTCAAATCAGTAGTTTAATAAGGGTAACTGATCACTTACATATGGCATAACCCTTTGAGAAAGTCACGAGGGTGTGACGCAACGCGTCAGGGAAGGAGCTGTGGTGTTACACTCATCACTTCCGGTCGCGGCCGAGACCGGAAGTTCGGATCGTACGACGCTATCTGCTGTTTTCTGCTTTTATGTAAGTGATCAGTTACCCTTATTAAACTACTGATTTGAAATACTACACATGAAAGCCCCCCTGTCCTTTTATTTCATACTTTATGTGCCGCGCACTGTGCTGGGAGACATGTGGAGAGCTTGAGAGAGAGATGCACAGTTATTTATTATCTGCTGGACGGAGGAGGATGGAGTAGCTTTTTACTTTCATACAGAGTCTGCTTACTAAGCATTTGAGGTGAGAGGCTGGGGGAAACTGGTGGTGCACCTGTTTGGCACTGAAGCTGGTTGCTGGATTGTCACTCCTTTGGAAATCACGTTTCTATGCATGGATTTTGTTTTATGTTCACAAAGCAATTATATGGACTTATATTAAGAGGACACCATTGATTGTTTATTATATTTATTTACACATTCGATTTTTGCCACCTTTTCATCATTGTTTGATTGTGCTATTTATATATTTCTACACGATAGTTTATGTATGCACTTTTTTTTAGATATTATAGTGTATTGCCCTGTATTGCACACTGATACACTTTATGAGGTGGATTCACTTTTTTCACTTATTTATTTGTTTTAGAGTTTTTAAAAAATATTTTTTTGCTGGTAGCGCCGCATTCTTTATGATATGTTTTTTGTTTTTTTTTAAACAAGGGTTTACAACCCCTTTAACATTTAATGCCAAACTCGATGTAAACAGCTAAACCCAAATTTGAAAAGCACATATATCAGCTGTGCTATTTGGCAAATTTCATTTACTGTAACTCTGTCCAGCCACATTTGTGATTAATATGTCTCTACCAGGCAGTTCAACCAGGTCGGTGACACTGCTTTCTCTTTTAAAGTTAAAGCGAAGCTCCATCCAAATGGGGAAGCTGCTCCGCTTGTTCGCCCCCCTCCACTGCCACATTTGCCACTTTTTG
Source organism: Lithobates pipiens (assembly GCF_037356315.1). Classification (NCBI taxonomy): domain Eukaryota; kingdom Metazoa; phylum Chordata; class Amphibia; order Anura; family Ranidae; genus Lithobates; species Lithobates pipiens. The sequence continues at coordinate 289,057,831 of NW_027507784.1, forward strand.
GGGGGGAAGAGGAGTACCTGGTTTTGACAGGTACTCGCTCCCACTTCCAGGTAAGATCGCTGATTGGCTATTTACGTGCTATTTCCTGCCCCTCTCCCTTCCCCCCACTGCCTTCTGGGACACATACCATTTAGAAAGGACAGGGTGACTCACTCATGCACAGTAGGAAACTGGATATGAGGCCGGATATGACGGCTTCACTGCTGGTTTCCCTTACTTAAAATGCCAGCGCCTGCTCAGCCTCCGAAGAGAGGGGATCATGCTCTGCTTCAGTATGTCACAGTACATGTTGGCATTCATGGTTCCCTCAATGAACTGTAGCTCCCCAGTGCTGGCAGGACTCATATAGACCCAGACAATGATACTCCACCACCATGCTTGACTGTAGGCAAGACACACTTGTCTTTGTACTACTCACCTGGTTGCCACCACACACGCTTGACCTCACTTGACATCTGAACCACATAAGTTTCTTAGTCTCATCAGACCACAGCACATGGTTCCAGTAATCCATGTCCTTAGTCTGCTTGTCTTCAGCAAACTGTTTGTGGGCTTTCTTGTGCATCATCTTTAGAAGAGGCTTCCTTCTGGGACGACAGCCACGCAGACCAATTTGATGCAGTGTGCGGCGTGTGGACTGAGCACTGACAGGGTGACCCCCCACCCCTTCAACCTCTGCAGCAATGCTGCCAGCACTCATATGTCTGATTCCCAAAGACAACCTCTGGATATGACGCTCAGCACGTGCACTCAACTTCCTTGGTCAACCATGCCGAGGGCCTGTTCTGAGTGAAACATGTCATGTTAAACCACTGTATGGTCTTACACAGTGCTGCAGCTCAGTTTCAGGGTCTTGGCAATCTTCTTATAGCCTAGGCCATGTTTATGTAGAGCAACAATTCTTTTTTTCAGATTCTCAAAGAGTTCCTTGCATTGAGGTGTCATGTTAACTACCAGTGACCAGTAGGACAGAATGAGAGTGATAACACCAAATTTAACACACCTGCTCCCCATTCACACCTGAGATCTTTTAACACTAACAAGTCACATGACATTAAGGAGGGAAAATGGCTAATTGGGCCAAATTTGGGGTGTACTCACTTTTGTTGCCAGCGGTTTAGACATTAATGGCTGTGTGTTGAGTTATTTTGAGGGGACAGCAAATTTACACTGTTATACAAGCTGTACACTCAAAGTGTATTTCTTCAGTGTTGTCACATGAAAAAGATATAATCATATATATATATATATATATATATATATTTATATTTATTTAAGCTTTACTTTCAGCAGAGCTGAAAGTGGTATACAGATATACAGATCTAACAATATCAAGTTTTTAATTTCTGTAGCTCATATTGTAAACTCTACAATTTTAAGGGGACTGAAAATGTCCAAGAATCCAGGCAAATATTGATTACAAGGAAATGCAAAATTGGAAGGGGGCAAAAGGCCATATGAGCCCATTACTGATGGCGGTCTCTTGTGGGTACTTAATATGAACTTGAAGAGAGAAATGTAAGTGAACACACAAGTCACTACATTTCCTGTGTTACTTTTAAAGTTAACTTGAAGTTTTAAAATGCTATCAACTCTCTCATTTCCCAAAACAAAGACTTGATTCAATATTTAAAGTAGATTTGGACCTATTTATTAAAATCTAATATAAGCTGAAATGTAATTTTAGTAGTCTCTTTCACCCCTTTTTTCAATTCAGCATGGCCACCAGTGGTCTCCACAGGAGACAGGAAGACAATGCAGAAGCATAACTGGAAGACAGTAGTCACCCCATAACAGGAAAAACCTGGACAAAGAACTTCATGGTAGATCGACAACTATTCTTCAAGGCTCCATTCACACCTGAGTATTCTGGATCACGGGTGGAATTGCCACGATTCTGCCCGCAATACTGATTATTTCTTAATGGCACCCCAAACCTAGTGCAATTTTGCCTTGATTGCTGAGCGACAAATCGCTCTCCTGGCTCTCTGACAAGATTTATTATATGAGCTTCTTTTGGAGTGGAGGGAAGCCCATTCAAATGAAAAAAAGCATAACTAAAAAAAAAAAAAAAAAAGCTAAAAAAAACAAGCTGCAGCATCTGTCAGCTGCACTATGCTTAGGTATAAGGGACGCCTTAAAGAATAGTTGTCAATCTGCCATGAAGGGCTTTGTCCAGGTTCTTCATGTTATGGGGTGATTACTGTCTTCCAGTTATGCTCCTGCATTGTCTTCCTGTCTCCTGTGGAGACCACTGGTGGCCATGCCAAAATACACCGTGCAGTCATGGTCGACCCCCAAACTGGTGTAGAGCAATTGTGTGCAGCTGAAACTAAAGCAAGTGCAGGAAGTGGCTGAAAGAGGCTGCATATAGATTCAAAAAAGGATTAAAGTAAGGTAGGCCTCATTTACACCAGCAGGCACAAAGTTAGGCCTGCTGGTGTACATTGTGTAGGGGTTCTGTTTCTTTTTTTTTTTTTTACCTCAATGAAGTGTCACAAAATTAAATTCAACTCTATGTACTGCAGTGCTTTGCAATGTGGTGTAGCGCGTGACAATGTTCTAGGATGTGCAAAAATGCAACTTGTTCTATGTTTTTTTTCAGTGCACACCAGCGCAGCATGACATAAAAGGCAAATGGCCATGTCTAAGTGTTAGGACTGAATTGGGCAACGTTGAAAACACAGTCCAACAGGGCTGGTGTGAAGGAGTGAATGGTAAATAAAAAAACAAAACATTACAATTGTTTATGATAAACAGTGCTTTGGCACTATAAATGCTCTCTAGGTAATGTTTATGTAGCCAGGTGCTCCTTCCACTCTCTACCTCTCACCTCCCCTCTGCTGTGCAGTGATGGCAGACTTATGCACAGAGTTGGGAAAGCAGCGGAAGCAGACTGGGCTGCCTGTGTGTGTGATTCTGGACCCTCACCACCCCTACAGAAGTTGGGGACAGAGCCACTGTCAATGGGGATTGTACCTGCTGGCTGCCCGATCCTCCCTCCCTCCTAGTAAACAGCAGCAGATCCATTCAATACTAGAGAGGCCTAAAGGGACATGTAGTCCCAGAGAATGGACTGCCCATTGAAGTCAAAGGGGCATGGACTTAACCCCTTACCTAGCTTTGGGGACCAGAAGAGGAGAGAGCAAGGATCTTTTGCCCTGGGCAAATCCTAGGTAGTACTACCTCTGTAGAGGTTGCAGGTGTCAGAGCTCCCTACTGCTGCACAGTCAGGCACATAACATTTTCAGCTTTCATCCAGACACAGTGAACAGTTCTTGAGCTTTGCTTTGCTGTTTTACTGGGGGGATAATAACTTGTATGGGGATAGGAATTATGGGATGCCCAGTTGGGTATGAAAGTGACAAAACCAGGGACAACTTCCTCCCAATATACTACTCTGATTGATTCCTCTGTATAGCTCCAATTGATTCCTCTGTACAAGCTAGCATTCTCTGTTTCTGTAGATCAGCAATAGCCCCTTACAAGCTTAGAAAGTAGCACAATGTGTTGTGAATTGCATCCTAGAGTGCGCTCAACTCCCCTGTAGACACTGGTCCCAGCTCTAACACTGCAGGAAATGCTAGCCCACCTGGTTGCCTCTTCACCAGTCCACCTGGCTGCTTCTTCACCAGTCTACCCTGACTGACTCTCTTCAACAGTCTACCCGACTGACTCTCTGGAGATCTCGCAGGGCAAGGTTAAAGAAGACTTATGCACACTGCTGTCTTCAAGAGAGACCTGCTAAATGTGGCAGTCTTTCCCCCTGTAAGTCCCTGCACAGTGCTGTAGTACTCACACTGTTCTGCTTGCTCCTGCTGCCTCTCAGGAAGGACTCCCTCCATGCTTCTCCTGTTGTCAGGATCCTCCAAGACCAGAACCTGAGCCCTGGCCCAAAGCAGAGCACCCCCCCACCCCCCCAGACTAGGGGGTTAGCCTCAAGGGCCCCTGACAGCCTCCTCAGCACTGCATCTCCATCTTCCACCCAGCTTCCCTGCCAGCATGATTCATTCATATTAAAGGGCTCACTTAGTCCCCTGGCAGGCCCACCACCTGGGGATTGGCTAAGCTCCACTTAATATTCAGAACAACCCTTCTAGCCCCCACCCTTCAGCTTCCGGAACAATCTCCAACATTCCAGAAGGAGGGGGAAACACCAGTGAATGTCTGTATGAGTCAACCTGTCCTGAACTCTACTAAATCTGACCCAGATTCAAAGACTCACAGGGTTTAGACATAAGTCGGAATATATTTTACCTACTCTGACACTAGTAGCACTCTAGAGGGTGCTACATCTACAAGAGGTGCAATGTATTGGAGACAGGCACAGTGAGAGGCCCATGGACGGTGCTATTGGAAGTCAGCTGTGACCTGAGTGTGGCGAGTCAGAGCCACTGCCAGACCTTGTAGACCTTGCTACAATGCTCAGAGCGAGGAGACCCCTAACCAGAGCTGCTGGGTCACAGGGTCCTTGCAGCCTCTGCTTGCTACTGCCACTAGAGACTAAGCCATTGGGAACTACTTAGCCAGCTGAAGAGTCAGAACTAAAAACTGCCCCCCCTCCCCACAGTTGCTACCCCTTTGCTTTCCTCTTTCCTTAGTTAAAGAAGTTCCTTTTAGAAGACGCTGCACCATAGCCCAGCCAATCCCATGAAGTAGAACAACAAATAGAAACCGCGCTGGTGTTAACACATGTAGAAATAAACAGCTGCTGACAACTAAATAGCAAAACAAAACTATGCTACACAACTATTCTAAAGCAGTGATAATAATGTAGCAGAATCTCTAACCTCTTCCAGTCTAATGAGAACCTTTGAGGCCACAGACAGCTGACATCCTTCAATAAGTAGTGGGTTGTAAGGCATAGTGGGTGCAAAGGTGGTAAAAGTCATTGGGCACCAGACACTTCTTGGATGCAAAAGAGGTTTTATTTCTTTTAATAGTCTTTTTTATATTTTGAAGGGAAAGAAGGTTAGGGGCAGGATAGGAGGACAACCATACAGGGAAAGGCCCCAGCAAGGTGCCACTTCTGCACGTGCAGGATTGCTGTCTCCTATGGCAACCGTATGTAACAGTTCCTAACAAACAGTTCTCTCAGTTTCACTACAATGTCTATTGCAGTTCTTCAGCCCCTTGAGCTCCTAGTCTCTCACTGGACTCTTTGATTCACTGACTCTGAATCCCGTGAGCTCCTCAAGGCTTTTGCGGTGGTATCTCCCTCAAGCGTCACCCATGCTTCCCTGCTGGGTCTCTAGCTTGGCACTCCAGATACTCCTCAAGCTTCACCCCTGCTAACCTGGTCGGTCCCTGGCTTGACACACAAGGCTGCTCTGCAAGTGTCAACTCCGCTGGTTGGGTTCCTGACTTGATCACTGCCTGAAGTTTCCTGAGTCTTCCCCGTGCCCGTCTGGTGAGAATGTTCCTCCAGGACTTGCTTCAGTTACTCACTGTGGTCCCTGGTAAAGGTGGTTGGTCCCTTAGTGGTGACAGCTTCCCTTCTACCTCTGACCACCTCCAACAGAACTGTCATATTTGGTTGGACTGCAAGCCGCAGTCCATTGCATTCAAGAAGTCTCTGGCGCCCATTAATCTACCTTACATTGCACCCACCATGCCTTATAATCCACTCTACACAGAAGGATGTCAGCTGTCCCTAACTCTGGAGGTCACCATTAGGTCTGGAGAGGCCCGGGACTTGGCTACAAAAGTGAAGAAAATATGAATTTGTGAAGACTTTAGAGTCCAAAGTGTGTGCCTTGGCAACAAACATCACGGATGGGTTTGAACGACAGTCGTGTTAATCCATTGCTGTAATCACCACATGAACCATCACCAATAGGCAAAATATAATCTTAGCAGATTGGAATGACTCCACTACAGAGTCCAATTTGCCTGTTGTAAACACTTAGGGGGCAATCTAGTTTGCAGCACTTGGCTACAGTATATCTGACTGTTTCACTCTTCAAGGTGTATGAACTCAGTATCCCGCTATGTGCATCCCTGGGTAGGCAGTCCCATTCACATCAAGGCCCATTCATGTTTGTGCAGGTCCATGTCCTCGAATGCACACTAGATTTATTTACTAAAGCTGGAGAGTGCAAAATCAGGCTCACTTCTGCATAGAAACCAATCAGCTTCTTAGCTCAGCTTACTAAGCTTTGGCAATAAAACCTGGAAGCTGATTTTGTTTCTATGCAGATGTGAGCCTGATTGTGCACTGTCCAGCTTTAGTAAATAAACTCCACTGTCTGTGCTCGGAAACATGCACATGCACCTGCACAGATGTCAAGTTGGAAGCAATGACTGTGTCTATGCAGCTGCTGCATCTCAATTGACATGAATGGGACTCCCTGCATGGGGATGCACAGAACACCTATGCATTCCATGTAAGAAAAACACGGCCCTGACACTGGTGTACACTTAAGTACACATGTGTGAACAAGGCCCTAAGAATTGCTCTTAATCAATATACACAAATTTAGCCTATGTAAGAACCAAGAGAAGAAGTACTATTTAGAGGAAACTCCAGAGAAACACACAATTAACTCATAATTAAGAGTAATGAACCTTTGTGTTTTTGTATTCTCAGTTAGGCGAAACTGAATTTAATTTCTATAAAAGAGATGTCAGTGATCTAAATGAATTTGAGAATGTTAATCATCATGAGATTACATGGCTGGAAAGAACCTTTACTGCCCATTGCTCAGCAGACCAGTAATGTGAAGGTCACCTCACATCTGGAATTTACTGTATCTCATTTTTTCTTTTTTTTTTTAGCTTATCTTGAGTCAGTTATTCTAACTTTATTTTCATGACATTTTAAAATCCATAAGTGATATTACTTTTTACACCATTGCGGAGCCAATTGTTCCATTTTTCAAGCACACCTTTGAAAACCACATTACCGACTGAAGCCCTGCCAAATCATATTTTCTGAAAGCAGAGAAGCGATAAATTAAAAGATAATATCCTTGATGTAGTACATTTCGTGATTTGCCTACCAATGTTCTTACAAAATCATTAAAAATTACTATTCAAGCATACACAACCACAATATAATATTTCAAATTCAACTAAATTAAAAAATAAAACTGTTAGTTTAATGAATAAGCTGTGTGGATCATTGGATCATTTACCAGGCTCGTCGGTAAGAAGAATAAGCCCAAGATACATCAACACTTTTTTTCATACATTATGATTGGATGAGAGTTGGTGTTATCATCTGCTGAACAGAGTCCTCATATTCATTGGATACTATGGAGACCTCCCCAACTGAGAGGAGATGTCACTAGATTTCTGGTTTTCCTGTTCCATTCGGGAGAAACAGCCATTTGGATACTCACGCCTGTTCGATTCTGTGTTGTATGACATTCGGATCCATCTGTTTCGGTAAGAGTGTATAAACCTCTTCTCGCTGTAAGAAATCACCTGTTTTGGATTCATTTGTCATCAGGGTATCACTATTTCACAGTTGGACTGCCACTCATATTATGAATTTTTTTATTTGGTTTTAGCGCTACATTTGGTTTTAGTGCTACATTTTTCTTATCAGGTTAATGAATAACAAATACCGTATGTCTACACTTAAAATAGTGTGCTCTTGCAAAACATGATGAAGCCAGGCAAATTTGCAAATAACAAACTCTGAAAACCTGAATTATGCTATAATGGTGCTCCTAAAATTATTTCTTAAAGTAAACCAGTTTTCTGTTCATGTAGTGCAAAGTAGCAGATTTATTTAACTCCACTAGCATACTCATCTTACCTGGACTCCCCCACTATTTGGTTTATGTGACAATACTCATGCTTGGTAAGGCTCAGAGCTATCACATGATTCAGGAAAAGTAGCCACTGGCCCTCTGCAAGTGCACAGTAACAACTTATTCAATTATTTGGTAGCATAGGTTCAGTAGCATAAGAGCAATTAGAAAGCTAGCATATGCTGTTAGGGTGGAGGAAAGTCAAACGAATCTGTTTCTTTGCTTTTTGTCAACCAGGGGCTGCATTTCTTGTATGTAACTACAGTATCTCAAAAAAGTGAGTACACCCCTCACATTTTTGTAAATATTTTATTACATCTTTTCATGTGGCAACAATGAAGAAATTACACTTTGCTACAATGTAAAGTAGTGATTGTACAGCTTGTACAACAGCGTAAATTTGCTGTCCCCTCAAAATAACTCAACACACAGCCATTAATGTCTAAACCACTGGCAACAAAATTGAGTACACCCCTAAGTGAAAATGTCCAAATTGGCCCAAAGTGTCAATATTTTGTGTGCTCACCATTATTTTCAAGCACTGCCTGAACCCTCTTAAGCAAGAAGTTAACTGGAGCTTCACAGGGTGTCACTAGGGTCCTCTTCCAATCCTCCATGATGACATCATGGAGCTGGTGAATGTAAAGCCCCGTACACACGAGAGGACTTATGTCCGACAGACTTCCGAAGGAGTTCCGTCGGAGTTCTGCCGGAGTTCCGACGGAGTTCTGACTGACTTTTCGGCGGAGCGGACTTGGCCACACACAATCACACTAAACTCCGACGGATTCGAACGTGATGACGTACGACTGGATTCGAATACGGAAGTTCATAGCCAGTAGCCAATAGCTGCCCTAGCGTCGGTTTTAGTCCGTCGGAATAGCACACACACGAGCGGAGTTTTCGAAGGGACCCGGGTCCGGCGGAGTTCCGTCGGGAAAATTTGAAGCATGTTCCATATTCTAAAGTCCTTCGGACTTTGGCGAGTCAAAAGTCCGTTGCAGCCCACACACGATCGAATAGTCTGACGGACTCAGTCCGTCGGACTTTGGACGTTGAAAAGTCCGCTCGTGTGTACGCGGCATTAGAGATCTTGCACTCCCCACCTTCCATTTGGGAATGCCCCACAGATGCTCAATAGGGTTTAGGTCTGGAGACATGCTTGGCCAGTTCATGGTTCCCTGAATGAACTGTAGCTCCCCAGTGCCGGCAGCACTCGTGCAGCCCCAGACCATGACACTCCCACCACCATGCTTGACTGTAGGCAAGACATGCTTGTCATTATACTCCTCACCTGGTTGCCACCACACACACTTGACACCGTCTAAACCAAACAAGTTTATCTTGGTCTCATCAGACCAGAGGACATGGTTCCAGTAATCCATGTCTTTAGTCTGCTTGTCTTCAGCAAACTGTTTGAGGACTTTCTTGTGCATCATCTTTAGAAGAGGCTTCCTTCTGGGACGACAGCCATGCAGACCAATTTAATGCAGTGTGCGGCTTATGGTCTGAGCACTGATAGGCTGACCCCCCACCCCTTCAACTTTTGCAGTAATGCTGGCAGCACTCGTACATCTATTTCCCAAAGACAACCTCTGGATATGACTCTAGACACGTGCACTCAACTTCTGTGGTTGACCTTGGGGAGGCCTGTTCTGAGTGGAACCTGTCCTGTTAAACTGGTCTTAGCCACCATGCTGCAGCTCAGTTTCAGGGTCTTGACAACCTTCTTATAGCCTAGGCCATCTTTATGTAGAGCAACAATTCTTTTTTTCAGATCCTCAGAGTGTTCATTGCCATGAAGGGCCATGATGAACTTCCAGTGACCAGTATGGGAGAGTGAGAGCGATAGCACCCAGTTTAATACACCTGCTCCCCATTCACACCTGGGACCTTGTAACACTAATGAGTCACAACACCGGGGAGGGAAAATGGCTAATTGGGTCCAATTTGGACATTTTCACTTAGGGGTGTACTCACTTTTGTTGCCAGCGTTTTAGAGTTATTTTGAGGGGACAGCAAATTTACACTGTTATACAAGCTGTACACTCACTACTTTACATTGTAGCAAAATGTCATGTCTTCAGTGTTGTCACATGAAAAGATAGAATAAAATATTTACAAAAATGTGAGTGAGGGGTGTACTCACTTTTGTGAGATACTATATATATATATATATATATATATATATATATATATATATATATATATATATATATATATATATATATATGTGCGTGTGTGTCTTTTTCAAACATTCTTATTACTCTCTCTATGCTCCTATGAAGTAACCATTGCAGCAGGGCCCCCCATGGGTGGCGAGAAATCACCACAGCTGAGACCAAATTGGTCTAAAAAGAACTCTAATGTCTTCTCTGTGTAATACATAAGGAAAAATGGGAGATTTTCTATCTCATGAGACTAGATCATGAACCAGGAAGTATTTAGTGTTTACAGGTTCAGTTATATCATTGTGATAGGTGAAGAGTTTACCAAGTCTTCCATAATTGTGCTTTTAGGTAGCAATCACTCCTGTGTACAGTTTTGGGTTTCAATTTAAAATTCCTGGACTCAAGACCAGGGTCCTCGGACCAGGGTTATCACAACATTATGCCTGCAGGCAATTAAAGCGGAGTTCCACCCTGAAAAATATTTTTACATTTTCACAGTCCTCTATTAATAATAAAAAAACATTTGGATGGAAAAAAATGTTTTACTTAACAGACGTGGCCTGTTGCTAGGTGGTGGCTCCTAATCTGCCACTTCCGGCTCCGCGGCACTCCGCGTCACTTCCTCCCTCGCCTGTGCTCCTGGGAAATGTGAGTCATCATTTCTCAGGAGTCAGTGGGCAGGAGTGTGTCCAAAAATTGCGTTATTTCCCGACAGGAAATGGCGCGATTTAAGGCAGATCACAGCCACATTTAAAAAAAAAGTAACAAAGCCTATCTTGTTTGCCATCACAACAGGGCAGGCACTTTCGACAGCGACGATCATTGTGATGGCAACCTGAGAAGTTTCCTGCGCTGCTAGATGTCCTTACTGCGCATGCACATAAACGGGCGGTGCATGCTGGTTATGCAGCAGCACCATATCCCGGAAGACTATCCTAGTGTGCTTCACATGCCAACTAGCAAGATGGAAATGCTCAAGACAGAAATCTAAGGTTAGTTTTTAAAATAAAATAATAAAGACAGTGGTGCGACTGATGAGAATAGTGTATGTTGCATTACATTAGGATGATAACAGCAGATGGCTTTAAAAGAAAAAAAGGAATATGTCGGTGGAACTCCGCTTTAACAATAGAGAGTCAATCTGGGGCAATGGTGAGCAAATCTCTAAGCTCTTTGTGTACAGTTTTGTAGTTCTACATATGTCTATATTTTTCTTGGAAACCAGAAAGTACGGACATGCCTTACACAGAATTGCCCATTTAGAAATGAGTAATTTCCAATTGTTGCCTCTTCCAAATAAGTGATCAAAAAATAACCCACAATTTTCACTTTGCTGCTGATTGCATTACAGATAAGTTAACGTATGTTGTTTGAGTCTCCCTTTCATACATTTTGTATTTTACAGAGATAATAGAGAAGGAGGAGAGGTAGCCTTTAGTCCAAAATGACTTTACGTAAGTGTTGGACTACAGAATTGTATTTTGTGCAACAACTACTGTATATTAGTATTTAGTAGAAATATATTCTTCAACTAGTAGATGGCTGTGTTTATAAGATTGAGCTGCATCTATAGAATATATATTTTCCCTGAATAAACTTTCCTGTTTCCTGTCTGCAGTTAAGCAGCAAAGCCCATGTGGACTGTGCACTGTTTGTTCTGTAGGACTATTTACAGACTTTCTAACATTAAGCCCTCCGATGAAGAAAAGATCTATAAAAAAAAAAAACTGAAGATATAAGAGAATAGATATAAGATATAAGGACAAACTGACTAATTATTAATTCAGTATAGAATACCTGTGCTGGAGGGGCTAAGGTAATATTACTGGTCATCTTTCTTCCAAGTGGGATAATTCCGGTTATATGTAACTGCCATAATCCTGCAAAATAGTTACAGTGGATGATGTCAAATTAATTGATCCCACTTTAATCCTTATGTCAGGAAGATATCAATTTCAAGCTTTCAACTGGAAACAACCTAAAAAAAAGGTACTCCTTGAAAAAGGTACTTTTTGAAACAATATCTTGCACTTTTTCATGCATGTGAAAAGTGTTGCTGACCAAGTGGATAGACCATTGCTTTTACTACTGTAAACAGAAAATCTTTCAAATATGTCAACTCTTTTTTTCTGGTCAAATAAGTCCTTTATTTGTTCATTAGTCCCTAAGGTAATCTCTGCAAACACCTTCTTTGGTGGTATGTGTTTGTTCCCCTTTTTTATTGACATCCATTGTGACTCTTACCAATCATACACACATTAACCTAATGCATCCTCAGAGATGTCAAGTTACTATTATGTTTTAGGGGGGGTTATATTCTGCAATGGTCCTTTCTAAACAAGCTATTCTCTCACTCTGCAAACAAGTAAATGGACATGACGGTGGATTTAAAGAACAGGTTCCTATGTTATCTGGTCAGGGAACCACCCAGAGCATGTAGACAAGCTACCCATGAGTAGACAAAATTATTTGTTAGTTGTCCGAACAAATAGCCCAGTGTTTGCCCTTCTGCCAACAGGTGTTTGGACCGAAGCAGTTTCCAGGATCTTCTTTGTCATGCTGCCGTTGTGTAAAGGAAAAAACGTTTTTTGTCATGGAACGAGACAGGGAGAATGGACCATTAGGAAAATAAACATGCGTTTCAGGTGTCCATGACTTATTTGTTTATCCCAGCAGGATAGAAGCAGCTAATGATTAGACCTTGTAAGTAAGATGTAAGAACTTGTAAGATGTAAGTGCAAGACAGACCCATTGGGATTGTTCTGAAAGATCAAAAATAGGGGCTCAGCAGGCTAGTGCATTACCTTTATATACCATTTATTGATAAATTGAAAGCCACCATTATTCAAAAACAAATGTTAATAAGCCCATCAATATATTCCAAAGTCAGAAACTGCTGCACATATTCTTCATTATGGGAAGAAGCCAACCAGGTATACTGTGGCTGATGCATTTTCATTAGAGCCAAATCATCTACTACTTGTAGACTGACTCATATATCTCATACCCAATGCTAAATGAGAATCAGAATATTTTAGTGATTAACATGGGTGGAGAAATCTGCACTGATGGCTATTCAGCAGGTCAAAGTTTCAGCCATGTATGGCTAGTCTAAGGCCGGCCATAGACGGAGCAAAAGTATTGCCTGCAGCCACGGGTTGCAGGAAAGAAATTTGCTCAATTTACCCGTCAACACAGTCAGTTTTAAAAGGGGAATCGGTTTCCTCCCACACTCCAAAGACATACTCGTAGGTTAATTGGCTCCTGTCTAAATGGGCACTAGTATGTGTATATACGAACGTGAGTTAGGGACCTCAGATTGTAAGCCTGATGTGACTGTACAATATATATGTAAAGTGACTACCCAAGTGTCTAAATTGAAGGTGCTACCAGAATAAATAAATAAATCTCTTGCAGGGAGCCAATGTGTTCTCCTGGCGGGGAGAACACAGTGATTATTGCTAATAGCTATAATAGCTGCTAGCAATAAAAAATCCGTCAGGCTGGATGTAGCCAAGTTGATCGATCAATCAGCCTGCCCATACATTGTTTGAATTTCAGTCGGTTCCTGCTGAATCTGTATCTGTGGTACCCCCGAAGATGTGCACTCTGATTTCATCACACAAAATCTTGTCATCTGTATGCTTAAACATTATAGCTTGAGGAATCCCCATGTTCTCCACCACCATGAGCCTGGTTACAAGTCCATCCACCACATTTCCAATTCTTGTAGTACTTGTAAGTATGGCCCAGAAATCAAATAATTTTCTTAGTTCAGAGTTGAACTTTAGACAAAGAGCTAAATATACAACTAAAATACATACACTTTATTTCCAAAAGTATTTTGATGCCTGCCTTTACACGCACATGAACTTTAATGACATCCCATTATTAGTCCATAGGGTTCAATATTGAGTTGGCTATAACAGCATCAGCTCTTCTGGGAAGGCTGTCTACAAGGTTTAGGAGGGTGTCTATGGGAATGGTTGACCATTCTTCCAGAAGCGAATTTGTGAGCTCAGGCACTGATGTGGAGGAGAAGGCCTGGTTTGCAGTCTTCACTCGAATTCATCCCAAAGGTGTTCTATCGGGTTGAGGTCAGGACTTTATGCAGGCCAGTGAAGTTCTTCCATCTCAAACTCACTCATCCATGTCTTTATGGACCTTGCTTTGTGCCTGGAGCACAGTCATGTTGGAACAGGAAGGGGCCATCCCCAAACTGTTCCCACAAAGTTGGGAGCATAAAATTGTCCAAAATGTCTTGGTATGCAGACGCCTTAAGTATTCCCTTCACTGGAACAAAGGGGCCAAGCCCAACCCCTGAAAAACATCCCACACCATAATCTCCCCTCCACCAAATGATTTGGACCAGTGCACAAAGCAAGGTCCATGAAGACATGGATGAGGGAGTTTGCACACATACGAATGCAAACACATGAGTCAGGGGCGCGAGAGTGAGAGCAATCTTTCCAGCACCAGACCTCCTCTGTAACACTAAACTGATTACATATAAGGGGGCTTTTAAAGCGCTGCTTATGGAAAATATAGCGTACTAAAATTTGTCACCATTTCAAGGGCGCACGTAAATTTAAGGTTTGACATGTTGGGTATCTATTTACTCAGTGCAATCTCATCTTTTACATTTTACCAAAATATTGGGTAATTTTTTGCTTTTGTGTGACCTAAAACTACTTTTAGTGTATTTTTTGCGTTTCCAAGACCTTTGCAGTAATATCGTGTGACATTAAAAATTGGAACTGCCTCTATTTTATTCTCTAGGGTGTCTGCTTTCAGAAAATATATATTATATATATTATATATATATGTCAATATATATAACTATATAGAAAATATATAATGTTTTGGGGGTTTTATGTAATATTCAGGCCTAAGATTATTTTTTAAACATTTGTGCAAAAAAATCCAAAAACAGAAAAAAGTGTCCAGATAAAGTAGAAATTAGAGGGTTGTGATAAACCATTTAACACTTACAATGGTCAGATTTTTTTCATTTATGTAAAAACTTTATCCCAGAAGGAAATTCTTGGTGAGCTCCAATATATAAAGTACATTTTTATATATGTTTTTTATTTTTAACTGATCGAACATTCTTGAACAAAAACCAAGTTCGCCATTAGAAAGTTGTTGGTTAAAGAACAATTTTCCATCCTTTTCCGAAAAATGTTGTGCATTCTTAAATGAAAATTTTCAAACAAGAGTCTACTAGTTGATAGCCATCTTGAGAATTTGCTGATAAGAACCAACTAAATGTTATCTTTTAAATAATTAAATAAATCAATTAACCTGATTGGTCACAACATGTAACGTCTTATCTTTTTTTTTTTGCCTTTTCCAATTTAAAAAATATCCCCAAGCCACAGAAGAAAAGCTGAAATAATATATGACTTTGTTAAACTGTTACTAACTTAGACTGGAGACCTGTATTTCTACGCGTTGAATTGTGTTCCATAACCACAAAAGATTTGAGTATAATAGAAACACATTATTTATTCCAGTGGGAAAAACATATAACCTTTTTCATAGGGAGAGGGCCAAAAATTTCAGCCATGCACTCTAGACTTGATAAACAAGTTGATATTTAGTTAAAGGTTACCGGAGTCATTTAAGGAGAATGGAACTTATGTGACACCTTGTTTGTGTGTATTGTTACAGGTGTGCGGAAACACAGGTGCCCTTCCTACAATAGAGGCCCCCAGTCCAGGTGTCTGGAATCCCACCCAATGAGCACTGTACGTAGGATGTTAAGTACATGAAAACAACATGCAATACCAATAACAGCCACCCAATGAGCCCCGAGTAGTATAACTTAAGGGAAGGTGGAAGTATTGTCCATAAAAAGCAATAAGATTCCAGACATCATATCTCCTGTACAATTAAAGTAGAAATCTAACAATGATCGTCTCTTAATTACTCCCATTTTGTGTATTTAATATACAAGTATTTTGTTATATAAGTTCAAAGAGTGCAAAAAGTCGTTGATCCTGATGGAAATCCAGTGCTGTCTTGTCCCCTATGTACTCTGAAGCTATATATTAAATAGTGTTAGTAGTTCTGTAAGCTTCTGTTGTCTTAACATATTTTGTGTCCTAATGTGACAATGCCATTCCTCCATAGATGCAATGGGGTTTATTTATGAAAGGCAAATCCACTTTACACTGAAAGTGCACTTGGAAGTGCAGTCGCTCTAAATCTTAGCCCTTGTACACACGGTTGGAGATTCCGACAACCAAATCCGTCGGATTTTGTCTGATGGATTTTGTCCGAAACTGTTGCATACACACGGTCGGACAAAGTTGAAAATCCGACATGATGACGTTATTTCGTTACGATGGGACTACGTTCACACTAGTAGCCAATAGCTTTGATCTGAGCATGCGTGGCACTTTGTCCGATCGGAATTCTCTACACATGATCGGAGCATTTTGTCGGAAAATTTTACCAACAAGTTGGAAAACTCGGTCCGTCGGATACTCCGACGGAAACAGTCCGATGTAGACCACACACAGTCGGAATATCCGACAAAACGGTTCGATTGGACACATTCCGTCGGAATCTCCGACCGTGTGTACAAGGGCTAAAGGGTAGATCTGAAAGGAGGGGAAGCTCTGCTGATTGTATCATCCAATCACGTGCAAGCTAAAATGCTGTTTTTTTATTTTCCTTGCATGCCCCCCTCGGATCTACAGCGACTTTACTTCCAAGTGCACTTGCAGTGCAAAGTGGATTTTCCTTTAGTAAATAACCCCCAATTAGTGAATGTTGTCATCCTAGAACAGGGAGTTTTCTAGTGGCAGGACCACCAATTGAAAATAAAGGGGAAACAAATGCAGCCATCTCATTTAAGGACTGATAAGTTTGCTTTACATAGTTCAGGTTTACTTTCCATATTTAGGCCGCAATTTATTGCATTTTTATTTTTGAGTTTAGATACACTTTATCATGTGGTTGTTATGGACATCCGAGACACTCTCTTTTTTTCTGTTGTTAAAGCGGAGTTCCCACTGTTAAATTCTTTTTTTTTTTTAAGAAGAATATCGTTTGTTTGAAATTCTTATTTATAGCACTCACGTTTCTGTGCTAAATCGGCCCTTGATTGATGATTTTGTATAGGAATATATCTTATATTCCTCTTTCCAGGCAGTTTCCATAGTACTTGTGGGCATGTGAAGCCCACAAGCACTATCTTCCGTCTCTGATGCAGCTGAGCGACCACCATGTACCGCCCGTTCTCGCGCATGTGAAGTATGTACGGCACAGCGCCGTACACTTCTGACATTGCCATCACAATGGCGTCGTCGGAAGTGCCTGTGATGGCAACAAAGCCCTTGGCGATGCCCAGTGACTCCTGGGAATGATGGCAGACATCTTCTAGGAGTACTAGCAAGCACGGGCACAGAGGGAAATGACGTCAGGTGCCTTGGAGAGGAAGAGGCAGATTATGAGGGACCCCCTAGCAACAGACCTAAAAAGGTGAGTAAAAAAATTTTTTTTTCCAATTGTTGTTCTTTTTATTGAATGCAGATGAATAATATAATGGAACTCTGCTTTAAATACAAAAGCTACAGTGGGTATAGAAAATAAACACCCCCTTTAACCACTTAAAGACCAGCCACCGCAGTTGTTCTGCGGCAGGTTGGCTCTCCTGGGCGAATCCCCGTCTTGGTACGTCGGCCGCTTTAAGACTACTAGGGGGCGTGCGCTGATGCTCGTGGCTGACGGCCGCAGTGTCCACCGGCCACCTGCGATCACTCCTGAGAGAGACAGATCAGGGATCTGTCAATGTGAACAGACAGATCTCTGTTCTGGAGGAGGATGGAGAATAGTGTAGGATAGACAGATCTGCTGTTCCTACTAATTAGAAACAGCAATCTCTCTCCTTCTCCAGTTACTACACTGCCCCCACAGTTAGAAACACCTCCCTAGGGAACACTTAACTCCTTGATCGCCCCCTAGTGTTAACCCCTTCCATGCCAGTGACATTTATACAGTAATCAGTGGCCATTTTTAGCTCTGATCGATGTTTGAATGTCAGTGCTCCTAAAAAAGTGTCAAAAGTGTCTGATATGTCCACCGCAATGTCGCAGTCCCGCTAAAAATCACTGATCACCGCCATTACTAGTTATAGCTAGTTATAATAAAAATGCCATAAATCTATCCCCTATTTTGTAGACATTATAACTTTTTTTTACCAAAAATATGTAGAAGAATACATATCGGTCTAAACTAATGAATAAATTCGTCTTTTTTACTTTTTTGGGGATATTTATTATAGCAAAAAGTAAAAAATATTGTTTTTATTCAAAATTGTCGATCATTTTTGGTTATAGCACAAAAAAACTAAAACCGCAGAGGTGATCAAATATCACCAAAGGAAAGGTCTATTTGTGGGAAAACAATTACAGAAATTTTGTTTGGGTACAACATCGCACGATCGCACAATTGCCATTTAAAGTGACGCAATGTCGTATCACAAAAAATGGCCTGGCCATTAAGGGGGCAAATCCTTCCGGTCCTTAAGTGGTAAAAATAATCACTTGTTGTTGCTTTGCAGCCTGAAATGAAGACTGACACAAATTTTGTTTTATCCAGCTGTATTTACACAGTGCAACTTATAACATCCAAGTAAAAGATATAACACCAACATGTCAGAAAAAAAATTCAAAAAAGAGCAGAATCGCTGAGTTGGAAAAAGGATCACCCCTCTGTGTCCGTATTTTGTTAAACCACCGTTTGCTTTAATTACAGCCTTTAGTCTGTTGGGATATGTCTCTATTAACTTTGTACATTTAGACTTTGCAATATTTGCCCACTCTTCTTTTCAGAACTGTACAGTTAAATTTGATGGTGACTCATTTTTGGTGAGGAACTCTCAAGGGATGTAGACACTGCAATTTTCCTCATTGGAGCCCTGCAGGTGCAGCAGCTAATTGATAATTCTAAAACCAATCCCATTAGATTCACCGAGCACATGGACACAGACAAACAAACATCAGAATAAGAAAAGGTAGGAATCTGCAACACAGTTTGTTAAAATCCCTGCAATGTACATACAGCAGATCATCCAGATGGGAATGTTTTTTTCTCAACAAAAGTGGAGTTCCTGTTTAAGTAGTAGATGTGTATGGATCACTTTTGGAGAATAGTGATACTTTAATGTTACTTTAGGCATTTCTTGTGTATTAATTATTGTTGGTCCATTGTGCTAGAGGTATCCCTTCCCTTATCTAAAATGTAGCTCTAAGGTGAATAAATATGGGGCCTATGATGAGATAATATTTTCATTCTAAGGTGAATATAAAATGTGGGGTCTATGATAATTATAAATTGCTGTTATAAGGTAAATATAAAATGTGGGGCCTATGGAAATGGTAAATTGCTGTTATAACCACATTAAATGTGGTTATAAAACAAAGGCCCAAGTTCTAATTAATGTGGGGCCTATGGTAATAATAAAAAATAGGCATAAAGTGAATATAAATGTAGAGCCCATGAGGATTATGAAAATTATTGGGCACATGATAGTAATAAAATGTACAATAGGTCTACTATATACATTATATTAATTGCAAAATATTACACTGAAGATGATAACCACAACTGCCCTCCCCAAACTCTCTTTAGAGAAAACACCTGCCAGAAACCTCAGTTGTAGGCATTGTGGTCTGGATTATGGGCCTGTACAGTTTTCCCTAACAGACACAGGAGAAGCAGGCCTCCCAACAATGGCTGCTATGGTCTGCAAACACATTTTGTCTGTTATAAATCCTTTTAGCGTCTATTTGAAGCTGGACTGAAGAGACTGTGTTACAGGAGTCCAAATTCACTGAGCAAAGGACAAATCAGGAGATTGCAGGAGCGTAGGTATAGAACAAATTCAGAGATTGCAAGAGCGTACATGAGGATAAAGGCAGTGAAGGTACTGGTGGATGAGGATAGCAGGGCAGAGAAATGCAGAGTGAACCTCTGGTTGTGAAGAGACCCAGGAGTTACAGAAGTACACAGAGGCTCACTGTAGACACAGGGTGCCATGGACACATGGTGGTGCTAGGAGGTATGCTGGAGATACCTTGGGGCACTTGAAGACATGGTGGTGCTCAGAGACACGGGGGTACACTTGGAGACATAGTGATGCACAGAGGTATGCTGGAGACACCTTGGGGCACTTAACCACTTGCTTACTGGGCACTTAAACCCCCCTCCTGCCTAGACCAATTTTCAGCTTTCAGCGCTGATGCACTTTGAATGACAATTGCACGGCCATATAACCCTGTACCCAAATGAAATTTTTATCATTTTTTTCCCACAAATAGAGCTTTCTTTTGGTGGTATTTAATTACAGCTGGGAGTTTTATTTTTTGCTAAACAAACAAAAAAAAGATGCAAAATAAAAAAAATAAAAAATCATGTTTCATAGTTTGTTATAAAATTTTGCAAACAGGTAATTTTTCTCCTTCATTGAAATGCACTGATGAAGCAGCACTGGTGGGCACTGATAGGCTGCACTGGTGAGCACTGATAGGCTGCACTGGTGGGCATTGATAGGCACAGTTATGGCGGCACTAATAGGCACAGATAAGGTGGCACCGATGGGCACAGATAAGGCAGTACTGATGGGCACAGATAAAGCAGCACTGATGGGCAAAGATGGGCACAGATAAGATGGCACAGATGGGTGGCACGGATGGGTGGCACGGATGGGTACTCACTTCCACCTACCTCCCACGCTTTCCTATTGACCCATCAATATAATAGACTACCTCACTGGCAAACATGAATTTGCATGAGACAGAATCTTTATTGTTCCTATAAATGATCTCAATGGCCCACTAAAACCAAAAATAGAGGCAGGACTGAAGGTTACTGAAGGTATTTGAGGGCTCATCTAGGTGCTTACCCTTGGAAAAGCCATACACGGTTCAGCAGGAACCAGCCGAGATTAACCATTAATGGGCAAGCTAAAAACCAGCCTGCCGGATTCTCTTATGATCATTGATAGCAGCTGCTTTGCCACTAGCGATAATTAGTGTCTTCTCCCAGCGGGGACAGCTTCCCCCGCCCACCCCCCCTGCTGAGAGAAGACAATTGCTCGGCAGGAGGGATTCCCCTGTCAGCATTGTCTATGTCCATAGGGGAATCGTGTAAATTTATTTCCTGCAACCCGTCATTACAGAAAATAAATTTGCACTGTGCATGGTCTTAATCTTTGCCAGTAGCGTCACTGTATAGCGATGCTGTCACGTAGGCCGGTCATATATAATTTGAATCCTGGCTGGTTCAGCACAGATTTAATCCATTAATGGGCAGGCTCGATTGATCAACTTGGGTACAACCAGCCTGCTGGATTCACTTCTGATTATCGCAAGAGGCTGCTTGAGCCACTAGCAATAATCACTGTCTTCTCTCAGTGGGGACAGCTCCCCCAGCCAGCTTAAGCCTCCCCATCGGGAGCAGTCAATGGATCGGCAGGAGGGATTACCCTGTCAGCGCTGTCTGTGCTGATGAGGGAATCGTGCCATGGCTGCAGAAAATAAATGTGCACCCTCTATTGCCTGCCTTAATCGAGTATCTATAGGAAGGCTCCCCCTGACTCATCAATATGTAGCTGAAGGGCTGAATTGAATTTCTATTTGCAATAATTGTTTCATGCAGTAAGATAACAGATATGTTTAAGCCCTTGTACACACAGTCGGAGATTCCGACATAATGTGTCCGATCGGACCGTTTTGCCGGATAATGCGACTGTATGTGGTCTTCATCGGACTGTTTCCATCGGAGTATCCGACGGACCAAGTTTTCCAAATTGTCAGTAAAATTTTCCGACTACATGATCCAATCGGACCTTGTCCGATCATGTGTAGAGAATTCCGATCGGACAAAGTGCCACGCATGCTCAGATCAAATTCCTAGACCAAAGCTATTGGCTACTAGCCTGAACGTAGTCCCAGCGTAACGAAATAACGTCATCACGTTCTGAACGATCGGATTTTCCGACAACTTTGTCCAACCGTGTGTATGCAACAGTTTCGGACAAAATCCGTCGGACAAAAACTACGGATTTGGTTGTCGGAATGTCCGATCGTGTGTACAAGGGCTAAAAGTGAATTCCACAAATGATCTTTATCACATACTTACATTCGTCCAGCTTGGACCAATGTACAGTGCCTTGAAAAAGTATTACATAACATTTTGTCATGTTACAACCAAAAACATAAATGGCTTTTATTGGGATTTCATGTGATAGACCAACACAAAGTGGCCCATAATTGTGAAGTGGAAAGAAAACAATATGGTTTTCAATTTTTTTTTACAAATAAATATGTGAAAAGTGTGGCGTGCATTTGTATTCAGCCCCCCCCCCCCCCCCCCCAAAGTCAATACTTTGTAGAACCACCTTTCACTGCAGTTACATCTGTAATTCTTTTTTTGGGGATGTCTCTACCAGATTTTCACATCTAGAAATCTAGTGAAATTGTTGCCCATTCTTCTTTGCAAAATAGCTCAAACTCGGTCAAATTGGATGGAGAGCATCTGTGAACAGCAATTTTCAAGTCTTACCAAAGATTCTCATATTGATTTAGGTCTGGACTTTGACTGGGTCATTCTAACACATGAATATGCTTTAAAGTAAACCATTCCATTGTATCTCTGGGTGTATGTTTAGGGTCGCTGTCTTGCTGGAAGATGAACCCCTGCCCCAGTCTCAAGTCTTTTGCAGACTCCTACAGGTTTTCTTCCAAAATTTCCCTGTATGTTTCATGGTGGGGATGCTGTGGTCAGGGGCATGTGCAGTGTTAGTTTTATGCCACACATAGCATTTTCCTTTCAGGCTAAAAAGTTGCATTTTGGTCTCATCTGACCAGAGCACCTTCTTTATTCTGGCTTTCTTTCAACAATGGCTTTCTTTGTGCCACTCTACCATAAAGGCCAGATTTGTGGAGTGCACGACTAATAGTTGTCCTGTGGACAGATTCTCCCACCTGAGCTGTGGATCTCTGAAGCTCCTCCAGAGTTACCATGGGCCTCTTGGATGCTTCTCTGATTAATGCTCTCCTTGCCCAGCCTGTCAGTTTAGGTGGAAGGCCATGTATTTGTAGGTTTGCAGTTGTGCCATGATCTTTCCATTTTCGGATGATGGATTGAACAGTGCTCCGTGAGATGTTCAAAGCTTTGGATATTTTTTTATAACCCAGCCATGCTTTAAACTTCTCCACAACTTTATCCCTGACCTGTTTGGTGTGTTCCTTGGCCTTCACGATGCTACTAAGGTTCTCTAACACACAAACTAACAAAAGGGCTTCAGAGAACAGCTATATTTATACTAAGATTATATTACACACAGGTGGACTCTATTTATTAATTAGGTGACTTCTGAAAGACAATTGGCTCCACTAAATTTTAGCTAGGGGTATCAGAGGAAAGGGGGTACAAATACAAATGCAATTTAAGATTGCAATAAAAATCTCTCTTGAAGTTTTACGTTAGATCCCTGCAGAGCATGTGTTAAAGTAGAACTAAAGGCAAAACATTTTTTTATATATTTTGGATCGCGTGAGTCAAGGTTATAACCCCTGTCAGTTTTTTTGCCAACCCAAAATTTGGAATTTTCTTTTACTGTCAATTTCAATGATAACAGTAAACAGGACAAATAGAGAGGGTGAATCTCCCTAATGGGTGCATAGACATCAATAAAAACCTGACAGGTGTTCTAATCCCTCCCCTTCCTCAATCCAAAATGAAAACAAAAATTGCCTTTCATTCTACTTTAAAGAGGTATTAAAGAGGAAGTAAACCCTGATGGGTTTTACTTCCTCTTTTGTTCCCTGCAAAGTAAAAGCATGATGGGCTATATAAATAATGGGCTGTATAAATGGCAATGGTCCCAAAATAGTGTCAAAAGTGTCCAATGTGTCCGCCATAATGTCGCAGTCATGATAAAAATCGCAGATCGACGCCATTACTAATAAAAAAAAATAATAATAAAAATGGCATAAAACTATCCCCTATTTTGTAGACGCTATAACTTTTGCGCAAACCAATCAATATACACTTATTGCATTTTTTTTTTACCAAAAATATGTAGAAGAATACATGTCAGCCTAAACTGAGGAAAAAATGAATTTTCTTATATATTTTTGGGGGAATTTTATTATAGCAAAATGTAAAAAATATTGCTTCTTTTTCAAAATTGTCGCTCTATTTTTGTTTATAGCACAAAAAATAAAAACCGTAGAGGTGATCAAATACCACCAAAAGAAGACTCTATTTGTGGGGAAAAAAGGCTGTCAATTTTATTTGGGTGCAACGTCGCACGCCCATGCAATTGTCAGTTAAAGTGACGCAGCGCCAAATCGGGTAAAATCTGGGTAAAATCTTAATACTGCTTTATCTTTGCTTAACTTAAAAAATCAACAAATATGTGATCTCACAAGGGGTGGAAAAACATTTGCATACAGTGGTAGCCAGCTGTGCCAGTCTATCTCTTGTGCCTCAGGATATACCTCCAATCCCTCCTTCCCCTCCTAATACGTTGGAACATAATGGGACCAATTGGTACAGTAACGCTTCAGTCTTCTCCCATTGTCTCCCAGTTCCACCCTGCTTTCCTGATCATAGCTTGTGTTTCTCTCACGTTGCCATCTACAATGGAAGGAAACCTTATCTCCGAGTGTCAAAGAGAAGCAGGTTTGATGGAATTTCCAGTAGCAGATGGTGCAGAGACAGGCAGAGAATAAGGCTGCCCGGAGGCGCTCGGGAACACAACACCCTGTGACCAGCCCCAGGAAACATTCAGCTAAAGGTGCAACACTAAAAGGCCCACAATGGCAGAGACCTCCTTTGTAACTCGCTGAAGCCAGGCCAAACGGAGTAAACAGAGGAACATGTGTCCAGAAACAAACCTGTCCTATGTTCTGGGCCCCGTTTGTCTGTTGCTCTTTTCTTTCTCTTACCTTCCCTCTCCAAAATCTGCTTCTTACTTGTAAATAAATACTTCACCTAGAAAGGAACAACGGCCATCTGTATGACATAAATAGGGTTTTATTTCAATTAAGATTCATACAAACAAAGACAGAGGTGGAATTACCTGTTTTGTTGTAGAATGAACTGTCTCTACAGCCTAGGTGTCTGTAAGGCAAACTATAATGAAACCATACCTAGAAATATGTTTCCTTTTTTGTTGGCTGCTGAGATTGTGAAAAGGAATGTAAGAAAGTTATGTAATATGGCAACAAGGAGATACATACATGGATCCATTTTTTGGCAAGAATCCTTTGCTTAATCACTTCAATACAGGGCATTTTCACCCCCTCCTGCCCAGGCCAATTTTCAGCTTTCGGCTCTGTTATCGGGCAATCGCGGGTGCCCGGCAGACATCGCGGCCGCACAGCACGTGCATTGGGTCACCAGCGCGCCCTGCCGGCGGCACGCGAGCAAGCTCTCCACGGCGCTGGGAAGCAGAGGACATCATATGACGCCCACCCAGAAGGTTTAACGGTTCCCGCCGCCGTCATTTTACAATACGGCAGTAGGGAACTGGTTAAAGAAATGCTAAAGCTTCATTTTTTTTTTCTTTAAATAACAAACGTTATACTTGTCTGCTCTTTGCAATGGTTTTGCACAGAGCAGCCCCAAACCTCTTCTTTTCAGGTCCTCTGCCTCCTGTCCTTGGTGTTCCATCAGAATCGACAACCCACCAGATTATGTAACGGAAGTGACGTTCTGTCAGCTGCACATGCGTTCCACTGCTACCAGGTTTGCCAATCTGACAGAACACCTGCAGTCAGAAGAAGGTGGCAGCGGATATCTTACTACACCCATCTAGGTCTTGAATTTCAGAGTAATTTTAGAGATAAAGTGAGCGTATATAAATAAATATAGTATATTGACATTTTGAAAGCCTAAAGTTTTAGCGTTGAGCAGTGCGGGGTGTACCAACATGGCCTCCACCACCTTCCTACTGCTGGCGTCCATTTTCTTTCAAAATTTAACATCCAAACACCATCACATATGTCAATATATTATATTTATTTATATGTGCTTACTCAGACGTAGCTGGGTGTAGTAAGATATCCTCTGCCACCTTCTTCTGGCTGCAGGTATTCTGTCAGATTAGCAAACCTGGTAGCGATTGAACGCATGTGCAGCTGATGGAACGTCACTTCTATTACCTAATCTGGTGGGTCGCCAATTCTGAAGGAACACTGGCGCTCCTAGCTCCTCTCCCTCAAGCATTGCCCCAAAGAAAGCTGCTTGCCCTAGGGGCACCACTGTGTGCTCACTGTGAGCCACTGCTCTATGCGTCCATAAGACACATAGAGCAGCAGCTCGACCCAGCCCCCTGCTGTCTCCTCATTGGCTCACTGCCTGTGATTGACAGCAGTGGGAGCCAATGGGCTCTCACTGCTGTCTCAGCCAATGAGGAGGGAGAGTCCACATCCAGCCAAGACTATCGTGGACATCACTGGATCAGAGGGGGTTCAGGTAAGGATTGGGAGGACTGAGGGGTGGGAGCTGCTGCACACGAGAAGGCATATCATGCATTAAATGCATGAAGGTAAAAAAACCTTCAGCCTTTAGAACCACTTTAATAACCGGCCCAAATATGGGCCTCTTCAGGCTTCAAAGGCCATCAGATATCTGTTTGGATAGCATGTGACAAGTTTAGAAAACTAGGAGAAATAAGTGCTGCTTAACAGCAAGTGCGTGTTTGTCACTCTAGGACAGAGTGACATAACCACAAAAAGCCAGAACCACCATTCTGCAACCACATACATTGTACGCAGTTGTTGTGCAGTCCCATTCACTTGAACGGGTTGGGTTTTGTTGGTGATGCTGCCAGAGAGGAATAATATCTGTATACTCCTATACGACTGCCTTTGCAGCTTAGGAAAATGGTAAAAATGGAGCTTAACCACCTATTTTTGAAGTCCTTTCCCCACCACAAGTGGAAAATTAGCCTTGGACAATCCATAAAGTTTACAGATTTACTAAATACTAATATATTCAATTCATTGCCTGATTATCATGATGTGTGTCCAAATATTAGGCCACCTGCAGCTGAAAACAGTTCAGGTAAATGTTAGATAATTTAACCACTTCCACCACTGACCAGAGCACTTTTTGCGATTCGGCACTGCGCCGCTTTAACTGACAATTGCGTGGTTGTGCGATGTTCTACCCAAGCAAAATTTATGTCTTTTTTTTTTTACCACAAATAGAGCTTCCTTTTGGTGGTATTTGATCACCTCTGCGGTTTTTATTTTTTGCGCAATAAACAAAAAAAGAGAGACAATTTAGAAAAAAACGCATTATTTTTTGCTTTTTGCTATAATAAATATCCCCAAAAATATATAAAAAAAACAATTTTTTTCCTCAGTTTAGGCCGATATGTATTCTCCTACATATTTTTGGTAAAAAAAATCGCAATAAGCTTATATTGATTGGTTTGCGCAAAAGTTAGCATCTACAAAATAGGGGATAGTTTTATGGCATTTTTATTATTATTTTTTTTATTAGTAATGGTGGTGATCTGCGTCATTATGGCCAACACATCGGACACTTTTGACACTATTTTGGGACCATTGTAATTTATACAGCGATCAGTGCTATAAAAATGCATTGATTACTGTGTAAATGACACTGGCAGTGAATGGGGTTAACCACTAGGGGGCGATGAAGGGGTTAAGTGTGTCCTAGGGAGTGAGTCTAACGGTGGGGGGAGGGGCTACAACACACATGACAGCGATCACTGCTCCCGATGACAGAGAACAGGGATCTCTGTCCTGTCACTAGGCAGAATGGGAAATGCTTTGTTTACAAAGCATCTACCCGTTCTACCTCTCCGTGACACAATAGCAGGCACGCCCGCAGCGGCGCTTCTTAAAGGGGATGTATCTGTACGCCCCTTTGGCCATCAGAGCCATTCTGCCGACGTATATCAGCGTGCGCTGGTCAGGAAGCTGTTAAAGGGTATCCATTTCAGCCATAGAGTTAATACATCCTTCAGATTTATTACATTTTTTACTGTAGGAAAGAGGACTGACCCCGCGTTATTGAGACCCATAGCCTAACTCATGGTACCAGAAGAAAAGTGTTAACGAGTGCACACATGAGGTCTAGGCTAGGTGCACAGTGGGACCCCATTCTGTCACTGGGAGTTAGGTGCCAGAGGTACACTGGACTGGTGGAGCGGGCAAGGGCTCAGCAGTGTCCCTCCTAAATGCAACATACTTAAAGTGTGTAGTGACTTGGAACAGCACTTTCAGAGGAACTCTGAACTGTTATTACTGCACAGAGTGACACGCCCCATCCCTTGGGGAATTGCTTTAGTGTTGAATTCTCGCATTACTGCAGCCACCGCCTGGTCCCAGGCATTGATGACCACGGCGAAAGGTACCCTCATATGCAGGGTGAGTAGCCTTGCCCACAGGTAGAGCTCAAAAAAGAGAGGGAAGTTGGAAAAAACGAAAAAGGGATGGGGATTTAGGAAGACCACATGAGGAGAAGGAATGGGGGTAGCGCTGGAGGTGTTTTCATGTTACCCCTATATATAATGCACCCCAAAGAATAAGGGTATAAAGGGTCAATAAGGATCAGCCAAAATCGTTCTGTAAATAGCATCCACAAAACCCTAAAGGGCCATAGTGTATACATACTAATGCCTGAAACTGTAACCCCTTCTCTCAAGAAGGACCTGTGCAATATGTCTATGCAGGCAACACAATGCTGACCCATCTCTTGTTCCTCATTATGTATTCACTTTCTGATTGCTGCTGGGACTTACTAAAAATACAACTAAAGAAAGTATGGTCATATGTTTTCCATTAAAGCTGTGTTCCTGTCTCCAACAATGCTATGACTGATGACAGGGGAATTAGTAGTAATATCCAGAGGTAATGCATTACAACAAGGCCATCTCTGGGGCATTACATAGCTGAGTCAAAAATAAATGGCTAACATTGTTATTGCTGTTTTATTGTTGTAATTTCTCTAAGAAATTTGTGTCATCTAACTCTGGTGGACAGCAGGGCATCTTAAAATCTTAATTTATCTGATTAATGTTTCCAATCTATCAGCTATTTTCTCTTCTAGGTCAGTCTGTGGAGTATTATCTTGTATTGTGATTAAGGAGCCACAGAAAATTATAAGTTCTGTGAACAAGGCTTATCGCGGAAACTAGTCTGCTGCTGACTATACTCACTGTGAAGGCTTGAAAATAAATACACTTGATGTTATGGAGTTGCCGGCTGCTTTTATTTGATGACCGTTTGTCTATTGTTGTGTGGGAGGACACCTCAGCTTGGACACCCTGACTGCAAACTTCCAAAGTAAGACTTTGTTTCCCACTGCTCTGAGCCATACAATCTTTGATCAAGCCACAGAAAATTATAATGATAGCTAATTTCAAGTCTTTCTTGGAAGCTGAACCCTAGACAAATAGTTAAATACAGTATACCAATGAAATTAATATATGAGATTTGTATTACCTGTAGAATGATTTGTATTTAAACCAGTCCTAAGCTAAACACAACACTACTATACAGTAGAGCCGGGTTGGTGACCTATTTTATTCACTGCTGCAGTTTAGAAAGTTATAATTGTAGCGGAGAGTAATCGGGGAGTCCAGGGAAAAGATTGATGAGGACAAACCTGCTGCCAGGGTCTGTGTCTCACATCTGAGGGCCGGAGCCACTAGAGAGGAGCTAAAATAACCTGTTGCTGAGCCTGTTCCCCCATCTCAGGAAGAGGGGATGGACCTGCATGAAAGCCTGCTGGAGCTGCCTTCAGAGACTGAGTAGAGAGAGAGACTCACTGCATCTCCAAGGTCTGAGCTGAGACAATGTGTGTAAGGATCCAGAGCCTGATTGCTGGTGCTGCTGATCGCCAAGCCATTGAGACCTGAATAGCCACCTATCAGGAAGGGGCGTGCTGATCCACGTGTCCTAAACACCCACCACACTGTGTTAGTCCAGATGGAGACTGCTCCCTCTTAGCACCTTAGCCCCTGTTATCTACTAACACTCCTAAAGGGACAGTGCACCGTCTAAAGAAGGGCCCCACTGAAAGCCGGCCAATGTTAATTACTAGGCACCGGGTACTTTTTTCCACCTCCAGGGGTAACTCCCACTAGGAAAGCATATGCCACCTTGTTACTGAGGTTGTATGTATAAGGTGTACAATAGGACCCTTTCTTTTCCTCTGAATTGGTTGATATTGTTTAGAGACTCTAGTAAAATAGTTAAGATTCACATTAAAAAGTGCAGTAGTTTATTTAAGTGCAAGTTAGTGATTTGTTGCCCATTTGTATATTATAGTACTGTGTTTTATAATTTGGATATGATATTGACGTCAAAATGAACTCTGGCCTTCTAGCCTTCAGCAGGTGGCTTCACACCAAGCTGCTGAATGTTACTGAATAAAAAGACGACCCCCCCCCTCCACTGCACATTTTTCTTTATTTTTTTCATTGGTTCATTTCCCCTATGGAAAAATGCAACTTCCCGTGCCTTTTTTAGTTTTTAGTTTACTTATTAGTTTTCCTATTAGCCTTAAAAAGTACCAGAATTTAACAAGATTTGACCCTCATAGACTTTAATGGCATTCACCTCTAAGTTTGGGTTTGTCAAATCATTAACAAAATTCACAAAACCCTCGGCAAATCAAATCTGGACGGATTCTCCGCCCAAGTTCCTGATAGCAAAAAAAATTAATCTTTCAGGGATCCATCTTAAAATAAAAAATAAGTCTTAAAGAGAGATAGGAACTGGCTCAAACTTGTCTTGCATACACAAGGTCACACAAATGTTGGCCAACAATTACGGATGTAGTGACGTACTAGATGTACTAAGTGTTTTTCAGCTCTTTAGCGCCACCCTTTGGGCTCCTTCTGCTAATTTCGTGTTAGTAGAAGTTTGGTGAGTGTTGATTCGTGCTTTTCTTTTTGCATTTTTTATTTTGTGCTATTATTATTATTCTTGATATCACTTGAAAAAAAAAAAGCCTTTGAAAATTTGTTTGCAATAACTCCTTCACTATCACCAGCAAAGCAGCTTCATTATTATCTCATTAAAGAAAAAGAAAATTGTGCGCTACATTTGGAAGTTTTGTAATTTGCCACGCCACAAATGTTGATTCTCCATTACGAACGCTAGTTTACGTCCGCTTCTGCTTCTGAGCATGCATGGACTTTTGTGCGATAGACTTGTGAACTCATGATCGGACTTTCCGACAACAAAGTCTTGTTGGGGGAAAATTTGAGAACCTGCTAGCAAACATTTGTTGGCGGAAAGTCCGACAGAAAATGTTCGATGGAGCATACACACGGTCGGACATTCCGCCAACAAGCTCACATCCAACATTTCGCGTCTGAAAATCCGACCATGTGTACGCGGCATTATTGTTACATTATGAACTGCAATGACAAACCGACAAGGAGGTCTTCCTTTAGGTGAGAAACTGTCCATCATAAACCAAAATCTACTGTATATTTTTGGATAGACTTCACTGTTAAGTGATTCTTAAGCCTAGTGTGATTCAGAAATGGTTAATCCATTAGGAAATTGTAAATTGCAAACTCAACAATGACAGGCCCACTTTAAAAGATTGTTCACTGTGTTAGTTTCATGTTGGAACAATGCTTTTATTATCAAGCTGTGTACGGACTTTGTATTTCAGCAAAGCTACTCTACTACTAGTGTTTCCTATTGTGTACTTAATGCCCTGGTGTGATGTGCTTAGAAAGCAGTCATTCTTATTGTTTGGACGCCATCCATATTCTCCACCCTTAATTAATCTCTCTCCTCATTAGGAAAGAAATGATTACTGAGCTGGATGCCTTCAATCATTCTTTTCCACGTGTCCCTTCCTCTGTATTTCTTACCACACCTTCCTGCGAGCCACTATCAGGCACTTTGACTCTTTGAAAGGGCCTCGCCTGATTGCTTTGTGGTTGGATGCCCTGCTCTTTATTTTTTTTGTACACAGTACAATTTGGGAGGGCAGCAAGACAGGAAGGGCCGCAGTTCAGTCAGCCTGCGGAGTTGGTTCCTTTCCAAGCAGTCCGACGCCTCACATTTCCTCCCTGACTGGGCAGGAAGAAGGGCAAGAACCTTGTGCTGTGCTGATGGCATCCGATGACAGAGCCATTGATAAGCAGCAAGACGGCAGCACCGGCCATCCAGCAGCTATCAATTGTCTTTAAATATTAAAATGACAGAAGCACTGCAGTGCAAGATAACGTTTTAAATTAGAACTCCATTAATCATTTTCTGCAGCTAAAAATGGGAACATAGCATGATTCTATTACATTTTTTATAACAATAAACGGCCACCGCACTGAAAGTAAATGCACATACAATATCATTTTTTTTACAAGAGGTTTGAGATTTGCCATAATTAAACACACACAATGTCACTTTACCCCCCCCCCCCCCCCCCCCCAACAAAAAATAATTAATTAAAGCTCTTATGCCGCATACACATGGCCGGAATTTCCGATGGAAACAGTCCGATGGGAGCTTTTCATCTGATTTTTCGAGCGTGTGTATGCCCATTGGTTTTTTTCTGTCAGCGTTTCCAACAGTCTTTAGATTGAGAGCTTGTTCTTAATTTTTCAGATGGAAAACCTTTCTATCGGATTTTTCTATCGCATGCATATGAAATTTCGACACGCAAAATTCAAAATTCCGACGAATGCTCGGAAACAATTTGACGCATACTCAGAAGCATTATCCCTTGCCGTCAAACGTGTTGTATGTCACGGCGTTATTGACCATTGGAATTTGGTGTGACCGTGTGTAGGTAAGAGAGTTTGAGCGAAATTCCATCGGAATTCCGACGGGAAAAACATCAGAGCTTTTTCCGGCGAGAATTCCGATACCACCAAAAGAAATCTCTATTTGTGGGAACAAAATGATAAAAATTTTGTTTGGGTACAGTGTAGCATGACCGCGCAATTGTCATTTAAAAAGTGACAGAGCTGAAAGTTGAAAATTGGCTTGGCAGGAAGGGGGTATTGCCTGGTATTGAAGTGGTTAAACTGCAGAGTGCAACATCTGGTGCAGCTGTGCATGGTAGCCAATCAGCTTTTCACTTCAGCTTGTTCAGTTAAGCTGTGACAAAAAAAAATGGAAGCTGATTGATTCTATGCAGAGCTGCATCAGATTTTGCACGCTCCAGTTTTAATTAACCACTTCAGCCCTGGAAAGTTTTACCCCTTTAATGACCAGGCCATTTTTTATGATACGGCACTGCGTTTTTTTAACTGACAGTTGCGCGGTCGTGTGACGCTGTACCCAAATAAAATTGATGTCTTTTTTTTCCACAAATAGAGCTTCCTTTTGGTGGTATTTGATCACCTCTGTGGTTTTTATTTTTTGTGCTATAAACATATAAGACAATTTAAATATATATATATATATATATATATATATATATATATATATATATATATATATATATATATATATATATATATAGTATATATTTATATATTTATATTTTACTTTCTGCTATAATAAATATCCATAAAAAAAGTAAAAAATCGAATTTCTTCATCAGTTTAGGCCAATATGTATTCTTCCACATATTTTTGGTAACAAAAATTCCAATAAGTGTATATTGATTGGTTTGTGCAAAAGTTATAGCATCTACCAGTGACACCAACGCAGTGATCAGTGCTAAAAAAAAATGCTCTGACTTTGTAGAAATGACACTGGCAGGGAAGGGGTTAACATCAGGAGCAATCAAAGGGTTAAGTGTGTTCCCTGAGAGTGTTTTCTAACTGTGTGGGGGATGGACTGACAGGAAGAACCCAGAGATCGATGTTCCTGCTTACAAGGAATAAAAGATCTCTGTGTATTACCCTGTCAGAACAGGGATCTGCCTTGTTTACGAAGGCACTGCCACTCTGTGGAGCGATCGTGGATGGCCAGCGGACATCGGGTCAGTGTAGGGTTCTGTGTAGTAGGCACGTGCGTGCCCACAGTATCTATTGTACGAAATGAGAAAAAGCTGCTGACTTCTAATAAACAGACACTTACCTGTCCCTCGGTCCAGCGATGCGGGAGCCCGAAGCCCCGCTCCTCTCACCCCTCATCTTCATCTGCACCGTCATTGGAACTGTGGTCACCCAGTCATGAAAGCTTGTGCCTTTATGGCCGGGTGCGCACTGCGCACTGCGCTTTCTGAGTGGACACGCAATCTTCTGGGACCTGTGACATGTCCCAGAAGATTGCCTAGAGGGAGGGGCTGCCTAGGAGGAGAGGAGTAGTCGCCTATGCGGCCGAGAAGCGGAAGAAGGAAGTGGAACAGGAAGTCCCTCTCTAAAGTAGCCACCCACTCCCCCCCCCCCAAAAACAAATGACATGCCTAATGTGGCATGCAAGGGGGAGAAGAGTGCTTAAAGCGGAAGTTACACTTTTGGGTGGAACTCCACTTTAATGTCAAGGAGACAATCCAAAGAGTAGCCAACGCTTTTCAGGGTTACAAAACCATATCCTTCATTATGGCTTGAGTTTGAAAACAATATAAATGGACTAGAGGTAAACTAAACCTTGTGGGATTGGGGTGATTAAACTCAAGTGGTAGGTGCGTTTACAATGAGTTGCACCAGTCCAAAGCTGTGTTTTAGGACATTGCCGCCCACTTTTTTCAATAAACTGAAAAAGTTCACTTGTACATCAGTTGCCCATGCAAGAGTTTTTTTCCACACAATGTGCACAAACGAAAGTACCGAGCCATCTGGCTCATTTGTTGGCTGCACTGCTGCACCTCTTACTAGTTCCTTTGACTGTGTTGTCCAGCTCTCCTGGAATATATGGCTCTCTAGCCTTTAGTTGCAGTGCACAGCCCACCTCTGCCCTATGTATTGGGGTTCTCGTGACATCCCCAATAGGAGCAGACCTGACTCCTGGAATTGAGACCTGCTGTCACCTAGCTGGGCCCTCTGACTTCTCAGTGAGACCCTCTGTCTCTTGGCTTTTGACTTGGCCCTCTGATCCCTCGATGAGACCTTTAGTCTCCCACACTTGGAGCGTTCTCCATACTGGAAGCTGTCTCCAAACAGGGATCTCTGAGATAACCTCAGACCTGAGAATATAATGAACCTGAACACCTGTTTAGTCAGCCAAGTTTGCAGGAGTCTAGCAATGGGAATAAGCCTTGACAAAGGAGCCAGTTTTGGACCACCACATGCATTTGATAATCTTTTGATTGTCCCCCTGACCTTTATTGGAATAAAGTCATATCTGGACATTTTAACAAAGGTGTGGTGTTTCAGTTTACACTTTTGTTACGTAACCCAAATGCCAGGCCTTTTTAATTGGGCAAAACCCCAGTATTTCTTGATAGTGTTGATGACTGTCTTCTGCTTTTGGCCTCCTATGTATTCCCATTGGCAAGTGAGGCAGCCTGTAGTAGGAACTTATTGCCCTACAGTACCTGCACTCCAACTCTCAGACCCATTTATTGTGCAAGGAGTGATATGGTAAGTTATTTTAAAGGTACATTTTAGAAAAGTATACTAACTAAATTTCTAAAATGCATGTAATGTTTGTATATCGAAAAGAGTGATTATTATATTTGCCCAGAATTCCATTTTGAGTCTACCACAGACTTAAGGTCATTATAACCTGCTTTGGCCTGTAATGGACATACTCTATATGATATCTAATCTTAGAAAACAATTTCATATATTGCAGCTTACCAGTCCTTAGATGCGGCAGCTGCACTTGTTTTCTTTTTCAGGCCAATTACATTTTATGCACGTATAGAAAAATACTTTTTTTGATTTTGTCAGAAAATTAGATTAGATGTATCAAATACTTTTATCAGCATTCATAGGGAAGAGGTTTTTGTAGTCCAAATCACAAATGCATCCTAGGGTGACAGTGCTGCTCCTCCATAGATACAGTTCAGTGAGTTAGCGTTGTTACCCGTAGGGGAGGAATCATGTTACAAGCAAGATCTTCAGGGAAAAATAAGGAAAAAGCCTGAAACAAATGCAACCACCACATCTAAGAACCAGTAAGCTGCAATATATTTTTTTTTTTAGATACACTTTAAATGTCTATGAACACACTGCAAACTCAGCAGATACCTCATGGACAACTAATCTGTGTGGTTAAGTCAGTCATTCAGAAAGGAAAAGCCCAGACAATTCCAACTGTTTCCCTGAGGCGGAGAAAGTGTCCAGGATGTCTGGTCAGAGCATAAATATGCACATTTAGCCAAAATGATCAGGCTTCTTTATTTATAATAGGTATTTATTTTTGTATAGCCCTGGCACTATTTTATTCAGCACTTTACATATATATATTGTACATGCACAATAGTCTCTGCCCTCAAGGTGGTTTCAGTCTTATGTCCCTACCTTATATGAATACATATATTAGAGCCAATAAACCTACCAGCATATCTTTGGAGTATGGAAGGAAGCCCACATAATCACATGGAAAACATGCAAACTCTGTGCAGGTAGTGTTAGAGTTGGGATTTAAAAAAATAACCCAAATCCTGCAATACAACTACTGCGCTGTCATCTTTTTGGTCGTTGGATCTCCTGACTGTCATTTGAAGTTCATGGCTAGGCTAAATGGAAGCTCCTGACTCTCCAAACCCAAACTCCAACCCTTGTTTTTAAGAAGATTTGTAATTGTACTAATCTAATGCATTAATGAAAATAAAGAATAATGATGAGTGAATTGTTCAAAATGTGCTGTACTGCTGATCCACAGAATGCAGTATTGTGATCACTTTCACAGCAATCAGATGTTTTTGATTCACCAACATGTGATGTGAACTTCTAAAGACATACATTCGATGTACTGGAGATGCATGATGTAATGACATAATTTACCACAATTTATACAATGTTATATGTATGCAGTGTAAGGGGGTGTCTTCTAGTCCAAGAGCGCACAGGTGTGGTTTTAGACCATGTTGGTGAATCGGTATAGTCTCCAAAGGACCCTTTTATCAATTTAGTATTAGAGAAAGACTCAAACTGCCCAGCAGACTTTGTGAATTGTGTGTAGTTAAGTGTTCTTGAATCTGATTGGTCTGGTTAACATATGGTTTGAAAGTTTCAGTCTGATAACCATCTATTATAAATCATTTACACTTCAAATTCTTCAAGACACTTAAAGTGATTGTAAAAGAAAATATTTTATAAAAAAAAAAAAAACATGTTATACTTACCTGCTCTGTGCAGTGGTCTTGCTCAGGATGGAATCCAAGCAAAGCGAGAGTACATGCAGACCAGGATCTGCTATGGACACTGGGAACTGTAGTTCTGGAGAATCATTGCACTGTGAAGGCTATGAAAATATAATATCCAGGATTTCCCACACACAAAAAGGAGGACAGAACTGGGCTTTCCCAGGCAAATATGGAAAACACAGGGTCTTTGCTGAGAGAAAGCTGAGCTGCACAGACATGTTGGCTTTGCTGAGCCTGCACAAAAACTGGGTGCTCCTGCTGAGTTTATTAGAGCCTGATGACTGAACCCCAGAGGAATCATTTGAAGTGCCTACACCAGATCTGAGAGACCCACTGCCGTAAGTGCCTACCCAAAGCTGAGCCTTGTGGAGAATACAAGCGGAGATAGACTGAGCCTTGTGGGACCTGTCTTCATAGGATTGCAGACTACGAAGTGATCTGGATTGGATCCTTGTGTACCAGGAGGGGTACTTTTTTGAACACTGACACAGTTAATGCAAGATAGATTCCCTCTTATTTAGCAGTCCACTAGCCATCCGCTGCACACCCTTAAAGGAACTACTACACGTGCACCACCTACAGAAAGGCCACAGAGAAACCTGGCCAACATAGACAATTAGGCACTAGGTACTTTGCAGTCACTACCCTTATTCAGGAATGAATACACCCACCGGCTATTGGGGCCATATGTGTAGTGGGTCCATGGGGACCTTTGTTTTCTTGGATTAGTTGATGCCAATATTTTAACCCTGTTTGCACCAGTTATAGTTTGGTTTAACATTGCTACAGTTACATTTATTGCCAGCTTATAAGTTAGTGTTCACTTTACCTAGTACAGCATTCATGAACCTGTTTTATTTGCCTTGAATGATTTATCCACTGTTTAACTGCATTGCTTTAATACACCTAATAAATCTATCGCCAATTGCTTGTGGCCTGTTTCTGTGTACCATTATACTACCATTATAGAGTGGTAGTGTCAGAAACCATGAATCAGACTGAGACAGAAGTACAGTTAAGTCACACTTGTTTATTAATAATAATAATAATAAAAAGGTAAACAGAGTAAACGTAGTCAAAACATAGCCAGAGTTCAGGAACCGGAACGGATAGTCAGACAAACCAAAACGTCAGGGAGCCAGAGATGAGCATAGTAGAACAGCAAGCAGGATCTGGAGCCAGAAGGAATGCCAAGCAAGTCTTTAACAGGAACACAGGAGAGCGTCTCTAGAGATGTGACCAAAGCGAAGGCAGAGATCATTTGCGCAGGATGGCTTAAGTAGGCAGGACTGACGAGCAGGATATCATCAACAGGTGAGTCACTGTGGAGCCGAAAGAGCTGGCAATTAGCCGACAGCTGAGCAGCCAGCTTTGAGAAGGAAGGGCTGAACCCAGCCCGACAGTACCCCCTCCTCAATGACCCCTCCCCTTCAGAGGACCACCAGGCTTGAGGGGAAAATGTCTATGAAAATCACGGAGGAGGACAGGGGCATGTAAGTCCTAGGATGAGACCCAAGAACATTCCTCTGGACCATACCATTTCTAATGCTTCAGGTACTGTATGAGCCCACTGAACCTACGGGAGTTAACAATGGACTGTACTTCCTACTCCTCATGGTTCTCAAACTGTACAGTTTGAAGGCGAGGCACAGAGGTGGTAAAGCGGTTGCAGACCAAGGGTTTAAATAAGGAGACATGAAATACATTCGAGATACACATATTATAAGGAAGGTCTAATGTGTAAGTGTCAGGATGCACCCACCAGCGGACAGTCTCATCCCCCCAGAAGACTCCTGAGGCACAGAAGAACACGCATTCCTGTTGCGCACAGAAACCAGACAGAAGCCGTTGCGCATCCTCATACGCGATGGCGCTTGCGCGCACCCGTGCTAGTGCCAAGCAAATCTATTTAAGTCCAGCCAGTACTCTGCCCGGTGCTGCTTTGTCGTCAGCTCCTGACTATCCTGTCTCCTGTGAACCCGTGTCCTGATTCCTGCGATCTACCCGGCTCGTCTTGACCACCCCTTGAACCCTGCCTGTACTGACCTCGGCTTGTCCTGTGACCAATCTCTTGTCTTATCCCTGGCACCTGCACCGCTAATCCCGCTTAACCTGGCTTGTTCCTGACTAAGATCCTGCCTGAACCCAGTACCCGATTCGGCCTGTCGTGTATGACCCTGCCTGCCTGACCTTGCTACTTACTTCTGTCATCTGCACCTGCTGCCACCTGTTGGTCTTCTGCTGAAGCTTCCCTGTGTCTGCACTAGCACTATCGGGACTAGACACCCTGCTGCCACCAAAGACTTGGTAAGGGAGGCCTTGCTCATCCATTCAGGCTCTTCTACCAAGTACGTGATAGTAAGCCACTGGGTGTATTCTGCAAAGAATATGGAAAGGCCCAATAAACTGGGGTGTGAACCTCAGAGAGGGAACACAAAGTCAGAGGTTGCAAGATGACAGACAGACCCTTTCCCCAATCTGGTAGGAAGGCACAGGCAGGCATCTGCTGTCAGCATGGAGTCTGTACCTATCATTAGCATGTCACAAAGCCTCCTGGACTTGTGCCTAAGTGGAACGATGCTCCTCTAATGCAGGAATACTCTGCAGAACAAACGAGTCAGGCAACATGGAAGTTTGGAAACCACAGTTCCCCATAAATGGGGACAATCGGGAAGCAGAATTCAAGGCACTATTGTGAGCAAACTCCACCCAGTTGTTATGATGGTCAGAAATATATCAACGTAGGAATTGCTCCAAGGACTGATTGGCTTGTTCTGCGGCCCCATTAGACTGCGGGTAATATGCAGAGGAGAAAGCAAGCTGAATTTCCAACTGTGCACAAAAGGCTCGCCAGAAACCGGGGCACAAACTGACTACCCCTGTCCGAGACAGTCACCTTGGGTAGCCCATGTAAGCGAAAGATCTCCTGAGCAAAAATGGAAGTCAGTTCCTTATAAGTGGGCAACTTCTTAAGTGGAATACAATGGAACATTTTCGAGAACCGGTTAACCACCATAAGGATAATTGTGTTGCCCTGGGAGCTGGGTAACTCCACAATGAAATCCATAGACAGGTAGGCCCAGGACCTATGTCTATTAGGTATGGGTTGTAGGAGGCCCACTGGAAGGCATCATAGAGTCTTACTCTGAGCACACACAGAACAGGCAGCTATGAAGGCGGTTACATCAGCACATAGACCAGGCCACCAGAATTGTTGGGAAATTACCCAAAAGAGTTGATTCTTCCCAGGGTGGCCAGCATTCTTGGGAGAATGGTAAGTCTGGAGCACAGTAGTACGGAGACTCTCTACTGCTCAAAGCAGCGGTCACATGGTTTCTCAGGAGGAGATGGGACCTGAGTGTCAAGAATTTTTTCACCCAAAGGAAGAAGTGAGACTGGTGCAGAACGTAGAATATGATCAGGAGGAATCACAGGAGGCGGAACCGACTTCATCTTGGAAGTGGAGTAAAATTGTCGTGACAAAGCGTCATTCTTTCAGGGCTAAAATGATCGCTAACAACTCTTTGTCACCAATCTTGTAATTGCACTCCGCAGGTGACATTTTTTTGGAAAAGTAGGTAGGACGTTGAGACAGAAGTGAGTACACCCCTAAGTGAAAGTATCCAAATTGGGCCCAAAATGTCAACATTTTGTGTGGCCACCATTATTTTCCAGCATGGCTTTAACCCTTTTGGTCATGGAGTTCCCCAGAGCTTCACAGGTTGCCACTGGAGACCTCTTCCACTCCTCCATGGTGACATCACGGAGCTGGTGGATGTTAAAGACCTTCTGTTTGAGGATGCCTCACAGATGTTCAATAGGGTTTAGGTCTGGAGACATGCTTGGCCAGTCCATCACCTTTACCCTCAGCTTCTTTAGCAAGGCATTGGTCGTCTTGGAGGCATGTTTTGGGTTGTTATCATGTTGGAATACTGCCCTGTGGCCCAGTCTCTGAAGGAAGGGAATCATGCTCTGCTTCAGTATGTCACAATACATGTTGGCATTCATGGTTCCCTCAATGAAATGTAGCTCCTCAGTGCCGTAGCACTTATACAGCCCCAGAACGTGACACTCCCACCACTATGCTTGATTGTAGGCAAGACACACTTGTCTTTGTACTCCTCATCTGGGTGCCACCACACACGCTTGACACCATCTGAACCAAATAAGTTCATTAAGGTCTCATCAAACCACAGGACATGGTTCCAGTAATCCATGCCCTTTGTCTGCTTGTCTTCAGCAAACTGTTTGCAGGCTTTCTTGTGCATCATCTTTAGAAGAGGCTTCCTTCTGGAATGACAGCCATGCAGACCAATTTGATGCAGTGTGCAGCGTATGATCTGAGCACTGACAGACTGACTATGGGATAGGGATTAGGGGATTAGGGCAATGGGATAGGAATGAGAGGATTTAGACTATGGGATAGGGATTAGGGGATTAGGGCTATGGCATAGAGATTAGGGTTAGGGTTGGGGGATTTGAAGTAATTGGACTGGGATTAGGGTTAGGGTATTGGAAGTATTGGGACTGGAATTAGGGTTAGGGTTGGGGGTTTGGGACTAGTGAGACTGGGATTAGGGTTAGGGGATTGGGACTAATGGGACTGGGATTAGGGTTAGAGTTGGGGGATTGAGACTAGTTTGACTGGGATTAGGGTTAGGGGATCGGGACTAGTGGGACTGGGATTAGGGTTAGGGGATCGGGACTAGTGGGACTGGGATTAGGGTTAGGGTTGTGAAATTTGGACTAGTGGGACAGGAATTAGGGTTAGGGTTGGGGGATTGAGACTAGTGGGACTCGGATTAGGGTTAGGGGATTGGGACTAGTGGGACTGGGATTAGGGTTGGGGATTGGGACTAATGGGACAGGGATTATGGGATTAGGGCTAATTATATACCTGCACCCTTGCACTCACATTTACTGGCCCTTTGCTGTCGTCGAAGGACACTCCAGTTTTGGATGTGATAGGCAGCAATATCATTCCACGCTTTATTCTTCCTGTTTCTGTTTGCATAATTGGGGTGTTTGAAATTTCACAACTCCAGATGGTTCCTTGTATGAACTCTTGTGGCTCAAAAGTAGAAGTTCTTACTGGTCTCTGTCAGCAACCTCTGCTCTGGCCTCCATTCCCTGCATTCCCTGCTGTTTGTGTGCCTCCATGCTGTCTGCTTTCCTTCTCATCTCAAACAAGATTTTGTGTGACCTTCCCAAAGCTTCAGGGAGCTTTCCAGGTGCTTTTAAAGCACTTCCCATTAACTTTAATGGAGATGGCCATTTTTGAAGCACTTTTTAAAGCGCCTCAAACATGCTCCAAAAATTCTGCTTGCAGGACTTTTCTCAAAGCCCCACCAGCGCACCAGCTCAGTGTGAAAGTATCCATTGAGATGAATAGGAAGTGCTTTGAAATCGCTTTTCATTCGCTATTTTTAGTGCTAAAACGCCTTAAAGGTGCCTCAGTGTGAAAGGGGTCTTTACGGGTAGCCAGACTTCATTACTAGTCTCAACTGTTTACTGACCTTTATAAATGTGAGCTGACTGATGCTGCTCCCTCTCTTGCATTCTGCATTATGATCCTGCTGTGCTGTGAAAAGGCTGAGTGGTAACAGGACACTAAAAAGGCACATGTGCTGCCTGCTTGTTTTGGGTAACCCAATAGGGGGCACCCTGTTAGTCAGGAACTGACTTTAGTTTAGTTGGTGGCCTGGATGAGCAGACAAGCTGCAAAAGAGAGTTTGTTTGATGCCTTACAGAATAAAGGTGCAGAACAAACCTGCTTGGACTGGTCCAGTGTGTCCCTGTCATGTGCAGAGTTTATTGTTTATTGCCAATACCATGTCTCCTTGCT
This sequence comes from Lithobates pipiens, assembly GCF_037356315.1. NCBI lineage: Eukaryota > Metazoa > Chordata > Amphibia > Anura > Ranidae > Lithobates > Lithobates pipiens. The sequence goes on from NW_027507784.1 coordinate 289,100,844, forward strand.
ATATATATATATATATATATATATATATATATATATATATATATGTATATATACTGTATATATGGAAAATAATACCATAAAAAGTGACCGTATCTCCTTGTAACGTTCCCAGCCACACTGACAGCAGATTCCAGGCTTCACTGTTCACAGTCTCGCTTTACAGGATTTCTTGTTCTGTCCCTTTATTCCTCCGATGGGAAAAGTCTCCAGTCGCAATAAAAGCCAGATGCAGTTTGTCCAGAAGTTTTATCAGAGCTGAAAGGGGAAATGCAACATATGTTTCTATTACATTAAATACAGGCCTGAAGTAATTATACGGAGAGCCTTTAGACCAGAGAAACAGGAATTACTGCTCTGCCAGTGTTAGAACAATGAAAAGTGATTCCTAGAACTTGACTTAATTAAAAAACAGTCCATCCAAAAATATTGTTTAAGTTTGTAAGTACTGCAGGTAAAAACTAAAATAAATAGTTACCATCTTCTTGGGTACTATGGTGGGAGCAGTGGCGGCCGCTCCATAAGGGGGGCAGGGGCGCCGCCCCTCACCCATCCATGCGTTCGGCCCCCTAATCTACATGTAGGATGCCAGACGCATGAATTCCAAGGGTTTTTTTTTTCTTAGGCCGCGTACACACGGGCGGACTGTCTGACGGACTTGGTCCGCTGAAACGTGTTTCAGCGGACAGTCTGCTCGTGTGTGGGCTTCAGCTGACTTTTTCAGTGGACAGTCTGGCGGACTAAGTCTTTCGGAATTTCCGTAATACAGTCCGTCCAACTTTGGTTTCAGCGGACAGTCCGCTCGTGAGTAGGCTAGTTGGACGGACTAAGTATGGCGCATGCTCAGAAAGGATTTACACAGCCGAAGGTTGCATTGCAGTGTATTGGACGTCGTATTTCTAGTCCCGTCGTACGTGCTGTACACGTCATCGTGCAAGCTTTCAGCGGACTGTCTGTTCGTCGTGTGTGGTCAAGTCCGTTCATTCAAAAGTAGGACGGACTGTCTGTCGGATTGTCTGACGGACTTAGTTGGACGGACAGTCCGCCCGTGTGTACGTGGCCTAAAGCACGTAATTCGATCCTGAGGCTCTAATAGGCTTCAAAAAAGGGTGGGCTCAGTGTGCAGGGCACTGGGCCCTGAGCACACCCACTTGTGTGACATTAGTGAATAAATATACGCTATTGCCTTCCTCATTCTCCTCCGAGCCAATCAGGAAACCCCTATTGACCAGGGAGGACTCCCTGGTCAATCGTGTCTCAGGACACACTTCCTGTTCCTGTGTGGCTGGGAGGAGAATGTCCCACTATGTGCTCGCCGGAACGGCCCCAGTTTGCCTTCACCTTATTCCATATTAAGGTAAGGCAGTATTGTCATGGCTCATATGGCTCATTGTCAGTGTCTCCCACCCCAGGGGGGGGGGGGGGTGTTGATCCCATGGCCGGGGGGGTGGCTTGTTATTGCCACTGATTGTCTCCCGAGTGGGGGGGTAGCAGATGATCGCTGTCATTCATCTCTGGGGTGGAATAACAATCCTGCCGAAGGATGTTGAAGCTCACTAACCTGTTCATTGTTGTAAAATAAAGGGGAAATCTTGAGTAATGGAATAGAAGAAGAGAGCTGAGACATTGTTATCTGATGGGCGAGGAGGGATGAAGCTTTGTTATCTATTAATATATACCAGGCAAATAGAGGCGTATAGTGGCAGCCCATCCATAGGGGGTGCACGGGCGCCTCCCACCCTCCAGGCAGTCACAAAAAAATAAAAAAATAAATAACATTAAAGCTGGCCCTTTAAAAAATGTTAAAAAAAGGTCCTTAAGTGCACTGTGTTCGGACGCCAGCCACAGTGCACTATGGGAAGCGCCACGTCTATGCAATAACGAGATTGCAGATGTGGAGCTTCATTTGCGGGCTTTTGTCCCGCCTTGAGGTGCATTCCTAAGCGCAGAGTAGCTTCCACCTGGTGCCCGTAGTATCTATTAATACGGCCGGGAGGTTTGATTAAGATCCGAGTTAGATGTCACTTCCGGTTTTCTCTCTCCCATCACGCCCGAGAGAGAAAACCGGAAGTATGAGGAGCGGACTCCGCCATCGCCGCTGCCAGTGTCCACTGAAGGAGACACAACAGAAGAGGACACCACAGCAAGGTAAGTGCCGCTGTGCCGTTCTGGACCTCCCGCGGAGAAGGGGGAGGGGGTTTGATGGGATACAGCCTGCATTTGATGGGACACAGGCTGCATTTAATGGGACAGTGAGGCTGCATTTGATGGGACACAGGCTGCATTTGATGGGTCAGTGAGGCTGCATTTGATGGGACAGTGAGGCTGCATTTGATGGGACACAGGCTACATTTGATGGGACACAGGCTGCATTTGATGGGACAGTGAGGCTGCATTTGATGGGACACAGGCTGTATTTGAGAGGGCACAGGCTGCATTTGATTGGGCATAGGCTGCATTTGATGAGACACAAGCTGCATTTGATGGGACACAGGCTGCATTTGATGGGACAGTGATGCTGCATTTGATGGGACAGTGACGCTGCATGTGATGGGACACACTGAGGCTGCATTTGATGGGAAAATTAGGCAGCATTTGATGGGACAGTGAGCCTGCATTTGATGGGACAGTGAGGCTGCATTTGATGGGGCACAGTGAGGCTGCATTTGATGGGCACAGTAGTTGCATAAGATGGACACAGTAGCTGTATTTGATGGCACAGTGGCAGCATTTGATGGCACAGTGGGAGCATTTGATATGGCACAGTAGCTATATTTGATGGGCATAGTGGCTGTGTTTGATGGGCACAGTGGCTGTGTTTGATGGGCACAGTGCTTGCATTTGATGGGCACAGTGGCTGTGTTTTATGGTCACAGTGGCTGCGTTTGATGGGCACAGTGGCTGCGATTTATAGGGGTCTTTTTCAGAACTTGGTTGTTTGTTTGCACCCCCCCCCCCCCCCCAAGAAAAATTTAAGCACCAGCCGCCACTGGAGGTGTATGAGCTGGAGTGTGAAATGATGCTAGAAGGATGATGAGCGTGCCCGTATCCTCTTCACCTGGTTGGTAACTTTATTTTTCATTTACAGACTTCATTACTTGTAACATACAGTAGAAGAACCTACAAGTGTGAAATTGTGAGAAGAAAATAAGTCCTGCTCACCTCCAACAGAGGCAGGCTGGCAACCACAGAATGCATATGTCAGGTATGTTTTTTGATATGCAATGTTTGATGTCACCCATTCACTGGCTACTGCCCAATCCAGACGCCAATAAGGTTTCAGGCAAACAACTATTCCTGCTTTACCCTGGAAATGTAAAGCTCCAAGACACAAATTGTATCACTCCAAAGAGGCAGATCATACAGTGTGTTACCACACACAAGGAAACCTGTACTGGGAAAATACTTTGGTCCTTTCTGATAAACCTCAGAAAATGCTAAGAGCCTGTCTCCCTCCGACACTGACCAGAAATAAATATGCAGAAAGAAAAATCTGAGTGAAGTAAGAACTTGTGACCTGTATACCTGTTACAAGTCAATTACTCTATTGAAGGTTTTGGATCAAGGACAGCCAGGCAACTGGCATTTTTAATAAATAACGGCTGACCAATAGCAGCCTCCACATTTTTTGAGCACCAGCCGCCACTGGGCACAGCAGGTATATAGAACTCAACAAAGGGATGGTGGGAACCCCTCATAATGGGAACAGCAGGTGCACAAACCCAAGAACTCAGCCCAGGGATAGTGGGAACCCCTCATAATAGGCACAGCAGATGGACAGATCAGGCCTGCATTACTAACAGTTTAATTTTTCAGTTTTTTTGCACCATTCCCCCCAAAAATTTTGAGCACCAACTGCCACTGGGTGGTAGGGTCCCTTATCAAATGTTTGATTCACCTTGGAGTTTTGAGTGTATCCATCCACCTATGGATCTCCTATCTACAGTATAATATAAGCTAAAGTTCCAGCTGGTAAGGTGGGAGACTCTTGTAGTAACTTTGGCGGGTATTTAGACCCTGGAACTGAACAGTAGAGTTCTTTCTATTTTTTTAATGTACAATTTTCCGTAATCTTTTCTGGTTTCTTCTCACTATTTCCCAAACAAAATCTTTCTTCACCTTTTCCTCTTTTTATTGTTTTACTCTTCTTTTTTATTTGTCTTTTCTCACTATTTTCCAAACAAAATCTTTCTTCACCTTTTCCTCTTTTTATTGTTTTACTCTTCTTTTTTATTTGTCTTTGCCCCACTTTTTTTCATTGATTCCGTCAAAAAAATACCTTATTTTCATCTATTTTCCTTTCATTGTCCCATTCATTCTCTGTCAAACAATGGAAATCCTTTGCCTCTATTTTTTTTCTTCATTATGTCTTCCTCCCCCCATTTTTTTTTGTGCCTGTCTCCCCAAAATCTTAAATTCCTTTCCCTCTCTTTTTTGCATTTATTGTGCCTGTCTGTTTGAATTAACCACTTTTCGACCAGCCGCGGTCATTATACTGCAGCAAGGTGTCACGATCCCGCAAATCACCATAGATGTACTTTCGGCACGGGAACACGCTTTTGTGGGCGTGCTCATGCTCCTATTGGCCAGCAGGGGAGCCAATTAGTGGGTCCGGCTGACTCGATGTCCGCCGGCCACCTAGGATTGTTCCCCGCAGTGACAGAACAGGGATCTGCCTGTGTGAACAAGGAAGATCTCCGTTCTGACATGGAAGATCACAAAGATCCTGTCTTTCTGCTAAGCAGGAAGATGGATCTGTGTGTTTCCTCAGTCACACAGTCCCCCATACAGTTAGAAAACACCTGCAGGGAACACATTTAACCCCTTGATCTCCCCTGATGTTAACCCCTTCCCTGCTAGTGTCAGTGCATATTTTTAGCACTGATTACTGTAAGAATGTCACTGGTTCCCAAAAAAGTGTCAAAAATGTCAGTTAGGTGTCCGATCTGTCTGGTGCAATGTCGCAGTCTCGCTAAAAATCATTGATCGCTGCCATTACTAGTAAAAAAAATAATAATAAAAATGCCATAGATCTATCCCCTATATGGAAGACGCAGTAACTTTTGCGCAAACCAATCAATATACGCTTATTGGGATTTTTTTAACAAAAAATATGTAGCAGAATACATATCAGCCCAAATTGATGAATACATTTGTTTTTTTCAATTTTTTGGGAAATGTTTTATAGCAGAAAGTAGAAAAAAATAATTTTTTTCAAAATTGTCACTCTTTCTTTGTTTATAGTGTAAAAAATAAAAACTGCAGAGGTGATCAAATACCACCAAAAGACAGCTCTATTTGTGGGGGGAAAAAAAAGAATTTTTTGGGTACAGCATCTCACGACCGCGTAATTGTCAGTTAAAGTGACACAGTGCCTTATCGCAAAGAATTGCCTGGTCAGGAAGGGGGTAAATCCTTCTGGGGCTGAAGTGGTTAAATAAAAATCTTTCTGTAAAAAAAAAAAAGTCTCTTTCCATTTTCAGGATTTTGATGTTAGTAGTGATATATACTATCCATTTCCCTTATAGACCGTATCTAGTAACGGTAAAATTTTTAAAATTATTTCCTTTTTTTAAATAGTTAAAAATACCAATCAACAAATTTACCTATTTTCCTAAATATGTGAAGTCTGTGCCCCATGCCCTTCGCTAATGCATTAGGCTGACAGTAAAGTACGTAATGCCACGTACACACGCGGCAGACTGGGTCCGACGGGATCAGTCCATTGGACAATCCGATTGTGTGTGGGCTAGTCTGATGTTTTTTATTTTTTTTGTTTTTGTTTTTTTCGATGGACCTAGAAATAGAACTCAATAGATGTTTCAAATCTATCTGATGGACTCAAGTTTGACGGACTAAAAATCGAGAAAACCGTTTTTCTATGTGTTAGTCCGACAGACCAAATACAACACTAGGGCAGCTATTGGCTACTGGCTATTGAACTTTCTTTTTTAGAGCCTTCCCGTTTACCTCATCACGTTCAAAATTAATGGACTTTTGACCAGACTTAGTCCGTTCGTATGTGGCCAAGTCCGTTCGGACCTCTGTCAAAAGTCAGTCGGGAAGACTGTCGGACCTAGTCCGTCGAAAAGTCCGGTCGGGTGTAAGTGGCATTAGTGTTACCGATATCCTGACCTCATGTGACAATAAGATATGAAAATGCTCCAAATAGTACCCCCCAAATTTTTTAAGGGATAACTCCATCTTTGGGTAAGTCTTTAAAATTTGATTCAACATTCATTTTCTAAAATACTTTGGCTATTTTTGCTAAGAATTCTGTAAATGGACAAAGGGAGATCCTGCCATTCATTGAACCATCCTCCCCCTTCATCCATTCACAGACCTTCTTCCATTATGTGAAAAGAATACAATGAGTTTTGTAAATGGAGGGGAGAGGAAACGGAAAACGAACAACAAGATCCTTCAATATCTCAACCGCAACTCTTCATTCTCAGCTCTAGGAATACTGTGTGTAATATTTGGCATCACTAAATGGAGAATTTGTACAGTGATCAACAGCCAGAAGGACAAAAGATACTCTTCAATAGAGGAAAACTATTTGACTTGTACTGTATCTTCCAAAAATGATTTTACTAGAGCTTATTGGAGAAAATTAATGTGAAATTCATTTTTGAAGACTTGCCCAAAGATGGAGCCTCTTTGAAGTTGTGGAGATATTTTGAGCACTTTCATTTTTAAATCTGAATGTCGCTTGAGGTCAGGATATCAGTAACACTGACTGGAAGAAGGGAGAATTGGATCTGATTCTTTTCGGTTCTTTTCTAAGCATCAATCCGTTCTCAGTTCTGCTTTTATTAAACCTTTCTGTATAGGGTTTCCTTGTGTAATTTCATCTGGGAGCACCCAGGCTCAAACCTTCAATGTGTGCTATTCTGTTACGGTATTACTGGTCAGTATTTATTGTGAAAACACAATGGTTGCTAAAGGAGTAGCATAATGATTGTAAAAGTGGATATAGTAGATATTTGTTTTTCCTATTATTCTCTGTCTTTTGCTTTTTTAACAGTTTTTCTTGTTTGTTGTTCCATATTTTTATGAGTGTGTTATGAAGTGTGTTATAGACATACCTGGGAACTTACCAATGTTAGTGAGCCTGAAATTTGGAAGGTGCAACTCTGAAATTAAATCAATGGTTTAGAAGATAAAGAGGAAGTAAACCCTTCCTCTTTGTTTCCCTGCAAAGGCAAAGCATTTATGCATCACATAGTAGCCCATTATGTGTCAATTACCTAACACAGGAGCCAGCGATGTCCCAGATTTCCTCGCCGGCTGGAAGCATCCATCTTCCTTCCGGGGTCGTAGAATCCAGCTCTGTGACTGGCCGGAGTCGCGTGACATCACTCCCATGTGGGTGCGCGGGAGCCACCAGTCACGGCATGTTCTTTAATGACAACGGCACTCCGTGACCCTTCTAAAGTGCACCAAATACATCGGCGCATGGGCAGAAGGAACCCTCGTACGGGGAATTGTAAATATCTCCTAAACCATGTAGGTTTAGGAGATATTTACAGCACCTACAGATAAGCCTTAATATAGGCTTACCTGTAGGTGAAAGTGTGTTGTAAGGGTTTACAACCACTTTAAGGCTAATGCCTCATACACGCGTTTGGACTTTCCGACAACAATTTCCGACGTGGAATTTTGTCCGAACGGTGTTGGCTCAAACTGTTGGACAACAATTACGAACGTAGTGATGTACTAGACGTACTATGTGGTTTTTCAGCTTTTTAGCGCCACCCTTTGGGCTCCTTCTGCTAATTTCGTGTTTATAAAATTTTGGTGAGTGTTGATTTGCGCTTTTCTTTTCACGTTTTTCAGTTTGTTTCTGAACGCCTGTTCGTCAACCAGACATGTTACGGAAACAGAGGCGATAACGTGTTATTTATTATTGGCCTTGGACACATTGATTTGACATTTTTTTTTTTTTTGGTTGAATAATAATGATTTTATTTGGTATATTTTCTATATTTTTGGATGCATAGAATGCACTTTTTGGTTAAAGCGGAAGTCCACCCTTAAATAAAAAATTACATTAATATTCTCCAAAAAATATATTTAAAAAAATTGAAAAAAAAAACAGAAACCCCTGTTGCTAGGCAGTCTTCCTAATCTGCCTCTTCCTATTCCGCAGCGCTGTTCCTTCACTTCCTCCTCTTCAGCGAACTGCCCCGTTGTCTTCTGGGACATGTGTGTGTCCCAGAAATCAACAGGGCCATTCAGAGAGCGCCGCCCGACTTGCAAATGAAATGAAGCTGCAAGGCTCCACTGCCTGTTTCCCTTCGTTAAGATAACGTCCCCAGCACCCGATCCAATGGATGGATCGGCCTCGGGGTGCCGTCATCACAGGCTCCCTGGACAGGTAAGTGTCCTTATTAAAAGTCAGCAGCTACAGTGTTTGTAACTGCTGACTTTTTAAAAAAAAATTGCGACTGGAACACCGCTTTAAGTTCTATTGGCAGATAGCATGTCTAATTATTATTTTTTTTTTAATGCACAGTAAACAATTGTGGAGAATAATACTTGGCTATGGGTTTTACTTCAAATGACAGTTTGGGAGTAGGCACTAGGGATGAGCGGAACACCCCCCGGTTTGGTTCGCATCAGAACTTTCGAACGGACCTCAAATTCGTACGAACTTTAGAACCCCATTGAAGTCTATGGGACTCGAACATTCTAAATAAAAAGTGCTAATTTTAATGGTTAATATGCAAGATACTGTCCTAAAAAGGGTTTGGGGACCTGGCTCCTGCCCCAGGGGACATGGGTCAATGCGTAAAATGTTTTTAAAAATGGCCGTTTTGGCGGGAGCACTGATTTTAATGACGATTAAAGTGAAAAAAAGTGAAATATTCCTTTAACCACTTGAGATCCGCGCTATAGTCAATTGACGGCTACAGCGCGGATCTCCTTTTCCGGGACTACGTCTGTTGATGTCGTCCCGTGTACGAGCGGCCTGCGCGCGCCCTGAGGGGCGCGCGCGGCGCGCTCTGTGATCGGCGAGTCCATGAGACTCGCCTGATCACCGATCCGTGCAAGGGGTCGATCCCGACCCCTTATCACGTGATCAGCTGTCAGCCAATGACAGCTGATCAGGTGACATAACGGAGCCGGTAATCGGCTAGTATTCCTCCTCGCGCTGACAGCGCGAGGAAAAAAAAAAAGCCGATCACGGCCTGCAATGCAAGCGCCCACCTGCCCCCTGCCAGTGCCCACCTGCCCCCTGCAGTGCCACCCTAATAAAAAGTAAGTGCCCCCCATCAGTGCCACCCAGCAGTGCCCATAGTGCCACCCAGCAGTGCCCACAGTGCCACCCAGCAGTGCCCACAGTGCCACCCACAGTGCCACCCAGCAGTGCCACCCACAGTGCCACCCACAGTGCCCACAATCTGCCTCAAAGGTGCTGCACCCCAGTGCCGCCCATCAGTGCCCAGCAGTGCCGCCCATCAGTGCCCAGCAGTGCCGCCCATCAGTGCCCAGCAGTGCCACCTATCAGAGCCACCTATCAGTGCCACCTATCAGTGCCCATCAGTCCCATCTATCAGTGGTACCTATCAGTGCCCATCTGTGCCACCCATCCGTGCCACCCATCCGTGCCACCCATCCGTGCCATCTTATCTGTGCCCATCTTTGCCCATCAGTGCCGCCTTATCTGTGCCCATAGGTGCCGCCTTATCTGTGCCTATTAGTGCCGCCTTAACTATGCCTATCAGTGCCCACCAGTGCAGCCTATCAGTGCCCACCAATGCAGCCTATCAGTGCCCACCAATGCAGCCCATCAGTGCCCACCAATGCAGCCTATCAGTGCCGCCTAATCAGCGCACTTCAATGAAGGAGAAAAATGACCCGTTTGCAAAATTTTATAACAAACTATTAAAACATGATTTTTTTTTTTTTTTTCAGCTTCTTATTTGTTTGTTTAGCAAAAAATAAAACTCCCAGCTGTAACTAAATACCACCAAAAGAAAGCTCTATTTGTGGGAAAAAAATGATAAAAATTTCATTTGGGTACAGTGTTGTGTGCCCGCGCAATTGTCATTCAAAGTGCATCAGCGCTGAAAGCTGAAAATTGGTCTGGGACTGAGGGGGGTTTAAGTGCCCAGTAAGCAAGTGGTTAAATATCATGCCTGGGGGGTGTCTATAGTATGCCTGTGAAGGGGCGCATGTTTCCTGTGGTTAGAACTCTCCCTGCACAAAGTGTCATTTCGCAAGGAAAAAAGTCTTTTAAAATCACTTTCCATTGTCGGCTCCCGTAATACAGAGAACACTCAATGACATTTAATGGAAAAAAAGTAATTTAAAACTGCTCGCGGTTTTAATGTAATATCTGGTTCCGGCAATATGGATGAAAATCATTGAGAAAAATGGCATGGGTAGCCCCCCTGCCCATTACCAGCCCCTTTGGGTTATCACCCCTGTATAATTTGTTTTGCCATCCATCTTTTTTCATCTCACTTCCTGTTGTCTCCTTCCGTTTGCAAGTAGTAGACGTTTGTAAGTTGGATGTTTGAAAGTAGGGGCCTGCCCTATATGCTCTGCAGAAATGGCGTAACAAAGTGTTGGCGTTGCCACAACATTGTAAGCCCTCAAAGTGACTCTTGGTGGGCGCTGGAGCACCCTGCTGTGAACAATTATATCAAGAATTGTAATTACATGCCATTGTTTAACAGTGGTAGAAAAATTGGGCCTTTGGTGGTTGTGGTGCTGTTGCTGGTGCCACAACACTATAAGTCCTCACAGTTACTCTCGGTGGGCACAGGAATGGGCCCTGCTGTGAAATATTATATCAAGAATTGTAATTACATGCCCCTGTTAAACAGGGGCTGAAAATTTGGGCCTTAGGCACTGGTGCTGGTGCTACAACCCTGCAACCTCTCCCATATACTCTATTTGTAGTGCAGGAATGAGCCCAGCTGCAAAGCATTGCATCAAAAACTGTAATTAAATGCCCCTGTTAAACAGGGGCTGAAAAATTGGGCTGGTGGCACTGGTGCTGGTGCCACGACACTGCAACCTCTCCCATATACTCTAGTTGTAGTATATAGGTGGATATAATAATAATATATAATATAATAATATATTAATATATATATATATATATATATATATATATATATATATATATATATATATATATAGGTGGATATAATGGTGTATAGTGTGGTCAGGGCATGCAGACAACACGCACAATCTCCTACAACTGACTGAAAGCTCTATTACAGAAGAGCAATATAGCTAGCTATATAGGTGGATATAATGGTGTATAGTGCGGTCAGGGCACGCAGACAACATGCACAATCTCCTACAACTGACTGAAAGCTCTATTACAGAAGAGCAATATAGCTAGCTATATAGGTGGATATAATGGTGTATACTGCGGTCAGGGCACGCAGACAACACCCACAAACTCCTGCAGATTGCTAAAAGCTCAATTACAGAAGAGCAAGAACGCTAAATTGGCCGATAATGAACGGTGTATACTGTGTTGAAGGTACACAGAGAACACCCACTAACTCCTACAGACGCCTACACACTATACAAGGCCGCTGCGCTGGCGGTCTTATATAGTTTGGGGCATGTACTACACAGCTTGAGCTATGATTGGCCACAGGCATCCTGCCTGTGGCCAATCATGGCTCTCCCCGCTGCCAGCGCTGTGATTGGCCAAGCATGCGGGGTCACAGTGCATGCTTGGCCAATCATGAGCCAGAAATGCACTGGGATGGCGCAGTGCATTGTGGGCCGTGAGCGTCACACAAGTTTGGCGCGAACAGCCCATAACGTTCAGTATTCGCCGAACGTGCGAACAGCCGATGTTAGAGTTGAACGTATGTTCGACTCGAACACGAAGCTCATCCCTAGTAGGCAGTTACATTAAAAAAAATAGAATGTAAAATTTACAAGGGACACCAACATAGTTGTATCTTTGATCTTAAAAACTACGGGATAATGGTGGTGTGGTAACTTGCCCAAAAAAACAAAAAACAAAATAATATTATTATTTTTGATATCACTAGAAAAAAAAAGCCTTTGAAAATGTGTTTGCAATAACTCCATCAGTATCACCAGCAAAGCAGCTTAATTATTATCCCATTAAAGAAGTGCATTGTGCGCTGCATTTCGAGATTTCAAAATTTGCCACGTCACGAATGTTAATTATCCATTATGAACGCTAGTTTACAAGACCGACCACTTCTGCTAGTCTGAAACAGTCTATCGGTTCATGACTGGGGACAATGAAATATTTTGCCGAACAAGTATAGCTATTCTGGGACAGTCTATAGCAGAGATATGCAATTAGCGGACCTCCAGCTGTTGCAAAACTACAAGTCCCATCATGCCTCTGCCTCTGGGTGTCATGCTTGTGGCTGTCAAAGTCTTGCTATGCCTCATGTAACTTGTAGTTCTGCAACAGCTGGAGCTCTGCTAATTGCATAACCCTGGTCTATAGGTTCATGGCTGGGGACCATGAAGAAGCTTGCAGAACAGAAAGGAGGCTCTACTTACAGAATCCTGGAATAGGATGAGTCCATAGGTGCGGCCTCTTGTAGAGTAGTCCAGCATTCAGACTAAAGGGCGCCAGGGGCAAGCAGCCCCCCTCCTTGCAGCTCACTGATCCATTCCTTCAGGCGGGAAAAATACCATCTCTTCGGGGCTACAGACTATTTACCAGCATCCCGGCCACCAACCAGGCTCCCCTTCTTCATGTAGATTTATTTTTTTATTTTTACTAAACTTAGAATTTTTTTTTTTGTGTTCTTGTTGATGGGGCTATGTGATGGAAATGTTTTATGTGTTTGTGTTGTATAATGAAAACTATTTAATAAAAACTATTTGATGGAAAAAAATAGGATTTTACATGTGAACCTTGTGGAAGTTTGCATCAGCTATCAGTTAAAAAAAAAAAAAAAAGCATCATATAGAATTGAACGTTCCCCAATTTTGCTAAAATTTGATTATATAAAAAAAAGCCTAAAGTCGTATTAAACCTAAAAGCGAACATGTATTATAGGGTAGCTTACCAATTCTTACACATAATAGCTGCATTCATTTTCTTTTTTAGGCTTTCTTTCTTTTATTATCATCTGTGTGTGTGGGGGGCGGGGCACTAATACAAAAGGTATGTTACTGGTCAGATCACCAGGTGAAAACAGAGGGAAAGAAGCATAAAAAAAGAAAACAAATGCAGCCACCACATCTAATGATTGGTAATCTGCAATATACAGTATTACATTTCTGGTTTTGAGTTTAATGCTGCTTCAATTTCACTCATCTCTAGTTATCACTAAGCAATATCATAATCTACAAAGGGATACATATGTTCATTTCTGTCCAGAATAAGACCATTCAGTGTTAATAACGTGCAATTTCCCAGCCATTGATCCCCGGATCCTCACTGCTCTACAAAATGAATATTATTCCTCCTCCTCTTTGTATGACCACCATGGGAATACACTGCACTTTTAACCTTATTTTTCCTCTAAGCTTTTCAAAACTCATCTTTGTTTTTTTCCAACCAATGAAATAATAAAAAAATAAAAAAATACAAACAGCTCATTTTTAAAGAACATAACTGAAAGTTTATTGTTATAGTCTCCTTGTATGTACAGTAATCCAATGAATCTCAAATTCACCCTTTTCACATTTTGTACTTGCAGCAAATTTGTTGCACACACTTTCATTGTTCTCTTGTATTTAATTATCTTTCTTTCCTCCTTTTTATACATCATCACTGGATCCTTTTGGCCCCTTCCGCCTATTATAGTGTTACTGATTGCCATAAGCCATCTATATAAACACCAGATTATATACTCAGTACAGCTCAAAGCTACCTCTAAAGAAGGTTGAAGATTTTTTTTTATGTAAACATGTCACAAACCTGGCTAGTTCAACTGATCGTATAATAGAAAAAAAAAGTATAGGTCAACTTTCACAGTAGCTGCTGAGTTACAATGCAGCAGCGGGTCTGCGGTGCGATGCGGTGGGATAACTGCGGGCCGATGTGCTGATTTTGCAAGTTTTTTTTTTTTAGCAAACTTTTTTGAAATGTCATACAAGTTCTATTGTCCACCATGCAGTGCAATGCCAAGGTAAATATTATGGCCTGCTCTATTTTTTCAGCATACACACCACCACCCCACCGCAACACAGTGTTCTGAACTGGCCCCATAAGAAATAATGCATTTTGCTTTGTCTCGCGGTTAGACTGTGCTGGAATAGCTACCCAACTGCAACTGTGGTGAACAGGCCCTTAAAATAGAACTAAAAGCAAAACTTTTGTTAAAATTTTGTGTAACATATGGGAGGGTTATAACCCCTGTCGGTTGTTTTCCCTATCTGTGTGCCATTGGGGAGATTTCACTTCACTTCCTGTCCCATAGCCAAAACAGGAAATTAAAGGAACCCCCCCCCCCCTCCACCACCACCATGTGAGAGGTGCACAACTGAGAGACAAGGATGGAACATGTCACCCTACAATAGGAAATACCTGAACAAGGACCTTCATGAGAACAACAGGTTTTATTTAAATGAAAGCTGAAGATTTAAAATGAGTTTTGAAATTAGTTTAATACGTTAAAGCTTATATGAAATCTTAGGGAGTGGTTTTACATAAAGGATTTACATTTACAAGGGGAGCTTCAGTCTCCCTCCAAAAAATTAAAGCCAGCAGTTACAAATACTGTAGCTGGTGAATTTTAGGACACTTACCTGTCCAGGAGTCCAGTGCTGTCCTCACCTGAGTCTTCAATGGGCTTCAGGTCCAGACACCAGCATCTTAACGAAGGGAAACCACTGCGTAGGCCATGCTGCACTTTGTGAATGGTCCCGTAATCTTCTGATATCTGTGATGTGTCCCAGAAGGCTACAGACGAAGGGGGGTAAACTTCTGCTCAGATCGCCTGTCAAAACCAAGTACCCATTCCCCCCACCCAAAAAAATAAATAAGTTCCAAATGTTAAAGAGAGGGGGGAGGCAAACAAGCAGAACTTCCCCTTTTGGGTGACGTTCCACTTTAATGACTCCTCTAGACGGGCGGTAGAATAGTGGCTTTCACATGTTCAAGGGGTGATTCTGCCCCTCTTGAATACCTGTTTTTTTCTAGTCAAAGCCGGATATTGTATTTAAATATATATTTGGCACACAGTTGTGCTGTTGACTTCAATCGGCGAGACTGGCTAATTCAACAAGCCGAGTTAAAATTGCCATGGACCTAAAGTGTGTCATATGTAAGATCCCCTATGGATGCATGTTATCTTTTACGTGAGCAGTTGAGCTTGTTTTTACCACCTCCCTTGCCCCGGTGTAATTGAGGTCTAAGTCAGGAATAGTCAAAAAACACGGTCACTTTAACCAGATTTGACACATATTTCAAGATAATTCCTTGTCTCATTTATCTGATCACTCAACTCATAATTAATTAAAATAGTTCACTTTTGCACTTTGCCCACTTGGCTGCTCACTCATTCAATAATATTGATGGATAATCAAGGCCAGTGATTTTGTTTAAACATTGTCAGACATTTTGGAGACTTATCAGGGGACTGAGACTTTGGCTGACGCTGGAACGGCTAAAGGTTGTAGGCCATGAGACAGTTCCTTCTTTGTGTGATTTGAGTAGGTCCCAAAAAAAGCAGTTAGAGTTGTCGCGGTCACTACTTCTGCTCCATAGTTAAAATTTCAAAGTTATGTTCTAAGTTATTAGAAAGTGACCTAAGGCCCTATTCGTCTGGGTTGCATCCAGGATTAAAACATCCTTGGGTTCACAATTTCCTAACTCAATATGACTAGGCTTTGATTTAAGAAAAACAAACTATGCAAAGTGGACCGAGCATTAGATAAATGGTTTCATGGTAAATGCAAACATTTAAAATATACCTTCACCCTAAATTACATCTTGGGCTTCCCTTCCCTCTCCCCCTTCCTCTCTTACCAATGAGCATTTTTTAATATGCCTTATTCGTGTTACATAGCAGCACTTTTGCTTTTCTTGCCTGGGCAAGATATCCCCCCACTCGTGCATGTGCATCAATGTGCTGCATCGCTTGGTTCCTGAGAGAGAGTTTCTTGCCATCTGTGCACGTGTGGAGTTTCCCACATACGCGCAAAGACTAGCAATAGTCAAATTCAAAATCTTCCCAGTCTTTGTGCATGAAGCGTGAGCAGAGCCCCATGGGTGCACAATAATGGGGTGGGTGGTGGAGCCCAGCCAGGGGAAGTTCTTCTTTACATAAGATGTCCAGGAATTTATTACCTATCACAGATAGCCCAGATAGCCCAGTATTCCCGCTGACAATATCGGCATTTGCTTTTCTGTCCAGAAGAACATGCCTACTTTTGTTCAGATGTTATCCAGCAGCATTTACATCCTAGACCAGTGATTTAGGAACTAAACGCCGGGAACCACAAGTGCTTCACAGCCGGGTGCGCACTGCACATGAGCAAGTCGCACTGCACCTTCTTAATGGCTGGGCAATCTTCTGGGACCTGTGACGTGTCCCAGAAAATTGCAGGAGTCCTTAAAGTGGAAGTTCCACTTTTGGGTGGCACTCCACTCTGCTCCCCAGGTTTTGGCATGCATGCCTGTGTGGGGAGTGTAGGGACAGGTCTCCTGTCTGTCAGGGACAGTATTAGCTGCAGGGAAAGATTCCAGACGTGAAGGAAAAAGTTAGTGCTTGCAGTTGCCTTGGACATCTTCCTGCTTGGGTACAAGATGGTCAGGCCGCATTCTGCCCCTCCAGACAGACGCTGTCAGTTCAGCTGATACTTGCCCTGCTACGCGCTCATTCATGAATGTTTCCAGTTGGGTCCTCTTCCAACAGGTTTGCTGTGAACTGTTTGCCTTGACTACAATACAAGTTCTGCCTTTGCCACAATACAAATTCTGCTAATTTGCCTGGACTGTGTGTGAGTTATTATCACCGCAACCCATGCTTAAGAACCCCTTATTTAGAGAAACATTCAGCTTTGCCGTTAGATGGTCATTGTTCTTTAACCTCCCTAGCAGTAATTCCGAGTGTGGCTTGAGGTTAATTTTCAGTACCAAAAGCGGTAACCCTGAGCAACACTCGGGAATACACTGCAGTATCCAAGTACAGGTACATAACTTGTCACTAGGATCCTCAATGTACTCCCGCTGTGTCCTTAGGTCAGATCTGCTGCCCAATGTATCACTGTCCGGGCACTGTTCCCTGCAAACGCTGCGACGCATGGGGCGGAGCCCAGCGGAAAATTCAAAAAAGTAAAAAAAAATGAACACACACTATGCATAGTAATCTGTAGATTACTGTATCAAATCATTTCACCTCAGTTTTGTCCCTTGAGCTTTGTCCAGTGCCCTGCCTGCACTTTTATCATTCTTTCTGCCTGGAAACTTGAGAACGTCCATGGCATCCAAAAAGCGTCCTTCTATGTCACAAGCGGTTTTAGACCAACTAGAAAACAGCGATAGTGAATTAGAATCACTTGCAGAATTGAGCGATAGTGATTAGTGGGAAAATCATCATAAGATACCGAAAGTGACAACAGTGACAATTCTGTGACTGAGCTCAGTGATGTGCGAACTTTGTGCTCTATTGACTGTGGTACGGATCACTCAATTCTGCAAGTGATTCTAATTCACGATCGCTGTTTTCTAGCTGGTCTAAAACCCCTTTTGACATAGAGGGACGATTTCCATTGTCCTGATTGTGATGTCAGACTTTGTGCAGTCCCATGTTTCAAAATTTTTCATACCCGGGATTAGGGATGAGCCGAACACCCCCCGGTTCGGTTCGCACCAGAACTTGCGAACGACCCCCGCGTTCGGTACGAACGTTAGAACCCCATTGAAGTCTATGGGACTCGAACGTTCGAATTGGAAAGTGCTAATTTTAACGGCTAATATGCAAGATAGTGTCCTAAAAAGGGTTTGGGGACCTGCTTCCTGCCTCAGGGGACATGGGTCACTGCAAAAAAAAGTTTTAAAAACTGCCGTTTTGGCGGGAGCACTGATTTTAATGACGATTGAAGTGAAAAAAAAAAGTGAAATATTCCTTTAAATATGGTGCCTGGGGGGTGTCTGTAGTATGCCTGTGAAGTGCCACGTGTTTCCCGTGTTTAGAACAGTCCCTGCACAAAATGACATTAAACGGAAATAACACCATTTAAAACTGCTTGCGGTTTTAGGTGTCCGTTTAGTATATTTTGATATTTTACATCTCTGGAGTTCTCTGCTCTTCTCAGAGATATTTGTTCTCACCCATGTGGCAGTTTAGTATATCATGTAGATCACTTCTCCCACTGAGAATAGAAGTGATCTACAAACGCTCTGAGAACCCTGAACGGCTTCTGTTTCTGTAATCTCACCATAGCTCAGGAGATTTCAGTATCAGAATCCCAAAGTGAAATACGAAGCACTCCACATACACTGCACATATTAAGTTAATAATAAAGATATAATCCCCCTACCCAATAAACAGACACCCCATAACTGTAAAACATTCTAATTAATACATAACATATGTGCATACTTATGCGAATGGTGTATTCTGAAATGATAGTACCCTATTTGTCATGCAGATATGCACCATTCATATAAAAACAATAAATATATATATTAAATAGTTCAAAGTAATTTAAAAAAAGCATAACAATAAAAATATGAATTAATTAATATTATATAATTCATTTATATTAATATTAATTAATATTAAAAATATTAAATTAACAATTAAAATAATAATAAATAAATACATAATAATAATAAATATAAAAAATAAATAATACCGGCGTATTAACATATACACTTATGCAAACGCAGTGTGTACTGGACTCATCTGATGCTCTGAATTTTACAGCCACCTTGCGTTATCAGCGATGCATCATCTGCGCAGCTGTCAAAATTACAGCATCAGTTGTACTTCTGTAGCCCCAACACTGCCTTTATATATATGCCTATATATATGTGTATATCTGTGTGAGTGTATGTGTGTGTGTGTGTTTGTATGTATATATATATATATTATATATATATATATATATATATATATATATATATTAGGGGTGCAACAGATCGTCACTGATCCGTGATTCGAATGGGTCACCCTGTTCGGATCGGCACACGCAGCGATCCGCGGTCTCGGCCTTAGGAAAGGTCTTGGCTTCGGCCTAGCTCTGGAGCGGCAGCTATCTTGGTGCACCCATCAGCCGTTTACGATTCGATCACTCTGTCAAATGATGGAGCGATCACTTGTAAACAAACGTGGGTTCCTCTCTCCCTTCTGTAAAGTGGAGGGGAGAGATCGGATAGAAGCAGCACTGTGGGTAGGGTTACCACCTGTCATGGATTCACCCGGACAGTTCGGGTTTGGAATCATGCGTTCGGGTTTCAGACTGCCTGAAACCCGGACACATTATTTAAACTGGACTATGGCCTGCCAGCCGGGTTGCTGCATGCAGTTGTCTAAGCTGAGAGTGCCTGTTACACTCTTTAACACTGCCCAAAGCCAGCACTAACAATCCCCCCCAAACATACACAGGAGTGTCTGCCCACACTCCAATCCCTGGTGCTGAGCCCCAGAATAGGAAAGTAAGTCGGGGCCAGAAATTTGAAGTCCAGAAGCCTCAGATACATCTGGATGAGAGGTGGTGAGTGAGCTCACCATCCATCCCTGTCTGTGACTGAAGTCTTCCCCCCTTCTCTCTCCTGCCTCTGAGTAAGTACACTAAGGCAAATCAGGGTTCTCAGAGCACCCCTTACATCAGATTTCTCCTTTACACCAGAGGCCACAGTGTTTCCCCTTTACATCAGAGTCTTCTCCGTACATCAGAGTTCTCAGGGTCCCTCCTTAAATCAGGGTTCCTAGAGCATCCCTTATGTTAGAGTTCTCCCTTACATCAGAGTCTGCAGAGTCCCCTATTACAGTGAAAGGGAACTCTGCGAGTTCAGATGTAAAAGGGGAACTATGTGGACTCTGATGTAAAGGGGGGGCTCTTGTTCTTAACTTCATATGATTAGAAATGTTATTTAATAGCAAAATATATATATATAGTTTATACTATAAAAAAAATTGCTGTGCGCCGCAAAAGTGTTCGGGTTTGACTTGAAGAAAAGGTGGCAACCCTAACTGTGGGCTGGATCTGTAGTGTCCACAGCGCTGCTCTGTAACAATTGCAGTCACAGTCATCCCTCCATACTCTGCCAATACTCTGCAATTCCCTGCCAATACCGTGCCAATAGTCTGCCATACCCTGTCAATACTCTGCCATACCCTGCCAATAGTGCTATACCGTGCCAATACCCTGCCAATACTCTACAATGCCCTGCCATGCCCTGCCAATAACGTGCCAATACTATGCCAATACCGTGCCAATACTCTGCCAATACTGTGCCAATACTCTGCCAATACCGTGACAATACTCTGCCAATACCGTGCCAATACTACGCCAATACCGTGCCAATACTCTGCCATACCCTGCCAATACTGCCATACCCTGCCAATACCCTGCCAATAACGTGCCAATACTCTGCCAATACTCTGCCATACCATGCCAATAGTCTGCCATACCCTGTCAATACTCTGCCATACCCTGCCAATACTGCCATACCCTGCCAATACCCTGCCAATAACGTGCCAATACTCTGCCAATACTCTGCCATACCGTGCCAATACTCTGCCATACCCTGTCAATACTCTGCCATACCCTGCCAATACTGCCATACCGTGCCAATACCCTGCCAATACTCTGCAATACCCTGCCAATAACATGCCAATACTCTGCCAATACCGTGTCAATACTCTGCCAATACCGTGTCAATACTCTGCCAATACCGTGTCAATACTCTACCAATACCGTGCCAATACCGTGCCAATACTCTGCCAATACCGTGCCAATACTCTGCCAATATCGTGCCAATACTCCGCCAATACCGTGCCAATACTCTGCCATACCCTGCCAATACTGCCATACCGTGCCAATACCCTGCCATACTCTGCCAATACTCTGCAATACTCTGCCATACCCAGCCAATACTTGCCAATACCCAGCCATACTCGGTAATACCCAGCCATACTCAGCGATACCCAGTCATGCTCAGCCAATTATTATTTGCTGATCCGAAAAATGATCCAATCCGTGACTCTGATCCCAGGAACGATCCGTTTCGTGAGTTTTTTGAAAATATATATACACACACAAATATAAATATATACACACACAGATATATATATATATATATATATATATATATACATATAAATATATGTATATATGTGTGTGTGTGTGTGTATATATATATATATATATATATACATATATATATATATATATATACATATATATATATATATATATATATATATATATATATATATAGAGAGATATATATACATATATATACATATATATATATATATATATATATATACATATATATATATATATATATATATATATATATATATATATATATATACATATATATACATATATATATAATCTCTGTGTGTAATTGTATAGTTATTGTATTTGTAACCTGCTGTTGGTGTATTTTTCACTGCAGTTAAGAAAGTTTTTACTTTCATTTTTGGCCACGGGAGAAGGAAAAAGCTATTCTCTGGCAGAGATCTCCTGATATCTCCACCTCTGGGCTGGAGAAGCTAGAAAGGAGAACTTGAAAGAGAAGCACAGAGATAAAGTGGCATCTCTGTATACTAAACATGCCGTTTCTGTTGCAGTCAATGCAGCCGTTGTGTGTTCTGAGATGAGAAGAGAAAAAATAGTTCTCCAGCACTGATCTCGGTATATTAAACCTGCAATGCTCTGAGATAAGCAGAGATCATCCTGATCTCAGCTTATCAAATTTTACTAAACGGACACCTTAATGTTATATCTGGTTCCTGCAATATGGTTGAAAATCATTGAGAAAAATGGCATGGGTAGCCCTCCCTGCCCATTACCAGCCTATTTGGGTCTTGTACCCATATTAATGGGAACCCCGTACCCATATTAAAAAAAGGAAATGCGTGTGGCCCCCAGGCCCTATATACTCAGAACAGCAGTATACAGGCGGTGCAAACAAGACAGGGACTGTGTAGGTTTGTTGTGTTAAGTTGAATCTGTTTGTCATTTTCAACCGGTACATTTTTAAAGTGTAGCTCCAGTCAAAAAAACTATCTTTAAGCTTTTTGGAAAACATAGGGAAGGGTTATCACCCCTGTATAATTTGTTTTGTCGTCCATCTTTTTTCATCTCACTTGCTGCTGTCTCCTTGCGTTTGCAAGTAGGAGATGTTTGTAAGTTGGATGTTTGAAAGTAGGGGCCTGCCCTATATTATAGCGGTATGTACTGGGTACAGAGCACGCAGACAGCACGCACTCCTAACACTACTGACTGCAAGCTCTATTATTAACCACTTGTTAGCCCAATGTTTGCATAAAGTGAAAGATGAAGTTATGCTGAGTAAATAGATATCAAACATGTCACTCTTCAAAATTGCACATGCCCGTGGAATGGCGCCAAACGTCGCTACTTAAAAAATCCCCATAGGCGACGCTTTAATTTTTTTTTTACTGGTTACATGTTTTGAGTTGCAGAGGAGGTCTAGGACTAGAATTATTGCTCTCGCTCTAACATTCTCGGCGATACCTCACATGTGTGGCACATGCAAGCACATGGGGACATGGGCGCTTTAATTTTTATTTTATTTTTTTATTGTTCATTTTACTTTATTTATTTTAGTTTGACATTTTTTTCCCCAAAAATATATTTTTGATCACTTTTATTCCTATTACAAGAAATGTAAACATTCCTTGTAATAGGAATATGGGGTGACAGGTCCTCTTTACAGTGAAATCTGGGGGGTAAATATGACCCCACATCTCACCTCTAGGCTGGGAAGCCTGAAATAAAAAATAAAAAAAAGATTCTGGCTTTGATCGTACTGGCGAGTTGGTAGAAGCACCGGAGGGCGGTGAGGGGTGGGGGGCGTCTATGGCTGGGTATTTCAGGGTATCACCGAGTATGGCTGGGTATCTCTGAGTATGGCCGGGTATGGCAATTTATGGCAGGGTATTACAGAGTATTGGCGGGGTATTGGCGGGGTACTACAGAGTAATAGCAGGGTACTGCAGAGTATTGGGGGGTACTGCAGAGTAATGGCGGGTACTGCAGAGTATTGGGGGGTACTGCAGAGTAATGGGGGTTACTGCAGAGTAATGGGGGGTACTGCAGAGTAATGGCAGGGTACTGCACTGCAGAGTAATGGCAGGGTACTGCAGAGTATTGGGGGTACTGCAGAGTAATGGCGGGTACTGCAGAGTAATAGCAGGGTACTGCAGAGTATTGGGGGGGTACTACAGAGTAATGGCAGGGTACTGCAGAGTATTGGGGGTACTGCAGAGTAATGGCGGGTACTGCAGAGTAATGGCGGGTACTGCAGAGTATTGGGGGGTACTGCAGAGTAATGGGGGTTACTGCAGAGTAATGGGGGGTACTGCAGAGTAATGGCAGGGTACTGCACTGCAGAGTAATGGCAGGGTACTGCAGAGTATTGGGGGTACTGCAGAGTAATGGCGGGTACTGCAGAGTAATGGCGGGTACTGCAGAGTATTGGGGGGTACTGCAGAGTAATGGGGGTTACTGCAGAGTAATGGGGGGTACTGCAGAGTAATGGCAGGGTACTGCACTGCAGAGTAATGGCGGGGTACTGCACTGCAGAGTAATGGCAGGGTACTGCAGAGTATGCACTGGTATTGCAGAGTATTGGCAGGGAATTGAGGGGTTAAATTCGGTGAGCAGCGATGTGGGCACTGCAGATGCAGCCCACATCGCTGCTGACACCGATCTCTTTCCCCTCCGCTGTACCGATCGGTACAGAGAGGGGAGGGAGGAACAGGCGTCATAACATGACGCCGGTTTGTTTCCAAGTGATCACTCCGTCATTTGACGGAGCAATCACGTGGTAAACGGCCGCTATGAGCGCCCGTTTACCGTGATCCGTGATGCGACCCGGCAGTCACGGATGCTCTCGAGTGCGCACACCTCGGGGCACGCGAGAGCAGAATTCTGGGAGGCCGTTAATTAACGGCCTCTCAGAGTTAAACAACCGCCCTGAAGCCGTTAATCGGCAATGGGCAGTTGTTAAGTGGTTAAAGCTAGATCACTAGCTATATAGGTGAGGTGAATATAGTGGTGTATACTGCAGTCAGGGCACAGACAACAACCACTACACAGCAGCAAGATAGGAAATCAGCCAAAAACGATTGGTGTGTACTGTGTTGAAGGTACACAGAACACCCACTGCTTCAGATGCTAAGTAACACACTACACGAGGCCGCCTCAAAGGCGGCCTTATATAGTGTGGGGCGTGCACTACACAGCCTGAGCTATGATTGGCCACAGGCAGGATGCCTGTGGCCAATCATGGCTCTCCCCGCTGCCGGCGCTGCGATTGGCCAAGCATGCGGGGTCACAGTGCATGCTTGGCCAATCATGGGGCAGCAATGCACTGCGCCACCGCAGTGCATTGTGGTCCGCGCGCGCGTCACTCGAATTTTGACGCGAACGGCCCAAGCGTTCGGAATTCGCCGAACAGCCGAACAGCCAATGTTCGAGTCGAACGTACGTTCGACTCGAACACGAAGCTCATCCCTACCCGGGATGTTTACTAAACCAATATGCAGTGTCTAGTATTACGGTGACTAGTAATATTGCATCCTTGTTTGGAAAAATGTCAGTGTTTTTGATTTGATTACATTATTGAATAAACTGTATTAATATTATATATAAAAAAAAATTATAATTATTTATAGTTATTTATTATATTATAATTTATGATTTTGTGTTTCAAACTTTATCATACTCGAGATGTCTACTAGACTCTTAATTGGACAGATTTAAGTGAGTTATCCTTAAAAATGATGCCGCATACACACGGTCAGACTTTCCGACTGGAAATGTGAGCTTGTTGTCGGAAAGTCCGACCATGTGTATGCTCCATTGAACATTTGCTGTTGGACTTTCCACTAACAAATGTTTGAGAGCAGGTTCTCAAATTTTCCACCAACAAAACTTGTTATCGGAAAGTCTGATCGTGTGTACACAAGTCAGTCGCACAAAAGTTTACGCATGCTCGGAATCAAGCAGAAGGAGCCGCACTGGCTATTGAACTTCCTTTTTCTCGGCTCTTCATACGTCTTGTACGTCACCGTGCTCCCACGTTCTGAATTTTTGGCCAACATTTATGTGACCGTGTGTATGAAAGACAAGTTTGAACCAACATCCTTCGAACAAAAATCTATGATTTTGTTGGCGGAAAGTCCGATCGTGTGTGCGCGGCATTACAGGCCTACAGTATAAAACAAGACATTTCCATGCAAAAAAAATGTACCGCTTTGACATTCAAAAATCAGACATAGTCTAATAACCCTTATGCTTTTGTACACACAAGTGGAATGTCCGACAGAAAAAGTCAGACGGAAGCTTTTCATTGTATATTCATCATATATTCTGATCGTGTGTGTGCCTCATCAGACTTCAGACGGACCTAGAAATAGAAAATGTTCTAAATCTTTCAGATGGAACCAATTCCTATAGCGAAAACCACTGCTCTGTCTGCTGTTCCGACGGACTAAAAACTATGCATGCTCTGAAGCAAGTATGAGACAGAAGCTATTGACTACTGGCTATTGAACTTCCTTTTTCTAGTCCCGTCGTACCTGCTGTACGTCACCGCGTTTTTGTGATCGTGTGTACACAAGAAAGTTTCAACTGAATTCCGTCTGAAAAACCTTCAGCGTTTATTCCAACAGGAAAACCGGTCGTGTGTACACGGCATTACATTGTATAAATGCAGAGAGTGGCACTGATGTCATAATGTCAGTACTGCTCTGCATCATCGAGGACCGCTCAATGCCAGGAGAAGACCTAAGAAGAAGTAGACCCAGCATGTTACATGACCAGCCAAAAGACATCTCATAAATGGTAAGTGAAAATAAATAAATAAATAAAATATAGCTAGTATGAGCCTCTGGGGAAAATTTTGCTTTACCAAGTGTCTTAAAAAAACTTCCACATTCAGCAGTATCTGTTTCCTTTTATATATCTGTTTATTTGTGTATTTGTGCAGCTGGAGACTCAAACCTCAAATTTAGCTATCCAATAAGAACTTGAGGTTTCCAAACAAACACGGAGCAGGGAAACAGTGGAGCACTGATACGTAACTGTATTCTGGTGTTAAGACAGGGAGATTTAACTTGATAATAAACAGTTGAACCTTTAATTAACGTTCATATCTTAAGATTGTGCCACTGGGACCCAGAATTAATATGGCAATTTGTTTGTTAATGAGCAGAGTTTGGCAGAAGTAATTTAACATGTTTAATGTAGGAGCCTTCTGAGAAATTCCATTAGGTACATAGGAAGCGAAATATACAGTTACACTGTAACACCATTTAATGCCATTTATCTATTTGTCTTTTGAAGTAAAACTTTAAATAGAAAATTCAACTAAATTAAGTTTTGTTAATAATAAATAAATTACGAATTATAATGAAATTCAAATTTTAAATAAATGAATAGCATAACTATATTATGAAATAAATAGAAACGAATTAAATTAATAATTAAAAGTGTTAATAAATTAATGAATAAAAATGTAATTAGACTTTGAAAATGAGCAGAATTTGGCACTAGTAACTTAACAATTTTATCTACTTGTCTACTAGCACCGTTTATAAACAGCAGCTGGTAGACAGGGATTTTAAACACAAGCCACAAACTACCATGTTTACAATTGTAGAGCAGGTGATTGGCTTTCATGTGGGTGCTCCACTGTCCCACTTGTAGACCCAGGACTGGAATGGCAGGTGGGACGGAGACCAACAAATGTCTGAACTCTGGACGGCCGCACTCCAATGCTAAAACAATGCTTTATTCAAATAATATTTAGGACACAGCAAATGACATCACAGCGTAAAATGCTAACCACTGACGCGTTTCGCACTAAGGCTAGTGCTTACTCATTATCCACATTATCTGCATGCTGTGGCTCACACCCGGTTCCTTTCAGCTGGAGCAATTATCTCTGAGTTCCCAGGATCTGCCTTTGAGCGGTGGTGTATATCTACCATCAAATGTCTGTTCACTGATCTCTCCTAAAGCATTGAACACAGAAGTGACATTGATTGGGTCTATTAAAGTGTTACTAAACCCACAACAGTAAAATACGTCTGTATCTGCAGTAAAGAATGCTTTTTATTTTCACAGTGGTTAATCCTCCTCATAGTGTAAAAAGGCTGCTTGATTCTGTCTTCTCTGATCCCCACTTGTTCCACAGTCCCAAATCCATTTACTGATTGTACAGAGCCTTGGAGGCGCTCTGCACATTCTCAGTTTAGTGTGTATTGCTAGAGAGTTGTTGGTGTTTTTTTTGTTTTGTTTTTTGGAGGGTGCATGTGATCAGCACAGGGCTTATCTGCACTGTCCAGACAGAGGGTCAGGGGTCCTGTAGCCTCATAGGAAAGTCAGAGTAGAATGAAAACTCCTCCTACAAGCTATAACCAGATACTGATAGAAGTCGCAAGACTGCTATATACTGCTGATGAGGAAAAGTATTTAGCAGTTTATATTTACTGAAATAATTGCATTTCCATGTTCTGTATACTGTGGTTGACCAGATATAGTGAATGCAGGGTCCTGGGTTTAGTAACACTTTAAGGGTTCAACTGTCACTTTCCTTACTTCTGTGGCCAGGATAAAAGCCTAGCATCAATAGTATGTAAATTCTTTGCTGGGGATGATAAGGGATTGTAAGTGATAGGAAGTAGTAGCAAAAAAGAGGACACCAAGATGCCAGAATAACAAACTGAATCACATATCCGCAGGTAGGGTTTGCATGATGTGTGCTCCATTAGCTTTTATCCTGGCTAGATTCACATGTGTGGGTTGGAAAACAGCTAGTACCATTTTATTCTCTGAAAATATATAATATACTGTACCTTCAGGCTTAAAATGTACATTTTAACATGTATGCAAAACAGAAAAAATGGCGCGGGTAGACAAGTGCTTAAGGCAGGAACTTCACCTCAAAGAGTGGATCCAAACGGAAGTTCCCCTCCCCTCCCCCCCTCCTTGAAGTCTTTTGAGACACATCACAGATCCCAAAAGACTGCAAGACCATTCACAAAGCGCAGCATGTCTCGCGCATGTACAGTGGGCTATGAAGCCAAAAGCTGCATAGCCGGCTGCACACAGGTAGGATGCCACTGCTGGGAACCTGAAGGCTAGTGAAGAACTAGCCCGAGTGAGGACACTACAATAAAGCTTACCTATAGGTATTGTAAATATCTGCTAAATGTGCGCCGTCACCGGCGCATGCTTTCTGAAGGAATGGACGCCCATTCTATTTCTTCAGAAGCCTGTGCCTTGTCCGGTGGCTCCCAGAGGGACATGCAAGGAAAATAAAAAACAGCATTTTAGCTTGCACATGATTGGATGATAAAATCAGCAGAGCTTCCACTCATTTCAGATATACCCCTTCTGCCACGTTCACACGATCGGATGTTCTGGCAGACTTGGTCTGTCGGGAAGACCGTTGGACCTAGTCCGTCGAAAAGAAGTCCGGTCATGTGTACGCGGCAATAGATTTAGAATGACTGCACCTCCAAGTGCATTTGCAGTGCAAAGTGGATTTGTCTTTCATAAATAACTCCCTATGCCTTTACTTCCTCTTTAAGTACATAAAATTACAAGTATATTTACGCTGTAAGACCAACACTATTTATCTTCTTGCCTTTCCAGCAACAATTTAAATAGGAAATGAAATACTTTAAGGAAGACCTTTACTTTTATTTATTTATCATGTAATTCAGTTAATTTATAAAGAAAAGTCACAGAACAAGAAGATGCAACCAACAGTTACATTTGTGAAACAAGACAGTTTTACACTATATCTAATAATGCACAAAAGTCAATATCATGGGGACTCATCAATGAGGAGATCAGTAGCAAAGGGACAAGAATCATATTCATATACATGGCAATATATTAGAATAGGTAGGTGTATGGAACATATACTGTATATAGGGGGATCCATACATCAATGACAACACCTAAATATGTTTAATACCTAGTGATTAATGGTAACATTATACAATTTACAATTATACAATGAACTTTTTGTTTAACCACTTGACATCATATGACAGCCTCCCTTGTGCACGCTCCCTGCACACGCCCTACATGCGCCCTACAGGGCGTGTGCTGAGCGTGCTGTGATCAATGTGAGTCAATGAGACTTGGGTGATCACCGGCCCTTTACCATGTGATCAGCTGTCAGCCAATGATAGCTGATCACATGATCAAAACAAAAGCTCGGTGATCGTTTTTTTTCTCCTCACGCTGAGGAGTGGATGAGAAAAAAAAAGCTGATCACCGGCTTATCTTAAAGGGACATCGGTCCCGAAATGGAAGAGGTGATTATGCCTCATTTATAGAGTCTAACAGTGCCCATAAGTGCCACCTATCGATGCCCACAAGTGCCACCTATCAATGCCCACCAGTGCCACCTATCAATGCCCACCAGTGTTGTCAATCAGTGCCACCTAGAAGTGCTGCCTATCAGTGTAACCGATCAGTGCCCATCACTGCCATTTATCAGTGCCCATCACTGCCACCTATCGGTGCCCATCACTGCCACCTCATCAGCGTACATCAATGACAGACAAAAATTACCTGTTATAACATTTTAAAACAAAATAAATGTATTTATTTTTTTTAAATTCGGTCTTCTTACATTTAAAAAAAAATATATATATATCGTATAGGTGATCAAATACCACCAAAAGAAATCTCTATTTGGGGGAAAAAAATTATAAAAATTTAATTTGGGTACAATGTTGTATGACTGCGCAATTGTCATTCAAAATGCGACAGCACAGAAAGCTGAAAATTGGTCTGAATAGGAGGGGGGTTTAAGTGCCCAGTAAGCAAGTGGTTAGACATTTATTATATCATAAGTATCAATTTGATTTTAAACAATGAATTGATATTTGTATGTGTATTTGTATATTTAGGAAGGTTACCATGTTTTTAAATCCTATTCAGAGAGAGAGTGACATCTTGGTACAATTGATTGTATGATGTATTTAAAGTAACTAAAGGCAAAACTTTTTTTTTGTTTTGGATAGAGTGGAGAGGGATTAGAACACTTACCATTTTTTTGTGGGTTTTTTGCCATCTGTGCCCGTTAGGGAGATTCATCTCTCTCTAGTTGTCCTCATTCATTGAAAGTGAAAGAAAATCCCAAATTTTGGGTTGTCACCAGAACAGTAATAGAAGGAGAACCTGGTGCTGGTGATGCCTGGGGAATCCCTCACTTTTCACGGATTTCTTCTCACTTCCTGTTTTGGCAATGAAATAGTGAAAGTAGAAGTATAGGCAACACTTTTTCCTGGTGCCTCCATGGCAGCATACATATGATAGTAGCCCTGCCTACTTCCACCCACAGGATCAGTGCATAGCTATAAAAAATTAGCACCCACACAACAGCCCATTTCCTGTACATCGCTAGGAACGAACTGGGTGGGTTCGGTATGCTGCCATGTATAGGCACCAGGAA
This sequence comes from Lithobates pipiens, assembly GCF_037356315.1. NCBI lineage: Eukaryota > Metazoa > Chordata > Amphibia > Anura > Ranidae > Lithobates > Lithobates pipiens. The sequence goes on from NW_027507784.1 coordinate 289,131,457, forward strand.
AATAAAATTACGGTAAGTAGTATACAATTTTCTGTTCTCCTGTTGCCGCCATGGCAGCATACTTATGATAGATCAATAACTAGCTATCAGGGTGGGAATCTTCAGCAAATTATATCATAAGAAAGTGAGTAAGATACTGACTTCCTGCCAAAGACAGGTGTAGTGAGGACTACTAAGCTCATCAGCAGTCCTGAAAGAATACACCATAATAGAAATGGTTTGGCTCCCTTGCCTGCCATGTTGGCTGACATCTCATTATGGGATAGGCAAACAAATGCCCACAGGCTTTTGCCATGGCAAGGCTGTGAACTTCCTGCAGCTCAAAGAGCTTCCCCAATAATTCTTATATGAAAAGCTGGCTTCAGATAAGGGTGAATGTCCACCTGGTAGAAAAAAAACAAAAAAAAGTAGTGGTCGTGGCTAGGAGTGGTAAGTTTGTTGTTCCTCTTCATGGCAGCAGTGTATGTGGCTGTGTTCCCCTTCCTGTATGCTCTCTGTGTTCCCCCACACGTTTGCTGGGAGCAGCGTGGCCGGCAGGCATGGTGGCTGGTTCCATCTTGCACTCCAGCCGCCGCTTACTTCCTGGTTTGTCCCCGCGGCTGTTCTGCACATTCGCGAGTTCGGCACAGGGCGAGGCTTGGTCCATGCATGCGTGTTTCCATCAAAATGGTGTCGATCGTGGATGTGCACTGGCGCTGTGGCGACGTCATGGGAGCACACTTTTTAAAATCGGGGAAGAGCCTGCAAGCCTTGGAAAAGCTTGCAGGCTTGAGCTGCAACCCTTGTTCTTTTGCTAGAAGTTAAAGGAGGGCCAAGGGGGCAGGGGCATGCCACCCTGTGTGTGTCTGTCTTTACTGACACAGTTTGCTTCTCTCTCCAGCCCCGATGAATGCGTCACCGCTTGCCTGTGGCCAGCCCTCTTGCAGCAGGTAGGGGTGTCTCACCTGGGTGTCGCCTGCGGGGGGGGGAGGGTTGGTTTAGAACATCCTTACCGCTGTCTCCCTAACACATGTGATTTCCCTGTCTCTTTTTCTCTTTCAGCCCTTCCAGTCAGCAGCGCAGCTATTGCAAAGGAAGTGCCTTATCGAAGTCTCATCGCCAGGACTCCTCTTCTGGATCTTGGTACCACGGTTCATCCTCAAGGTCGAGGCGCCGTAGCAAGGACCTGACTCACCCATCCACGGCTCACTCCATCCACTCAGCTGAATATGCTGGGGGTGTAGGTCCCAAGTACTGGTGGGAAAATCCATATGTGACCTCTGTTACGCCAAAGCAGCAGACGGGAGAGGTGGTATGGATCAGCAGCTAAAGTCCCTGGAAAATGGAGTCTCTGAAGGAGATTGAGACCAGCCAGATCCATGAGCCTCCTGCAGAGCCTCTGCGCTCACCAGTGAGGGAGACACAAGTTCAGATTAAGGCTTACCTGTAGATCCAAGAAAAGATATTTACAAAAAGACAGGCACCGCTGTCTACGGCGCATACGCCGTAGACAGCGGCGCGCAGGCGCACTGAGCAGGCCGCAGATCACTGCAATATGCCGCTCGTGTCGGCTCCCGTGTGCATGCGCGGGAGTGACGTCATCACGGCTCTGGCGAATCACAGCGCCAGAGCAGCGAGACCCAGAAGTCACTCTGGGATACATGGCAGCGGTGAAGATGAAGACGGAGGACCGCTTCGGGGGCTTCGTTCTCAGGTAAGTTATTCATAACTATGCTATGCATACTAGCTCATTATGCCTTTGCCTTGCAGGTTGCATTTTTTTTTTTTAAATAGCCTTTACTTCCTCTTTAAGGGCTGTTTGTACACACAGGCCAAACAACGGCGGCATCAGCTGGTTCAATAGAAACTGGCCGACATTCGGCCCATTTGTGTGGCAGCTAGTGTGACAGAAGCCGGCCGCTCACCAAGCTTCTGTCGAAGGGGCATGACCGAAAAAGATCTGAGAGCGCCAACTGGTGTGTTCTGGTGGGGGGGGGGGTCAAAAGCTCAGTAGGGATACAGGGATATCTCTGTACTAACTTTGCATAGTTAGCTTGTTCAATTAAGCTTTGGCAATAAAACCTGGAAGCTGATTTTTAACTGGCCAAAAGGTAGTGGTGCAAATCAGAGAAGATCATTGTCAGGGTAGACACAGGGCTGTCGTGAGAAGAGGCTAGAGGAGTGTTTGTGTCTGCCCTGCCACACTGACTGTGTTTGTCTGACAGAGAAGGGGGGGGGGGGGGGTAATTGCTTTGTCCACCACCTCCCAGGTATAGGAAGCTGACCTGATAAGGGGGGGTTGCATAATCAAGACGTGCTATATACAGGTTGCAGAATCCACACATATGCTATATACAGGTTGCGGAATCCAGGTGGGTGCTATGTACAGGTTGCAGAATCCACACATGTGCTATATACAGGTTGCAGTATCCAGGCGAGTGCTATATACAGGTTACAGAATCCAGACATGTGCTATTTACAGGTTGCAGAATCCAGACGTGTGCTATATACAGGTTGCAGAATCCAAACGTGTGCTTTATACAGGTTGCAGAACCAAGGCGTGTGCTATATACAGGTTGCAGAATCCAGACATGTACTATATACAGGTTGCAGAATCCAGTTGTTACTTGTTACAGCGCGGCCGCCGAACACAGACCCAGCCAGCTCCGTGACACACAGATGGAGATGCCCGCTGTGTATGTGTGTGTTACCAGGCAATGGTGAGTCTGTATTAATTGGCACAGTGATGCTGCATTCATGGACACAGTGAGGGTGCAATTGTGGGCACAGTGAGACTGCATTCATGTTCACAGTGAGGCTGTAATAGTGGGCACAGTGAAGCTGCAATGGTGGGCACAGTGAGGCTGCATTCTTGGGCACAGTGAGGCTACATTCATGGGCACAATGAGGCTGCAATGGTGGGCACAATGAGGCTGCAGTCATGGACACAGTGAGGCTACATTTGATGGGCACAGTGAGGCTGCATTCACAGGCACAGTGAGGCTGCATTTGAAGGGGAATCATGCGTGATTGTGTAGACAGGGCCCCAGTGCTCTGTATTGCCCGGGGGCCTATAATGCTCTTAAGATGGCACTGGGTTGACATACATTTTAAGACAAATTGTGTGTTTTAGGGGTCATCTCCTAAGTCTCCTGTGTAATGTCCCTGTCGTATTCACATCCATTACTTCAGGAAGCCTAGTCTTAAGACCAAGGTCAAGCCTAGCAATTAGGACCTTGACATCAGGTAGCATTACAGGTCAACAAAACACTGTTCAGAGCAATTAGGGCACAAGCTTTTCCACCTCTTACCAGCATCTGGATTCCTTCTGACAGTATAAGGACAAACAGCCCCCAGCCTCCTCCTCAGCAACGTTAAAAAAAAAATTAACGATGCCTTCGCTGTGTCAGAGGGCATTTGCTCACACTCCAGCCTTTGTATGTAAAAGTCATTTTCCTTGTAGAACAATTTGGAGATAGAGGCTAGATAAACAAACTGCCATCCAGCCTGGCAAAGACCACAGGCTCTTTGAGGTTGAGGCAATTAGCAAAATGTTTGAGTTGATCTCAGGTCAGAACAGTTGGCAGATGCATCAGGACACGGCTGAGGAGGTGCCAGGTAGAAAGCCTGGTAAAAATTGTCTTTATTCTGCCAGGATAAAGGTGAGATCAAGAATCAAGGACTAGCAGACAACCGACAAAAGCCAAATATATTAACCCTTATGTGTCTCTCCTCCCGTAAAAGGTTACATGCCAGAACTAAAGCTGGCTGTACTTCCCTTGGGGTTTTAAATACTGGAAAGTGTTTATTCTATATTCGTTTTCCTGAGAACAGACAGACTCAAATTTTTTCATCATACATATAAAGAATAAAGGCCAGATGAGTTGCGCATCACATACAGCTCTAGACCCAGGTGTTTCCAGCAGGAAATGAGCTGATCAGCTCTAGTCCTTCTATTTAACTCCTTCAGTTTATTTAGGGGTTCGTATTTCATCAGAGCAATAGACTGGACATTTTTGGATGCTGTTAGAAAGCATCTGAAGCACCAACTGTCTGTATTGCACCAAGCAATCAATCAAATTCACCTCTGGTCCTATTGCACTTTTTCAAAGTTTCATAGTTAGTTAGGTTGAATAAAGACACAAGTCCATCCAGTTCAACCTGAGTGTCTACAATTGTCCCTACCCTCAAGGAGCCCACAATCCACGGTCCCCATTTATATACTAGGGCCAATTTTGGAGAGAAGCCAATTAAACTACCTGCATGTCTTTGGTTTGTGGGAGGAAACCGGAGTACCCGGCGGAAACCCACGCAGGCACAGGGAGCGCATGCAAACTCCAGGCAGTTAGCGTCGTGGTTGGGATTTGCACCAGCGACCTTCTTACTGATACAATATTCTAGGTGTATACCAATAAAAGAAATTCCCAGAATTAAAAAAAATATAGCTTTTGATACAATACTTACCTTCTCTCTCCCCTGAAATCTCATCACTCCATGGTCCAGCAGGAGATGATTGGGCTGACTCATGGTGATAATGGCAGAACATGTCTGTAAGTATCTATAGTATGTGCTGTAAGGGGTTCTTCTCCAGCCAGCTCCACACTATAGCTGGCATAGCTCCTCTTACTTCGGTATCAGAAGCTTGGGCTCAGCAGCTACTGGTAGTTTAAGTCCTCCCAAATCAGGGGCGGACTGACACCCCATGGGGCCCCCGGGTAATAGGAGATTATGGGGCCCCCGGGCTATAGGAGAAGATTATGGGGCACCTGGGTAATAGGAGATTATGGGGGGCCCCCAGGCAATAGGAGATTATGGGGCCCCCAGGCAATAGGAGATTATGGGGCTACACAGTATACACACACAGACACGCAATATATACACACAGTATGCACACACAGAATACACATACACACACTAAAAAGGTACTGGAGAGACGGGGCAGCTATAATCTTGGGATTTTTTTTAACAAAACACAGATTTTTACATACTGTACCTGGTTTTATTGAGGCTGGCAACCCTGATGGGGCCCCTAAGTGGCATGGGGCCCTCGGCAGTGCCCGAGTGCCCAAATGGTAAGTCCGCCCCTGTCCCAAATCAATATCTTCCTGGCAAGGGCTACATATTTCCCCCATCTGCAGCTCCCAGAGAAACACTGAGGGTCCAGTTTTCAAGATCAGTTCTACAGACCTACACATTTCACACACACAGCCCACCATTAACAAACTTAAGAAGGTACCAGAGGTTAACTCCATAAGTCTCAGTCCAGGTTGTACCTGTCGAGACAGGTGATCACAAACCAGCAGTATGAGCATAATGTTCTTAATTTTTATTCTACCTGCTTTGCTTTATCAAGGAAGAGGTACACCCGGTTTGATATAGAAACTTTATTGTAGAGAAAATCCTCAACGTAAGCAGGGATGTACATGCAAACAATAAAATTATATGGTGCTCCAAGAAACCCCACACTCTCCTAGTCCTTGGCTGCTCCTGATCCAGCCAAGGTAAGTCCCTGAGAACTCTCCTTTGTAAATGTTATCTGTCTCTTTCTCAAGAGGCCTTTCTCAACCTAGTGCTCCACTCCACCACCACACCCTAGGTTCCTCCTACCCCTTTAATATACAGTATCTCACAAAAGTGAGCAAACCCCCTCACATTTTTGTAAATATTTTATTATATGTTTTCATGTGACAACACTGAAGAAATGACACTTTGCTACAATGTAAAGTATTGAGTGTACAGCTTGTATAACAGTGTAAATTTGCTGTCCCCTCAAAATAACTCAACACACAGCCATTAATGTCTAAACCACTGGCAACAAAAGTGGGTACACCCTTAAGTGAAAATGTCCAAATTGGGTCCAATCAGCCATTTTCCATCCCCGGGGTCATGTGACTCGTTAGTGTTACAAAGGTCTCAGGTGTGAATGGGAAGCAGGTGTGTTAAACGTGGTGTTATCGCTCTCACTCTCTCATACTGGTCACTGGAAGTTCAACATGGCACCTCATGGCAAAGAACTCTCTGAGGATCTGAAGAATGAATTGTTGCTTTACATAAAGATGGTCTAGGCTATAAGAAGATTGCCAAGACCCTGAAACTGAGCCGCAGCATGGTGGCCAAGACCATACAGCAGTTTAATAGGACAGGCTCAACTCTGAACAGGCCTCACCATGGTCGACCAAAGAAGTTGAGTGTACATGCTCAGCGTCATATCCAGAAGTTGTCTTTGGGAAATAGACTTATGAGTGCTGCCAGCATTGCTGCAGAGGTTGAAGGGTTGGGGGGTCAGCCTGTCAGTGCTCAGACCATACGCCGCACACTGCATATTATAGGCTTACCTGTAGGTAAAAGTTTAAAAAAAGGGTATACAACTGCTTTAATTTAGGCCAATATGCATTCTGCTATATGTTTTTGGTAAAAAAAAAAATTGGATTGCGCAAAAGTTATAGTGTCTACAAACTATGAGATATTTTTACGGAATTGTTATTTATTTATTTTTTACTAGTAATGGTGGCGATCAGTGACTTATAGTGGAATTGCGACATTGCGGCGGATCAGTCGGACACTAAGTGAAACATTTGGGGACCAGTGATGCCAATACAGTGATCAGTGCTAAAAAAAGCACTGTCACTGTACAACGACACTGGATCAGGGGTGATTAAAAGGATAAATGGGTTCCCTGAGAGTGCTTGCTAACTGTGTGGGGGGTGCTTTGACTGGGGGAAGACAGAGATCTGTGTTCCTGCTTGACAGAAACACAGGATCTCCATCTTCCCCTCTCACAGAACGGCGATCTGCCTTGTTTACATAGTGCTCTGTCTCTCAGGAACGATCACAGGGTGCCCGGCAAATATTTGGTCCACCTGACCTGTTGATTGGCTACCACTGTGTCCAATCCCAGCGGGAGCGGGTCGCCAGCGGCATGCATCTGCTGGACCCACTGATTGGCTCCCACTGTGTCCAATCACAGCAGGAGTGTGTTTGCCAGTGGCGCGCATGCTCGCCCCAGACAGGAAATAAAGACGTACAGGTATGTGATTATCTTCGCTGCCGCAGTACATGTACGTGGGTGCGGTCCTGAATCGGTTAATGAAGTTAGCAGCTGAATCCCGAGTGGGGAACTGAAGGGGAGCACGCAAGTTGCTTGATTGGTTGCACACCTGTGGCTAAACCCAGGCATGAGTCACTTTGGACAAGCACAAGTCACCTGAAATTTTGCTATTTTTGCACTAGAGGCATACCTCACTTTTAAGTACGCAATGGAGTTTGTTTACTAAAGCTGGAAAGTGCAAAATCAGGCTCACTGCTGAAAGAAACCAATGAGCTTCCAGGTTTTATTACCAAAGCTTAATTGAAAAAGCTGGGGTTAGAAGCTCATTGGTTTCTAAGCAGAAGTGAGCCTGACTTTGCACTTTCCAGCTTTAGTAAATAAACCCCAATGTGTACATAAAAGTGGGGTATGCCTGTACTTGAGATTGAACTTTATTGTTGCTTTTTATTATCTTTTATATCTTTCTCATTTTTTTCGTCACTTTTTTCACTGGATTTTTATATTCTTTATGATAATCAATTTTTCATAAGCATCATATATGGTTTGGGATGAATTAGTAAGGATGAAATTTGGTTGTTCTAGATGATTTGATGACCATTACTTTTTGCATTTTTGCACATATATTTTAGGACTGGGTGTTGGATATATGGTTGCAAAAAGCACAATTTACATAGCAACAATAGCACACTACACAATATAGGTCACAGAGTGAGCACACTCCCTATTACATTTATCTCACTATTGGGGAATCACTCATTACCCATTTGAGAAGAGTGACCCATTGGGGAATCACCCTTCAGGTGACGGGAATAACAACCACCCATTCATTGCATATTTACCTGAGAGGAGTGATTCACTGTAGAGAATCACTGTTCAGGTGAAAAGCGCCACCTGTAGCAATCATAAACCACCTATTCCATACTCACCCGGGAGGAGTGATTCATTGTAGAGGATCACTCTTCAGGCGACGGGCAGCGCCACCCCTAATAACACACAACCTCTAATACGGGAGCTTTAAATCAAAGCATTCCATGGGAGGCCAGGATACAACAATTTATAGAAAAATACATAATGACCATAAAACTCAATGGGGGTTATTTCCGAAAAGGCAAATCCACTTTGCACTGAAAGTCCCCTTGGAAGTGCAGTCACTCTAAATCGAAGGGGTAGATCTGAAATGAGTGGAAGCTCTGCTGATTTTATCATCCAATCATGTGCAAGCTAAAATTTTGTTTTTTATTTTTTCCTTGCATATCCCCCTCGGATCTACAGCGAATTTACTTCCAAGTGCACTTGCAGTTCAAAGTGGATTTTCCTTTAGTAAATAACCCCCAGTAGGTGATGAGATCAATCTTCACTAATGGTTAGGAAATCAAACAAACATTCCTAAAACAAATTTTTTTAATAAAATTCTACTAGTGTATATTCAGCTTAACGTGTATGCGGGACTTAATAGGGGGTTTCCACTAATTTTGGAGAGATTTCCTTTTTTTCCTGTTATTTTTCTGACTAAACATTTCCTATTCTATTCACAACTAAATTTAAAAAAAAAACAGTTTGGGCTAAAGATTAAAAAAAAAAAAACAGTTGCTCACAGGAACCAAGGTAATATTAGCGGTAATTCTTTATCTCGCTCTACAAAGTTTCCAAACTTGATTTAATTTCTTTAAGGTTTAGAACATGGGTCTTCAACTCTTGCTGACCCCGCTTTCATTTATTCTAGGGCATCTTGCTTATCCATTATGCTCAAGCAGAAAATTGAATTAGTCACAACCAAACATTCTCAAAGGTGTAAAAACACATCTTAACATAAAAGGGAACCTTTTTCTGGAAGCAAAATTGATGCTATGGATCAAATCTTTGATTTATTCCGAATACTTAAAAGGCCGACAAAGTCACACCTCAACTTTCATCTCCAACTTTCCCCAATGCCTCCAGCTTGACACCACGTGCGGCTTGAATGTTGCACTTCAAAGCGGACCTTTCCATGTATTAAATCCTCTGCCCTTTTGTTATAACTTTGGATAGTAAAACATTTTTTTCTGCCAGTAAATACCTTATACAGCCCACTTCCTCTTTCTTGTCTGGTCATTGGCCTAGGGTTATGACATCATGCACAGCTCTTTCTAACTCCCGTGAGAGTTTGCCTGGAAGGGAGTGGGGTGAGTCATAAGAGGACCAATGAGAGCTGCAGGGCTGGAGGTGTGCCTGTGTAAATCCAGGAAGTGAACAGGCAGCAGCTTCAGCTGCCCACAGTTAAAATGGCAGCAGCCAGACTTAGTGGAGGGAGATTTCTGCAGCATATTTGGCAAGTACAGAATCACAGTATATATAAAATAATATGCACAGTGGTTGGAGGGAAGCTTCAGAATGACAAAGATGTTCTATCACAAACTATGTGAACAGACTGCAGTTCCTCTTTAATTGGTTGCCATCTGAGAAAACATGTTAGATTCTGGATTACAGTGTACATGTTGGTCTTCTGTTCATCTAAGACAGTAGAAGACAATTTGAAACATTTTAGTTTAGCTTGTTATACTGGGCTCTACTCACCTGAGCAAACAACCTGCTGGTCATCTACAAAACTTGGACAATGGGTTGGAGATCCCATCCCACCCAAGACACTATGGAATCTCCAAACTACAGAGCCCCATGCTCCAAATCCTGGAGTTTTCTCCAGTCCACATTTATGCTCTGTAGGCACAGAGCCAATGTGCACACCATGTGTCCCCCAAACTACCAATTTTACAGTGACAGCATCTTTTACTGTCACAATATATATATATATACACTAGCAGACACAGTACATACACAGTATATGTGCTGTGGCAGGGCAGCATGTACAGGCACAATAAGGTACATGTACGTCATATGCCTGTTCCGGGCTTAGGAACGCTCTGCACCCCACAACCACTGAACACAGTGGATTGCAGATCTTGGTACTCATGGCCCAGTGATCATGTGATCGCTAAACAATCACATGATCACAATGTTACGAAAGCTGTTATGAGTAAATTCATTCATAACAGCTGAGTTTGCTATGCTGTGATTGGCCCACAGTTATCACATGGTACCTGGGCCAATCACAGCACCCTTTACCATGTGATTAGCTGTAGCCAATCACAGATCACTAGTGATCAGAGCTGTCATGAATTTAACCCAGTGTTTCTCAACTCCAGTCCTCAAGGCGCCCCAACAGGTCATGTTTTCAGGCTTACCATTATTTAGCACAGGTGATTTGATCAGTTTCGCTTCCCTAGTAATTACCACAGCCATTTCATCTGAGGGAAATCTTGAAAACATGGCCTGTTGGGGCGCCTTGAGGACTGGAGTTGAAAAACATTGATCTAACCCATTCATGACAATTGAGATCTTCATTGTAACAGCAAGTGTAAGCCCTTGTACACACGGTCAGAGATTCCGACGGAATGTGTCCTATCGGACCGTTTTGTCGGATAATCCGACTGTGTGTGGTCTCCATCGAACTGTTTCCGTCGGAGTATCCGACGGACCAAGTTTTCCAACTTGTCCGTAAAATTTTCCGACAAAATGCTCCGATCGGACATACTCCGATCATGTGTAGCCTACTCCAATGGACAAAGTGCTATGCATGCTCAGATCAAATTCCTAGACGAAAGCTATTGGCTACTAGCCTGAATGTAGTCCCGTCGTAAAGAAATAACGTCATCACATTATGTACAATCGGATTTGCCGAGAACTTTGTCCGACCGCGTGTATGCAACAGTTTCGGACAAAATCCGTCGGACAAAATCCGCCCGACAAAATCCAACAGATTTGGTTGTCAGAATGTCCGACTGTGTGTACAAGGGCTTAGGCTGGATTCACACCTATGAATTTTTAGTGCTTTTTGCATTTTGAAGATTTGCACTACAGTCCATTTACCATGGTTTCCTATGGAACACGTTCTGTGGTGCAAATCTGCAAAATGCAAAAAGCACAAAAAATGCATAGGTGTGAATCAAGCCTTAAAAAAGAAATTATCCCCGTTCACCCCCTTAGGCTGGATTCACACCTATGCATTTTTTGTGCTTTTTGCATTTTGCTGATTTGTACTACAATCCATTCAACATGGTTTCCTATGGAATATATTCTGTAGTGCAAATCTGCAAAATGCAAAAAGCACTAAAACTGCATAAGTGTAAATCCAGCCTCAGAGTAGCACAGTGTTGTAAAAGTATGTTAGTGAAAGTATGTAAAAAATAATAGTAAGGAATAAAAAAAAAATGTTTTAATTTAATAAAAATCTATTTCAACTTTTTTTATTTTTATTTTTTTAACAATACTGTCACCAGTCACAGTATTCCTGATCACCACCACATCAGTTATTTGATGACTCTGTACTGCACTGGTGACGGTATGCAAAAAGAAGAATTGTGAAACAAAATTTATTCAATTTCTTAATTTTCAATTTAACCACTTAAGCCCCAGACAATTGTGATGTGGCTCCCAAGCAAAATTGGCGTCCTTTTTTCCCCACAAATAGAGCTTTCTTTTGATCACCTCTGCGGTTTTTATTTTTTGCACTATAAACAAAAATAGAGCGACACTTTTGAAAAAAATGCAATATTTTTTACTTTTTGCTATAATAAATATCCCCAAAAAATATATAAAAAAACATTTTTTTTCCTCAGTTTAGGCCGATACGTATTCTTCTACATATTTTTGGTTAAAAAAAAATCGCAATTAGCGATTATTGATTGCTTTGCGCAAAAGTTATATCGAAATAGGGGATAGTTTTATAGCCTTTTTATTAATATTTTTTTTTTACTAGTAATGGCGGCGATCAGCGATTTTTATTGATGACTGCAACATTATGGCGGACACATCGGACATTTTTGACACATTTTTGAGACCATTGTCATTTATACAGCAATCAGTGCTATTTAAATGCACTGATTCCTGTATAAATGACACTTGCAGTGACGGAGTTAACCACTAGGGGGCAGTGTAGGTGTGTTGTATGACGTTATGTGTTTTTTTTATTGTAGGGGGTGTGGCCTAGCATGTGACGTCACTGATCGTCCTTCCCGATAAAAGGGAACAGACGATCGGTGACAGCCACACTAGGAAGCACGGGGAGAGGTTTGTTTACACAGACCTTTCCTCGTTCTTCAGCTCTGTGACCCGATCATGGGACACCAGCGGCGATCGGGTCCGCTGGTCCCACGGCCATGGTCACGGAGCTCAGGACCGCCGGCGGCACGCTCCCGACCCATGGCTGGGCACTTAAAAAGCAACATACCGGGACATGCTTGTGCCCAGCCGTGCCATTCTGCCAACGTATATATGCAGGAGGTGGTCCTTAAAGAGGAAGTAAACCCTGATGGGTTTACTTCCTCTTTTTTTCCCTGCAAAGGTAAAGCATAATGGACTACTATGCATCGCATAGTAGCTCATTATGTGTCACTTACCTGACACAGGAGCCAGCGAAGTCGCCGCTGTCCCCTGTAGTCCGCCGCATCCATGTTGCTGGTGGCGTCTCGCAGCTCCGACGAATCACAGCGGCGCAGCCGCGATGACGTCACTCCCGCGCATGCGCACGGGAGTCGACAAATTAGGCAAATCCATTCTTGGATTTGCCGCATTTAGTGCGCCTGCGCGCCGCTGTCTACGGCGCATGCGCCGTAGACAGCGGTGCCCATTTTCGGGCAAATATCTCCTAAACCATATAGGTTTAGGAGATATTGCTTGGACCTACAGGTAAGCCTTAATCTAGGCTTACCTATAGGTCCAAGTTGTTTGGAAGGGTTTACTTCCTCTTTAAGTGGTTAAAAAAACTCACCATACCTCTTACTAAATGCCTCAGACTGTAAACTTTTCAAAAGAAGGTCATTTGGAGGAAATTTCTACTGTCCTGGCATTTTAGGGCCTCAAGAGATTAGATCAGTACATTAGAATTGATCAGAATTGATACATTTTTCAAATATATACCATCATTTGTACACACTATAATTTTCACACCAACCAATTAATATAAACTTATTGGGATTTTTTTTTTACCAAAGACATTTTGCAAGATACATTTTGGCCTAAATTTATATTTGATTTTATTGGATATGTTTTATAACATAAAATATTGAGGTTTTTTTTCAAAATGTTCTGTCTTTTATCATTTATTTTGCAAAAAAATTTAAGAACAAAAAAAGGCTCTATTTGTGTGAATTATTTTTTTATAAAAATGTAATTTGCGCACAGTATTGCATGACCACGCAATTGCCAGTTAAAGTAGCTAGTGCTAATGCCCTGGTCATGAAGGGGGTAAAACCTTGGTTAAATGTAGTTAGTTAGTTAGTCAGTAATGTGTATAGTTTTATTGTTTTGTTTTGTTTTTTAACTAAGTATCTGTTTGAGTGGAGTTTAGCTAGTCAAATTTAAGTAGAGGTCCACTTTAAGAAAAAGGCCTTCTTGTAGGAAAAAGAGAATAAGAAGACATTTAGCCAAGAGATGTCCCTTGAGACCCATGCAGCAGAAAACTCACATGTCCTCAGCATTGTACATCACTGATAAAAGCCCCTTTTTTCATTCCATATATTCCCAGAACAGTTGGATTTTACGGCTTCTTTGGTGTTATCTGTCTCTGGACTCCCCATAGGAGTCACCCATGGCATTTATTGGATACAGAAAGCAGATTTTTCACATTTCCAGAGCTGACCACGATGAAGTCATCCTGTGGGTCCAGTCTTGCTGATAAGCACAGTCATAATTTAGCTGACAACATTCTAGGAAAAAAAAAAGATCTAAATATAAAACTTTTTCTTGGCAGCGTAGCTGTCTTCAGTTGAAGTGGGTTAAATTTATCTGGTGAATGCCAATTAAGTGAGAACGTAAATCTCTGTATTAGTCTAAGCCTTATGGGCTGCAGCTTACTGTATGAAATGAACAGTTCTCAAAAGTCCGAATATTTTTGGAACCTGGATGGTGTCCAGCCTGGCTGAACAGTCCTCTTTTTACTCTCAAGGATTAAAGGCTCAGCCTTAATTCCCCCCTCCTGGGACCGACTGCCTTCTGACCTGTGGGTGAAGGCCTAATACAGCAATGCTGTGCCATCAAACCGCGAACGTCTGGAAGTCACCAACTGTGGCTTTTATAAACTGCGTAGATTGTCAGTGATCAAAGATAATGTACTATATTTGGTGTATTTCATGCCTCATTGTTTATTCCAGCTGTAAGGGATAGCTGGTGCCTCTAATAATGACTTAGTGACATGTTTTCAAAATGTTACAGATGGTTGAATACTTATTATGCTTTTGATAACAGTGAATCCAAGAATAGCATGGATGCTTTTCAGTCGGGTGATACTCAAAGAATTGAAGCCAAGATGCCTTGAGGTTGGAATGTTATGCAAGTGACCATTCCAATACCTGCAGCAGCTGGAGAATAGTAAAGCAGTTGCATTTTAAGAGCTGAGCCATTGGAAAGGTAAGTACAGTCCCCCCTTCTTTTACAGAGCTGATGTTTTCTTTTTTAAAGTGACCCGGTGGTAACTTTAAATCCCATGTAGGCACAGCTATACACTCCCGAAGACAGTGTGCAAGCATTAACATAAGTACAGATTTGCTTTAAAGTAAATAATCTTATCAAATGTGTTTTCATTTTTAAATAATCTTGGTTTTATATATGATATATGTTCAGAGGGCTGCAATTGTTACTTGTTATTACTGTATATGTAAGTACATTCTGTGCTTCTTCCTTAGTAGGGCAGCACGTGTATACACACATACACACACGCAGATAGATATATATATATATATATATATATATATATATACTGTATATACAGTATCTCACAAAAGTGATTAAAGCGGAGGTCCACCCTAAAGTGGACCTTACGCTCATTGGAATCCTCCCCCCCTCCGGCGCCACAATTGGCACCTTTCAGGGGGGAGGGGGGTGCAGGTACCTGTACAGTACAGGTATCTGCACCCACTTCCGGCATGGCTATCTGCGGAAAGGGGCGTAGATCTACGCCCCTTTCCGAAAGTCCCCCGCTGCCTGCTGGGAAACACACAGATCCCAGAGGCAGCGGGACCATCCTTATTGCGCATGCGCAGTAGGGAACCGGGAAATTAAGCCGAAAGGCTCCACTTCCTGATTCCCATACCGAAGATGGAGGCGGCAGCACCCGAGAGACGATCGAGAGGGTGCGCTGGGTGGGTAAGTGTCCTTATTTTAAAAGTCAGCAGCTGCAGTATTTGTAGCTGCTGGCTTTTAAAAAAAATAAAAAAAACGGCGGAACTCCCGGCGGACTCCCGCTTTAATGTCTAAACCGCTGGCAAAAAAAGTGAGTACACGCCTAAGTAAAAATGTCCAAATTGGGCCCAAAGTGTCAATATTTTGTGTGGCCACCATTATTTTCCAGCATTGCCTTAACCCTCTTGGGCATGGAGTTGTACGGGGGCAAAATGATATATCTCTCTCTGGAGTCCATACCTCTCTTAACACAAGAAAGAACTTTGCTCTCTTTAGAAACCACAGCTTGGTATTGCATGCTTTTGTAAGCTACCAAAACTCCCAGATCCTTCTCCACCATTGATTCCCCCAGTTGTACTCCCCCTAGTAGGTGTGATGCATGCATATTCTTAGCCCCCAAGTGCATAACTTTACATTTATCAATATTAAATTAGACAGAGCATTGAGGTTGGTTTGTAAATTGGAGACATCCTGTAAGGGCGTTATTACACTGCATTTTAGTGTCATCTGCAAAGACAGAAATGTTACTTTTAATCCCAGACCCTATATCATTTATAAAAGTATTAAAAAGTAAGGGTCCCAACATTGAACATTGGGGTACACCACTGATAACCTTAGACCATTCAGAGTAAGAGTCATTAACCACTACTCTCTGAATTCTGTCTTTTAGACAGTTTTCTATCCATTTACAAATTGATCTTTCCAAGTCTGTAGACTTTACCTTACACATGAGGAACTGTGTCAAATGCTTTTGCAAAATCCAAGTACAGTGGTGTGAAAAAGTGTTTGCTCCCTTCCTCATTTCCTGTTCCTTTGCATGTTTGTCACACTTAAGTGTTTCGGAACATCAAACCAATTTAAACAATAGTCAAGGACAACACAAGTAAACATAAAATGCAATTTGTAAATGAAGGTGTTTATTATTAAAGGTGAAAAAAAATCCAAACCATCATGGCCCTGTGTGAAAAAGTGATTGCCCCCTAAACCTAATAACTGGTTGGGCCACCCTTAGCAGCAACAACTGCAACCAAGCGTTTGCGATAACGTGCAATGAGGCTTTTACAGCGTCCTGGAGGAATTTTGGCCCACTCATCTTTGCAGAATTGTCCTAATTCAGTTACATTAGAGGGTTTTCGAGCATGAACGGCCTTTTTAAGGTCATACCACAACATCTCAATAGGATTCAGGTCAGGACTTTGGCTAGGCCACTCCAAAGTCTTCATTTTGTTTTTCTTCAGCCATTCGGTGGTGGACTTGCTGGTGTGTTTAGGATCATTGTCCTGCTGCAGAACCCAAGTTCGTTTCAGCTTGAGTACACGAACAGATGGTCGGACATTCTCCTTCAGGATCTCTTGGTAGACAGCAGAATTCATAGTTCCTTTTATCACGGCAAGTCTTCCAGGTCCTGAAGCAGCAAAACAGCCCCAGACCATCACACTACCACCACCATATTTTACTGTTGGTATAATGTTCTTTTTATGAAATGCAGTGTTCCTTCTACGCCAGATATACTTGGACACACAACTTCCAAAGAGTTCCACTTTTGTCTCATCGGTCCACAGAATGTTGTCCCAAAAGTCTTGGGGATCATCAAGATGTGTTGTGGAGAAATTGAGACAAGCTTTGATGTTCTTTTTGCTCAGCAGTGGTTTTCTCCTTGGAACTCTGCCATGCAGGCCATTTTTGCCCAGTCTTTTCCTGATGGTGGAGGCATGAACGCTGACCTTAACTGAGGCAAGTGAGGCCTGCAGTTCCTTGGACGTTGTTGTGGGGTCTTTTGTGACCTCTTGGATGAGTCGTCGCTGCGCTTTTGGGGTAATTTTGGGCGGCCGGCCACTCCTGGGAAGGTTCACCACTGTTCCATGTCTTCGCCATTTGTGGATAATGGCTCTCACTGTGGTTCGCTGGATTCCCAAAGCTTTGGAAATGGCTTTATAACCCTTTCCAGACTGATAGATCTCAATTACTTTCTTTCTCAATTGTTCCTGAATTTCTTTGGGTCTCGGCATGATGTGTAGCTTTTAAGGATCTTCTGGTGGACCTTACTGTGTCAAGCAGCTCCTATTTAAGTGATGCCTTGATTGTGAACAGGTGTGGCAATAATCAGGCCTGGGTGTGGCTAGAGAAATTGAACTCAGGTGTGGACAACCACAGTTATAGTATGTTTTAACAAGGGGGGCAATCACTTTTTCACACAGGGCCATGATGGTTTGGATTTTTTTTCACCTTTAAAAATAAACACCTTCATTTACAAATTGCATTTTGTGTTTACTTGTGTTGTCCTTGACTATTGTTTAAATTGGTTTGATGTTCCGAAACACTTAAGTGTGACAAACATGCAAAGGAACAGGAAATGAGGAAGGGGGCAAACACTTTTTCACACCACTGTATATCATGTCCACAACCACCCCTCTGTACAAGGTTTTACTTACCTTGTCATAAAAAGAAATCAGGTTTGTTTGACAACTTCTGTATTTCAATAATCCATACTGTCTGTTGCTTAAAATATTTTTTTCCAACAAGAACTCATCTATGTGGTCTTTTATTAAACTCTCCAGTATCTTCCTGACTACAGAAGTTAAACGCCAATTCAGTGGTACCATTCCAGTCATTAACGAGTCCCTAAATATTAGAAACAATGGCCTTGAAATGACAGAGATCAATTCTTTTTGCATCTGTGGGTGGATGCCATCTGGTCCAGGTGCTTTATCCCCCTTTATTCTGTCTAAATATTTCTGGACCATATCACTTTTGAGCCATTGTGGATCATTTGGGACTGTGTCACTACCACCCCCATTATGGACATGAGCTCCCCTATGCTCCTTTGTATACACAGAACTGAAGAATGTTTTTAATAAATTTGCATTCTCTTTGTCCCCAGTCACAGACTCCTGATTATTTTGTGAAGGGCCCACATGCTCAAACCTGACCTTTTTACTATTAATATATTTGAAGAATTTTTGGGGGTTTGTCCTACTATCTAAGAATCTGTTGTTCGTTTTGAATTTTTGTGTCCTTGATTTTCTTTTTACATGTTCTGTTATATTCTTTGTAACACTTAAACAATGATAGCGTTCCTTCATTTTTATATTTTTAAAGCTCTTTTTTATTACTTATAGCCATTTTAATTTTGGCTGTGAGCTACATAGGTTTTATTTTTAGCCTTTTAAACTTTTTACTTATGGGAATATACTTTGCAGTTAGTTTACATACAGTCACTTTGAAGAATTCCCATTTCTGTTCTGTGTCCATTGATGCCAATATTCCCTCCCAGTCTAAGTCCTGGAGAGCAGCCCCAATTCTTGGAAAATTGGCTCTCTTAACTGTTTTTATCCTACCCGTATGTGTTTGTTGCTTAAAACTAACATTAAATTAAATCAAGTTATGGTCACAGCTACCCAGATGTTCTGTGAATATTGGTAATAAGCTCTGCATGGTTTCAATGACCAGGTCCAGCAGAGCATCATTCCTAGCCGGGGCCTCATTGAACTGGACCATAAAATTGTCTTGTAATAGGTTTATACATTTTTGCCCTTTAACTGTCCCTGCAGTGTCATTACTCCAGTCAATTTCCGGGTAGATAAAATCCCCCATTATTATCACTTTCCCAGCCCTTGCAGCACTTTCCATCTGTGCAAGGAGCTAAGTCTCCACCTCCTCACTAACACTGGGAGGTCTATAACAAACTCCAATGGCAACCTTTGTAGTATGCACACCCATGTACAGTACCACCCATAATGCTTCATACTCATCACACTCTCCATCAACTAGGTCCTCTTTCACACTCGCTTTGAGATCACTTCTCACATAGAGATGGACACCACCACTTCTCTGTTTTACCCTGTATTTCCAAAAGAGAGCATAGGCAGGAATAATTAATAGCCCAATCATGAGAAGAATGAAGCCAAGATTCAGCAATACCAATTAGATCATACTTCCCCTTGTGCACCAGAGCTTCCAACTTACCTATTTTGCTTGGCAGACTTCTGGCATTGGTGAACAAACACTTTAATTCATTGTCACATTTTGCAAATGTATGTTGCATATTTTTATTTATTTTTTTACAAATAGTACCGTTTCCAAGGGTTGTTTGTAACATAGGAACCTTTATGTCATCTGTCATAGCCCTCCCCCTATCTTCCCCCATTCCACCCACCAATAGGGGCTGACTACTGTTTGCACTGTTATCTGCGAACTTGACACCCACAGTGGTTCGGAGGTGTGTGAACTGTCTGTGATTCAGGACCCTTTTTTGCATCCGCACTGCAATCGGATGGCATGGGCGTTCATACCCATGCCATCCGGTTCCTGCACCATTTCACAGTTTGCACTGCGATCTGAAAACCAAATTGGGGGTGCCATTAAAGTGTTTGTAACCTTAAAAAAAAAATCCTGCTCCTTTAAAGCATGTTATGCAGCACAGTGCTTGTGCTATGTAATTTGGCCCTTTGTATCACCTGAAAATACCTGGCTGATCCTGCCTTGTTATGCCCTCCTCTCTGTAAACTGACCAAGGTTTATCATGGCTGCTGAGCCCTGACACCTTGGACAGTGCTGGGGGTAGAGACACGTGTTAAAGTTTGCATACATATTTATGTAAATGATCTGCTAAATACACTCACCGGCCACTTAATTAGATACACCTGTTCAATTGCTTGGTAACACAAATTGCTCTAACCCTTTTATCTCCCTGATATTAACCCCTTCCCTGTCACTGTTTTTAGTATAGCGACAGTGCATTTTTTTAGCACTGATCATTGTATTGGTGTCACTGGTTCCCAAAAAGTGTAATTTAGTGTCAGATTTGTCCACCGCTATGTCGTAGTCCCACAAAAAGTTGCAGATCGCCACAATTACTAGTAAATAAGATGTATAAAATAAAAGTTCCATACATCTATCCGAAAGTTTGTAGATGTTTTAACTTTTGCGCAAACCAATCAATATATGCTTATTGGATTTTTTTTACCAAATATATAGAATACATATTGGCCTAAGGCCTGGTTCACACCTATGCATGTTGCAGATTGCATATTCCAAGTGCATTTTGCTTTTTTCTATACACATTTTTGATCCATTGAAGTCTATGGAACCAGAAAACATAAAAAAGTTCCTTGGCCCTTTCCATAGAATGTGACACATGACCCATAGGAAACCATGTTAAATGGACTGTAGTGTTTTTCTACAAAACAGAAAACGCTCTAAAAATTCATAGGTGGTAACCATGCCTAAAATTATGAAGAAATTTGATTTTTTACATTTTTTTGGGTACATTTTATAGCAGAAAGTAGTAAAACTTTTTTGTTTACAGTGCAAAAAAAAAAGCCACAGAGGTGATCAAATACCACCAAAAGAAAGCTCTATTTGTGGAAAAATAGGACATACATTTTATTTGGGTACAGCGTCACACGCGCAATTGTCAGTTGAAACAAAAGGCCTGGTCATGAAGGGGGGAACCTTCCGAAGCGGAAGTAGTTAAACACATGCCAACCGGCTCCTGTAGATATACGTTGGCAGAATGGCATGGTTCGGCAAAGAAACGTACCCGTACTTTGAATTTCCCGCCATGCTCCGTGATCATGCCCACCGGCCCCTCAGACTCGATGTCTGCAGGGATACCCACGATCGTGTCACGGAGCTGAAGAATGGGGAGATGCCATTGTAAACACAGCATCTCCCCGTTTTGCCTAGTGACAGGACACCGATCGTCTGCTCCCTGTCATTGGGAGCAACGATCAGTGTCGTGTTACTGCTAGCTATCCCCCAGACAGTTAGAAACACGCCCCAGGACACACTTAACCCCTCCCCACTCCCTAGTGGTTAACCCCATTACTGCCAGTGACATTTTTACAGTAATCAATGCAATTTTATACCATTGATCGCTATATTAATGCAAATGGTCCCAAAAATATGTCAAAATTGTCCGATATGTCCACCAGAATGTCGCAGTCACAATAAAAATTGCTGATCGCCGCTATTACTAGTAAAAAAAAAAATTATGAATAAAAATGGCTTAAATCTATCCCCTATTTTGTAGACGCTATAACTTTTGAGCAAACCAATCAATAAACGCTTATTGTGATTTTGTTTTACCAAAAATATGTCGAAGAATACGTATCAGCCTAAACTGGGGGGAAAAAAATTATATATTTTTCGGGGATATTTATTATAGCAAAAAGTAAAAAATAATGTGTTTTTTTTTTTTTCAAAATTGTAGCTGTTTTTTTGTTTATAACGCAAAAAATAAAAACCACAGAGGTGATCAAATACCACCAAAAGAAAGCTCTCTTTGTGGGAAAAAAAGGATGTCACTTTTGTTTGGGTACAACATCGCATGACCGCGCAATTGTCAGTTAAAGTGACGCAGTGCTGAATCGCAAAAAGTGCTCTGGTCAGGAAGGAGGTAAGTTGTTCCGGGGCTGGTTAAGGGACTTGTGGGTGCAATTGTCTCATATATATATATACATATATATATATATATATACATATATATATATATATATATATATATATATATTCATACATATATATATATATATATATATATATATATATATATATATATATATATACATATATATATATATATATATATATTCATGCACATATATATATATATATATATATATTTTACATTGATTAGTATAATATTTATTTCTAATTCAATTATTAATTTATTTATTTATATTTAATTATTTTTTTATATATATATATATATATATATATATATATATATATATATATATATATATATATATATATATATATATATATATATATATATATATATATATATATATATATATATATTATAATGTACGGAGGCTTTTCCCACATACGGCCCTACTACACGGGGTGACACCGCTTCTGGGTTTTGGCCTTTTCAGAACGAGGCTTGAACTGCACACGGCTACGCCATTTTGCCTTTCATTACATAAGTGCAGTGGCTACAGTGGATGGCCACCCCAGATGAAGTCTTATGAGACAAAACACGTCAAAACGCTCTGCTGAAGCCACTGATTTTTATCATAAGCGCTTTTTATCCACTAACATGTGAGTGTATTTTCTTTTTATAATAAATATTTTCCGGTTTCAAAAACGGAATCACACTATGTGCCTTCCTTCTTCTCTTTTGCTGTAAACACATTATACTGGAGAAACTATTTATCCGGTCTCCCATCTAAAACAAATCCCATTGAGGTCCACTGCTGGAGTTTATTATCTTACCAGACATTATGTCTACCAAGGTAGTCTTCTCTGGGTTTGTTATACACCTAATGAGTCAATCGGGCTTGTGGTGTATCTGTTTGAGTTCAATCTCTCTGGTAAGCCTTTTCGATTCTCTGGTGGTGGACCATATATTAGCAAGTTTTAAGCACAATTTGTTGCCCTCTTTTCACACTGACGCTCAGTTCACTTCTTGATCATTTTCAATCACGTTTTGGATATTTCCATCATTACATTTTTTGGATCACGTTCACTGACTGTTTCATATACTAGTGATTTGCCCTTTGGATATTATCTTTGGACACTATTAATTTGTTTGCATTATTTGCACATTGTCATCATTACACTTTGTTAATGTTAATTAATGTCTGTTTAAGGTTTTGTTCACGTATATTGTGATTTATATATGTTTTACTTATTTATTTTTTGCCCTTTATAGTTTTAGTTTATTCTGAGACTACTTATTAACGCTGCACTTATTTTCCACAAGGGAAACTCAGTGACATCAATATGTACTGATGCAGTTATAATTAAAATGATAGTACTGCTTTACTCCTTCTTTTAGCAATCATAGAGAAAATTACCCTGGTAATGTTTTTTTCCATCCCATACAACAGTGCTGGTTAATCAAAAACTAGTCCTGGGGTTTCACTTCAGGCTTTTTAACTCTCAAGGGACATACTGGAGTGGGGGGAGGGGGGCGTGGTTGGGGACAATGGTCCCTATTCATTAGCATCCTACCTAACATCTGTCCCTGGACACTGGCTTGCAAAGCTTTTTTAATAGGATGAAAAGTACATAACCTAACACAGTAACTGATAACATAGCTTCACCACTGACTCCTGCACCTGCTGCTTTACATCAAGGGCAGTCTAGGGGTCTCTAAATGATAAATGCTTTATCTGAATGGAAAGGAATTGAAACAGATTATCTCTTTACTTATTTTCTTGTGTTTTATGTAGGACTCAAATCTAAAAATCACATGTTCACTTGACTAGTAGCAAGGGTTAACCACAACTGTCTATCCCATTGCAAAATCCTTATATGTAGCCATAGCACAAAATATGCAAACCACCAGTAGCTCACATCTTGTTACTGTAAAATGTATATAGTTTTACATGGGACTGCTTGCTTGGTAAATGGTACAGTCACAACTTGTGGTGAAAACAACTAGCCAAAAAAAAGTTTATCGTAAAGTGGTCCCTGGTTCCTCTTAGGAACTTGGAAGAAAAAGTCTTATGCTGCGTACACACGATCGGAATTCTCGTCGGAAAAAACTCTGATGGTTTTCCCGACGGATTTCGGCTCAAGCTGTCTTGCCTACACGCGGTCACACCAAATTCCAATCGTTTATAACGCGGTGACGTACAACACGTATGACGGGACTAGAAAAAGGAAGTTCAATAGCCAGTAGCCAATAGCTTCTGTCTCATAGTTGAATCTGAGCATGCGTGATTTTTGGCATGTCGGAATTGCATACACACTATAGATCCGATAGAAAGTTTTTCCGTTGGGAAAATTGAGAGCATGCTATCAATTTTTGGCTGGCGGAAATTCGGACAGCTAAATTCCGATGGAGCATACACACAGTCGCATTTTCCGATGAAAAGCTCTCATCCGTCTTTTTCTGGAGGGAATTCCGATCGTATGTACGCGGCATAAGTTTTGACATGAAGATGTTCAGCTAAAAGTTCCACTTTTATTCATGCCCCTTATGCTTACCTATATCTGAACATGACAACTCCTCTCATTCACTGTTTTTTCTTCAATGAGAAATCCTTTCCTCTATGGGAATCGAGGAAGGTGGCCTTCCTCTTCTCCTCTGGTGGTGGGGATGGGTGGTCTTTAGTGCTGCACTTAATGGAGCTTACTGTATGTAATAACATGTTAGCGATATTCAGTGCAGTAAAACTCTGATCCCAGGTTTCATGAAGACTCTACAACAGAAGATGCGTCCATAACTGCCTGAGCTCAGAAAATGTTTTTCCAAGGGTCCTCTAGCCAGTCCAATGAGTTCAAGGGTTCTTCTACTGTTCCTCAGGTGGCAGCAGTGGTGGATCTTTAATGATGCACTGAATGGCTTCTGAACACTATTTAGTGCAGTAATACTCCTATGATCCTAGGTTTCATGAAGAAACTATAACAGAAAGTGAATCCTTTTTCCAAGGGTCCTCTGGCCAATGCAATGACATCAAGGGTTCTTTTTCTTCTCTTTCAGTGACAGTTGGTAGGTCAGCAGGGACCGGAGAGATAGGACTGAGCAGGGGAGGATCAGCAGAGCTGGGGGACCAGAGCAGGAGAAACTAGCAGGCCAGACACGGTAAGCAGCATGGGAAGAATATAGCAGGAGGTGAGCAGGAACTGGAGAGAGAAAGGACTAAGTGGCAGAGAATCAGAAGAGCTGGGAGACCAGGGCAGGAGTAACAAGCAGAAAACACACATGGTGTACAGCATGGGAGCAAAATAGCAAGAGGTGAGAGGAGACTGGAGAAATGGGAGGAACAGCAAGCCAGAGGATCAGCAGAGCTTGGGGTTACTACTGAGAGGGGGATCAGTAGAGCTGGGGATTACTACTGATTGGGATTCAGCAGAGCTGGAGCTTACTACTAAGTGGGGGATCAGCAGGGTTGGGCCAGGGATCTACCGAACATGGGTAAAAATAAGCAAGGAAACTGCTAATCTGGGATACTAATGAGATGGAAGTATTACTGAGTTGGGTGTATTACTGAGCTTGGGTTCTACTGAGTTCCTTTAGAACAAATAGAAAATCAACATACACAGGGTATTTGCCAAACTTCAAAAAATTTCAAACTAGCATCACAGAAGAATCAAAAACACGTCAAAAATGTATGTTGAAGCTGTGGGTGCTGTAATGTTTGTTAAAATCAAAGCAAATGTAAATGAACCCTAATACTTTGAACCCAGATTTCATGATGACACTGAAACAGAAGGTGGGTCCATAATAGCCCGGGCTCAAAAGACAGTTTTTCCAAATGTTTCCTGGTTGGACAAATGGTGGCAAGGGTCCTTTTCTTTTCCTGTGGTAGTGGTGGTGAATAGGCTTTACTGCTACACTGACCAGCACCTGTGCAATGACATGGGCACTGTTCAGCACACTTCAACATAAAATGGGCCCATACAGTGGACTGAATAATGCTGGCTGTCATTTAAACCAAAACACTAACGATATCCAGTGACAAAAATAAATTACTACGGAGGGAGGGGGTCAGCACTAAATTGAATTTGAGTATTGCAGCAAAAGCTGATTCATTTTTTTTTTTATATTACTGGGCAATTCATTTGAGATTGTAAACTCTAATGCCGTGTACACACGACCGGTTTTCCCGTCGGAATAAACTCTGAAGGCTTTTCCGACGGAATTTTCAAAGGAATTCCACAGAAACTGCCTTGCGTACACACGATCGCACCCAAGTCCCACAGTCAAGAACGCGGTGAAGTACAACACGTACGACGGGACTAGAAAAAGGAAGTTCAATAGCCAGTAGCCAATAGCTTCCGTCTCATACTTGCTTCAGAGCATGCATCGTTTTTGGTACGTAGGAACAGCATACAGACGAGCGATTTTCCTGATAAGAATTGGTTCCGTCTGAAAAATTTAGAACATGTTCTCTTTCTAGGTCCGTCAAAATTTTCGACGTAAAAAGTACGATGGGGCATACACACTATCGGAATATATGATGAAAAGCTCCCGTCTGACTTTTTCTGTCGGAAATTCCGCTCGTGTGTACACGGCATAACAAGCAGGGCCCTCTGATTCCTCCTGTATTGAATTGTATTGTAACTGTACTGTCTGCCCTCATGTTGGTAAAGCGCTGTGCAAACTGTTGGTGCTATATAAATCCTTTATAATAATTATATTTTTTTATGGTATCTGGTGCTTTAAGGTAAAAGGTATAAGGTGCAAAAACTACTCGAAATATGTGCTTACACAAATACATAAAACTTTCCCTTTCTCCTGCAATGGGACTATACAAACGGACTCTCTCTTTATATAGAAGAATGCATACATTCTATTGTATCAGGCATTCTTGCTCATGCCCGGTTTAGTATGGCGAATGGGAAAAAAATGTTTTGCAGGTTAAAAGGAAACACTGTGATCTCCACCGAGCAGAACTAATTCATAACATCATCAAAAGGAATTCCTGTAAGTGTGTGAATACAAGGAAGGTTACAGAGAACAGCTTGGGGAATCTGATCTCTTGGTCTGGAGTTCCCATTATATCCTCGCTGTCTCGGCTTGGAGTAGAGAGGAGGGGGGAGTATTGTGGCAAGGTCTCCCTTTGCACAGATGGGATTTACTGGGGTATCTTCTGTTAATTACGCTTTCAGATTTCCACAGCTACCAAAACAATATCAGGTAGGAAGTTCATACCTTTTCTTGGCTGATGTTTTCTTGCCATAAATTACATTTATAGAAAATATACAATTCCATACATGTTTTTAATAGATGACAGTAAATCTATACATACAGGAAACACATTGGTTGGAAGTAGGATTGTTATTTTAGGCCACAATTTCCTTTCCTCTCTCTCTTTCTTCCCTCCAGGCTGTTAGCTAGGATACTACACATCTGCAATTGCATTAAAGCTGAACTCCAACTGGAGACATACAGTAAGTTACCCTGGTGTTGGGGCCCCCTCAGCACTGCAAGGATTAAATGCCTTTTTTGTTTAGGGGTATGCATAAGGTGAAATACTTCCCTGCTCTCACAGGCTTCTTCTTCTTTGTAAGACCGGTCCCCCATAGCTGTTTCTCGTTGCTTTTCGATTGGCCATCATCATCATGTACAATGCAGAACCAGTGATTATTGAATGTGAGGACTCTGAGGTCCCCAGAGTATCAGAGGGCAGAGAAAAGTACTAGTTTCTGGGGTAACTAGGCATAATGGTCTGTGCTTATTCTTATACCCCTAGAAAAAAACACAAGCATTTAAAATGTAAGTTCACCTTTCAGAAAGGACCCCCCCCCCATCACTGCTGTACTTACCTCTGTGGGTGATGAGGAGTTGTCAGAGCCCATGCAGCCGGTGCAGCAGTCCAGGGATTTCAAAATCCCTACTCCTTTCTTTCATCTTTCTATAGTGCTTCCAGGATGAATCAGGGTGATTCTGATTGGTCAGAGAGGGCAAACAGCAAAGAGCATCACTCTGCTCTGTCCAGGAACCGCTGCACCAGCTGCTTGGGCGTTGCACTGCTTCTACACTTGTAAGTGCAATAGGGTTACTTTATTATTTTGTTTAATAAAGTAATACTAACGTTTTTTTTTCTTTTTTAAATAGCAAACATGTTATACTTTCCTGCTCTGTGCCATGGTTTTGCACAGAGCAGCATCAATCCTCCTTTTCTCCCGGGTTCACCCCCCTCTGTGCTCACTCCCGTGCCCCATTCTGACTGTCCATAAGAGATGCAGATCAGGACTTAGCCCCGCCCCGTCCCCACTGGCTCTGATTGACAGCAGCGGGAGCCAATGTGTTCTGCTGCTGTATCTGAGCCAATCAAGATCAAGAGACCCTAGAGAGAATCGGCTCTTGTGCACCTCACTGGATTGAGATCAGGCTCAGCTATGTACTTAAGGGGGCTGCTGGAGATGCTGCATGCAGAAGGTTTTTTTTCTTTACCTAAGGTAAAAAAATAACATCTGCCTTTACAATCACTTTGAAGATGATGTTTGGCCCCATTCAGTGCACTCTTTGTGTAATTCATTAAAAAATCACTTCCAGAATGCAACATAAACTTCCACTGCTGTGACAATGAAGAGGCACAATACGATCCAAGTTGTTAGGTACTTTAAATTAGCTGTTCTTTACTTGGTAGGAAAGTAAAACCATTGATTATGAGTACCGTAATTGAATTTGGCCTCATTTTAAAACAATATCTTGCTTCTTTAATTAGATTACAAGTGTTCTTCATCATATACATCATTTATCATGTACAAGACACGCGGTGCAGGATAACACATACAGTGCCTTGAAAAAGTATTCACACCCCTTGAAATTTTCAACATTCATGTTACGTAAAAAGTAAATGTATTTTTGGGGGATTTTATGTGATAGACCAACACAAAGTGGCACATAATTGTGAAGTGGAAGAAAAATGATAAATAGTTTTCAAAATTATTTACAAATAAATATGTGAAAAGTGTGGTGTGCATTTGTATTCAGCCCCGTTAACTAAAATCGAGTGGAACAAATTGCCTTCAGAAGTCACCTAATTAGTAAATAGAGTCCACCTGTGTGTAATTTAATCTCAGTATAAATACAGCTGTTCTGTGAAGCCCTCAGAGGTTTGTTAGAAAACTTTAGTGAACAAACAGCATCATAAAGGCTAAGGAACACACCAGACAAGTCAGGGATAAAGTTGTGGATAAGTTTAAAGCAGGGTTAGGTTATAAAAAAATATCCTAAGCTTTGAAGATCTAAGGGAGCGTTGTTCAATCCATAATCGGAAAATGGATAGAGTATGGTACAACTGCAAACGACCAAAGATGTGGCTGTCCACCTAAACTGACAGGCCAGGCAAGGAAATAATTCATCAGAGAAGCAGCCAAGAGGCCCATGGTAACTCTGAAGGAACTGCAGAGATCCACAGCTCAGGTGGAGGAATCTGTCCACAGGACAACTATTAGTTGTGCACTCCACAAATCTGGCCTTTATGGAAGAGTGGCAAGAAGAAAGCCATTGTTGAAAGAAAGCCATAAGAAGTGCAGTTTGTAAGAAGCCATGTGGGGGACATAAACATGTGGAATAAGGTGCTCTGGTCAGATGAGACCAAAAGTGAACCTTTTGGCCTAAAAGCAAAGCGATATGTGTGGCAGAAAACCAACACTGCATATCACTTCATATCACTGCATATCACCCTGAACATACCAACCCCACCTTAGACAAGTCCGTTCGTTCGGAAGGTCTGTTGGAACTCCGCCAAAAGTCCGTCTGGAAGACCGTCGGACCTAGTCTGCCAGAAAGTCGTGTGTACGTGGCATTAGAGTCTGCAAAAGACTTGAGACTGGGGCAGAGGTTCACCTTCCAGCAGGACAACAACCCTAAACATACAACCAGAGCTGTATGTTTTAGATCAATGCATATTCATGTGTTAGAATGGCACAAGCAAAGTCCAGACCTAAATCCAATTGAGAATCTGTGGCAAGACTTGAAAATTGCTGTTCACAAATGCTCTCCATCCAATCTGACAGAGCTTGAGCTATTTTGCAAAGAAGAATGGGCAAAAATTTCACTTTGTAGATGTGCAAAGCTAGTAGAGACATACCCAAAAAGACTTGCAGCTGAAATTGCAGCAAAATGTGGTTCTACAAAGTATTGACTCAAGGGCTGAATACAAATGCATGCTACACTTTTCACATATTTATTTGTAAAAAAAAAATCAAAAACATTCATCATTTTGATTCCACTTCACAATTATGTACCACTTTGTGTTGGTCTATCACATAACATCCCAATAAAATACATTTATGTTTTTGGTTGTAACATGACAAAATGTGATAATTTTCAAGGGATATGAATACTTTTTCAATGCACTGTATATACAGTGTATTCGGAAAGTATTCACTGTGCATCACTTTTTCCTTGTTTTGTTATGTTACAGCCTTATTCCAAAATGGATTCAATTTATCATTTTGCTCAAAATTCTACAAACAATATCCCACAATGGTAATGTGAAAGAAGTTTGTTTGAAATCTTTGCAAATTTGTTAAAAATAAAAAATGAAATAAATCCCATGTGCACAAGTATTTACTGCCTTTGCTCAATACTTTGTTGAAGCACCTTTGGCACCAATTACAGCCTCAAGTCTTTTTGAGTATGTTGCTACAAGCTTGGCACACCTATTTTTGGGCAGTTTCTCCCATTCTTCTTTGCAGGACCTCTCAAGTTCCATCAGGTTGGATGGGGAGCTTCAGTGTACAGCTATTTTCCGATCTCTCCAGAGATGTTCATTTGAGTTTAAGTCTGGGCTCTGGCTGGGCCACTCAAGGACATTCACAGAGTTGTCCATAGCCACTCCTTTGTTAACTTGGTTTAGGGTCATTGTCCTGTTGGAAGATAAACCTTTGCCCCAGCCTGAGGTCCAGAGCACTCTGGAGCAGGTTTTCATCAAGCATGTAGTCTGTACATTGATGCATTCATCTTTCCCCTGATCCTGACTAGTTTCCCAGTTCCTGCTTCTGAAAAACATCCCCACAGCATGATGCTGCCACCACCATGCTTCACTGTAGGAATGGTATTGGCCAGGTGATGAGCGGTGCCTTGTTTCCTCCAGACATGATGCTTGTCATTCAGTTCAAAGAGTTCAATCTTTGTTTCATTAGACCAAAGAATTTTATTTCTTATGGTCTGAGAGTCCTTCAGGTGCCTTTTGGCAAACTCCAGGTGGGTTTTCATGTGCATTTTACTGAGGAGTGGCTTTGGGGTGGCCACTCTACCATACAAGCCTGATTGCTGGAGTGCTGCAGAGATGGATGTTCTTCTGGAAGGTTCTCCTCTCCCCACAGAGAAGTGCAGGATCTCTGTCAAAGCGACCACCCGGTTCTTGGTCACCTCCCTGACTAAGGCCCTTCTCCTCCAATTGCTCAGTTTGGCCAGGCAGTCCACTCTAGGAAGAGCCCTGGTGGTTCCAAACTTCTTCCATTTATGGATGATGGAGGCTGTTGTGTTCATTAGGACCTTCAATGTTGCAGAAATTTTTCTGTACTGTTCCCCAGATTTTTGCCTCCATACAATCCCGTGTCGGGGGTCTACAGACAATTCACTGGACTGCATGGCTTGGTTTGTGCTCTGACATGCACTGTTAACTGTGAGACAGGTTTGTGCCTTTCAGGAAGCACCTGAGCTCAATTTTGAGTGTCATGGCAAAGGCTGTGAATACTTATGTACATGTGATTTTTTTTTTATATAAATTTGCAACGATTTTAAGCAAACTTCTTTCACGTTGTTATTATGGGGTATTGTTTGTAGAATTTTGAGGAAAATAATAAATTGAATACATTTTGGAATAAGGCTGTAACATAACAAAATGTGAAAAAAGTGAAGTGCTGTGAATACTTTCCGGATGCACTGTATCATGACAAACTATTTAAAAATGTGTCCAATGAAAATATTGGTATTTTGCAAACAAACATACCCACCCTTCAATATATGTCTATATTACACTTTATTTTGTAATGATAATGAAAGCTGATGGCAGTAAGTGATACATTGATTGTCTGTATGTCTTCCTCATCCTCCTCCAAGCCAGTGTCATATTTCTGGTACAGAGCCTCGAGGCTGTCCCATGGTTGTTCAGGCAGCAAGACAGCTTTCCCTGCATTCCTGGGTTATGTCTACTTTGCTCCTTGCTAAGTGTGGCAGATGGTAGCTAGGAGGATTGGCGACCTATTAAACTGCCATCCATCACTGAGCTCAAAGCTGTATGTTAGCTTTGCACTGTACAGTCTATGAGTGGCCTACAGCTTGCAACCATTAGCAGAAGACTCAGCTATCCATCTTAAATTTGAGTATAAGGCATTAACATGGTTCCCATCGCAGATTCACACTGCCCATCTCACTTATCCATGTTACTTATACCCCTGGGTTAATGGAAGGGTCGACAAGCTGCAACTGTGGAAATGTTGTAGACTGTAGAAGAACCTATCCAGATGCCTCGTGATTCTTAATATTATCACTATTAGCATGGCTCATAGCGTTCATTTGTATCCTGTTAACTAACATTGTGCAAGTGCAAAAAAAAAAAAAAAAAATATATATATATATATATATATATATATATATATATATATATATATATATACAGTATCTCACAAAAGTGAGTACACCCTTTGCATTTTTGTAAAAAAATTATTATATCTTTTCATGTGACAACACTAAGAAATTACACTTTGCTACAATGTAAAGTAGTGAGTGTACAGCTTGTATAACAGTGTAAATTAATGTCTAAATCACTGGCAAAAAAAGTGAGTACACCCCTAAGTAAAAATGTCCAAATTGGGCCCAAAGTGTCAATATTTTGTGTGGCCACCATTATCTTCCAGCACTGCCTTAACCCTCTTGGGCATGGAGTTCACCAGAGCTTCACAGGTTGCCACTGGAGTACTCTTCCACTCCTCCAATGACGACATCACAGAGCTGGTTGATGTTAGAGACCTTGCACTCCTCCGCCTTCCATTCGAGGATGCCCCACAGATGCTCAATAGGGTTTATGTCTGGAGACTAGGGATGGCCGAACAGTTCAGCCCGAGCATAAGTTCGGGCCGAACTTTCGCTGTTCAGACATTCGATGAACAGCCAAACAAACGGGTCGTTTGACCATTTGTTCAGCCCCCCGAACCGACCACAATGCATTGCGGTGCTGAACAGTACATTGCAAGCCCTGATTGGCACAGAGCACTGTAGGAGTCATGACTGGGCACTGTCATCATGACTTTATCCAATCATGGCTTATTCCTGCCCCACAGTATAAAAGTATTCTTTCAATGGCAGCCATTTTCAGTGTGATTTTGGCATGGAGAGAGATAGTACAGGGCTCTGTTCAGTGCTGTTAGTTAGTTAGTGTGCTATACTGTGCTATTTTGCTTCAACTGTCAGTTTAGAATATTAGTTTAGTGTCAGCCTAGGGATAGTGTGAGGTGAGTTGGACCACCATTCAACTTTGCATAGTGTGTAGCTAGAGTAAGTACAGCTCAGATAGTTTCACTGTAGTGTAGTGAGACTGTGTCATTCATACATACATTAGTGTGGAGTAGGGACAGCTCAGATAGTTTCAGTGTAGTATAGTGGGATTGTGTAACTAATTTTGACATTAGTGTATAGCTAGAATAGGGACAGTTCACATAGTGTCAGTTTAGTGACGGTTGAACACCATTTATTTGATTGTGTTACTGCCAGTTTAACGCCATTTAATACTGTTTGCGTTACTGCCAGTTTAACGCCATATAGTTCTGTGTGCATTACTGCCAGTTTAACGCCATTGTGTAGTACTAGTAGTACTAGTACTGTAGTGTGAGTACTCAAATTAAAGTGCACCAAACACCTCTTTACATTGATTAAAGTTAATCTACGTACAGCTTTTGACTTCTTCTTTACATTTGCTTATATGCCCACTCCCTCCCAAAAATGTCTGGTAGGATAACAAGGAGAGGCAGATGTTCCCTGTAAGGGGGCCAGCAACAAATGTGCCCACAGGCAAAGGTGGATATGGTGGTCAGCCCTGAGGCAGGGCATCATTTCCTCTGTTTAGCGAGTTTGTCCGTGCTATCCAGCGTGCTTTCAGAATGGGCATTCAGTGCTGCAGGAGGTTTCGTTACTGATCATAGAACGCGTCTGTCCACAGATTCCGTAGACTGTTTGACTTTTATAAAAATGAATCAGTCCTGGATTACCAGCTATTAAGCCCCTAATGCCGATGTCACTGATTGTCTTTTTGGGATGTGAAATCTCTGCAGGACTTTGAGGCTGCCTAACTTTGAGGGTGATCAATCATTTCACCTGGAAGAATGTTTTTTGGTATATGTTTCATGGGTACAATTAACACCCAAAGACCAATTTTTCAGCACCTGTTTGACAGGTGCATATCATTGCAATTTTTACAGCAAGGCCAATTCTTGCTTTCATCAAGAGTACCTCTATAGGGTTATGGTGGGAAGACGCCACGACACCCAAAGACCAATTGTTACGCACTCGTTACTTCTATCCAAAGTCAAAGTGACACCAGAATATATTTAAAAAAATCTCTAATCTTGTTCCCAGTGCACTACATTGTGGCCTCATCATACACACTGGTACCCTAGCTGTTGCTGAGCAAAATAAAGGTAGCTTTCAGGGAAAATTAAAATTTTTTGGGGCTTTATAAATGCAATTATCGCTGCAGCAGATTCTAGACATGGTACAGATCTTCCACTTTACAGGTAGACTGAGGGGACCCCCCAGGCACTATATTGGAAGGAATTGTTCATTTTTATGCTTTCATTTTAAAAATCAAAAAATCACTGCTCATTTAAAAATAATGTTTTTCACAAACTTTTTTTTTTATTGATAAATGTCCTCCAGGGCAGGACCCACACCCCTATAACCATTGTATGCCCAATTACTTGCATATAAGCCTTCAAATTGGGCACTTTTGATTTTTGACATTTGGGTCCCATTGACTTTAATGGGGTTTGTTATTCGGGTCCCAACTTTCGCAGTGTTCGAAAGTTCTGGTGTGAACCAAACAGGGGTCTGTTCGGCCCATTCCTACTGGAGACATGCTTGACCTTTAACCTCAGCTTTTTTAGCTAGGCAGTGGTCGTCTTGGAGGTGTGTTTTGGATCGTTCTCATGTTGGAATACTACTCTGCTGCCCAGTCTCTGAAGGGAGGGGATCATGTTCTGCTGCAGTATGTCACAGTACATGTTAGCATTCATGGTTCCCTCAATGAACTGTAGCTCCCCAGTGCCGGCAGCACTTATGCTGCCCCAGACCATGACACTCTCACCACCATGCTTAACTGTAGGCAATCCACACTTGTCTTTGTACTGCTCACCCGGTTGCCACCACACAAGCTTGACACCATCTGAACCAAATACGTTTATCTTGGTCTCATCAGACCACAGAACATGGTTCCAGTAATCCATGACCTTAGTCTGCTTGTTTTCAGCAAACTATTTGTGGGCTTTCTTGTGCATCATCTTTAGAAGAAGCTTCCTTCTAGGACTACAGACATGCAGACCAATTTAATGCAGTGTGCGGCATATGGTCTAAGCACTGCAGCAATGGCAGCACTCATGGCAGCACTCATATGTCTATTTTCCAAAGACAACCTCTGGATATAACGCCAAGCATGTGCACTTAACTTCTTTGGTCAACCATGTTGAGGCTTGTTCTGAGTGGAACCTGTCCTGTTAAACCACTATATGGTCGTGGCCACCGTGCTGCAGCTCAGTTTCAGGGTCTTGGCAATTCTCTTATAGCCTAGGCCATCTTTATGTAGAGCAACAATTATTTTTTTCAGATTCTCAGAGAGTTCTTTGCCATGAGGTGCATGTTGAACTTCCAGTGACCAGTATGAGAGAGTGAGAGTGATAACACCACATTTAACACACCTGCTCCCCATTCACACCAAAAACCTTGTAACACTAATGAGTCGCATGACACTGGGGATGGAAAATGGCTAATTTGGCCCAATTTGAATATTTTCACTTAGGGGTTTACTCACTTTAGTTGCCAGCGGTTTAGACATTAAAGTGGTTGTAAACCCTTACAAACCACTTTGACCTACAGGTAAGCCTAGATTAAGGCTTACCTGTAGGTCCAAGCAATATCTCCTAAACCTATATGGTTTAGGAGATATTTGCCCGAAAACGGGCACCGCTGTCTACGGCGCATGCGGCATTCTCAGCGACGGAGCTGCCGCGCGTGTCTGCTCCCGTGCGCATGCGCGGGAGTGACGTCATCGCGGCTTCGCCGATTGACAGCGGCAGAGTTGCGAGACCCCACCAACAAGATGGATGCGGCGGACTACAGGGGACAGCGGCGACTTCGCTGGCTCCTGTGTCAGGTAAGTGACACATAATGGGCTACTATGCGATGCATAGTAGTCCATTATGCTTTGCCTTTGCAGGGAATGAAAGAGGAAGTAAACTCATCAGGGTTTACTTCCTCTTTAATGGCTGTGTGTTGAGTTATTTTGAGGGGACAGAAAATGTACACCATTATAAAAGCTGTACACTCACTACTTCATTGTAGCAAAGTGTCATTTCTTCAGTGTTGTCACCAGGGCTGGTTCAAGAATTTTTGGCACCCTAGGTGAAACCTAATTTTCCCGCCCCCCCATCGACTCCACCCCTGAAACCATACCCTTTGCCCTGCCCATATATCCCTCACCTTTTTAATGAAGCATCCATCAAATACAGCTTCACCAGCGCCCATCAAATGCAGCCCCATTAGTGCCCATCAATGCAGCCTACCAGCACCCATCAATGCAGCCTACCAGCGCCCATCAATGCAGCTTCACCAGCACCCATCAATCAAATACAGCCTACCAGCGCCCATCAATGCATCCTACCCATCAATGAATGTTTGCTTGCTTCCATTCATTCGGGAGTTGAGACACAGACACTATGTGCGAACGAAGCAAAAGCTTCCTGCTGATACTGAGACTTGATTGCTGCAGACAGAAGAGAGTAGTACAGTGGCCGGGCGCCCTAGGCAGCAGTGTGCCCTAGGAGGCTGCCTAGTTTGCCTAGTGGTAGCACCGGCCCTGATTGTAACATGAAAAGATATAATAAAATATTTACAAAAATGTGAGGGGTGTACTCACTTTTGTGAGATATTGTATATACAGTATATATATATATATATATATATATATATATATATATATATATATATATATATATATATTATTTTTAACATATTATATATAATAATAATATTATTATTATATTCCCTTAAAAAGAGTACATGGACTATTCAAATTTAATACACAACACACTTCCAAAGGAGCTTTATAGAGAACTAGACACAGTGCCTTGAAAAGGTATTCATACCCCTTGAAATTTTCCACATTTGTCATGTTACAACCAAAAACTTAATTGTATTTTATTGGGATTTTATGTGATAGAAAAACACAAAGTGAACATAATTGTGAAGTGGAAGGAAAATTACAAATGTTTTTCATTTTTTTTACTAATAAATATCTGAAAAGTGTGGCGTGCACCTGTATTCAGCCCCTTTTACTCTGATACCTCTAACTAAAATCTAGTGGAACCGATTGTCTTCAGAAATCACCTTATTAGTAAATAGAGTCCTACCTATGTAATTTAATCTCAGTATAATAACAGCTGTTCTGTGAAGCTCTCAGAGGTTTGTTAGAGAACCTTAGTGAACAAACAGCTTCATGAAGGCCAAGGGACACACCAGATAGGTCAGAGATAAAGTTGTGGAGAAGTTTAAAGCAGGGTTAGGTTATGAAAAAATATCCCAAGCTTTGAACATCAAACAGAGCCCTGTTCAATCCATCATCTGAAAATGGAAAGAGTATGAAACAACTGCAAACCTACCAAGACATGGCTGTCCACCTAAACTTACAGGACAGGCAAGGAGAGTATTAATCAAAGAATCAACCAAGAGGCCCATGGTAACTCTGGAGGAGCTGCAGAGATCACAGCTCAGGTGGGAGAATCTGTCCGCAGGACAACTATTAGTCGTGCACTCCACAAATCTGGCCTTTATGGAAGAGTGGCAAGAGGAAAGCCATTGTTGAAAGAAACCCATAAGAAGTCTCGTTTGCAGTTTTCAAGAAGCCATGTGGGGGACACATCAAACATGCGGAAGAAGATGCTCTGGTCAGATGAGACCAACATTGAACTTTTTGGCCTAAAAGCATAATGCTATGTGTGGTGAGAAGCTAACACTGCACATCATCCTGAACACACCATCCCCATCGTGAAACATGGTGGTGGCAGGAATACAAATGCATGTCACACTTTTCCGATATTTATTTGTAAAAAATGTTGAAAATCATTTATCATAATCCTTCCACTTCACAATTATGTGCCACTTTGTGTTGGTCTATCACATAAAATCACAATAAAATACATTTATGGTTTTGGTTGTAACATTACAAAATATGGAAAATGTCAAAGGTAGGGATACTTTTTCAAGGCACTGTACTAATTTTCATTTATATTAATCTGAATTTTTACTCTTAAATTAAATAGCATTTCTTACCTCTCTGAGATTCTTAGATTTTTTTTATTATGTACTTGTATTGTTTCCACCATAGCGTAAAGGTATCAGGCTTTACAGCCATCCTACAGTATGTACTCTCTGAACTCAGTGGTTATCACAGGCACTCAAAACATTGTAACATTGCAATGGTGATGGAGGTTTAATCCTCTGCCAGAAGCCTAAAAAATGTGTAAGTTATCACGTCTGAGGTCAGTCCCAATGGCAGGGGTTGCAACCCAATATTTCTGTTCAAGCAGATGGAGAATACAACTGAATACCAGTACACACATCTATCCCTGAATGGTAAGACTGTATTGTGAGAGGTGATAAACATTCTTACAAATGCCCATTCATGGCTTGCTCTCTTCTTTTTTTCTTTTTTTACAAAATTTGAACAAAAAATAAAAATAAACAATTTATGGGTATGAGCAATTTTATCCTAAATGTAGGTTGGGCTGGTTTTGCAGAAAAATCCTACAAACTCTTTGAAGAAAGTGTCCTTAGTGTGAATTGAACCCGGGACTCCCAAAGCAAAAGTGCTAAACACTTGCAGCCACCACCCTGCCTAAAATTAAGATTTTAAACAGCAGCTCTAGAAAATGTGTCTAAATGAAGCAACTACTAAATTGAACTAATGTTGTGACCTCTCGTCATGTAGTTCGGTGCTGTACCTCCTCTCTGATGTGCACAATAGGAGACAGGGTCAATAAATTATTACTAGCATATTCAAGTATATTCCCAAGGTCTTGGAGAATGTATTCCCAAAATACTATGTTAGCAGATACAGTTCTGGTATAGGGAAAGTGGTAATTGGATGTTAGGTCTATTTGGGAGAAAACCTTCCTCTAGTGATGTAATGGGCGGAGTTAGTTCCCATATAAATGCCAGGATAGAAGGGGCCTTGTGAGTTGGGGTATGGAAGACAAACACCCCAGAGCTATACGGATGCAATTGGCTGTTGTCCTTGGGCTCTTAACAGGGCTGCAACCACAGGTGAGGTAGTTCAATACCCAGAAGGACCAGCTGAAGTCGCCCTGACTCGTTTATGGTTGCTACAAGCTGTGAGCAGGATGCAAAAGGCCTTTAAGCCCAGGCCATAATCCTCTGAAGTGAGCACTAGTACACCGTGTGTCATCCGGGAGTGTGGCAGAGCTATGGATGTGACATTGAGAAAGACTGGTATACTAATGAGGGCACCTTGCTTAGACTCAGTGACTGAGCTGAAATCTGCAGACTTATTATACATGAGAGAAGTGGTACCAACTCCGTGGTGCTCCCAAGGAGAGGAATTAATAAAGGAATATGGCTTGCAAATTATGTGCTGGTGTTCTGCACCTAAATGAAAGTTACAGAATGTTTGTTCCTGTGTATGACATTCTTCGCCGAAGAGTTCTGCTAGCAAGTCAATGTGATGTCAGAAGTCACAGCCATCTTTGAAAAGTAAAGTGCAGAAAATATATTTCTTGTGTAGACATTTCTTTATTTGGGATTATTAAAAGAGAAGTAGGGCCAAAGCTCTTTTGGTCCTACTTTTTCTGTGGGTAAAGGGAGTGAACTTCCTTCTGCACTCCTGTGACCCATATTCAGCCGACAGAGGGCTAAAGCTCGCTGTCAGCTGACATCACAGAGCCAGTCCAGGCTCTAGAGTGATAGCAACTTTAACGTCAGGTTCCATCCAGATGTATGAACAGCAGCTGGCTCAGCCTTTCAGCATGCCTCTGAGGGCCTGAGCCAGCTTCTCCTGCCCCCTGCACAACCCAGCACTCACTGAAGGGGCAGAGCAGAGAGCCAGTGACGGCCTTCTCACTGAAGACTGAGAACTGAGTGACCAACGGTCTTTGATCATTCAGTTCTCGATCTTAGAGGCAGCAGGGGACAGATGCAGCATTAGACCGATGCTGCATCCATATAGGTGAATAGGATTGCTTTTTTAAAACCTCACACTTATCTTTTAAGTCCTACAGCCAGGGATGTCATAAATAGGCCTACGGCCAGGAGATGGACACAATATGGTGAAAGGTTTCATCTACCAGCAGGTGGGTAGCTGTCCTATCCCAGAAGAAGTTGGGCAGGGACTTGCATGGTTTGGTGACAACACACAGCCAATCACAAGCCTCCTTACAATTACATTAAAAGGAGAGGTTTACAGTTGTCTAGTTTTGTGCACCATATGATTGCTTGAATGGAAAACAGAAGCCCTAAGTAGGTGAGCTGTGGCCATGTATGCAATGTTTGAGTTTCTGTTTTATTAGAGTTGTACCTTTAAATGCTACAGACATCCAAGCCTTAGCCTGCTGTCCTTAAGATAGATGAGTGAACTGTTAGAACACATACAGTATATTACAATTTGTTGTACTATTACTACACTCCTGGCAGCATTGTGCCAAAGTACTGCAAGCCTCAGCCGAAGCAAGTGCCTGCAAGTTGATTTCAACTACCGGAAACCAGATCCTATTCATTTACAAGAAATACTTTATTCTGTATGGCAACTTTTTCCTTTTATTATATTTGACTTCAGTCAAGATAATAAAATAGTCTGATGTAAATAGCACTTATAAAATATTTTAACTAGCACCCACTTGTCTCACACAAATGCCTTTGACAGTCCCAAGGAAAGGTCCCATTGAAAAAAATAGGTATATTCTGTTTTTTTAGCTACTCTTCTACAGGCTTGGACTGCAGATACTATAAAATAATGAGAGAAAAAAACATTAAGGAAACATTAAGGAAAAGTAAATGCTGCATTATTATAATAATATGAGTTAAATCTATGATCAGTTCTTTGGGTCACCTATATTCAGAAGCCCAGGAAAAAAAGATTACAGGTCCACCTAACACAACTTCCTACACCACTGATTGGCTGCTAGGCCCAAGCACTACATCATGCACCTATACACCAGGATATTTTGCAGCTGCTCCAATGGACGAATATAGCAACAAAAGAGTGCAGGGAAGGTGAGTATATGTGGGTTGGGGGTGAGCTTTAAAGGGGCTTTGTCATTTTACCCTCAATGGACAAAGTGACACAGTCTCTTTAAAAAAGTTGAAAGTAAATACACTTCTTCTCAACCAATGCCAATACCAAGCTACTAATTTACTCACTTGGCATGCCTTGCCTTGACTATTATAACTCCTTTATTGGCCTACCTCTAAGAAGGCCATTTCTCCTTCAGTCTATCATGAATAATGCTGCCGCTCAGTGTCTGCACCAGTGGCTGGTGCTAAACATTTTTTGGGGAGGCAACAAACAAACCCCCCCCCCAGGTCTGTACTCACCCCCCCCCCCCCCCCCCATGGTCTTGGCACCACAGCTTCCCCGGCTTCCACACGGCCTTCTTTATCGGATGCAGGACAGTGTGTCCAGCGATTCGGCTCCCCGTTGCTGTCATTTTGGTGTGGGTCCTGGGTCTGCCTGAGCCAAGCTTATCACTGCCTTCGGGTACCGCTTGCCCGGCAGCAGTCCTGCAGCTGATTTCACCCCCATCTCCATCCTCAGCTGCTGCTAGTTCCTCTCCTCCGCTGCGGCACCAGTGCTCCCGATGGGCAAATACTGGCTCCATCTCTGTCTCCACACTCTGTCCACTCCGTCTTCACTGTCTCCAGATTCTGCCAGCACCACTCACCCACTACAGCTCCGGTGGCAGCTTTTACATTCTCGGTCACTGCCTCAAGGCAGCTAGATGCAGCCAGTCCAGCTCTCACTCGGTCTCTCAAGTCTGCGCTCTCCTCCTGGGATGTTACTCTGCCCCCTGTTTTCAACTGCTACCACCCAAATTCACCAGTAACACAAATGGGAGGGTTCAGGGCGCAGTGCTATGCACCCCAAGGACATCCTTTTACAAGCGAATTCAATCCTCGGCCTCTAATCACATGCTTGTAAAAAACTGACAGACCTCATAGAAAGCCATTAATCCGGCGCCCTGCATGCAAACTAGGGTAGCAGTGACCCTGTGCCCCTTATGGACTGGCCACCACTGGTCTGCACCCTCTTTTCACTGGTCTGCATCCTCTTTTCACCTCTTTCCAATCACTCAACATATAAGATTCCAAATATTGTAAATAAAGCCATCCACAATTCAGCACCCAGTTTCATCCCTAACCCATTAGCATGTGGGTTAGCACCTCCTCATGGCCTGAGGCCATATTACCATCCCAGGGCCCCACAAAGAGAAAAACAGTGACTTTCCAAGCCAGTAACTCCTCTCCTGGCACCAACAGCCAAGACATTTCAGGAGTGTCAGTGCGGAGCACTGCCCTTCCCACCAGCTCTTAATGACACTCCCATGGAGAATTCCACCTGCAGGCTAGGAAGGGAGCCCCAACATTACATTCTCAAGGAATGGCAGCACTGTGATTCCAAGCCCATAGAATCAGCCCTATGCCATGACTGAGATCCAAGCATTGGTAGTCCAGAGGGGTGCATATGACAATCCTGACCACCCCACCATTGGGACCTCAATCTCCTGGCCACCAACACTCCCATTCCTGAGCTGGCAGCTCCTATGAATGTACAAACATCAATTTGACCCACTAATTATTAGAAAAATGAATGAACATTCTTAGAAAATTATTTTACCAGCAATTTTCATTCAAAATTCTACCCATATATGACTAGATTAATACAAGAGGTGTTTTTCTGGCCAGATCACCAGGTGAAATTAGAGGGAAAAAAAGCCAAATAAAATCAAACAAATGCAGCCACTAATGGAAAGAGAAGGAAACAAATGCAGAGCGTTACCATAGACTTGAATGGGAGGCGTTGAAAGGCTTCAAACTCTTCCCGACTTGACATGAGGCTACAATTTTGAAGCGACAAGACTATGACGCTTCATGTTTTGATACATTCAGCACTGTGTGCTGTCCATTGTATCATTTGCATAGGCATTTGAGGAGCGTTAAAAACACCTTAAACGCCTGCTTTCAATGCCAATGAACTTAGCCTTAGGCCACATCTTTGGCTTATAAAACGCTAGTCTAACACCCATACTAAAATGCGTTAACACAAGTTTAATGCCCATACTTGAGTGTATTAACGCTATAGGAGCATTTGTTAAAAGTTAAAAATTGAGTTAAAGTGGTTGTAAAGGGATTTATAAAAATATATATATACAGTGGGGATCGAAAGTTTGGGCACCCCAGGTAAAAATGTGGATTAATGTGCATAACGAAGCCAAGGAAAGATGGAAAAATCTCCAAATGGCATCAAATTACAGATTAGACATTCTTATAATATGTCAAAAAAAGTTAGATTTTTTTCCATCATTTATACTTTCAAAATTACAGAAAACAAAAAAATGGTGTCTGCAAAAGTTTGGGCACCCTTCAGAATTTATAGCATGCACTGCCCCCTTTGCAAAGCTGAGACCTGCCAGTGTCATGGATTGTTCTCAATCACCGTCTGGGAAGACCAGGTGATTTCAATATCAAAGGTTTTAAATGGCCAGACTCATCTGACCTTGCCCCAACAATCAGCACCATGGCTTCTTCTAAGCAGTTGTCTAAAAAACTGAAACTGAAAATAGTTGACACTCACAAAGCTGGAGAAGGCTATAAGAAGATAGCAAAGTGTTTTCAGATGTCAATATCCTCTGTTCGGAATGTAATTAAGAAATGGCAGTTAGTGATGGACGAACTTCCGACGGGACGTTTCGCGAACGCGAAACGCGAACGGACACAAACGTTCGCGAAAACGACCGTTCGCCGCGGGCTCCATTGACTTCAATGGGAGGCGAATTTCGCAAACCTTTAGGTCGAATTTGCGGCCACGGGGTAATTAT
This sequence comes from Lithobates pipiens, assembly GCF_037356315.1. Classification (NCBI taxonomy): domain Eukaryota; kingdom Metazoa; phylum Chordata; class Amphibia; order Anura; family Ranidae; genus Lithobates; species Lithobates pipiens. Next base: position 289,175,432 of record NW_027507784.1, read on the forward strand.
TAGGGGGTAGCACGTAGTCCCACCACCTGGACAATAGCATAATACATGTATGAGGTGAATTTGGGATCGATAACTACAAGCATTTTTTTTTTATTTGGGAAATTGTTCTGACAATTCAGGACTATGGAGCTAATGAAGGCAATGGAGGAGAGGGAAGGTCAGGGACCAGGGTAGGCAAACAAGAGGGTGCAGGAGATACAGAGCACTGACAGCAGCACCGTAATACAGAGCACTGACATCAGCACCGTGACATACAGCGCTGACAGCAGCTCCGTGACATACAGCGCTGACAGCAGCTCCGTGACATACAGCGCTGACAGCAGCTCCGTGACATACAGCGCTGACAGCAGCTCCGTGACATACAGCGCTGACAGCAGCTCCGTGACATACAGCGCTGACAGCAGCACCGTGACATACAGCGCTGACAGCAGCTCCGTGACATACAGCGCTGACAGCAGCTCCGTGACATACAGCGCTGACAGCAGCTCCGTGACATACAGCACTGACAGCAGCTCCGTGACATACAGCGCTGACAGCAGCTCCGTGACATACAGCGCTGACAGCAGCACCGTGACATACAGCGCTGACAGCAGCTCCGTGACATACAGCGCTGACAGCAGCTCCGTGACATACAGCGCTGACAGCAGCTCCGTGACATACAGCGCTGACAGCAGCTCCGTGACATACAGCGCTGACAGCAGCTCCGTGACATACAGCGCTGACAGCAGCTCCGTGACATACAGCGCTGACAGCAGCTCCGTGACATACAGCGCTGACAGCAGCTCCGTGACATACAGCGCTGACAGCAGCACCGTAAGCAGCCCCAGGAGGAAGTCAGCACAGCACAGGGATGGTGTGATCCCCTCATAATAAGAACCCCCAGGAGGAAGTCAGCACAGCACAGGGATGGTGGGAGCCCCTCATAATAAGAACACCCAGGAGGAAGTCAGCACAGCACAGGGATGGTGGGAACCCCTCATAATAAGCAGCCCCAGTAGAAATATGACACCGCTCAACCTCTTCAAAGAGGAGGGTAGGGGCATATAGTACGGTGTGCTTTTTTGGGTCAGGGAAGTGAGCCAAATGAATTAAGAAGGTCTGTGTGCTTGATTCCAAAAATTGTTTATAGACATATACATGGTCTACTGATCACATGTGTTGAATTCCTCCGAGATCCATGCCTCATTCATTTTTAGAAATGTGAGGTAGTTAACACTGTGGTGAGCTAGGCGAGTACGCTTATCGGTCACAATCCCCCCTGCTGCGCTGAACGTCCTTTCGGACAGGACACTGGATGAGGGGCAAGCCAACAGTTCGATTGCAAATTGGGCAAGCTCTGGCCAGAGGTCAAGCCTGCCCACCCAGTAGTCTAGGGGTTCATCACTCCTCAGAGCGTCCACATCGGCCGTTAACCCAATGTAGTCGGACACCTGACGGTCTAGGCGTTCCCTGATGCTGGATCCGGATGACACCTGTCGATGGGTCGGCTGAAAGAATGACCTCATATCCGAAGTCACCAACACATCTTCAAACCGGCCTCTTCTTGCAGGCGCTGTTGGATTGGTACCCGCAAATCCTTCTCTGGGAGTGGGAATTGCTCCTCTGCCAGCGCACGCAAAAGCAGAATGCAGCATTTCTCGAAGCAAGGCCTGGAAGTGCTGCATTCTGACAGCCCTCTGCGACGGCGGTAACATTTCCGCCATTTTGTGTTTGTACCGGGGGTCTAAGTACGTTGCCACCCAGTACTGGTCCTTGACCCTCATGCTTTTTATACGGGGGTCCCTATTAAAACACTGGAGCATGAAGGCCCCCATTTGCACTAAAGTGGAAGCGGTGTGGTGGCCTGGCTCCTGCTCATCATCCAGGATAATGTCGTCCTCTTCATTCTCCTCTCCCCATCCTCGCACAACAGGGATCCCAGAAAGGTTTAAAGCATGCTCTTCTTGCTCCTGCTCATCCGCCCCGGCACCATCCTCCTCTGACTCCTCATCAGACTCCTGTTGTTGACTTGTCTCAGATAGAGTAGCCCCCCCTGGGAATTCATCCAGCATTGCGACTTCCTCATCTTCCCGCTCCTGCTCCTCCACAGCCTGATCAATGACACGACGCAATGCACGCTCCAGAAAGAAGGCATAAGGTACCATGTCACTGATGGCGCCATGGCTGCGACTGACCAGTTTGGTGATCTCCTCAAATGGCCGCAGAAGTCTGCATGTGTCGCGCATGAGCAGCCACTGGCGCGGTGAAAAAAAACCCAGCTCCCCAGAACCGTTTCTTTCGCAGAGTTCATACAGGTAGACGTTAACTGCACGTTTCTGCTGGAGCAGCCTATCAAGCATATAGAAGGTTGAGTTCCATCGCGTCGGGCAATCGCAAATAAGACGTCTGACCGGCAGATGGTGTCGCCGCTGAATGTCAGCAAGGCGAGCCATGGCCGTGTAAGATCTTCTGAAATGGGCCGAGATTTTCCTTGCCTGCCGCAAGATGTCCTGGACCCCAGGGTATTTGACAAGGAATCGCTGCACGACCAAGTTTAAGACGTGTGCCATGCACGGCACGTGCGTGATTTTGCCCTGTTTCAATGCGCTAAGCAGATTGGCACCGTTGTCACACACCACTTTACCAACTGTCAAATTGAGCGGTGTTAGCCACTCATCTGCCTGTGAACGCAAAGCTGAAAGGAGTGCCGGGCCAGTGTGGCTCTTTGCTTCCAGGCACAACAGACGCAGCACGGCATGGCAACGTCTCACCTGGCATGTGGAATAGGTTCTGGGGAGCTTGGGCGGTGCAGTGGAAGAGACGCTAGCAGCGGAAAAGGAGGAGGCAGCTGAGGAGGAGAGGGAGGAGGATGGAGTAGGAGGAGGAGAAGAAGAGTCAGGCCTGCATGCAATCCGTGGCGGTAAAACCAAATCTACACGGGTGCCACGGGTTACATGCTTGACGGCCGTCAGAAGGTTCACCCAGTGGGCAGTAAAACTGATATACCTTCCCTGCCCGTGTTTGCTAGACCACGTGTCTGTGGTCAGATGTATCTTGGCACCGACACTGTGTGCCAGAGATACATTCACTTGCCGCTGAACATGGCCATATAGCTCTGGGATGCCCTTCTCTGAGAAATACTTCCTTCCTGGGACCTTCCATTGTGGTGTTCCAATGGCCACAAATTTGCGAAAGGCCTCCGAGTCCACCAGTTTATATGGCAGTAGTTGGCGGGCTATGAGTTCTGACAAGCCAGCCGCCAACCGTTGGGCAAGAGGGTTATCCGGCGTCATCATTTTTTTACGCTCAAACATTAGGCCCACGGAAGCCTGCCTTTTTGCAGAAAAATGTGAGCTTGGCGTGATGGAAGGTGGAGTGGAGGACAATTGTGAGGAGAGAGGAGAAGGAGAAGTAGAAGACGAGGCTGGACGGTGAGAGCCTGCAGTGTGGCTTTGTGTGTTCCGTTGCTCCCACTGGGCTCGGTGATGGCTGCTCATGTGCCTTCTTAAGGCGGTCGTCCCTAGGTGAGTATTGGGCTTACCGCGACTAACGCGTTGACTGCAAAGATTGCAGATGGCAACGCTATTGTCAGCAGCGGACACGTTAAAAAAAGCCCACACTGCGGAGCCATGTGCCGGTGTCCTGGGAGCGCCAGATGTGACCGTACATGGTCGATGACTCGCTCCTGATACATTTGCAGTCTGCTTTGTCCCTGCTGTGCAATGTAAGTCATTGCTGCTTCTCCTCCCTATCTGCTGGTCCATATCTCCCTCTGAACTCCCCTCCTCTTCCTCTCTTGTGGGCACCCACGTGACATCACTAGACACGTCATCATCAACGTCACCTTCCCCACCGCTATAAGTAGAGTAGGCAGCAACACCGGGGACCAACCTCCTCCTTGGGCTGATCTGGGTACTGGCGTCAGACTGCTGAGTAGCGCTTGTTGCTACCTCCTCTTCCTGATCCAATACCAAGAGTGGCTGCGCATCAGAAATGTCCTCTTGATATGGATCGGAAAATAATTCCAGTGACTCAAGCGGAAGGTATGTGGTGGTGGTGGTGGTGGTCGTGTTGTTGGTGGTAGTGTCTTTGGGGGTGCACATAGCAGAGAGTGAAGAAGAGGGTGCAGATCGAGAGGATGAGGAGGGTGCAGAAGAGTAAGGCTGAGCGAGCCACTCAACCAAGTCTGGTGCATCCTTTAAAGTAATTGAACGCACCTTCTGCAACTTCCCACTTTGGCTCAAGCCTGTTGCTCCTGCCCTACCCCTACCACCCCTGCGGAAGGGCCTGCCTCTTCCTCTGCATGTCATTTTTTAAATGACCCTGTGACAAAACTCTTAGTCCCTATACCGCTGAAGGACTGCTGCAGTATAGGGCAGCGGTCAGCAGTAGTGCACGGCAACCCTATGTATTGTGGACCGATAGCGGTCCTTACAGAACAGCAGACTGTACTGCACTCAGGCCTATGTACCGTAGCACCCTATACCAAGTTACCAGTCCTTATAAGAACTTTTGTGGACCAAGCAGGTTGTGTATTAGTGTTTAGCAGACTGTACGTCAGTCCCTATACCGCTGAAGGACTGCTGCAGTATAGGGCAGCGGTCAGCAGTGGTGCACGTCAACCCTATCTATTGTGGACCGATAGCGGTCCTTACAGAACAGCAGACTGTACCGCACTCAAGCCTATGTACCGTAGCACCCTATACCAAGTTACCAGTCCTTATAAGAACTTTTGTGGAACAAGCAGGTTGTGTGTTAGTGATTAGCAGACTGTACGTCAGTCCCTATACCAATGAAGGACTGCTGCAGTATAGGGCAGCGGTCAGCAGTAGTGCACGGCAACCCTATGTATTGTGGACCGATAGCGGTCCTTACAGAACAGCAGACTGTACCGCACTCAAGCCTATGTACCGTAGCACCCTATACCAAGTTACCAGTCCTTATAAGAACTTTTGTGGAACAAGCAGGTTGTGTGTTAGTGATTAGCAGACTGTACGTCAGTCCCTATACCAATGAAGGACTGCTGCAGTATAGGGCAGCGGTCAGCAGTAGTGCACGGCAACCCTATGTATTGTGGACCGATAGCGGTCCTTACAGAACAGCAGACTGTAACGCACTCAGGCCTATGTACCGTAGCACCCTATACCAAGTTACCAGTCCTTATAAGAACTTTTGTGGACCAAGCAGGTTGTGTGTTAGTGATTAGCAGACTGTACGTCAGTCCCTATACCAATGAAGGACTGCTGCAGTATAGGGCAGCGGTCAGCAGTAGTGCACGGCAACCCTATGTATTGTGGACCGATAGCGGTCCTTACAGAACAGCAGACTGTAACGCACTCAGGCCTATGTACCGTAGCACCCTATACCAAGTTACCAGTCCTTATAAGAACTTTTGTGGACCAAGCAGGTTGTGTGTTAGTGATTAGCAGACTGTACGTCAGTCCCTATACCAATGAAGGACTGCTGCAGTATAGGGCAGCGGTCAGCAGTAGTGCACGGCAACCCTATGTATTGTGGACCGATAGCGGTCCTTACAGAACAGCAGACTGTACTGCACTCAGGCCTATGTACCGTAGCACCCTATACCAAGTTACCAGTCCTTATAAAAACTTTTGTGGACCAAGCAGGTTGTGTGTTAGTGTTTAGCAGACTGTGCGTCAGTCCCTATACCGCTGAAGGACTGCTGCAGTATAGGGCAGCGGTCAGCAGTAGTGCACGGCAACCCTATGTATTGTGGACCGATAGCGGTCCTTACAGAACAGCAGACTGTAACGCACTCAGGCCTATGTACCGTAGCACCCTATACCAAGTTACCAGTCCTTATAAGAACTTTTGTGGACCAAGCAGGTTGTGTGTTAGTGATTAGCAGACTGTACGTCAGTCCCTATACCAATGAAGGACTGCTGCAGTATAGGGCAGCGGTCAGCAGTAGTGCACGGCAACCCTATGTATTGTGGACCGATAGCGGTCCTTACAGAACAGCAGACTGTAACGCACTCAGGCCTATGTACCGTAGCACCCTATACCAAGTTACCAGTCCTTATAAAAACTTTTGTGGACCAAGCAGGTTGTGTGTTAGTGTTTAGCAGACTGTGCGTCAGTCCCTATACCGCTGAAGGACTGCTGCAGTATAGGGCAGCGGTCAGCAGTAGTGCACGGCAACCCTATGTATTGTGGACCGATAGCGGTCCTTACAGAACAGCAGACTGTAACGCACTCAGGCCTATGTACCGTAGCACCCTATACCAAGTTACCAGTCCTTATAAGAACTTTTGTGGACCAAGCAGGTTGTGTGTTAGTGATTAGCAGACTGTACGTCAGTCCCTATACCAATGAAGGACTGCTGCAGTATAGGGCAGCGGTCAGCAGTAGTGCACGGCAACCCTATGTATTGTGGACCGATAGCGGTCCTTACAGAACAGCAGACTGTAACGCACTCAGGCCTATGTACCGTAGCACCCTATACCAAGTTACCAGTCCTTATAAGAACTTTTGTGGACCAAGCAGGTTGTGTGTTAGTGATTAGCAGACTGTACGTCAGTCCCTATACCAATGAAGGACTGCTGCAGTATAGGGCAGCGGTCAGCAGTAGTGCACGGCAACCCTATGTATTGTGGACCGATAGCGGTCCTTACAGAACAGCAGACTGTAACGCACTCAGGCCTATGTACCGTAGCACCCTATACCAAGTTACCAGTCCTTATAAGAACTTTTGTGGACCAAGCAGGTTGTGTGTTAGTGATTAGCAGACTGTACGTCAGTCCCTATACCAATGAAGGACTGCTGCAGTATAGGGCAGCGGTCAGCAGTAGTGCACGGCAACCCTATGTATTGTGGACCGATAGCGGTCCTTACAGAACAGCAGACTGTACTGCACTCAGGCCTATGTACCGTAGCACCCTATACCAAGTTACCAGTCCTTATAAAAACTTTTGTGGACCAAGCAGGTTGTGTGTTAGTGTTTAGCAGACTGTGCGTCAGTCCCTATACCGCTGAAGGACTGCTGCAGTATAGGGCAGCGGTCAGCAGTAGTGCACGGCAACCCTATGTATTGTGGACCGATAGCGGTCCTTACAGAACAGCAGACTGTAACGCACTCAGGCCTATGTACCGTAGCACCCTATACCAAGTTACCAGTCCTTATAAGAACTTTTGTGGACCAAGCAGGTTGTGTGTTAGTGATTAGCAGACTGTACGTCAGTCCCTATACCAATGAAGGACTGCTGCAGTATAGGGCAGCGGTCAGCAGTAGTGCACGGCAACCCTATGTATTGTGGACCGATAGCGGTCCTTACAGAACAGCAGACTGTACTGCACTCAGGCCTATGTACCGTAGCACCCTATACCAAGTTACCAGTCCTTATAAGAACTTTTGTGGACCAAGCAGGTTGTGTGTTAGTGATTAGCAGACTGTACGTCAGTCCCTATACCAATGAAGGACTGCTGCAGTATAGGGCAGCGGTCAGCAGTAGTGCACGGCAACCCTATGTATTGTGGACCGATAGCGGTCCTTACAGAACAGCAGACTGTACTGCACTCAGGCCTATGTACCGTAGCACCCTATACCAAGTTACCAGTCCTTATAAGAACTTTTGTGGACCAAGCAGGTTGTGTATTAGTGTTTAGCAGACTGTGCGTCAGTCCCTATACCGCTGAAGGACTGCTGCAGTATAGGGCAGCGGTCAGCAGTAGTGCACGGCAACCCTATGTATTGTGGACCGATAGCGGTCCTTACAGAACAGCAGACTGTACCGCACCCAAGCCTATGTACCGTAGCACCCTAGACAGACCAAGTTACCAGTCCTGATAAAGAGCTTTGTGGAACAAGTGAGTTGTGAATGATTAGCAGACTGCAGCAGAAGGGCAGCAGTCAAGTATAATATTCTTTCTATATTTGGAAGAAAGAATATTATACGTGTACAAGCCTATTACCGTACCACTGATACCAGTCCTGAAAAGAACCTTTGTGGAACTAATAGTAACAGCAAGTCTTTAAAATTATCCTCACTGCCTGACACACTGCTTCCTGCCTGTCCCTATACAAATTGGCAAAAAAGAGTAGGCTGGAACGATTAGCTGGAACAGCTCTTTTGTGGACCTGATAGTAACAGCTAATGATGATGATGATGATGATGATGAAGAAAGACTAATCTGGCTGAGCTGTCCCTAAAATAGCAGCATACAGCGCTCTGTCCCTTTATCTAAACTGACAAAAGAAACTCAGGCTGCTGACCTAACACCTATACCAGTCCTGAAAAGAACTTTTGTGTACCAAATAGCTAGCGTTTTCTCTGTCCCTACTCCACACAGGATCCTTTCCCTACAGTGACAGAAGAAAGAATGTAAAATGGCCACCGGATCGGGTGTATTTATAGGTTAGGGGGAATGTCCAAGTGTCCATGAGCTGTCATGTCTCAATTGGTTGTCCTGTAACACATGATAAACGTGTCACGAAAGGTTAAAGTTCTTGTATACATTAAACACGTAAGTCCGCCGGGGCGAACGACGGAAAAAGGCGTTCGAACCCGCGGACGGCGAAAGTCGGAAATTCGCCGCGAAACGACCGCCGGGCGAACCGTTCGGCCATCACTAATGGCAGTCATCAGGAACAGTGGAAGTTAAAGCAAGATCTAGAAGACCAAGAAAAAAATCAGACAGAACAGCTCGCAGGATTGTGAGAAAAGCAATTCAAAATCCACGTTTGACTGCACGATCCCTCCAGAAAGATCTGACAGACACTGGAGTTGTGGTACACTATTCCACTATAAAGAGATACTTGTACACATATGGTCTTCATAGAAGAGTCATCAGAAGAAAACCTCTTCTACGTCCTCACCACAAAAATCAGCGTTTGAACTTTGCAAATGAACATATAGATAAGCCTGAGGCATTTTGGAAACAAGTTCTGTGGACCGATGAGGTTAAAATAGAACTTTTTGGCCGGAATGAGCAAAGGTACGTTTGGAGAAGAAAGGGCACAGAATTTAATGAAAATAACCTCTGTCCAACTGTTAAGCATGGGGGTGGATCAATCATGCTTTGGGGTTGTATTGCAGCCAGTGGCACAGGGAACATTTCATGAGTAGAAGGAAAAATGGATTCAATAAAATGTCAGCAAATTTTGGATGGTAACTTGATGCCATCTGTGAAAAAGCTGAAGTTAAAGAGAGGATGGCTTCTACAAATGGATAATGATCCTAAACACACCTCAAAATCCACGGGGGATTACATCAAGAGGCATAAACTGAAGGTTTTGCCATGGCCTTCACAATCTCCTGACCTCAACATTATTGAAAATCTATGGATAGACCTTAAAAGAGCAGTGCGTGACAGACAGCCCAGAAATCTCAAAGAACTGGAACACTTTTGTAAGAAAGAATGGGCAACGATACCTCAAACAAGAATTGAAAGACTCTTTGCTGGCTACAAAAAGCATTTACAAGCTGTGACACTTGCCAAAGGTGGCAGTACTAAATATCTTTCCTTGGCTTCGTTATATGCACATTAATACACATTTTTACCTGGGGTGCCCAAACTTTAGTTTCCCACTGTAATAACAAACATGCAGGGGTCAAGTCCTGGGGAAAAAAGTGTGGGAACTCCCACCCAAGATCCACTCCCCCACCAAAAAAAAAATAAATTATACGCTCATATGCACGAACGCTTCAAAAGTGGTATTTTTCATCCAATTTTCGTATTGTGTGTATGAAGCTTAACTGTTAGTACATAAAAAAAACAATGCTCAATAAACACAAATACGGTAATTCTCTGAATAATCAGCATTCATTCAATTGTGCTTCCATGCAAATGTGAACATCATGTTCTGATCTTTATTGGGGAATTTTATTTTGTATATAGGGTGTTTATGTGGTGAGTTTACACTTTTCATTGAACAGAGTTTGGATAACACAGGGTTAAACGGAAAGGTCATAAATTAACTGCTCATTATCTGGACAGAATGCTTGGGGAGATAGTGATGTGTTCCTGCTTAGGAGATTTATGTTAGCTTGGGGGGCTGCAAACTCTGCAGGGCTCCAACACACACTCGCTGCTATTCCAACCCTTCACATATTTCCACATAAACTTCCCTCCTGGCATTAAACTTTGCCAGGTATTGTGCTCAGCTTACCATCCCAAACTGATGTTCCTCCCTCAGCTCACCTCTCTCCCTGCATGTCCTGTGAGCAGAATAGCTGATCTACCCATCACCTAGACCTGATCTACCCGCAAGCTAGCTGTGATTGACAGGTAGATCGAAGAGGAAGCTGTCATGGGGCCCCCTACTGGCAATGCCTTTATGGTCAGGTGTGCGGCACTTACTATTGTGAGCTGTGTCGGCGGCTGCTGGTGTAGCACCTGCCACACAGTTTGCATACCTCAAAGTCTTGCAGGACACGGCTGCTAATGGGAACTGAGTCCCTGTTGTGGAAAAAGTACAGGAACTCCATTCCCATGCGTTCCCGCAGGACTTGAGCCCTGCAAACATATTATACTTACCTCCACTGTGCAGCTCGTTTTGCACAGAGTGGCCCTGAACCTGGTCTTCTGGGGTCCCTCGGAGGCTGTCTCGGCTTCCCCAGTTCCTCTAGTTCATACGAGCTCCCTCGCATGGTGAGAAGTACTTGCGGGCGCGCTCCCGTGATACAGACAGCGGCTATAGCTGCTCACTGTATCACTCGGCCCCACCCCCCGGCGTGCCACGTCATTGGATGTGATTGACAGTAGCGCGAGCCAATGGCTGCGCTGCTTTCAATCCATCCACTCTAGCCAATCAGCAGCCAGGCTGAGTGGCGAAGAGGATGTCGGAGACGAGCGCGGGACTTTCAAGGGGTCAGGTAAGTAAAACGGGGGGCTGGGGGGGCCGGCACTGTAGGATGTTTTACCTTTACAACCCTTTAAGTATGAGCAAGCAGCTATTTGGGCAGGTGCCTATACAGTTTTGTCCCTAAAGTGCACAGTATATAAACTTAAAACTATTTAGAAAGTAAGATGTAAAATTCTATTTTTTGCATGCACCCTTATGCTGTATTTGGTGGAGGAAATAAAGTGCCAATCAAGCTGAGTGGGCTCAGCCAGCCCTCATAGTATACCAGAGGCCTAAAAACAGACTCATGTTCCAGTCCCATAGATAAACTGTCAAACCTAACCATTTTTGAAACATTGTATCGCACACAAAATATACCAAAAGCAAGTGAGGATCCACACATAAAGGAATATATAAAGCTACTACGCTGATGGCCCCTTCAAACAATAGTATATGTGAGTCCAAATAGAATAGAATTAAAATTCACTCCAGGGCAATGGTTGCTACCCCTCTCAATTCAAGTAACCTAATGCTTAAAAAAAAACAGCAAACACAAGAGGGTGCCTCCATGTAAGTGTACATGATTAAATAAAGGAAAAGGTTAAAAACAAAGTGCACTCACTACATTAAACAAGATGTAGAGCGTATCAAACTCCAAGGTGAAGTCAGCTGTGAAGCAACCACTATCTGCAGAGATTGGCAGGAAAGCAACTGAAATCTGTAGAATTGCACTGGGGAGTTGTTGGAGAGAACCTACTACTTAGCTGGTGGGCTGGAACACAAACATCTTGGATAGATCAGCGGCTTACCGGTACTCCTGCAGGCATCAAGTAGAATCATCTCCCCTCGGGATGCTCCAGTTCACATCAGCAATGACATCAACATATCTAATGGGGTGGGGCTACGGATTTCGGGGCATTGGGAACTGCCTCTTTTTTCAAACCAAGGGCTCCACGAGTGCTCATAATTAAAAGCAGGTATATCTTTGCAGAAACATACCCAAATCAATTTTTGTGATCACCTCACATGTAGAGCAATCACTTGTAGGGGCAAACCCAGTAGATGTTATCTGCAATTTTGTAGTTACAGCTCTAGGTGGTAACTCATCTAGAACAGGGGTCTTAAACTGGCAGCCCTACAGCTGTTGCGAAACTACAATTACCTTGAGGCATTGCAAGGATAACAGTTACAAGCATGACTCCCGCAAGCAGAGGCATGATGGGACTTGTAGTTTTGCAACAGCTGGAGGGTCGCCAATTTAAGACCTCTGCATTAGAGGGTATATCTGGGTGGAAAAAAAGAGGGGAGAGCTAAAAAAAAAAAGCAATCCCAGGGCCCTGACAGCAGGCACACTGATGGATTGCAGTGTACAACAATACCACAAAAATATATGTTTACCTCAGCATTAACCTCCAACGCATTTCGATTACAAAACACCAGTCTGTCTCAAGGAAAGGCTGAGCATGAAAACTGTTACTTAAAGTGGTTGTAAACCCACTTTGAAAAAAAAAAAAAACTAACACCTGCAAGACAAAGGCATAATGAGCTAGTATGGATAGCATACTAGCTCATTATGTAATACTCACCTGAAATCGAAGCCCTCGCTGCATTGCCATACACAGCACCATCCGGCGACATCACTCTGACGTTACTTCCGGGGATCGTGGCTCCGGTGCTGTGATTGGCATGCACGTGGCAGCCGCCGGTAACGGCACATTCACTGAAGCAAATGGCACATACGTGCCATTGCTTAAGTTTGCTTCAGTGCACATGTGGCGATGACTTTGTCCCATGCAAATACAGGGGATATCTCCTAAACCACGCAGGTTAGGAGATATCTGGGGTAGCTACAGGTAAGCCTAGCTAAAAGTGGTTTGTAATGCCGCATACACACGACCGGACTTTTCTAGGGACTAGGTGCGACGGTCTTTGCGACGGACTTTCGGCAGAGTTTTCGACAGACTTTCCGAATGAACGGACTTGGCCACACACAATCACACCAAAAGTCCGACGGAATCGAACGTGATGACGTACGACCGTACTAGAATAAGGAAGTTCATAGCCAGTAGCCAATAGCTGCCCTTTGTCGTTTTCTTGGTCCCGTGGAGTTCCGGTGGAAAAATGTAAAACATGTTCTATTTCTAAAGTCCGCCGGATTTTTGGCAAGCAAAGGTCTGATGGAGTCCACGCACGATCAAATTGTCCGATGGACTTGTTCCGTCTGACCTTTGCTGTCAAAAAGTCCGGTCGTGTGTACGCGGGGTTTACAACCACTTTGAGAGCACTTATCTTTTCCCCACGTAGCACCTGCAAAGCGCCTGAAAACTGCCTTCCATGCCATCTCAGTGTGAAAGCCCAAGTACTTTCACACTGGGATGGTGCTCTTGCGGGAGGGGGAAAAAATTCCTGCAAGCAGCATCTCTTGGGCAGTGTAGGAGCGCTGTATACAGCGCTCTTACAGCGCCCCTGCCCACTGGAATGACTGGGCAGCTCTTCTGAAGCGCCTGAAAAGCACTTTTGAAACGCTGCGACATGGGTGGTTTTAACCCTTTCTAGTGGGGGTTAAAAGCACCCTGCTAGCGACCGAAAAGTCTAAAAAACTCTAAACGCTAAAAAAGTTGGTAAAGTGCCGCTAAAACGAGCAATGCATGACCGCCGGCGCGACACGGCTGCAGTGTGAAAGCAGCCTTAGGGTGGAAAAGATATGTATTAAGACTCAAAGAAGCAACAAATCCTTTTCCTTTCTCTTAGCTAATGCAGACCATCAAGACAAGTCAGTTATACAAAAACCTGGCAGTAAGCCTGCAAGCAGAACTATACTTTTCTTTTCATTTTCTACAGTCGACGAGGCACTCTGTATGAAATGTTTATGGAATAAAAAAAAGGAATTTATAAAAACAAAAATGTAAAATAAAACTAACCAAGAAGACATTATACTTTCCCTTTAAAAAGACTATTAAAAGAATAATGATATAAATTTGTAAGCGTAGGCCTTATGCCTGCCTCATAGTGTGCTATTTATCTTACAGAGAGGCCTCTGGTGAAGATAAACAGCTGGAGCATGCGGGGAGAAGCAGACTCAGTTCACACTCTCAATACACATTTTCCTGACATGATGTAATGTGGGAACACAGCGATGCTCGCGCTGGGACACAGAGAAGGAGATTGAGTTTGTCTCCGCAGTGTTTAGTTGCAAGTTTGATTTCTCTCAAGATTCGGGATTCCGGCTCTGGGTGAAGTGATTCACACCCTCAGGGCTGTTATGAAGCCCCAAACCTCTCAATTTGTGGCCAGAAGATTGTTCTACTCAAACACTTCCCACCCCCTGTGTTCCACCCGTAGGAATACCCACAAACAAGATTTTTCTCATGATGTTAAAGTCACTGCAACATGTGGGAAAAATAACATTTGTTTTATAATTAGTTTATTTATTAGAGAGGAAAATTAGCATTGCTACTAAATTCTTTGCAAAGCTAAGAAAATTATCGAAACCTCAATAATTGCACTTCCAGTATTGCCCACGGCAATTAGACTGTTAATTTCAGTCTTCCACAGAAGATCTATCCAAGAAACAAAGGCGTATGTAACAGAGTGGTCAAAGTCCTGGTACCTGCCATGGTCCCTGATGGTAACATTCTTTCATAAAATGTGGAAAAGTACCAATAAGTTGGAATATCTTTGTTCGTGGTAACAAGGGGCTCCTTAATACCCCTGGGAATGCATAAATGGCCCAATTAGCATTGCATTAGTTGATTGCATAGGTTGCTATTGGGCTCTTTATGGCCATTCTTATTCCACTACAAAAAAATAAAGCGAGAATCTGTTTGGATTTTATAACCAGCAAACTCAAACAACCTGGAAACTTGAATAACTGCAGGTTTACTAAAAAACAAACAAAGCAATATGCAAAGTTTGGTGAAAGAAACTAATACCCAGTATACAGTATACTGATACGGAATTGATACCCAGAAGTACCAGCTGTAGTCGCCCTGACTCTTTTACAGTTAGCCCTTGTACACATGGTCGGACATTCCGACAACAAAACCCGTCGGATTTTGTGTGACAGGTTTTGTCTGAAACTTGTGTTGCATACACACGGTCGGACAAAGTTGTGGGAAAATCCGATCGTTCAGAATGTGATGACATTATTTCGTTACGACGGGACTACGTTCAGGCTAGTAGCCAATAACTTTGGTCTAGGAATTTGATCTGAGCATGCCAATCGGAATTCTCTACACATGATCGGACAAAGTCCGATCAGATCATGTTGTCGGAAAGTTTTATAGCCAAGCTCTCAAACTTGGTCCGTCGGATATTCCGACGGAAACAGTCCGATGGAGCCCACACACTGTCGGATTATCCGACAACACGGTCCGATCTGACATTTTCTATCGGAATGTCTGACCGTATGTACAAGGGCTCACAGTAAGCAGGGTGTTAGTGTGTCTCCTGGGAGTGTGGCAGAGCTATGGAGGGAACATTGGGAGAGACTGGTATACTAATAAGGGCACCCTGTTTAGGAGCTGAGGTCTGCAAACTTATTATACATGGGAGAAGTATTCCCAACTCTGTGATGCTCCCAAGGATTGGAAGTGATAAGGAAAGATGACTTAAGCTGGCCAACATTATACAATCTTCTTGTTCAATTTCCTTTAACTTCTTCAACTATGTAGTGCAGGGGCTTTTCTGATTGCATACAACTTGAAAGCAGTGCTGCCAACCTACCAGATTGAAATTTACTGACAGGACACCCAAAGTTTACTGGCTTAACCAAGTTTTTGCTGGCATCTCCAAAAGTTACAAAATTACAGTTTTAAGTGCAAATGTAAGTACTTAAGCTTCAAACAGGTGCAATATGCAATTAGCAATGTGATTTAACCACTTTCAGACCGGACCATTTTGCTGGCTTAAGACCAGACCACTTTTTGTGATTCGTCGCTTTAACTGACAATTGTGCGGTCGCGCAAAGTGACTCCCAAACAAAATTGACGACTTTTTTTTTCCCCATAAATAGAGCTTTCTTTTGGTGGTATTTGATCACCCCTGCGGTTTTTATTTTTTGCGCTATAAACAAAAATAGAGCTTCAATTTTGAAAAAAAATGCATTATTTTTTACTTTTTGTTATAATAAATAACATCAGTTTAGGCCGATACGTATTCTTCTACATATTTTTGGTAAAAAAAAATCGCAATAAGCGATTATTGATTGGTTTGCGTAAAAGTTATAGCATTTACAAAATAGGGGATAGTTTTATGGCATTTTTAATAACATTTTTTTTTTAACTAGTAATGGCGGTGATCAGCGATTTTTATTGTGACTGCGACATTATGGCAGACACGTCGGACATTTTTTACACATTTTTGGGACCATCTTCATTTATACAGCAATCAGTGCTATAAAAATGCACTGATTACTGTGTAAATGACACTGGCAGTGAAGGGGTTAACCAGGGGTGGCAGTGTAGGGGTTAAGTGTTCCTAGGGGCGTGTTACTTACTGTGGGGGGCTGGGCTTTGTGTTAGTGAACACTGATCTCTGCTCCAATCACATGGAGCAGAGATCAGCATCACTTGTTGCTAGGCAGAACGGGGAGATGCAGGTAGGTTAATTGGCTTCTGTCCAAAACTGGCTCTAGTATATGAATAGGGACCTTGGGCTGTGGGCTCCTTGAGGGTAGGGACTGATGTGAGTGTGCAATGTACAGGGATAGGGACAATTGTAGACACTCACTTAGGTTGAACTGGATGGACTGGTGTCTTTATTCAACCTTACTAACTATGTAACTATGTAATCTCCCCGTTCAGTCTCCCCGTGAGACGATCGCGGGTATGCCCGCAGCGATCGCGTTCGCGGGACCCGCGACCGGACTCACGGCACGCACGCGATGGCAGGGCGGCATTTAAAAATGGACGTACCTATACGCCAATATGCCTGTCCGTGCCATTCTGCCGACGTACATCGGCATGCGTCGGTCGGGAACTGGTTAAGGTAGATATTAAAGCAAAAAACATTTTTTTTATTTTATTTTGGATATACAGTGCATCCGGAAAGTATTCATAGCGCTTCACTTTTTCCACATTTTGTTATGTTACAGATTTATTTCAAAATGGATTACATTCATTATTTTCCTTAAAATTCTACAAACAATACCTGACAACATGAAAGAAGTTTGTTTGAAATCTTTGCAAATGTATTAAAAATAAAAAACAAAAAGAAAATCACATGTACAAATGTATTTACAGCCTTTGCTCAATATGTTGTTGAAGCACTATTGACACCAATTACAGCCTCAAGTCTTTTTGAGTATGATGCTACTAGCTTGGCACATCTATTTTTAGCAAGTGTCTCCCATTTTCCTTTGTAGGACCTCTCAAGCTCCATCAGGTTGGCTGGGGAACGTCGGTGCACAGCTATTTTTAGATCTCTCCAGAGATGTTCAATCAGGTTCAAGTCTGGGCTCTGGCTGGACCACTCAAGGACATTCACAGAGCTGTCCCGTAGCCATTTCTTTGTTATCTTGGCTGTGTGCTTAGGGTCATTGTCTTGTTGGAAGATGAACTTTCGCCCCAGTCTGAGCTCCAAAGCAAATTTTAATCAAGAATGTCTCTGTACATTGTTGTACATTCATCTTTTCCTAAATTGTGTCTAGTCTCCCAGTTAATGCCGCTAAAAAACATCCCCACAGCATGATGCTGCCACCACCATGCTTCACTGTAGGAATGGTATTGGCCAGGTGATGAACAGTGCTTTGTTTCCTCCAGACATGACGCTTGTCCTTCAGGCCAAAGAGTTCAAGCTTTGTTTCATTAGACCAAAGAATTTTGTTTCTCATGGTTTGAGAGACCTTCAGGTGCCTTTTGGCAAAGTCCAGGCGGGCTGTCAAGTGCCTTTTTACTGAGGAGTGGCTTCAGTCTGGCCACTCTACCATACAGGCCTGATTGGTGGAGTTCTGCAGAGATGTTTGTTCTTCTGGAAGGTCCTCCTCTCTCCACAGAGAAATGCTGGAGCTTTATCAGAGTGACTATCGGGTTCTTGGTCACTTCCCTGACTAAGGCCCTTCTCCCTGATCGCTCAGTTTGGCAGGTCCGCTCTAGGAAGAGTCCTGGTGATTCCAAAACTTCTTTCATGTACCCTTCCCCAGATCTGTGCCTCAATACAATCCTGTCTCAGAGGTCTACAGTCAATTCCTTGGACTTTAGGGCTTGGTTGGTGCTCTGGCATGCACTGTTAACTGTGGCACCTTATATAGACAGGTGTGTGGCTTTCCAAATTATGTCCAATCAACTGACTTTACCACAGGTAGACTCCAATCAAGTTGTAGAAACATGTCAAGGATGAGTAGTGGAAATAGTTTGCACCTGAGCTCAATATTGAGTGTTATGGCAAAGGCTGTGAATACTTATGTACGTGTTTTCCCTTTTTATGTACATTTTTTTAATTTTTGAATACATTTGCAAATATTTCAAACAAACTTCTTTCACGTTGTCATTATAGGGTATTGTTTGTAGAATTTTGAGGAAAATAATGAATTCAATCCATTCTGGAATAAGGCTGTAACATAACAAAATGTGGAAAAAGTGATGTATAAACTTTCTAGATGCACTGTAGTAAGTAAGAAGCTCGAAGACAGGGCTCAGGAGGGCAAGAAATTAAACTCGGCAGGCACATACACATGAATTTGAGTCTCACAGTGGCACTGACAGCAGTGTGCAACAGCACAGATGATGATGACACCTCACCAACACCACAGGTCCCCTCCTGAGTCACAGTGACATTCTCTCTCCATGCCAGGTGGTCCCTTCAGTCCACTATATTCCAAACAGCACTGACAGTCTTGCTCTTGTGTAGCCCTGCTCCCACCCCGCAGAGCCACACACAAGGCTCTAGCAGCTCCGCTTGGCTCCCCTGCACCATGACATCACACAACACAATCAGGCACCATCTCCGCCAGACCCGCCCCCCCCACCTGCACTGCCCAAACACACTGTAGCAGGCATTCAGATAGGTTTGGCCATTTCCAGACCGAGCGTCACAGCCGTATTTTTTTTACTGACAACCTTGTCCTGTCACTGGCAGGAGAAAAGTGCCTGTTTTTTAGTGGCTACCAGTTACAGTTGGCAACACTGCTTGAAAGCATATAGGTTTGACCTCATATTATATGGTTTTGGTTAATCTAAAGGAAAATAGTACAAGAAAATTGTATAATGTATGACCAGCCTTACAAATAATGTGCTGGTGTTCTGCGCCAAAATGAAAGCTACTGAATGTCTGCTCCTGTGTATGGCATTTTTTCGCTGAAAATGTTTCATTGATCTTATGTGTTAGATACTGTGCCTATCATCAGTGCCCAGTATATTTCTAGACAAAACTTTGTGATTGTGGAAGTAACAAAACTCATCCAGTAGGGAAAGAAAGTCCTAAAGGTTGCATGACCCCATGATTAAGCCCTGGGGGCAGAATGAATCGTGTGGGGGGCATGGCCTGATTGGAGACCAGGTTAAGGCTGTGATGTGCTGTGATATGTGGCTTTCAGGACTTTCTTTCCCTACTGGATGTTTTGAGCTGGGATGAGCTTTGTCTTTGTCAGAACTCTTAGTGGTTTGTCATGTAAGAGGACCTAGTGGAGCCTTGAGCAGCACCTGTAAATTTTGTAGTGGGTTACATTATTCAAACTCATGTCAGATGTTTTTTGCTGTTTCAATCTCTCAGTTTGTCCTCGTGAACATTATCACTGAAACAATAGGTGATCGGAAGTCCAACATTTCACAATTGTCACTGGAAAATAAGGGCAAATCTTCCAATAGGGACAATTTTAGGAGAAGCTTGACCAAGATACTGGAGAGACTGGTAGTGTGGTGTAAAGATAATGCTTTCAACAAACACTACATGCAGGGCAGGACTTACCATTGGGCTTGACTGGGCTCAAGCCCATGGGCACCACCCAATAGGGGCCCCTCCGAGATACATAGCCGAGTGTACTCGGCTCAGCTTTGCTCACAGTCACGCCCAGTCCCAACCTATGATGGACATAACATAGGGACTGGGCGTAACTGTGAGCCGAGCCCAGCACACTACTTTTGGCTCTGCTCAGGACTGCGAGAGGACCCGAGAGCCACCGAGAGGACCTGAGAGCCGCCGAGAGGACCCGAGAGCCGCTGAGAGGACCCCGAGCCGCCGAGAGGACCCGAGAGCTGCCGAGAGGACCCAAGAGCTGCCGAGATACACAGGACTCTGTATCTCGGCTGCGCCATTTTTAAACTTCAAGACTGCAATAACAAGGCTGCAAATGACACTGGGGCAAGGCTGTAAATGACAAGGCTACACTGACAAGGCTGCAAATGACACTGACAAGGCTGCAGATGGATGGGCAAGGCTGCAGATGGATGGGCAAGGCTGCATTGATGGGCATTTAAATGTAAGTTTTACTCCTTAAATTTCCCTCCTAAAAGTTTTTTTCCTTAAAATTCCCACCTAAAATCGGGGTGCATGTTATATGCCGGCTCGTGTTATACACTGATAAATACGATAATGTCTAGAAGGTAAGGCCCGAAAGTGACTCAAGCCCAGGGGCCCCCGCCACCCTAAGTCCTGCCCTGACTACATGACACATCTGAATTTACATGATCACAAAATGGATGACTCCAAAAGACTTGATCTGACCATGTGACCTAGAGCTGCTGGGGTCTCATATAACATGAGTGTCTATATACCCACCACAAGTATTGTTTTTTTTTTTTAACTAAGAGCGATAATAGGCTACCATCTGTAAAGTTCTTTCTCAAAAGAGGTCTTTTAAAGTTCCTTCTAAGGTCAGTGCCAAAATCTTACAATGAGCATGTAATATTTGTGAGTTCTTTAAAATAGATAGATAAATAATTGTTCTCATTTGGCTTTGTGGGTTACTCACAATTTGAGATGCTACATGTATTAAAAGTTCAAAACAGAAATAAAAGTTCAAAATAGTATATCCAAAGTCATCTCGGTTTACGTTATTCTCATGCTTTCAGATACTGGTGAGTAGAAAAACCGAACGCATTAATTCTAGAACTTTTCAATGATCCTTGCACGGATTAATTATAAAGTCACTTCACTGTACAAGTGAATGGTCTAATCCTATTTATGTAAGTTGAGTTGACCTATTTCCCAGGCCTTAGGGAGCTCCCTCACCAAGTGTTAAAAAGAGGGACATCTAAAAGAGAACTTGTCATTGTTCTGTGATGGGGCATGCACCACACAATGGCATGTACGTCAGAGCCCAGCCAGCTAACTCCAAGGGCTTGTATTGAAACACATCTATAGAAAAGCTACATGAATCAAGTCTGCTTTGAAAAACAAGCCATGTCCTTACAGCTTTGGTCAGTCCTTCCCTATTGACAGGTGTCTTCTGCCCCCCTTTTAGGTTCCCATCACAGGCAGCTTTATGCTTCTGATGAATTGCTTCTTATTTAAATATGAATGGTCATCCCAGCTTGCAAGCAGCCTGTTTAGCTTGGGATTTGTTAAACAGACTCCACACATCTCGCTCTCTTCCATGGTCCATTTTTCTTCCAGAAAGGGGAAGAAGTTAACAGGGTTGAAGTTAAAAAAAAAATAGAAAAAGCATTCCTTGCTTTGACAACCCTATCTTTTCTTTTACTGTGTCCTGGAAAATGGGGGGAGGAGAGAGCAAGCAGGGTGTGATATCAGCTTATTGTTCAAGATTTACTACTTCGATGTCCAAAGGGGCAAGAGACATAGATTTTCTTGTTAGAAAACCATCACTTTAGGAGGAATGTGAGGATGTTTTTTTGTGGGTTTTACATTGTAAAGCATTAGCATCATTGCAATAGTAAAGTAGAAAAGATACCTATATAAAAAAGGTTATTTCAAAAGCTGACATATAAAAACTGTGGTGAACTTTTTTAAAATAGGTATCTATTTTTGTTTGCTTTTCCCAAAAAATACCAGAAAATACAAATCCAAGAAGGCAACAAAATAGACAATTGTGAATACAACTCACAGACATTAGACATGGGCGCCGTCAATAAATTTGTGTCGTTCTGTTCCGTTATGGTTCGTATTAAAATTAATTTGTATTTCATATTTCGTGTCCGAAATTCCATTTCAATTCGTACGAAATACGAATTGTCGTTAGGTTCGTTAACTTGTACGAACGTTTGTTACGATGAATTTAACGGCAAAAATATACCTCAATATGACAGTCGATGCTGATGGAAGTTTGAAGAATTTCCTATCCGAAATACGAATTTTCGTTAGATGAGGGGCTCCCACCATCCCTGTGCTGACTTCCTCCTTCGGATTCGTAAACAAAAGTTCGTATTTCGTACAGAATTCGAATGCATGGCAATTCGTATTTCGGATCCTCCCAAACGTACGAATTTAGGGAAATTCGTACGAATTTGAGATTCGTACGAAACGAATCGCACATGTCTAACAGACATGTGTACACTTTCTACACACAACAAAGAGCATACAAGAGGTAATACATTGAGAGACAAAGTAGAGCAGTACAGGGTAAGAATGTCAAGTAAATAAATATTATCGGAAAAAGGCAAAGGGGATCCTCAGTTGATTCTCAGTTATGGGCTAGCTTGGTGTAGCCACAGCTCCCAAATTTTAGATGGTCAGGGTCTAACCTTGAAGATGATCTTATGTAAGGTCTCATTAGCCGATTTGATAAACTTTTGGGTCGTAGGCTAAAGTGAAGCCTTACAGAAAAGAAATATAGATTTACTGGCATAGAAAAGCAACAGAATAAAGAGTCCTACTGGCAGAACTAATTAAAAATTATTTCAAGGCACCCAGCAGAAGCACTTCCAGTGTCAGGGGCCGAGAGGCCAAATTTTTCTTGCATGAGAGGATGTACATCAGCCCAAATTTTTTTTATCAAAACTAATGTAGAATAAAGGTGGAATAAATCCCTTACGTCAGCCTCACAATGCAGGCAACTGACATGGTCAGAGGGACCCATGCAATGACTTGTGGCCAGAGTGTAATAAAGGCAATGAATCTGTGGTAAACTTTAGGTACTGCAAAAATTGTGTTGACAACAAGAATCCATGACGCACACACAGACTTAAGGGGGTTATTTTACCAGTCATTTGGACCAAGCAAAAGCTGGAAGCAAAATGTTAAGAAGCTTCCCAGTAGTTCCAGCTGCTCAAAGAAAGTGTTTAGGGAGTAGAATTGATCCCTAGGGCATTTCAAATCAGGGATATAACCCTCAGGACTAGGGATGAGCCGAACACCCCCCGGTTTGGTTCGCACCAGAACTTTCGAACGGACCCCAAATTCGTACGAACTTTAGAAACCCCATTGAAGTCTATGGGACTCGAACGTTCGAAGTTAAAAGTGCTAATTTTAACGGCTAATATGCAAGATACTGTCCTAAAAAGGGTTTGGGGACCTGGCTCCTGCCCCAGGGGACATGGGCCAATGCCTAAAATGTTTTTAAAAATTGCCGTTTTGGCGGGAGCACTGATTTTAATGACGATTAAAGTGAAAAAGAAAAGTGAAATATTCCTTTAAATATGGTGCCTGGGGGGTGTCTGTAGTATGCCTGTGAAGTGCCACGTGTTTCCCGTGTTTAGAACAGTCCCTGCACAAAATGACATTAAACGGAAATAACATAATTGAAAACTGCTTGCGGTTTTAATGTTATATCTGGTTCCTGCAATATGGTTGAAAATCATTGAGAAAAATGGCATGGGTAGCCCTCCCTGCCCATTACCAGCCCCTTTGGGTCTTGTACGCATATTAAGGGGAACCCCGTACCCATATTAAAAAAAGGAAATGTGTGTGGCCCCCAGGCCCTATATACTCAGAACAGCAGTATACAGGCGGTGCAAACAAGACAGGGACTGTGTAGGTTTGTTGTGTTAACTTGAATCTGTTTGTAATTTTCAACTGGTACATTTTTAAAGTGTAGCTCCAGTCAAAAAAACTATTTTTAAGCTTTTTGGAAAACATAGGGAAGGGTTATCACCCCTGTATAATTTGTTTTGTCGTCCATCTTTTTTCATCTCACTTGCTGTTGTCTCCTTCCGTTTGCAAGTAGGAGATGTTTGTAAGTTGGATGTTTGAAAGTAGGGGCCTGCCCTATATGCTCTGCAGAACTGGCGGAACAAGGTGTTGGTTTTGCCACAACATTGTAAGCCCTGAAAGTGACTCTTGGTGGGCGCTGGAGCGCCCTGCTGTGAACTTTATATCAAGAATTGTAATTACATGCCATTGTTGAACAGTGGTAGAAAAATTGACCTTTGGTGGTTGTGGTGCTGGTGCCACAACACTATAAGTCCTCACAGTTACTCTGGGTGGGCACAGGAACGGGCCCGCCTGTGAAATATTATATCAAGAATTGTAATTACATGTCCCTGTTAAACAGGGGCAGAAAAATTGGGCCTTAGGCACTGGTGCTGGTGCCACGACACTGCAACCTCTCCCATATACTCTAGTTTTATTGCAGGAATTAGCCCTGCTGCAAAGCATTGCATCAAAAATTGTAATTAAACGCCCCTGTTAAACGGGGGCAGAAAAATTGGGCCTTAGGCACTGGTGCTGGTGCCACCACACTGCAACCTCTCCCATATACTCTAGTTTTATTGCAGGAATTAGCCCTGCTGCAAAGCATTGCATCAAAAATTGTAATTAAACGCCCCTGTTAAACAGGGGCAGAAAAATTGGGCTTTAGGCACTGGTGCTGGTGCCACCACACTGTAACCTCTCCCATATACTCTAGTTTTATTGCAGGAATTAGCCCTGCTGCAAAGCATTGCATCAAAAATTGTACTTAAACGCCGCTGTTAAACAGGGGCAGAAAAATTGGGCCTTAGGCACTGGTGCTGGTGCCACCACACTGCAACCTCTCCCATATACTCTAGTTTTATTGCAGGAATTAGCCCTGCTGCAAAGCATTGCATCAAAAATTGTCTTTAAACGCCCCTGTTAAACAGGGGCAGAAAAATTGGGCCTTAGGCGCTGGTGCCACCACACTGCAACCTCTCCCATATACTCTATTTTTATTGCAGGAATTAGCCCTGCTGCAAAGCATTGCATCAAAAATTTTAATTAAACGCCCCTGTTAAACAGGGGCAGAAAAATTGGGCTGATGGCATCACCCAGAACCAGAAATGTTCTTCCAACATATCAGCGGAGGAGGAAGAGGATAGACAATCAACATAACAGGACAGTCACTCAGCATCAGCATAGGCAGTCTTGAAGGGATGTGATATTTAAAAAAAAATTCATTCGGTTACATCAGCTTCAGGTGCTTGGTAGCTGTGGGTGATCCAAGACTGATTCATCTTGATGAAGGTCAGTCGATCAACTGATTCGGTGGACAGGCGCACCCTGTGATCGGTAACAAAGCCACCAGCAGCACTGAAGGTGCGTTCCGAAAGAACGCTGGATGCAGGACAGGCCAGTAGCTCAATTGCATACTGTGCAAGCTCTGGCGAGTGATCCATCCTCAAGACCCAGTAAGCCAGAGGATTTTCGGTGGGAAAGGTGTCCAAGTCTGACCTTGCCCCTAGGTATTCCTGCACCATGTAAATCAGACGCTGGCGATGGTTGCTGGAACCGATCATACCTTGGGGCTGCGGACTACAAAATTGTCTGAAAGCATCAGTCAGACGGCCACCTTCTCCACCGCTCCTTCTGACCGATGCCTCAGCAACACGTTGTCCAGGACCAGGAGTTTGTAACCTCCCAGTCTCTGGGAACGCGTTGCACAGACCTTTCTGCAAGGCCTCCGGAGATGTCTCATCCTCTGCTCCCTCTGCGATGGCAAGATAAGGTCGGCAACCTTACCCTTGTACCGTGGATCAAGGAGAGTGGCCAGCCAGTAATGGTCCCTCTCCTTAATCCGAAGAATACGAGGATCCTTCCGCAGGCTTTGCAGGATCAGGGAGGCCATGCAGCGTAGGTTAGCTGAGGCATTCGGTCTGGAGTCCTCTGGGTCACTAAGGGCAACATGATCTGCAGCTACCTCCTCCCAGCCACGTGTTTCTTGGGACTGTAAATCATCCCTACAAGACTGCTGCTGCTGATGCTGAGTGCCAGCCTCCACCTCCATGCTGACACAATCATCCTCCTCCTCCTCTTCCTCCTCCTCATCCTCTTCCTGTGTGATGGGTGGCACAGCAGGAACACTGTCTGGATAAAGGGGGCCTTGAGAGGCAAGGAAGTCCTCCTCTTCCTGCCTCTGTTCTGCCTCAAGTGCCCTGTCCATTATTCCACGCAGCGTATGCTCCAAGAGGTGGACAAGAGGTACAGTGTCACTGATGCATGCACTGTCACTGCTCACCATCCTTGTGGCCTCCTCAAACAGTGACAGGACAGTGCATGCATCCCTGATCATGCCCCACTGGCATGGTGAGAAAAAACTGAGCTCCCCTGACCCTGTCGTGGTGCCGTAGTTGCACAGGTACTCATTGATGGCCCTCTGCTGCGTGTGCAGCTGCTGCAGCATGGCCAACGTTGAGTTCCACCTGGTGGGCATGTCACATATAAGGCGGTTCTTGGGCAGGTTCAACTCCTTTTGGAGCTCAGCCAGCCGAGCACAGGCATTAAATGATCGGCGGAAATGCACACAGACTTTCCTGGCCTGCTTCAGGACATCCTGTAAGCCGGGGTACCTGCACAAGAACCGCTGCACCACCAGGTTAAGGACGTGAGCTACACAGGGCACATGGGTCAGTTGTCCCTGTCAGAGGGCAGAGAGGAGGTTGCTGCCATTGTCACAAACCACCATTCCTGGCTTAAGCTGGCGTGGCGTCAACCACCTCTCGGCCTGCCCCTGCAGAGCTGACAAAACATCCGCCCCAGTTTGGCTCCTGTCCCCCAAACAAACCAGTGCAAGCACAGCATGGCATCGTTTTGCCTGCGTACTTGCGTAGCCCCTGGAACGCCTACGGAGCACCGCTGGTTCTGAGGACAGAGCACTGGAAGAGGCCATGGAGGAAGGAAAAGAGGAGGGGGTGGAGGAGAGAGGTGTGTCACAACCAATAGTAGCCATTTGGAGGCGTGGTGGCGGAGCAACCTCCAACACTACTGCACCTTGTCCTGCATCCTTCCCAGCTGCCAGAAGAGTGACCCAATGGGCCGTGAAAGACAGGTAACGTCCCTGTCCATGCCTAGTGGACCATGAGTCAGCGGTAATATGCACCTTACCACTGACCGCCCTGTCCAGCGAGGCAAGGACATTGCCTTCCACATGCCGGTAGAGAGCCGGAATCGCCTTCCGTGAGAAAAAGTGGCGTTTGGGGACCTGCCACTGAGGAACCGCACATTGTACAAACTCACAAAAGGGGGCCGAGTCTACCAACTGAAAAGGCAGCAGTTGAAGTGCTAGCAATTTAGCCAAGCTAGCATTCAACCGCTGGGCATGTGGATGGCTGGGAGTGAACTTCTTTCGCCGGTCCAGCAGCTGGGGCAGGAACATTTGCCTGCTATAATCGGACGTGGGTGTACTGCTAGCAGAGTGCCCGGAAGCACTTGGCTGTGACACACCTAATTCTACACCTTCATTCCTCTCAGAGCAGGTTTCAGAGAGGACTGAAGGTCTAGTGGGGTTGGAGATGCCAGCTGATGAGGAGCAAGGAGAGGTCCGCTTTGTTCTTTGGTGTGGGTCTTTGAGGTACGCTTGCCAACGAGCTGCATGGCAGGTCAACATATGTCTGGTCAAGCATGTGGTGCCCAAGCGGCTGATGTTTTGGCCACGCGAGATACGCTTGAAACATATGTTGCAAATAGCAGCGGTGCGATCTGATGCACTCGTCTCAAAAAAGGCCCACACCAAAGAACTTTTAGAATAACGCGCAGAGGCAGCGCCCTGCACAGGCGGAGCTCTGCGGTGTGATTCAGTCGGTGTGCTGCCCCTAAGCTGGCCCCCGGAGGGCATCCTGCCTCGTTGGACATGTGCCTCCTCCTCCTCCTCCTCTCTCCTACCAGGCACCCACGTGGAGTCAGTGCCCTCATCATCCCCTCCCTCTTCATCTCTGAACACCAGAGATAAAGGGGTATACTGTAATAGAGTCACACAACACCCACTAAGCCCTGCAGATGGCTCTATTAGAGAACAGCAATAAAGGGTAGATACAGGTGTATATTGTGCTGGAGGCACAAAAAACCCACTAACTCCTGCAGATGCCTTTATTATAGAACACCAGAGATAAAGGGGTATATACAGATGTATACTGTGCTGTGCTGGAGGCACACACAACTTCCAATAACTCCTACAGATGGCAAGTGGGCTCAAATAGTGAAGAGCTATGTAGGTGGATATAGCGGTGTGTACTGGGTACAGAGCACGCAGACAGCACGCGGTGTGATTCAGTCGGTGTGCTGCCCCTAAGCTGGCCCCCGGAGGGCATCCTGCCTCGTTGGACATGTGCCTCCTCCTCCTCCTCCTCTCTCCTACCAGGCACCCACGTGGAGTCAGTGCCCTCATCATCCCCTCCCTCTTCATCGCTGTAGCAAACCTGGCAGTATGCTGCAGCTTGTGGAACATGACTGCTAGATTGCTGTCCTTCTTGAGCATCCCCTCTCTCTGCATTCACGCTACTGCCTTCCTCTAGCTGAGTGTCATCAGAGGCTACAAAACACTGGGCATCCTCCTGGAGCATGTACCCAACACTGTGCTCAAAGAGTTCACGAGACTACTCAGGAGGACGTGGTGGGTCTAGGGAAGGAGTCACTGATGATGACATTGAGAGGAGGGAAGACGATGCGTTGGCAGCTGCTTTGCTAGTACCCTGAGACTGGGTGAGAGAGGATGAGGAGGATGAAGAGGGCTTGATCATCCACTCTACCAAGTCGTTGGCATGTTGTGGCTCAACATGTCCAGCTGCCGAAAAGAAGGACAAGCGTGTCCCATGGCCACGTGCTGATGACAATGCACCGCGTCCACGACCAGCACTGTTGTCTCTAGACACAGAGCCTGCTTGCCCTCTTTTATTGGCTTGTGCCTGTCTGCCTCTCCTTGCTGGCCTTCCAGACATGGTAATGGCCTGAAGGGAGTTGGGTAAAAAAGCAGTTGGGTAGTGTATATTGTGCTAGAGGCACACAACACCCACTAACTCCTGCAGATGCCTTTATTATAGAACACCAGAGATAAAGGGGTATATACAGATGTATACTATGCTGTGCTGGAGGCACACACAACTTCCAATAACTCCTGCAGATGGCAAGTGGGCTCAAAGAGAGAAGAGCTATGTAGGTGGATATAGCAGTATGTACTGGGTACAGAGCACGCAGACAGCACGCACAAGCTTCTAACACTACTGACTGCAAGCTCTATTATAAAAGATAGATCACTAGCTATATAGGTGAGGAGAATATAGCGGTGTATACTGCGGTCAGGGCACGCAGACAACAACCACTACACAACAGCAAGATCGAAAATCGTCCGAAAACGATCGGTGTGTACTGTGTTGAAGGTACACAGAACACCCACTAACTCCTGCAGATGCCTTTATTATAGAACACCAGAGATAAAGGGGTATATACAGATGTATACTGTGCTGTGCTGGAGGCACACACAACTTCCAATAACTCCTGCAGATGGCAAGTGGTCTCAAATAGAGAACAGCTATGTAGGTGGATATAGCGGTATGTACTGGGTACAGAGCACGCAGACAGCACGCACTATCTCCTAACACTACTGACTGCAAGCTCTATTATAAAAGATAGATCACTAGCTATATAGGTGAGGTGAATATAGCGGTGTATACTGCGGTCAGGGTACGCAGACAACAACCACTACAGAAGAGCAAGATCGAAAATCGGCCGATAACGATCGGTGTGTACTGTGTTGAAGGTACACAGAACACCCACTAACTGCTTCAGACGCCAACACACTACACAAGGCCACCGCGCTGGCGGCCTTATATAGTGTGGGGCGTGTACTACACAGCCTGAGCTATGATTGGCCACAGGCATCCTGCCTGTGGCCAATCATGGCTCTCCTCGCTGCTGGCGCTGTGATTGGCCAAGCATGCGGGGTCACAGTGCATGCTTGGCCAATCATGAGCCAGCAATGCACTGCGATGACGCAGTGCAGTGTGGGCCGTGAGCGCCACACGAATTTGGCGCGAACGGCCCATAATGTTCGGAATTCGACGAACGAGCGAACAGCCGATGTTCGAGTCGAACGTATGTTCGACTCGAACACGAAGCTCATCCCTACTCAGGACTATGGAAAGCTAAATGATGGGAGTAGGAGGCTAGATCTTTGGATAATTAAAAATATAGTAACTAAAACAGAATTCAATGGGGTTGATTTACTAAAGACCAATAGACTGTTCACTTTGAAAGGGAAGTTGCACTTTGCAAAGGAATATTCTCCAGAGCTTAGTGAAGGAAGTGAAGCTCTGCTGACTTCCACCATATAATTTTGTGCAAGCAAAATATAATTTGTTGTTTTAAGCGGTTCTGTTCTCAGCTAGCCATATGTAAACAAATTACAAGCTATTGACACATTTTTAATCCATACTGGTACATAACTGGGCAGTTAATGATGTTGATTTTGACAGTTTGGAGAAGGGCATGAGGCATACTTTGGGCAATCCATTGGGGTTTGTAACTGTAGAACAGTTAAGTGCCCCTGTTTTACATGGTTTGTATGTGGCTGTGGAGATCTTACAAACACTTCAACTACTGTAGCATTGTTACATAAAAGCTTATTGCAGAGTTTAGTTCTGTCAGTATACCGGAAGACCTTTTGACCCAAGTCCACCAATAAAAGGCTCCAAAATCATAACACCGGAGTAATGGAGCCTTGAAAGAAGGAATGTTCAGTTTTTTGTATATCTGCCCTTGAGGTTTCAACATGACAAAAATTGCCAAGGCATTCAAGGTAGTAGTTAGGGCTTCTGTCATAAGAACTTTACAAAACAATCAATACTTAGGGAATGTCAACATTGCAACTGGTTGGGGTTGGAAATGAGTGGTAGTGAAGTGGAGGAGTGACCTCTTGCTTGGCAGTGGTAGGAAGGTTCTGCTCAGTGCGCAGACCTGGTAACCTGGTCTCCCATGTCTCATAAATGTCTAAATATATGACTCCTGACATGGCCCTAGGGCTGACTTTTGTGAGGAACTTGAACAATATGGTAAATGGAAGGATGGTTGCTGGTGTCGCACCTGCTACCCTCAAAACCTTTGTTTGGCATGGGAACTGACTCAACAACCCGCAGGTACTGTAGATGTTTCCACACTAGTATTTTGACATTGTTTTTACAGCAGCTAACCCATTTAATGCATTTTCAGCATATTGATTGTGCAGATTTGTGACAGGTTAACTTTAAAATGTGTTATGGCCCGACTATTGAAACGCTATGTTGGATCACAAAGGCCACAGAATATTTTCATTATTTCAGGAATGTGCATAGAGAATAAATCGTACGTCAGTTCATACACAGCAACACACAGCCATAAATCCAGTAAAAAAATTTCAGTGATATAATGTTTGGATAGAATGTCTGTGAGGGGTGTTCTACTTTCTGTAGAAGCAATTGTTTTTTTATCTAGCTAAAGATATATCCTCAGGGAAGGGCTGGCCTTCTGCGAGCTGTTTTCTGGTAATAACCAAAGCAAATCTTTCTAATGTATCATAACTCCATCAAGCATAAACTTAACTCCTTTCCTGCAAAGTGACACGTGGCTCAACATGTCCTCAAATACCACAGGGGATTATTAAACTAATTTAAAGTGCCCGACAACAGTCTGAGAATCTTCCAGGAAAGGGTGCATTAGACTCATTTAGCTGACCATTAATATATCCTAATTGTGTTCAACATTAAATTTCTTCTCTGATACACTTTGTTTTGAAAAAGTCAAGTTGCATGTTGGTCACACGTCGGGTTTCCATCTTTGTTCTAGCAAAAGAACAGACAGAGGAAGGAGTAGAGGATGAGGTATGGGAGGCTGTAGGGCGGAGCTAACAGTGGCAATGTGTAGTGCACCGCACCAAACTGTGTTTGATGGGCTGGAGGACACCGACATCCGCACTGATTGTGATATAACTCTCTCCTTGGCTCTGCAGAAGAAGACCTCCTTTCATATCAGAGCCCCATCTTTTTTCTGACAACATACAGAACAGTACAGGGGAAGCCTGTCGGATGTCTTAAGCCTGCACAGGAAGTGATCACCTATACAATGTGCTTTCAACAAAAGTGATATTTTAAAAAGAGAATTGCTGATAATTGGGAGTCTCTCCCAGGAAACCCACAGAGAAGAGATCCAGGTGAAAATAAAGGAAAAAAAAGCACCCATTCCAATATCTTCTTCTCTGAAATAGTTGGGTTCTTGCAGCCTGCCCCTTGATGAGGTGCTTGTGCCACATCATGTCATCAGTGGGCTGGCTGCAAGAACCAGGAAAAAACAGCTGGACCTCTAATGATGCTCAGCAGCACATGTACTGTAGAGCATCCCGAGGTCTCCTAGGATGTGTGGTGTGAGTATCCCAGGAGATTGTGGGCAACTGTATACAATATGTCATTTGTGCCTAGGTGAGCATTCCCTGAAAAAGGTGTAAAAACAAACCCAAACATTTTTGATTTTTCAGGACGGGGGTGGGGATAGGAAAGCGATGGAAAACGGGTAAGGTTCCTGTTAAGTATGTAGTACCTTTACCCCAACCTGAACTGCTGGTAATTAAAATAAACCTTGCATGAGAAGTATGAGAAATATGTTTTTAATGTGTATGCAAACTATATGGGTTCATGTGCAAATCTCAATTTTTCCTGTAAATGTCAGGTTGGAACAACACCTCTAATGTTTCCTATTGGTCCTCTGCTACTGAATAAGGCCGGCCATACACGGTTCAGCAGGAACCAGCTGAGATTAGAACCATTAATGATCAGGACTGATGTACTAAGTTGATCGATATATTAACTTGGGTAAAACCAGCCAGCCCAATTTACTTGCCTTTATCACATGTAGATGCTTTAGCTGCTAGCTAAAATCACTGCTGTACTCTCGCGGCGAGGGGGGATTCCTGCATCAACACTGTCTGTGTTGATGGTGTAATTAAAGTGGTGTTCCACCCACAAAAAAAATGCTTAAAATTCTTTAAAAAAATAAAATAAAAAACATTTGGAATTTTTTTTTTTTAACTCATCTCTAAATGCCTGTTGCTAGGGGGTCCCTCGTAGTCTGCCTCCTTCAGTGCCTGGGTTCCTGAAGTCAGCAGCTGCAGTATTTGTAGCTGCTGACTTTTATTTTATTTTTTTTAGGGGAAACTCCTCTTTAAGCTAATTTCTTCCCTGCAACCCATGGTTGCAAGAAATAAATTTGTATGGCCGGCCTAATAGGGAGGCTTGGGAAGATAAACTGGAGTGGTTTCGTTACATTTTCACAGAAAATGGTAATACTGTATGTGGCATTCTGTCAGTTGATCACAACTCTGGATCTACAGGTCATTTTGACATGTCGACCTCACTGATGGTGGCTTTTGCTTTTGGTCAGCTTGTACTGGCTACATTTTTGGCAGGTTTACTTTAGACCTTGCAGTAAAATAGGTCACCTATTTGATCTGGCCCCCTGCCTCTTTACAAATCGTTGCATATACAGTAGGTAGTTGAAAAATGTACCTTCAAGGAAAAAAGTTAGATTATATATATGGTATTTACCTTGTGCCTAAGCAAGGGTGACATCAAAATACTTCTGGCAAGATCCTGGGCAGTGAGAACAAGGATGTTTGTAACTCTTGAGGGAAGATGCTCTTGCACTGGACTGGCGTTTTCTTGCACGATTTGGGGTACTCATCATTCCCCTGGCATCTTGCTGGAAGGATAGTGACATTGAGTCCTGCAACATGAAAAATGTGGGTTAGGAAAGCATATCAGCTATCTTTTTCCTTCCAGATAAATTTTTCATATACTTACATGTTTGCAAGAGGAGGAGGCCAGGATCTAATAAGTGTGACTTGTATTTACTGTAAGGTCTGTTTTAACTTTTTTTATACTGAAATTACTGTGTAAGGTGATAGCATGAAGAAGATTCTTTATTTTGGAAAAGGGAGACCAAAGACACATCTGGAGGGAGGAACTGCAATGTGTTTATGGAAACTGGCGACTTCATGAAATTTGAAAAATGACCTAAACATTTTGGACGTTAAAATATTCAAGGGGGATATAGTATGAGAATAATGTTATGTTTTTAGTTAATTCTCTTCTGTGGATCTTCTTTCTGCATCAGTAATGGAACAAATGACAAATAAAGCACGAAAAGGAAAATGCTCTTATAAAACTGTTATTAAACCTATGTAATATTTGGTGATTTTCACATTTTTTAAATATACTCTTTATTAAGTATTTGAAATTAAGGAACAAAACAAAGCCTATTGGGCAAACCCAATAATATTAGGCAATTTATATGCACTATATTACCAAAAGTATTGGGACATCTGCCTTTACACACACATGAACTTTAATAGCATCAGTCTTAGTCCGTAGGGTTCAATATTGAGTTGGCCCACCTTTTGCAGTTATAACAGCTTCAACTCTTCTGGGAAGGCTGTCCACAAGGTTTAGGAGTGTGCCTATGGGAATGTTTGACCATTCTTCCAGAAGCACATTTGTGAGAGCAGGCACTGATGTTGGATGAGAATGCCTGGCTCGCAGTCTCCGCTATAATTTATCCCAAAGGTGTTCTATCGGGTTGAGTTTAGGACTCTGTACAGGCCAGTCAAGTTCCTCCACCCCAAACTCGCTCATCCATGTCTTTATGTAGAATAGAAATGCCCTGTGTGTAATGGATAGCTTGAATTACAACTCCAATTCCATGATGCTTTGTATAATCGACATAAAAACAGAATGCAGTCACAGTGGTGTAGTGGTTAGCACTTTCACCTAGCAGCAATAGGGTTGCTGGTTCAAATCCCAACCACGACACTATCTGCCTAGAGTTTGCATGTTCTCCCTGTGCCTGCATACTCCGGTTTCCTTCCACACTCCAAAGACATGCTGATAGGTTAATTAGACCCTGTCCAAAAAAAATAAAAAATTGGCCATAGTATGTGTATGTCAATGCTGTATGTGTTGTAACTGTGTCGGGGCCCTACAGGTTAAAGGACCTCGTAAAAGCTGCAGATGGATACCAGTGGCAAGAAAGCACCCTGAGGCAATTCAGTTTGCATAGGTAGCACTATACAAGTCATTCATTCATAACAAATCTCATAAACCCATATTTTATACACAATAGAAAATAAAAAAACATATCAAGTGTTTAAACTGAGAAAATGTACCATTTTGAGAAAAAACAAAAAGGTAATGTTGAAATTTATGGCAGCAACATGTCTCAAAAAAGTTGTGACAGGGCCACATTTAGCACAGTGTAGCAGCCCCTCTTCTTTGAACAACACTCTGTTAACGATTTGGAACTGAGAAGACCAGTTGCTGGAGTTTAGAGAGAGTAATGTTATCCTATTCTGGCATGATATAGGATTTTAACTTCTCAATATTTCCAATTGGTGAAAGGTCTGGACTGCAGACTCTTCTACTATGTAGCCATGTTGTTGTCATAGATGCAGTATGCGGTTTAGCATTGTCTTGCTGAAATATTCAAGGCCTTCCCTGAAAAAGATTTCCTCTGTATGGAAGCATATGCTGCTTTAAAATCTGGATATATCTTTCAGCACTGATGGTACCTTTCCAGATTTGCAAGCTGCCCATTCCATACGTACTAATTTACCACCATACCATGAGAGATATAGGTTTTTGAATAGTGCGCTGATAGCAAGCCAGAATGTCCCTCTCCTCTTTACACATTCTTTTGGCTCCCATGGTTGCCAAAAGAATGTCATATTTTCATTCATCTGAACACAGAACAGTTTTCCACTTTGCAGCAAACCATTTTCAATGAGCTTTGGCCCAGGGAAGATGGCTGAGTTTCTGAATCATGTTCAGATATGGCTTCTTTGCATGATAGAACTTTACCTTACATTTTTGCATGGAACAGCAAGCTGTGTTCACAGGCCATGATTTTTCGAGCCCATGCAGTGATGCCAAACACAGAATCATGCCTGTTTTTCATGCAGTGCCATCTGAGGGCCCGAAGGTCGCAGGCATCCAATATTGTATTTTGACCTTGTCCCTTGCACACAGAGATTTCAAACATTTTGGTGATGCTTTGGGGCTGTTTCTCTGCTAAAGGTACAGACTGACTTTGCCGCATTGAGGGGCCAATGGACAGGGTCATGTATTGTAAAATCTTGGATGAGAACCTTCTTCCCGCAGCCAGAACACTGAAGATGGGTCGTAGATGGGTCTTCCAGCATGACAACGACCCAAAACATACCACCAAGGCAACAAAGGAGTGGATCAAGGAGAAGCACATTAAGGTCATGGAGTGGCCTAGTCAGTCTCCAGACCTTAATTCTATACAAAATTTATGGAGAGAGTTGAAACTTCGAGTTGCCAAGAAACAGCCAAGAAACCTTAAGGATTTAGAGAAGATCTGTAAAGGAGAGTGGACCAAAATCCCTTCTGAGATGTGTGCAAACTTGGTCACCAACTACAAGAAACATCTTACCTCTGTGCTTGCCAACAAGGATTTCTCCACCAAGTACAAAGGCATGTTTTGCTTGGAGATTAAATACTTATTTTACTCACTGAACTGCAATTTAATTTATAGCATTTGTTTTATGTGGGGTTTTTTTTCTGGATTTTTGGTTGATATTCTGTCTCTATCATTTAAAATACACCTATGATAAAGAATTATAGACTTGTAAATTATTTCCTTGTAAATGGGCAAATTTACAAAATCTGCAGGGGATTAAATAATTTTTTCCCCACTGTATATATATATATAATTACATCAGTGGGACTGTTTTACCTGCCAGCATAAAGCTGCAACTTTTGTTATTTCAGCAACTCCTGTCAAATAGTACAGCCAGATCCTTGATCTCCTTCACTGCTAATACTTTTCCAGTTTGCTCCAGTCAGTGGCAAGTCCCTCTGTCAGAATACAATATCCCCACTAGGGAGATTCCTTAATCTACCTTGTTGGTGTGGCTGAACAAAAAAAAAAAAAACAACAACCTATCTATGGGCCAACTTCAGATCACCAGATTCCTGCCTAATGCCGCATACACACTGTCGAACTTGCCAACGGGATGACTTTGAACTAGAAAAATTAGAACATGTTCTATATCTAAGGCTGCATTCACACCTGAGCGTAGCGTTTTCAAGCAGAAAATCGTGCGAATTTACTGCGATTTTGCTGCGTTTTTTGCCACGTTTACCGCGATTTCGCTGCGTTTTTTACCGCGATTTTGTGCAGGGCAAAAGGTCACCAATGTTAAAAGAAGAAAAACGCCCAAATCTGCTTGATTCGAGCGACAAAAAAGGGTCCGGAACTTGTTTGAGCTTCAGGCGTTCGGCTTCAGGCGACATGGAGTGGAGATGTGAACCCTCTCCATTGAGAATAATAGATTTTTTCCCAGCTAGCATTTTGTAGCTTCAGGCTTCAAGCTACAAAACGCTCAGGTGTGAATGGGGTCTAAGTCTGTAGGAAATTCCGACAGAAAAAGTCCGATGGGGCATACACACGGTTGGAATATCCGACCAAAAGCTCCCATATGACTTTTTCTGTCGGAAATTCCGACCGTGTGTACGCTGCATTAGAGTATTGGAATAGACTGACGCAGTACTAAGAGCCTGAATTTAAAAAAACTAAAGTCTTGAGCAGGTGGTTTCTGTTCGTTGTATGCATCTAAAATTGTTATTTTTAATTTTGACTACAGTGGACCTTTATTAAAAAAAAAAAAAAAAAAAAGAAGAAGAAACATCTTGTAATAAAAATGTTGTTTCATTTACTTGTTCTTTTACACCAGATGTTGTAATGGCTGTAAGATGTGAACTGCTTTCCCAGAGGAATTAAACAAACAGTTCTTGAGAGTGGCTTCAAATAAAGATCAAATGCCAAAATTGTGTTTGAGTTTTGTGTCCAAAGCATTGCACTTACCAGACCTCTTGATTTGTTGCCGGACAGAAATGTTGCTGGATGGAAAAAATACCTGAGGAGAAGACGAGGACTGTTTTATGGAAATCTCCCATGATTTGTTAACTTTAAAGATGGAGTTTTGGCAAGTAGAGGAAGGGGGTCCATTGGGCTACTATTGTTTTGATAAACAGGTGCCAGAAGCTGAAGCCACATGGCAATGCCTTGTCACCTGGCACCAAAACATGTCTTTCATGCTACTGACCCACAGAGTATTTTTTTTAAATTAAGAATACATAATTTAAAAAAAAAATTTTAAACCAGGGTTTGGTGTCACTTTAACTGCAGACCACATGTACCTGTCATAAAATTCAGAATGATACTAAAACCATCCCAAACTGTCAAACGTCCAAAATCCATCAGCACTGGACCTTGGGCCACATTTGTGTGTTGCATTCCTGCATTGTGCCAGAAAGTACTATACATTTTGGTGAGGCCTGATGCTCATGTACTTCTTCTGTGCAATTTTCTGGCATAGGGGAGCATCCAATACAGACCCTGCCCCCTCTGACATCCAAGGAAGACAGGGTCTTATTTAGTTAGGTTGAATACAGACACCAGTCCATCCAGTGTGAGTGTCTACAATTGTCCCTATCCCTGTACATTGCACACTCACATCAGTCCCTACCCTCAAGGAGCCCACAATCCAAGGTCCCCATTCATATACTAGGGTCAATTTTGGACAGAAGCCAATTAACCTACCTGCATGTCTTTGGATTTTGGGAGGAAACTGGAGTACCTGGAGGAAACCCACGCAGGCACAGAGAGAACATGCAAACTCCAGGCAGGTAGTGTCGTGGTTGGGATTAAAACCAGCGACCCTTCTTACTGCTAGGTGAGAGTGCTAACCACTACACCACTACACCACTGTGCTGTGTCGCCTGTTTACAACACCGAGTGGCTCTGCCCTCAGCTATATAACAGCTGTCACCGAGAAGAAGCATCACTCAGTGGGAGCCTCCCATGAAGGCAGAGTTGTTGCCGCTTTTTTTTTTGTTTTTCAGCTCGTTGGACGACGTGAGATGGATTTACGTGGGACATTTTTATTTTTTTATTTTTTAATAAAGAACTTGTCCCAAAGTGTCTCCTGTCTTTTTTACACTTTTTTTGTGAAATGGTAGGGGTACAATGAACCCGTTACCAATTCACATGGGGGGGAGGCTGGGATCTGGGGGTCCCCTTGTTAAAGGGGGCTTCCAGATTCCGATAAGCCCCCCACCCGCAGAGCCCCACAACCACCGGGCAAGGGTTGTGGGGATGAGACCCTTGTCTCCATCAGCATGGGGAGAAGGTGCTTTGGGGGGCTACTCCAAAGCACCCTGCCCATGTTGAGGGCATGTGGCCTGGTAGGATTCAGGAGGGGGGGCGTTCTATCGTCCCCTTTCTTTTCCTCTTTGGCACCGGGTTCCTCTTAATTTCCATACTAGACCAGAAGGGCCTAGTGTGGATTTTTGGGGGACCCCCACGCAATTTATTTTACAT
The DNA here is from genome assembly GCF_037356315.1 of Lithobates pipiens. Classification (NCBI taxonomy): domain Eukaryota; kingdom Metazoa; phylum Chordata; class Amphibia; order Anura; family Ranidae; genus Lithobates; species Lithobates pipiens. The sequence goes on from NW_027507784.1 coordinate 289,214,697, forward strand.
TTTTGCTTTGGGGTTCCCCTTAATATTCATACCAGACCCAAAGGGCCTGCTAATGGACTGGGGGGGGGGGGGCACATGCCATTTTTTTTCAATGAGTTTATCTATATTGCCAAGACCTGACAATTTATTACAGCCGCGATCAGTTTTAAATTACTTTTTTCCTTTAGAAATGTAATTTTGCTGTGGTACCGTTTCGAAACACGGGAAAACTGCGCACTTTAAAGGCATACTATAGACACCCCCCAGGCACGATATTTAAAGGAATATTTAATTTTTATTGTTTCACTTTAACATTAATAAAATCACTGCTCCTGAAGTTTTTAAAACTTTCTTTTGCATTGATACATGTCCCCTGGGGCAGGACCCAGGTCCCCAAACACTTTTTTTGACAATAACTTGCATATAAGCCTTTAAAATTAGCACTTTTGATTTTTCATGTTCGTGTCCCATAGACTTTAATGGTGTTTGCAGGTTCTGGTGCGAAACTGAACCAGGGGGTGTTCGGCTCATCATTAGTGTTTGAGTTCTCTCACCTGCTGTGGAGGTCATGTTTGGGAGGACTTTCCAGAGGCTACTTTTCTCTCCAGGGAGGGCTCCAGTTCTCCTGGGGGCTGCTACCCCTGGGAGAGAGCTACTGAGACAAGAATTGCTGTCTGGGCCTCAGTAGGAGCTGGGGTGAGGGCCTGGAGGGATTATTTGCTGAATGTCTTGAAGTCTTTGTCTGGAGAAGGATGTTTTATCTCCCTCACTGAGGATCTACCTGTGGATGCTGGGTAGCAGACAGCTCCTAGGACATTGTGAGTAAGACCTGATTTGGGACTGTAGTGTGTGCCTGCTTGTGTAAGGATTTTCTACTAAGATTTTTGTCCATTGTTGCCGACAGGGCCATCTTTAATATTGATTGAACCCTGGGTAAACTTTTTCTTGCCCCCCCCCATACAGTTTCGCTCTCCACCTGCTCTGAGACATACAATAAATAGCAGCTAGACTTAAAATCTGTTTACTGTATCAGATCAGGAAGCGATTGCGATTGGTTGCCAGAGGTTACAGTGTATCATTACCCTTACTGGCAGGTTGCTAGAGGTTACATCACATTACAGCTCACTGATTAGTTGCTAGATGTTATAGCACATGATTTCTGCTTGTTGAAAGGTTGTTAGAGATTAATACTGCTCACTGATTGGTTGCCAGAGGTTACAGCACATCATCTCCTCACTACAGGGGACATGATATACATGTGAATGCTGCTGCTATTTACATATGAATGTCAGTAATTTACATGTAAACACAGGGTCTGCAGGGGAGTCATCTGTACACAACAATAGGGCAGAGTTGGGCAGCATTAGTAGCAGCACTTCACACTGAGATATCAGGACAAAGCAAGGGACTAAAACTTCAAGAGACAAGGGAATTTAAACTGGGGTAGTTGGTAAGTACGAGGCAGCTGCTTTGGGCCCCACAACAATGACAGGGCCCAGGGCAGCTGCCCCTATTGCCCTGCCTTAAAGATGGCCCTGATTGCCGATATGATTTTGGAGTATCCTGTGACCCTAAACCTCTTTCCTGTTCTTCAGCAATAAAAAGTAAAAACAAAAATCCCCTAGACAGAGCCATTATTGGACAAAGACATTATTGTCGGTGTGCATGAGGCTGCGCTTATGACTGGCGACCTCTGTACTAGTAAGGGAGACCTGGGTGTCTTCTCAGAGGCCCCCCTGGGATGAGCGCTACATGAGATTAAAAATGACTTTTGATTTTTAGTTAGATTTTAGTGATTGGATTTACATATGCTTTAACAAATGTATTATGTTAAGACATCCATTACTGCAACACATTACTATAAATCTGCTTTTAGGGAAAATTTGATTTGTTACTGTAGGACATGCATGCATCCCCTGCCCTCCAGCGTTTTGTATATATTGGCTAAAATATTTTTAGAAAACTGAAGCTGAACAGAAATCTTCTAACTGCAATAAATATGACACTGAGTAAAGTTTTTTCCCCTTTTACAGTAGATAATTGTTGTAGCAAATGGCCTTCTGTTTTGTTTTCAATAAAGGTGGTCACCCCCTTTAACCCTGACCTGCATGACACAGACATCCACATTCATCCCACTTGTACAAAGAATGTTGAATGCCATTTGAGGCTGTTTTAAGTCTCCCCCCCCATTTCACTGAATGTGCGTAAATAGGCGCAAGAATCCATGACCAATTTATTGTTTGAGCCTGAAATGCAGCGGGATACAAAACATTACACAGACATTTAATAACCGAGAAATGATGATATGCAAATCATGCCAACCAATCAGAAAGCATTTTGTAAACGATTTTCAATGGGTTTTTTATTTTGCGTGCCCAAATATATATATATATGAATAAGGGTCACCTAAATTCAGGTAATCTTATCAACATGGTTACGTTTTTAAAAAAGCTGCTTCTCTTTTTAAAGCAAAGCTAGCCATAGCCAAAGGGCTGGTCGAAAAAAAAACACCAAACAAATGGATTACTCCATCCCCACAAGCAAGGTGGATAGAGAAATCCTCTATTCCGTTGAGACATTTTATTCTGACAGTGGGACTCCTTCGCTGTCAAAATAAACTGATCAGCGGCTGCAGCCACACATGGATTGAAATTTGGCAGGTTCAGCAGGAACCAAATGTCAATCCATTATGGCCAGCTTGAATAAATAATTCTTTGTACAAATATTCATATGAAAGTTAGTTCAAAAATCTATTAGTGTATAGCCAGCTTAAAAAAGATATGCCCTAAGCAAGTTCAGATTTGGTGAAAGTCAAAATGTGTAAACGAATTTTAGGTGCTGCAGCAGATTGGGGTAACAATGCAGTTTGAAAAAGGTAAGTAGATACTCCCGGTACATGCTGTCAAGCTAACCCATTGCTTTGCCTAGCTAGCTGAAGAATGTACCTTACAGTTAAACTCCAGACAGATATGAAAAACACTAATAATTGCATAATTGCATTTGTTTATTATGTATATATATATATATATATATATATATATATATATATATATACAGTGCCTTAAAAAAGTATTCATACCCCTTGACATTTTCCACATTTTGTCATGTTACAACCATCCCCACAGCATGATACTGCCACCACCATGTTTCATGGTGGGGGTGGTGTGTTCAGGGTAATGTGCAGTGTTTGTTTTCCACCACACATAGTGTTTTGCTTTTAGGCCAAAAAGTTAAATTTTGGTCTTTGACCAGAGCACCTTCTTCCACATGTTTGATGTTTCCTCCACATGGCTTCCCACAAACTGCAAACTGGACTTCTTATGGCTTTCTTTCAACAATGGCTTTCTTTTGGCCACTCTTCCATAAAGGCCAGATTTGTGGAGTGCACAACTAATAGTTGTCCTGTGGACAGATTCTCCCACCTTAGCTGGGGATCTCTGCAGCTCCCCGAGAGTTACCATGGGCCTCTTGGCTGTTTCTCTGATGAATGCTCTCCTTGCCCGGTCTGACAGTTTAGGTGGACGGCCATGCCTTGGTAGATTTGTAGTTGTGCCATACTCTTTGCATTTTCAGATTATGGAGTACTGCTTGAGATGTTCAAAGCTTGGGATAGTTTTTTATAACTTAACCCTGCTTTAAACTTCTCCACAACTTTATACCCACCTGTCTGGTGTGTTCATTGGCCTTCATGATGCTGCTTGTTCACTAAGGTTCTCTAAAAAACCTCTGAGGGCTTCACAGAACAGTTGTATTTATACTGAGATTAAATTACACACAGGTACACTCTATTTACCTATTATGTAACTTCTGAAGGCAATTGGTTCCACTAGATTTAATTAGGGGTATCACAGTAAAGGGGCTTAATACAAATGCATGCCACACTTTTCAGTTAGTTATTTGTAAAAAAAAGTTTGAAAACCATTAAAGAAATTCCTTCCACTTCACAACTTTGTGCCACTTTGTGTTGGTCTATCACATAAAATCCCAACAAAATATATTTATGTTTTTGGTTGTAACTTGATAAAATGTGGAAAATTTCCAGGGGTGTGAATACTTTTTCAATGCACTGTTTATACAGTATATAGGGTTTGGCCAAAAATATGGAAACAATACATGATTCACAGGTGTGAAAGTGATGACATCCTTTGCGTTGAAAGCGGAAGTGATGTAACATTCTCTTGCTTCCTCTGTGTGAAGAAACACCTAGCTAACAGGTCGGAAGCTTCCTTTGGTCATTCACTGCGTGCGCTGCTAGTAGTACAGAGCCATGTCAGAGCTTAACAAGTTTCAAAGAGGGCAAATTGTTGGTGCCTGTTTAGTTGGTGTCTCTGTGACTGAAGTTTCCAACTTATTTGTGGAGTCGTGTGGTACATTATCATAGTTTATGACGGCATATACAATTTCCGGGAAAACGTCGTCCGACAAGCATACAGGCATCAACATGGTCAACTGACCAAAAGAGACAAAAGTGCATTGGGGGAGATTTACTAAAATTTGTGGACACAGAATCTTGTGCAGTTGTGCATAGTAATCAATCAACTTCTAACTCCAGCTTGTTCAATTAACCTCCCTGGCGGTATGATTCAGTCTGGAATAAGGTGCTGAAAGCGGTACAATTATTTTGCATGGAAATCTGGCTTTTATTTTGTAGTCCTGTAATTCTTAGGAATAACGCTCTGAAATCTCTTCAAACCAGAGTCTAGCGGACATCCCGGGTATGATAAAGTTTATAATATAATAAAGAATAATACAAATTATTCAATAATATAATCAAATCCAAAAAAAACTGAAAAAGGGACATGTTTTGGTTGCTATGGACAATCTCCAAATTCCAGGCAGAAAAAACAGTATTTATAATATAAAAGTGCATGCAGGGCATTGCACAGACCACTAAGGACAAAGGGGGTGTGTATTTTTTAATACAGCACTGTAATCTGTAAGATTACAGTGCTGTGTGTGTTTTGTGTGTTTTTACTTTTTTGAATTTGCCGCCGTTCTCCGCTCCCGTGCGTCATAACGTCGCAGGGAACGGAGCTCGGCGGCATTCGGCACTGTGAATCGAGCGGAGGATGGCTCGATCATACAGCGCGGCGGACATCGCTGGATCCAGGGGACAAGGTAAGTAACGATCCCTGTGTCCTCCCCTGCATCGAGCGATGCGATCCCGAGTCTGGCTCGGGGTTACCGCTTATGTAATTAAAATCCCAACCCGAGCCAGACTCGGGATTACCGCTAGGAAGGTTAAGCTTTGACAATAAAACCTGGAAGCTGATTGATTGGGTTGCTATACACAGCTGCACCAGATTCTGTGTGCACCAGTTTTAGTAAATCTCTCCCAAAGGGTAGCATTGTGACCCAAATTTTTGAGTGGTATCAGGTTCCATTATAAAGCATCCAAGACTTATATTTGTCAATTACCAGGAGAATTCTGTCTGTCTTGGATGCCAAAGGCAGTCCCACACCATATTAGGTAGTAATTTTGTTCTTTTACCATACTTATTTGCATAATTTTGTCTACCCCCTGTGTATATAATGGTGGAAGGTAAGGGTTTTTGATTCAATTTGTATTTTAATTAGTTTTTTTATTAAAGATATACCTTTTTAAGAATGTATAAATATTTTGTAATCCTCAGGGGTAACATATCTTTGGATGGTCTATCCCATCATTTTATGTAATATGGCTTAAGTTAAAAGATTACTTTTATTTAGGGAGTGAGTGGAATTCAATCTGAGATTTTGTGCTTAAATCATTAAAATGTTTTAATGCTTGGAATGACTTAAGCCAATGAGAAATCCTGCATGTAGAGTACATGTGATTACAAGGTCGTAGCTGTATCGCTTAACATCAGTACAGAAAGAAACAGGTCTCTAATGGCCCGTACACACGATCAGACTTTCCGACAACAAAACCGTGGATTTTTGTTCGAAGGATGTTGGCTCCAACTTGTCTTGCATACACACGGTCACACGAATGTTGGCCAACAATTACGAACGTGGGAACGTGGTAATGTACAAGACGTACAAGAAGCCGAGAAAAAGGAAGTTCAATAGCCAGTGCGGTTCCTTCTGCTTGATTCTGAGCATGCACAAACTTTTGTGCGTCTGACTTGTGTACACACGATCAGAAATTCCGGCAAGTTTTGTTGGCAGAAAATGTGAGAACTTGCTAGCCAACATTTGTTGGCGGAAAGTCCAACAACAAATGTTCGATGGAGCATACACACGGGGGGACTTTCAGCCAACAAGCTCACATTCCAACATTTGTTGTTGGAAAATCTGATCGTGTGTACGGGGCATAAATGTTGTGCTGTGTATCAGGGCTTTTTAAATCTTAGGACTGGATGGGCAGTGTTACAAATCCTTTCACATTTATTTTTAACAGCTTGCTTGGAGTTCTGCTTTAAAACTCACCTACTGAAATCAGATTTCTAACCTTCGATCCAGACACTGCTGTGGTTCACAATTAAGAAAATAAAGCATAGATGCACATAGACCGACATCACATAAGCTCCCTTGTAATTTTTTATCTTGGCTGTAGTTCTCCTTTAAGCACTGCAGGGAAACAGTTTTATGAAGGCACCTGGAGTTTTCATACATGGAATAAGTCTGGCCAATAACAAGTCTCCAGAGGACAACACACATACAAGAATAAAATCACAAGAAGAAACGTTTCTTTATTGGTGTCTGCTGGGACCCAGAAAATCACATCATCATGATGCTTGTTCTGATCTAGTTCCTCACCGCATACAAAGACAGGCTTTATGTGTATAATGAAGACAGTGATAAAAGCAGCTTGTGTCTGCATAGAGATCACACTGCGTTATGTAACAACATGCTAAAATGGACAGAAATATGGATGAAGTGCAACATTCAGTAATGAATGAACTATGTCTATAAGTGAATCTGATTTTTGGTTCAAATGTACTGTTTAGCAGAAATTATGCTTCTTTATTATAAATGTCAGCCTAATTCAGCATTTCTCAAGCAGGGTTCAGTGGAACCCAAGGGTTCTTCCAGAGGTTGCTAGAGTTTCCTTGAGCAATCAGCAATTTCTGTAACCATTGAAACAATCATCTTTATATATTCTTGACTCTGACCACCAATGGAAGGAAAATGTATTCCACTGGCCACCAATGGAAGGAAAATGTATTCCACTGGCCACCGGTGGAAGGAGTATTGTTCCCATTTATCAACAGTGATAATGTGGCCCTACTTCAACTGACCACCAATCTAAGTGGGGCCTTCTTTACTGACCACCAGTAGCATTTAACGGACCCCAAATACAAGAGAGGCAACTACACTGACCATCAACAAAATTGTGGCCGTCTGCACACAGACACCAACTCCCTGTTGCATAAATGTAAATGATATGTGTAAAAGATGGCTTCAGCTCCTGTTCTCCACCTGTATAGAACTCCTGACTGTTAATGCAGATTAAGTTGAAAGACAAAAATGAGGTTAGAAGGTCATCTTAAGAATCCAAATTAATTTGATTATGATAAAATTGAGTACCATGAAATATGGTTACCCTTTATTTTTCCTGTGACTCAATGCTATCAGGAATAACTTAATATGGATTCTTAAGACATCCATCTGTACATCTTTCACTTGGATTTGCCCAGCTTTGTGGTAGAGCTGCCAAGCTCTAGATATCTAGTGCAAGTGTTGCTCCTTGATAGATGGAATACAATTTTGAGTCCAGCACCTCATACCCATTTCCTCTTACAAATGGGCACTTTTCCACTGTCTAATGTTTGTGACCATTTCTACACTGACCACCAATTTGAGGAAACACTGTAGTTCTTCAATCTCTGTCCTTTTTTCTTGGCAATGTTATTGTAATTTTTTATTTTTTCTCATTTTAATTTAGAGCAGGGTTTTTTTAGGGTTCAATGACATTGTCTGTGCAAAGGGCACCCTGACCCATTTATACTCTCCTTGCTGGTGTCCACAACTGTTTTAAACTGGCACTAAAATCCCCAGTGTTGGCTAGGGTTGAGCAATAGGGGGAATGGTGACATTGTTTCCTGTGTCATGTGACAGTGCTCAGGACCAAGTGATTAGCTGTTAGACCCCTGCACTATCAAAAGCAAGGAGATCACATCCTCTCCCATACCCACAAGCAGTATGTACTATCGCCAGCTGTGAGAGAGGAAGGAGAGGTGGAAAATTCCTTTTGAGTTGAGTATCAGTGGGTCAAGGGACTCCTTTGCAGAGATAATGTTACTTTGCCATGCATGGTCAAGGTAACAGTTTTTTTTTTAAACGAAAACACCAATGTATGATCGTGGCATGTGGCCCATTGGGCTCCAATGCTCCTTAATGCATGAAATATAAGTGCTGTTTTAATTTTATTGCAACCCAACACACAGTGCATTTTGGAAAAAAATAAAGAATTGCACCACAAAGAATATGTAATACCAATATGTATGTTTGCATTTACAGTATATGCATATTTGCGGGTTGATCATACCAGCTATTTTTTCTGGTGAGTCAATTAGCAGATTCTTGTGGTGGACTATGCACTGAAGGCAGAGAATGTCCTGGAGATAAGATCCATTTTCACTATAATTTTTTGAAGCTTGAAGATTTTGTAAATGCACGGGACACTTTGGACATATCTTTAGATTGTTTCTTGATTTTTTTTTTTTTTTATTATTATTTATCTATGATACAAATAAGCAGAGGAACCTTTTTACTGTTTTGTATTGGTTTTTTTTCAGCACTGTAATTTTTGCACTAGTAGCACATAAGCACTTTTTTATTGTCGTTTTACATAGTATATGAATTGTTGGATGAAGTTGCATCGCAGCACATCAATGCATATAACGTGCTAACTGAAATCCATATCTTCAGACATCCAAACAGACTTGCATTAGGTGCTTTGTGCAATGCTCTGTTAAATACCTGAAGTTCTGCTTTTAAGTCAACATGTGTTATGCAAACATCCACAGACATACAGTATATACAGTGCTCAGAATAAATGAGTACAATCCAACAGATTTGTCAGAAAATCTTTATTTTCCTTTCAGAATCAACATGTTCTATGGGGCACTAAACTACAAAATACTACATAGTTACATAGTAACATAGTCGGTAAGGTTGAAAAAAGACACCAGTCTATCCAGTCCAACCTTTGGTGTGAGTGTGTGTATGTGTTTAGGTCAATAATAATTCCCATATCCCTGTATGTTGTGATCATTAAGATGTCCATCTAATAGTTCTTTAAACTATCGATGCTCCCTGCTGATACCACTGCTTGTGTGAAGAGAATTCCACATCCTTACTGCTTTGACAGTAAAGAACCCTCTACGCAGTTTAAGTTTAAACCGCTGTTCCTCCAATTTCAGTGAATGGTCATGTGTCTCTTTAAACTCCCTTTCACTGAAAAGTTTTTTCCCTATGCTATTGTCACCAGTAAGTTATTTGTATATTGCTATCATGTCCCCTCTCAAGCATCTCCAGAGAGAATAAGTTCAATGCTTGTAGTCTTTTGCCATAGCTGAGATCCTCTAGTCCCTTTATCAGCTTTGTTACCCTTCTCTGCACTCTTTCCAGTTCCAGCACATCCTTCCTGAGGACTGGTGTCCAGAACTGGACGGTATACTCAATGTGTGGCCGGATCAGAGTCTTGTAGAGTGGGAGAATTATCTTTTTTATCTCTGCAGTTAATCCCCTTTTGAATGTATGCTAATATCCTGTTGGCTTTGCTTGCAGCAGCTTGGCATTTCATGCCATTGCTGAGCCTGTCATCTCCCCCAGAGGTTCTCCCCCTAGCGTGTAACTTGTGTTCACATTTTTAGCACCCAAATGCATTACTTTACATTTTTCAACATTTGTCATGTAGTTGCCCAACTAGCTTATTTTGGTCTTTATGTAAGGTTTCCACATCCGTTACAGACGTTATTGCCCTGCTTAGCTTTGTATCATCTGCAAATATTGAGATTGAGCTATTTATTCCAACCTAAATATTGTTTATAAATAAATTAAACAGAATTGGTCCTAGGACAGATTCTTGGGGGCTCCAACTACCACACCAGACCATTACGAGTACTCGCTATTTATCACCACCTTTTGGACCCGCTCCAGTAGCCAATTTTCAATCCAGGCACTTATCCTATGGTCCATGCTGACAGACCTCAGCTTGTAAAGTAAATGTTTGTGGAGAACTTTATCACATAGCAAAATCCAGATACACCACATCCACAGGCCTTCCTTTATCTAGATGGCAGCTCATTTCCTCGTAGAACGATTATAGATTGGTCTGGCAAGAACGATCATTCATGAATCCGTGCTGATTACTACTAATGAAACTTTTCATTACTAAAATCTTGGATATAGTCTCTAATCATCCCCTCCAATAGCTAACAGATTATTGATGTTAGGCTGACGGGACTGTAGTTTGCAGGGATATATCTCAGCCCTTTTTTAAATATTGGTACCACGTTGGCTTTTCTCCAATCAGCTGGTACCATTCCGGAAACGGTCATTCATGTTTGCATCAACTAATTTGAGTAAAACTGAAGATTTTGTAATCTAAGTTATATTATTAACCTTACTTTTATGTAATGAGCTAAAAACATGTTCTATAAAACTCAGTTTTGTCAAAATTTTGTAAATTTATCTTGTGTTCATTAAGATATTGATTAAAATCTTACTTTTTTTTTTCCTTTTTTTTTTTTTTTTAATCATAGATCAACACTGCTGGTGTTGACTGCTGTTGAAAATCTTACTTTTCAAAAGGAGTGTACTTATTTATGCTGAGCACTGTACTTACCTTCTTTTTGCTCCAACAGTGATCGGTTCAGCCATTGGGTAAGAAAGGAAATCTCTGTGTATATTACAAGTTGCCAGAGTTGTTGCTTAACAGGACGGTGGACTCCTCATGATTGGCCCAGCATGGTCACATGTTCCTTAATACCTGGAAATACTGGGCATTTCCTTTGGCTCCCAGGATTGAATGGCTCATAGGTGGATTAGGTTGGTTCTAAACTGTAAGCCCTTGTACACACGGCCGGGGATTCCAAAGGAATGAGTCCAATCAGAACGTTTTGTCGGATATTCTGACTGTATGTGGTCTCCATCGGACTGTTTCCGTCGGAGTATCCGACGGACCAAGTTTTCCAAATTGTTGGTAAAATTTTCTGACAAAATGCTCCAATCGGACATACTCCGATCATGTGTAGAGAATTCCGATCGGACAAAGTGCCACGCATGCTCAGATCAAATTCCTATACCAAAGCTATTGGCTACTAGCGTGAACGTAGTCCCGTCGTAACGAAATAACGTCAACACGTTCTGTTTCCGACAACTTTGTCCAACCGTGTGTATGCAACAGTTTCGGACAAAATCCGATTGTTAGGTTTTCGGATGGTGAGTCTGACTTGGTGGAAGGAGACCTCTCTTACGGCTCTGGTTCAAGTCTCTCTGAAGTGGGAACAGAGGGACAGGAGCACAGCGGGGTAGGAGCGTCTGGCCAGATGCAGCAGCAGGTGCTGGTGAGTTGAAGATCTTCCAGATGCAGGAGCTCTCTGCAGCAGAAGGCAGCCGATGATGATTGGCAAACTGACTGTGGAGACAGACCGGGTAGTGCACGGATCTGGAGAGGCAGAAGCAGGCCCGGAAGGATCTCTGAGCAGGAGAGCAAGTAGAATCAGCAGCAAGCAGGAGCCAGCAGGGGAGAGGCAGGAGAACAGTCAACAAGCGGGGTTAGGCAACAGGTATCAGTCCAAGAAGGGTCAAACAAGCCGGGGTCGGAGCAGGAGAAGACAGCAGAGTCAAACGGAAGCCGGGTCAGGTATCGGGTAGCTTTCAGACAGAATAACGGGTTGCTTCAGGTACTAGCTGCAGACGAACAGCACAGAACATCTGCAGCTGTACCTTTAAAAAGGGCCACTGGCGCCAATCGCGCTAGCGTGCCCACGACGACCCGCGGCACGAACGCGCGTGTGCGAACGGAGACCCGATCGCACGGAACGGACGGATTCCTGACATTGCCCCCCCACAAGGGGCAACCTCCGGGTGCCCCTAGCGACTCTTTTTTCCGGATGTGCAGAAAAAAAGGCCTGAATTAGTCTATCAGCATGCAGGTTAACAGCAGGTTCCCATGAATTATTCTCCGGGCCATAGCCCTTCCATTTGATCAAGAACTGACCTTGTTCCTGTCGTCTTCTGAAGTCCAAAATGGCCTCAACTTCATACTCCTCATTGCCATCAATCAGCACAGGCTCAGGCGGTCTTGTTCCTCTACCGGGAAAGGGATCAGGTAAAGCAGGTTTAAGCAAAGCTACATGGAAGACTGGTTGTATTTTCATGGAATCAGGTAAGGACAGTTCATATGACACTTTGTTAATCCTCCTCTTAACTGGAAATGGCCCCAAAAATGTGGGTGCCAACTTCTTAGAGGGACAAGCTAATTTTAAGTTAGAAGTAGAAAGCCATACCTGATCCCCGACTTGAAGAATCAATTCTCCTCTTCTTCCTTGATCGAAGTTCCTCTTACTGTCCGCCTGAGCCTTAGCTATGGCCTCCTGTAGGGTCCGGTTATTACGCTGGAGAAAAGACATCGTGTCCTGTACCGCTGGAACATGGGATCCTGAAAGGATATCAGGAAGAAAAGACAGATTAAAACCATAGTTAGCAAAAAACGGAGACTGCCCTGTGGTAGCATGGCTGGCATTGTTATAGGCGAATTCCGCCAGGGGTAAAAGGGAAACCTAATCGTCCTGAACAAAGGATGAAAAGCATCTAATGTACTGCTCGAGGGTTTGGTTGGTACGCTCCATCTGCCCATTGGTCTGAGGGTGGTAGGCGGAGGACAAGGCCAATTCTACTTTCAAGGTCTCACATAGGGCTCTCCAAAAACGAGAGGTGAACTGGACCCCCCTATCGGATACGATATTGGTGTGTACCCCGTGGAGTCTGATTATCTCCCTAATGAAGATGTGAGCCGTCTCAGATGCGGAGGGAGTTCCCTTCAAGGGTAGGAAATGGGCCATCTTAGACAAGCGGTCACAAACCACAAAGATGGCTCTACAGTTTTCAGAAGGAGGGAGTTCTACAATAAAATCCATAGTAATCATCCGCCAGGGTCGATCAGGTGCGGGGAGTGGTTTAAGCAGACCCCAGGCCCGGTTTCTGGGAACCTTGCTCCGACTACACACGGGGCAAGAGTTTACATATTGCTTGCAGAATTCCCTCATGCCTGGCCACCAGAAGGTACGCTGTACAAGCTCTAAAGTTTTGCGGACACCAAAGTGCCCTGCGAGGGGATGATCATGAAGGAGACCCAGGATCTTTATTCGGACGTCTTCAGGAACGAAGATTAAATTGTCCTTCCAAAGCAGCCCTTCTCTGGATACCAATGAAATTCCTGGGGGACAGGAAGATATGAGGGAAGCTCTTCTTAACTGGGACAATAGGTCTGGCTGGACGAGCAAAAAGGTGTTAGCAGGGAGGATGGTGTCTGGAGGTGCGATGTCCTTGGAGCTATCAAACATGCGAGAAAGCGCATCCGGCTTCACATTTCTTGAACCAGGACGATAGGTAATGTGAAAGCAGAACCGAGAGAAGAAGAGGGCCCAGCGGGCCTGCCGAGGCTTCAGACGTTTAGCGGTACGGAGGTACTCAAGGTTCTTGTGATCCGTGTAGATGAGTACGGGGTGAACCGCCCCCTCCAGTAAATATCTCCACTCCTCCAAAGCAGACTTGATGGCAAGTAACTCCCGGTCCCCCACGTCATAGTTCCTCTCTGCCGGAGAGAGTTTTCGAGAAAAGAACCCTACGGGGTGCATCAGGTCATCTTTACCTTGACGCTGGGAAACCACCGCCCCTACTGCTACCTCAGAAGCATCGACCTCCAGGATATAGGGTCTTGACGGATCCGGATGGCTGAGAATGGGGGCAGAGGTAAACAAGTTCTTGAGTTTCTCGAAGGCTGCCTGTGCTTCAGGACCCCAATAGAAACGTATGTTTTGCTTAGTGAGCTGGGTGATGGGAGAGATGATGGCCGAGAACCCCTTAATAAACTTCCTATAAAAATTGGAGAAGCCCACAAAGCGCTGGATCCCTTTTTTATCGGTGGGAGCTGGCCATTCAAGAACAGCGGAAACCTTTTGCGGGTCCATTTTGATGCCTGCTGGGGAAATTTCAAGGCCAAGAAATTCGATGTTCTGCTGCTCAAATTTGCATTTCTCGGCCTTGGCGTATAGTCCGTGTTGCCGGAGCCGAAGCAGCACCCTGCCGACGTGCCCACGATGCTGTTCCAGAGATCCGGAGAAAATCAGAATGTCATCTAAGTATACAATGACGAAAATGTCCAGAAAGTCCCGGAAAACATCATTAATCAGATGCTGGAAAGTGGCTGGGGCGTTACAAAGCCCGAAGGGCATAACTAAGTACTCGTAGTGCCCAAAACGAGTTCGGAAAGCAGTCTTCCGCTCGTCGCCAGCTCGTATACGGACCAGATTATAAGCTCCCCTCAAGTCCAACTTGGTGAAGACAGTAGCCGACCTCAGTTTTTGAAAAAGTTCCGGAATCAGAGGTAGGGGATAACGATTTTTAATTGTAATTTTGTTCAGCTCCCGGTAATCCACACAAGGTCGAAGTGTCTGATCTTTCTTTGTGACGAAAAATATTCTGGCACCGGCAGGAGATGTGGAGTGGCGGATGAACCCCTTCTTGAGGTTCTCGGAATTATAGACCTTCAGGGCTTCTTGCTCTTTTTCAGACAGAGGGAAGACACGTCCGAACGGAATCTCTGCCCCAGGAAGAAGCTCAATGGGGCAATCGTAAGGGCGATGTGGGGGAAGGGAATCAGCCCCCCGCTTACTGAAAACGTCCAGAAACTCGTGATAAGGTTCGGGAACTGACTGACACAAGTCCATGTCTGGGTCCAGACAGAGGAGCGTTCTGGGCTGGACAGGAACCCCAGGAAGGCAGTGGTCCCGGCAATAGGGGGAGAGAAACCTCACTTCTCCGGAGGACCAGTCAACGGAGGGATTATGTGCCTGCAGCCATGGTATGCCTAGGATCA
The DNA here is from genome assembly GCF_037356315.1 of Lithobates pipiens. NCBI lineage: Eukaryota > Metazoa > Chordata > Amphibia > Anura > Ranidae > Lithobates > Lithobates pipiens. The sequence goes on from NW_027507784.1 coordinate 289,229,710, forward strand.
CAGGGAAAAGTGGTGATGAGATAACATCGAGTGTTAACAGTTCCGTGTGTTGGCAGGAGGTGGTAGCTGGTAGTGGAAGAATCTCCTGAGTGACTCGGCCGGATTTAATTTGTGAACCATCGGCCAAGAAGATGGAAAGTTCATGAGACTTTTTCCGAAGAGGAATGGAATGCAAGTCGGTGAAGGCAGAGTCAATGAAACAACCGCAGGCCCCGGAGTCAAGGATAGCGTTGACGTGAACTGTTCTTTCCTGCAGCTGAAATGAAAGTAGAAGGGCAACATGGAAAGTGTTGGAAGGCAAGGTTACGGGACTGTGAGACACAGAAGAGAGGCACTTACGTGTCTTAACAGGGCAGTTGGTCACATAATGTCCGGAACCGCCACAATACAGGCATAAGTTCATCTGCCGGCGACGGGCTCGCTCTTCAGGTGACAGGGTAGGCCGGAGTAATCCGAGCTGCATGGGCTCCTCGGTAGCTTGAGCAACACTGGCAGGCCCCCCTTGAGGGGAAGGAGTGAAGAAAGGTGCTGGAGTAGGGGTTCTAGCGGTCATCCAGGCTGGTCTTTGGGGTTGAGAGGAGCGTTCGGCCCTACGCTCACGAAGTCTCCGGTCAATCCGAATAGCCAAGGCAATTAAGCCTTCCAGAGAGTCTGGGGTACCAACACGGGCCAATTCATCCTTAATGCCCTCAGACAGACCCATGCCGAATTGATGTCTTAGGGCCGACTCGTTCCACTGGGTATCTGCGCTCCAGTGTCTAAAGTCCGAAACATAGTCCTCAGCCGTCCTACGGCCCTGCTGGAGCGCAGACAATTCAGATTCCGCGGTGGCAGTCCGCTGGGGATCGTCATAGAGTTGAGCCATTCCTTCGAAGAAGGAAGAGAGGGTCTGGGTAAGAGGATTGTCATTTTCCAGAAGGTGATGGGCCCAGGACTGGGGTTCTCCTTGCAGAAGGGAAATAACGAAACCCACTTTAGTTGCCTCCAGAGAAAAGGTCCTAGGCTGAAGGGCAAAATACAACTGGCAGGCGTTGCGAAATGCCCGGAATTTGGAGCGGTCCCCTGCAAATCTTTCCGGAATTGGAACCCTTGGTTCAGGTGGAAGCATCATAACGGCTGAATGGCTAGCTGGCTGAGCAGGAGGAGGCTGAGGCGCTGTGACTGCTGGACCGGAAGTAGATAGATGCTGAACACGCTCTTCCAACCTGGTGTAACCATCCTGAAGAGATTTCACGGCCTGGGTGAGGGCCGCAAGGTGCGAGCAGATCTCCTTCATGGCGGAGGCCCCTTCCGCAGACTCAGTCATGGCTGTTCGTACTGTTAGGTTTTCGGATGGTGAGTCTGACTTGATGGAAGGAGACCTCTCTTACGGCTCTGGTTCAAGTCTCTCTGAAGTGGGAACAGAAGGACAGGAGCACAGCGGGGTAGGAGCGTCTGGCCAGATGCAGCAGCAGGTGCTGGTGAGGTGAAGATCTTCCAGATGCAGGAGCTCTCTGCAGCAGAAGGCAGCCGATGATGGTTGGCAAACTGACTGTGGAGACAGACCGGGTAGTGCACGGATCTGGAGAGGCAGAAGCAGGCCCGGAAGGATCTCTGAGCAGGAGAGCAAGTAGAATCAGCAGCAAGCAGGAGTAGGCAGGGGAGAGGCAGAAGAACAGTCAACAAGCGGGGTTAGGCAACAGGTATCAGTCCAAGAAGGGTCAAACAAGCCAGGGTCGGAGCAGGAGAAGACAGCAGAGTCAAACGGAAGCCGGGTCAGGTATCGGGTAGCTTTCAGACAGAATAACGGGTTGCTTCAGGTACTAGCTGCAGATGAACAGCACAGAACATCTGCAGCTGTACCTTTAAAAAGGGCCACTGGCGCCAATCGCGCTAGCGCGCACACGTGCGTGCGTGCGCCACGCGCACATACAAACGGCGTGCACCCGCGCGCGTCTGGCGACGCGCGTGCCCACGACGACCCGCGGCACGAACGCGCGTGCGCGAACGGAGACCCGATCGCACGGAATGGACGGATTCCTGACACCGATGGACAAAATCTGATGGATTTGGTTGTCGGAATGTCCGACCGTGTGTACAAGGGTTTAGATATATCTAGTGAAGTGACTATCCCTTAACTGTGTACTGTATTTGTTTTGTTTTTTTGTTTGTTTACTGTGTGATCACTGGTTGCAGCATAATTAAAGTAGCGTGCATTGGCATTTCAGCATTAGGTCAAAGCCCTAATGGCCAAAAAGAGAAGACATCAGTCTGGAAGAAGCACCAGAGGAAATGGTAGTGTTGGAGATGGAGCAGGGACAGCATGCATTAACTTGTCAGTGCTGAAGGAGAGCAGTCTACAAGGCAAGTCAGTTACAATGTCTAGGTTATACACAGCTAACACATTATGACAAGAGCTCCCTCACCATGGCCAGGTTTAGTTCAGCTTTAAATGTTGCCAATGGCCTTTCTGGGATTTTATTGTGTTAACCGCACTTTAGAAACGGAAAACATTCAAGTGTTAAGTAAAATATGATTTCAAAATGTTTTAATCTTGGATGGCCTTTTCGAGCTATGGTGCAGAACAAAACAAAATAACATTCCTAATCAAATAATCTATGTAGTAGTTCATAGTCACGAACACAAAGACATGGTTTGGGTTTCCCTTATGCCCCGTACACACGAGAGGGATTAAGTCTGACAAACCTCAGACGGAGTTCCGCTGGAGTTCCGACGGAGTTCTGGCGGATTTTTCGACCGAACGGACTTGGCCACACACCATCACACCAAACTCCGACGGAGTCGAACGTGATGACGTACGACGGGATTCGACGTAGGAAGTTCCTAGACAGTAGCCAATAGCTGCCCTAGCGTCGGTTTTAGTCCGTCGGAGTAGCACACACACGAGCGAACTTTTCGAAGGGGACCGGGTCCGGCGGAGTTCCGTCGGGAAAATTTAAAGCATGCTTCATTTCTAAAGTCCGTCAGACTTTAGCGAAGCTAAAGTCCGTTGCAGCCCACACACGATCGGATAGTCTGACGGACTCGGTCCGTCGGAGTTTGGATGTCGAAAAGTCCGCTCGTGTGTACGGGGCATTAGATGACCCTCAAGCTTCACTTCAGGAGACGTTCCTCACTATAACTGAGTTATCAGCTGAATGTGTAATGCAATCTAGGAGAGTGTTCAGCTGTTTGCTGGTGGTCATGCTAGAAAAATATACATCTTATGTATTTCACAATTAAGGAACTACGCACGCTCTAAATTATTATAAGATATGCTCAGGACCATGAAAAAAAAAGCATAGGATATGGGTGGAGCAAACGTTTTATATGCATATTAATAATCCTGCCACTATACTGGCCATATATCTTCATTGCTTTGAATCAACCTTTAGCTCTCAGAGCCATGTTGAATGTGCTTACTAGCAATTCAATTGATATCTTGGAAGAAGTTAAGCACCAATGTTCTCATCGTTATGCTTCTCCTGCCCTTTTTCTCATGGAGAAGACAGAAGAATTCTTCTGTAATATTCAGCTCCCAGCTATCACAGATCAATATCCCTCCTTGCTTAACATTGATGTTATGGAGGAGGAACTCTACTGATTATATATATGTACTTCCGATGCATAAAGCGCAGTGGCGTCGCTAAGGGATGGCTTCTGGGGCCCATAGCCCCGAACCCTCTTACTGGATGCAGCGGTCATAGCCAGATTGGCCTATCAGAATACCGGCAATGCTGCCTGGCCTGGTGCCGATTTGAGGGTAGTGGCACTCCTGAAAGATATGGCTGCGGGCCTGGGCAGAATTGTCAACTGCACAAGCGCTGCTGCCGCTCAGGATAGCCTGTACTCGCTTGGCCCTTTTCAGGCATGTGGATATATGCGCAGTGACATAATGACACCGTGTGGCACCATTTTTAAATTTAACAGCAGTGTCACCTCTATGAGGTCTCGGCGGTGGTGTGTGCCTCTCATAACGGTCTGGTAAGACCCCTCTTAAGCCTCTAACTACCTCCTGTTATTGCTCTCCTGCACTATGTCTGCAGCCTCTGACCATCTCTACCTGCACAATGTTTGCAGCCTCTGACCATCTCCTCCTGCACCATGTCAACAGCCTCTGACCATCTCCTCCTGCAGCATGCCCGAAGCCTCTAACCATCTCCTCCTGCACCATGCCCGCAGCCTCTGACTATCTCCTCCTGCGCCATGTCGGCAGCCTCTGACATGTCCTCCTGCACCATGTCGGCAGACTCTGACATGTCCTCCTACACCATGTCCACAGTCTCTGACCATCTCCCCTTGCACCATGTCTGCAGCCATTGACCATCTCCTCCTGCCCCATGTTTGTCCTGCACCATTTTGGAACCTCTAACATGTGCTCCGGCACCAAGTTGGCAGCCTCTGAAATCTCCTCTTGCACCATGTCAGCAGCCTCTGACTATCTCTTCCTGCACCATGTTTGCGGCCTCTGACATGTCATCCTGCTTCATGTTGGCAGCCTCTGACATGTCCTTCTGCACCATGTGGGCAGCCTCTGACATGTCCTTCTGCACCATGTTGGCAGTCTCTGACATTTCCACCTGCACAATGCCCACAGCCTCTGACATCTCCTCCTGCACCATGTCCGCAGCCTCTGACTATTGCCTCCTGCACCATGTTTGCGGCTTCTGACATGTCATCCTGCTTCATGTTGGCAGCCTCTGACATGTCCTTCTGCACCATGTGGGCAGTCTCTGACATGTTTTCCTGCACCATGTCCATAGCCTCTGAGATTTCCACTTGCACCATGTCCGCAGCCTTTGACCACTTCCTCCTACACCATATCAGCAACCTCTGACCTTCTCCTCCTGCACTTTGTCAGCAGCCTCTGACCATCTCCTCCTGCACCATGCCCGTAGACTCTGACTATCTCCTTCTGCACCATACCCGCAGCCTCTGACTATCTCCTCCTGCACCATGCCCGCAGCCCCTGACTATCTCCTCCTGCATCATGTTGGCAGCCTCTGACATGTCCTCCTGCACTATGTCCACACTCTCTGACCATCTCCTCCTGCACCATATCCGCAGCCTCTGACCATCTCCTCCTGCACCATGACCGCAGCCTCTGACTAACTCCTCCTGCAACATGTCCGCAGCCTCTGACTAACTCCTCCTGCACCAAGCTTGCAGCCTCTGACCATCTCCTTCTGCACCATGTCCGCAGCCTCTGACATGTCCTTCTGCACCATGTCCACAGCCTCTGACTATCTCCCCCTGCACCATGTTCGCAACCTCTGACCATCTCCTCCTGCACCATGTTCGCAACCTCTGACCATCTCCTCCTGCACCATGTCCGCAGCCTTTGACCATTTCCTCCTGCACCTTGTCAGCAACCTCTGACCATCTCTTCCTGCACCATGTCCGCAGCCTCTAACCATGTCCACCTGCACCATGTCCGCAGCCTCTGACCATCTCCTCCAGCACCATGTCCGCAGCCTCTGACTATCTCCCCCTGCACCATGTTCGCAACCTCTGACCATCTCCTCCTGCACCATGTCCGCAGCCTTTGACCATTTCCTCCTGCGCCTTGTCAGCAACCTCTGACCATATCTTCCTGCACCATGTCCGCAGCCTCTAACCATGTCCACCTGCACCATGTCCGCAGCCTCTGACCATGTCCTCCTGCACCATGCCCGCAGCCTCTGACCATCTCCTCCTGCACCATGTCCGCAGCCTCTGACCATCTCCTCCTGTACCATGTTGACAGCCTCTGACATTTCCTCCTGCACCATGTCAGCAGCCTCTGACATGTCCTCCTACACCATGTCCACATTCTCTGACCATCTCCTCCTGCACCATGTCCGCAGCCTCTGACCATCTCTTACTGTGAGGTCTCAGCGGTGGTGCGTGCCTCTCATAAGGCCTGGTAAGACCCCTCTGCAGCCTCTGACTACCTCCTGTTATTGCTCTCCTGCACCATGTCTGTAGCCTCTGACCATCTCCCCCTGCCCCATGTTCGCAGCCTCTGACCATCTCCTCCTGCACCATGGCCACAAACTCTGACTATCTCATGCTGTACCATGTTCGCAACTTCTGAGCATCTCCTCCTGCACCAAGCCCGCAGCCTCTGCTCTGATCTATTATTATTCTATCACAGATTCATTACGCCTTGCTCCTGATGAGTGGCTCAAAAGCCACGAAACGCGTAGAGCTACAAACTGTCGTATTCTTACCATCATTTACTTGAGTCTCAAGTTATTATTGTATTATGTCCATTTATTGACCTAGGGAGGCAATAGGTCTTGCAGGTTTTATTGTGTTAAACATTTTTACCCAATCCTTTGCTGGTGAATTTTGGAATCTGATTGTTAATCTACCATGAGTAATTGATGATATTAACAAGTGTAAATGTTGATCTTATGATATTAATGTTACATCTCTGTATCTGCTTGTTATGTATGTATTACTGTCATAATCAATTAAATTCCTATATACTCACCAATCAACTCTACAGCTACCTTTTACTTCATATAAAGTCCCGCCCCCTTGCTCTCCTCCTTCTCCTCCTGTACCATGTTGACAGCCTCTGACATTTCCTCCTGCACCATGTCAGCAGCCTCTGATATGTCCTCCTACACCATGTTCACACTCTCTGACCATCTCCTCCGGCACCATGTCCGCAGCCTCTGACCATCTCTTCCTGTGAGGTCTCAGCGGTGGTGCGTGCCTCTCATAAGGCCTGGTAAGACCCCTCTGCAGCCTCTGACTACCTCCTGTTATTGCTCTCCTGCACCATGTCTGCAGCCTTTGACCATCTCCCCCTGCCCCATGTTCGCAGCCTCTGACCATCTCCTCCTGCACCATGGCCACAACCTCTGACTATCGCATACTGTACCATGTTTCGCAACCTCTGACCATCTCCTCCTGCACCAAGCCCGCAGCCTCTGCCTATCTTCTCCTGTACTATGTCCGCAGGCTCCGACTTTCTCCTCCTGCACCATGTCCACAGCCTCTGACCATCTCCTCCTGCACTATGTCCACAGTCTCTGACCATCATCTCCTGCACTATGTCCACAGCCTATGACATGTCCTCCTGCACCATGTTGGAGCCTCTGACATGTCCTCCTGCACCACGTCAGCAGCCTATGACTATCTCTTCCTGCACCATGTCGGCAGCGTCTGACATCTCCTCCTGCACTATGGCCGCAGCTTCTGACCATCTCCCATTGCACCATGTATGCAGCCCTTGACCATCTCCCCCTGCACCATGTCCGCAGCCTCTGATCATGTCCTCCTGCACCATGTCCGCAGCCTATGGCCATCTCCTCTTTCACCATGTCCGCAGCCTCTGTCTATCTCCTCCTGCACCATGTCGGCAGCCTCTGACATGTCCACCTGCACCATGTCGGCAGCCTCTGACATGTCCTTCTGCACTATGTCGGCTCCCTCTGACATTTCCACCTGCACCATGTCTGCAGCCTCTTACCATTTCCTCCTGCTCCATGTCCGCAGCTTCTAACCATCTCCTCCTTCACCATGTCCGCAGCCTCTGATCATCTCCTCCTGCACCATGGCCACAACCTCTGACTATCGCATACTGTACCATGTTTCGCAACCTCTGACCATCTCCTCCTGCACCAAGCCCGCAGCCTCTGCCTATCTTCTCCTGTACTATGTCCGCAGGCTCCGACTTTCTCCTCCTGCACCATGTCCACAGCCTCTGACCATCTCCTCCTGCACTATGTCCACAGTCTCTGACCATCATCTCCTGCACTATGTCCACAGCCTATGACATGTCCTCCTGCACCATGTTGGAGCCTCTGACATGTCCTCCTGCACCACGTCAGCAGCCTATGACTATCTCTTCCTGCACCATGTCGGCAGCGTCTGACATCTCCTCCTGCACTATGGCCGCAGCTTCTGACCATCTCCCATTGCACCATGTATGCAGCCTCTGATCATGTCCCCCTGCACCATGTCCGCAGCCTATGGCCATCTCCTCTTGCACCATGTCCGCAGCCTCTGTCTATCTCCTCCTGCACCATGTCGGCAGCCTCTGACATGTCCACCTGCACCATGTCGGCAGCCTCTGACATGTCCTTCTGCACTATGTCGGCTCCCTCTGACATTTCCACCTGCACCATGTCTGCAGCCTCTTACCATTTCCTCCTGCTCCATGTCCGCAGCTTCTAACCATCTCCTCCTTCACCATGTCCGCAGCCTCTGATCATCTCCTCCTGCACCTTGTCAGCAGCCTCTGACCATCTCCTCCTCCACCATGCCTGCAGCCTCTTACCATCTCCTCCAGCAACATGTCCGTGGCCTCTGACATGTCCTCCTGCACCATGTTGGCAGCCTCTGACATGCCCTCCTGTACCATGTCGGCAGCCTCTGACATGTCCTTCTGCACCATGTTGGCAGTCTCTGACATTTCCACCTGCACAATGTCCACAGCCTCTGACATCTCCTCCTGCACCATGTCCGCAGCCTCTGACTATTGCCTCCTGCACCATGTTTGCGGCCTCTGACATGTCATCCTGCTTCATGTTGGCAGCCTCTGACATGTCCTTCTGCACCATGTGGGCAGTCTCTGACATGTCTTCCTGCACCATCTCCATAGCCTCTGAGATTTCCACCTGCCCCATGTCCGCAGCCTTTGACCACTTCCTCCTACACCTTGTCAGCAACCTCTGACCTTCTCCTCCTGCACCTTGTCAGCAGCCTCTGACCATCTCCTCCTGCACCATGCCCGTAGGCTCTGACTATCTCCTTCTGCACCATGCCCGCAGCCTCTGACTATCTCCTCCTGCACCATGCCCGCAGCCTCTGACTATCTCCTCCTGCATCATGTTGGCAGCCTCTGACCATCTCCTCCTGCACCATGCCCGTAGACTCTGACTATCTCCTTCTGCACCATACCCGCAGCCTCTGACTATCTCCTCCTGCACCATGCCCGCAGCCCCTGACTATCTCCTCCTGCATCATGTTGGCAGCCTCTGACATGTCCTCCTGCACTATGTCCACACTCTCTGACCATCTCCTCCTGCACCATATCCGCAGCCTCTGATCATCTCCTCCTGCACCATGACCGCAGCCTCTGACTAACTCCTCCTGCAACATGTCCGCAGCCTCTGACTAACTCCTCCTGCACCAAGCTTGCAGCCTCTGACCATCTCCTTCTGCACCATGTCCGCAGCCTCTGACATGTCCTTCTGCACCATGTCCACAGCCTCTGACTATCTCCCCCTGCACCATGTTCGCAACCTCTGACCATCTCCTCCTGCACCATGTTCGCAACCTCTGACCATCTCCTCCTGCACCATGTCCGCAGCCTTTGACCATTTCCTCCTGCACCTTGTCAGCAACCTCTGACCATCTCTTCCTGCACCATGTCCGCAGCCTCTAACCATGTCCACCTGCACCATGTCCGCAGCCTCTGACCATCTCCTCCAGCACCATGTCCGCAGCCTCTGACTATCTCCCCCTGCACCATGTTCGCAACCTCTGACCATCTCCTCCTGCACCATGTCCGCAGCCTTTGACCATTTCCTCCTGCGCCTTGTCAGCAACCTCTGACCATATCTTCCTGCACCATGTCCGCAGCCTCTAACCATGTCCACCTGCACCATGTCCGCAGCCTCTGACCATGTCCTCCTGCACCATGCCCGCAGCCTCTGACCATCTCCTCCTGCACCATGTCCGCAGCCTCTGACCATCTCCTCCTGTACCATGTTGACAGCCTCTGACATTTCCTCCTGCACCATGTCAGCAGCCTCTGACATGTCCTCCTACACCATGTCCACATTCTCTGACCATCTCCTCCTGCACCATGTCCGCAGCCTCTGACCATCTCTTACTGTGAGGTCTCAGCGGTGGTGCGTGCCTCTCATAAGGCCTGGTAAGACCCCTCTGCAGCCTCTGACTACCTCCTGTTATTGCTCTCCTGCACCATGTCTGTAGCCTCTGACCATCTCCCCCTGCCCCATGTTCGCAGCCTCTGACCATCTCCTCCTGCACCATGGCCACAAACTCTGACTATCTCATGCTGTACCATGTTCGCAACTTCTGAGCATCTCCTCCTGCACCAAGCCCGCAGCCTCTGACTATCTTCTCCTGTACTATGTCCGCAGGCTCTGACTTTCTCCTCCTGCACCATGTCCACAGCCTCTGACCATCTCCTCCTGCACCATGTCTGCAGCCTCTGACCATCTCCTCCTGTACCATGTTGACAGCCTCTGACATTTCCTCCTGCACCATGTCAGCAGCCTCTGATATGTCCTCCTACACCATGTTCACACTCTCTGACCATCTCCTCCGGCACCATGTCCGCAGCCTCTGACCATCTCTTCCTGTGAGGTCTCAGCGGTGGTGCGTGCCTCTCATAAGGCCTGGTAAGACCCCTCTGCAGCCTCTGACTACCTCCTGTTATTGCTCTCCTGCACCATGTCTGCAGCCTTTGACCATCTCCCCCTGCCCCATGTTCGCAGCCTCTGACCATCTCCTCCTGCACCATGGCCACAACCTCTGACTATCGCATACTGTACCATGTTTCGCAACCTCTGACCATCTCCTCCTGCACCAAGCCCGCAGCCTCTGCCTATCTTCTCCTGTACTATGTCCGCAGGCTCCGACTTTCTCCTCCTGCACCATGTCCACAGCCTCTGACCATCTCCTCCTGCACTATGTCCACAGTCTCTGACCATCATCTCCTGCACTATGTCCACAGCCTATGACATGTCCTCCTGCACCATGTCGGAGCCTCTGACATGTCCTCCTGCACCACGTCAGCAGCCTATGACTATCTCTTCCTGCACCATGTCGGCAGCATCTGACATCTCCTCCTGCACTATGGCCGCAGCTTCTGACCATCTCCCATTGCACCATGTATGCAGCCCTTGACCATCTCCCCCTGCACCATGTCCGCAGCCTCTGATCATGTCCTCCTGCACCATGTCCGCAGCCTATGGCCATCTCCTCTTGCACCATGTCCGCAGCCTCTGTCTATCTCCTCCTGCACCATGTCGGCAGCCTCTGACATGTCCACCTGCACCATGTCGGCAGCCTCTGACATGTCCTTCTGCACTATGTCGGCTCCCTCTGACATTTCCACCTGCACCATGTCTGCAGCCTCTTACCATTTCCTCCTGCTCCATGTCCGCAGCTTCTAACCATCTCCTCCTTCACCATGTCCGCAGCCTCTGATCATCTCCTCCTGCACCTTGTCAGCAGCCTCTGACCATCTCCTCCTCCACCATGCCTGCAGCCTCTTACCATCTCCTCCAGCAACATGTCCGTGGCCTCTGACATGTCCTCCTGCACCATGTTGGCAGCCTCTGACATGCCCTCCTGTACCATGTCGGCAGCCTCTGACATGTCCTTCTGCACCATGTTGGCAGTCTCTGACATTTCCACCTGCACAATGTCCACAGCCTCTGACATCTCCTCCTGCACCATGTCCGCAGCCTCTGACTATTGCCTCCTGCACCATGTTTGCGGCCTCTGACATGTCATCCTGCTTCATGTTGGCAGCCTCTGACATGTCCTTCTGCACCATGTGGGCAGTCTCTGACATGTCTTCCTGCACCATCTCCATAGCCTCTGAGATTTCCACCTGCCCCATGTCCGCAGCCTTTGACCACTTCCTCCTACACCTTGTCAGCAACCTCTGACCTTCTCCTCCTGCACCTTGTCAGCAGCCTCTGACCATCTCCTCCTGCACCATGCCCGTAGGCTCTGACTATCTCCTTCTGCACCATGCCCGCAGCCTCTGACTATCTCCTCCTGCACCATGCCCGCAGCCTCTGACTATCTCCTCCTGCATCATGTTGGCAGCCTCTGACATGTCCTCCTGCACTATGTCCACACTCTCTGACCATCTCCTCCTGCACCATATTCGCAGCCTCTGACCATCTCCTCCTGCACCATGACCGCAGCCTCTGACTAACTCTTCCTGCAACATGTCCGCAGCCTCTGACCATCTCCTCCTGCACCAAGCTCGCAGCCTCTTACCATCTCCTCCTGCACCATGTCCGCAGCCTCTGACATGTCCTCCTGCACCATGTCCGCAGCCTCTGACATGTCCTCCTGCACCATGTCCACAGCCTCTGACTATCTCCGCCTGCACCATGTTCGCAACCTCTGACCATCTCCTCCTGTACCATGTCCGCAGCCTCTGACTATTTCCTCCTGCACCATGTCCGCAGCCTCTGACCATCTCCCCCTGCACCATGTTCGCAACCTCTGACCATCTCCTCCTGCACCATGCCCGCAGCCTCTGACCATCTCCACCTGCACCATGTCCGCAATCTCTGACCATCTCTTCCTGCACCATGTCCGCAGCCTCTAACCATGTCCACCTGCACAATGTCCGCAGCCTCTGACCATCTCCTCCTGCACCATGTCCGCAGCCTCTGACCATCTCCTCCTGCACCATTATGACAGCCTCTGACATTTCCTCCTGCACCATGTCAGCAGCCTCTGACATGTCCTCCTACACCATGTCCACACTCTCTGACCATCTCCTCCTGCACCATGTCCGCAGCCTCTGACCATCTCTTACTGTGAGGTCTCAGCGGTGGTGTGTGCCTCTCATAAGGCCTGGTAAGACCCCTCTGCAGCCTCTGACTACCTCCTGTTATTCCTCTCCTGCACCATGTCTGCAGCCTCTGACCATCTCCCCCTGCCCCATGTTCGCAGCCTCTGACCATCTCCTCCTGCACCATGGCCACAACCTCTGACTATCTCATGCTGTACCATGTTCGCAACCTCTGACCACCTCCTCCTGCACCAAGCCCACAGCCTCTGACTATCTTCTCCTGTACTATGTCCACAGGCTCTGACTTTATCCTCCTGCACCATGTCCACAGCCTCTGACCATCTCCTCCTGCACCATGTCTGCAGCCTCTGACCATCTCCTCCTGTACCATGTTGACAGCCTCTGACATTTCCTTCTGCACCATGTCAGCAGCCTCTGATATGTCCTCCTACACCATGTTCACACTCTCTGACCATCTCCTCCGGCACCATGTCGGCAGCCTCTGACCATCTCTTCCTGTGAGGTCTCAGCGGTGGTGCGTGCCTCTCATAAGGCCTGGTAAGACCCCTCTGCAGCCTCTGACTACCTCCTGTTATTGTTCTCCTGCACCATGTCTGCAGCCTCTGACCATCTCCCCCTGCCCCATGTTCGCAGCCTCTGACTATCTTCTCCTGTACTATGTCCGCAGGGTCTGACTTTCTCCTCCTGCACCATGTCCGCAGCCTCTGATCATGTCCTCCTGCACCATGTCCGCAGCCTATGGCCATCTCCTCTTGCACCATGTCCGCAGCCTCTGTCTATCTCCTCCTGCACCATGTCGGCAGCCTCTGACATGTCCTCCTGCACCATGTCGGCAGCCTCAGACATGTCCTTCTGCACCATGTCGGCTCCCTCTGACATTTCCACCTGCACCATGTCTGCAGCCTCTTACCATTTCCTCCTGCTCCATGTCCGCAGCTTCTAACCATCTCCTCCTTCACCATGTCCGCAGCCTCTGATCATCTCCTCCTGCACCTTGTCAGCAGCCTCTGACCATCTCCTCCTCCACCATGCCTGCAGCCTCTTACCATCTCCTCCAGCATCACGTCCGTGGCCTCTGACATGTCCTCCTGCACCATGTTGGCAGCCTCTGACATGCCCTCCTGTACCATGTCGGCAGCCTCTGACATGTCTTTCTGCACCATGTTGGCAGTCTCTGACATTTCCACCTGCACAATGTCCACAGCCTCTGACATCTCCTCCTGCACCATGTCCGCAGCCTCTGACTATTGCCTCCTGCACCATGTTTGCGGCCTCTGACATGTCATCCTGCTTCATGTTGGCAGCCTCTGACATGTCCTTCTGCACCATGTGGGCAGTCTCTGACATGTCTTCCTGCACCATCTCCATAGCCTCTGAGATTTCCACCTGCCCCATGTCCGCAGCCTTTGACCACTTCCTCCTACACCTTGTCAGCAACCTCTGATCTTCTCCTCCTGCACCTTGTCAGCAGCCTCTGACCATCTCCTCCTGCACCATGCCCGTAGGCTCTAACTATCTCCTTCTGCACCATGCCCGCAGCCTCTGACTATCTCCTCCTGCATCATGTTGGCAGCCTCTGACATGTCCTCCTGCACTATGTCCACACTCTCTGACCATCTCCTCCTGCACCATATTTGAAGCCTCTGACCATCTCCTCCTGCACCATGACCGCAGTCTCTGACTAACTCTTCCTGCAACATGTCCGCAGCCTCTGACCATCTCCTCCTGCACCAAGCTCGCAGCCTCTTACCATCTCCTCCTGCACCATGTCCGCAGCCTCTGACATGTCCTCCTGCACCATGTCCGCAGCCTCTGACATGTCCTCCTACACCATGTCCACAGCCTCTGACTATCTCCCCCTGCACCATGCTCGCAACCTCTGACCATCTCCTCCTGCACCATGTCCGCAGCCTCTGACTATTTCCTCCTGCACCATGTCCGCAGCCTCTGACCATCTCCCCCTGCACCATGTTCGCAACCTCTGACCATCTCCTCCTGCACCATGCCGCAGCCTCTGACCATCTCCTCCTGCACCATGTCCGCAATCTCTGACCATCTCTTCCTGTACCATGTCCGCAGCCTCTAACCATGTCCACCTGCACCATGTCCGCAGCCTCTGACCATCTCCTCCTGCACCATGTCCGCAGCCTCTGACCATCTCCTCCTGCACCATGCCCGCAGCCTCTGACCATCTCCTCCTGCACCATGTCCGCAATCTCTGAACATCTCCTCCTGTACCATGTTGACAGCCTCTGACATTTCCTCCTGCACCATGTCAGCAGCCTCTGACATGTCCTCCTACACCATGTCCACACTCTCTGACCATCTCCTCCTGCACCATGTTCGCAGCCTCTGACCATCTCTTACTGTGAGGTCTCAGCGGTGGTGTGTGCCTCTCATAAGGCCTGGTAAGACCCCTCTGCAGCCTCTGACTACCTCCTGTTATTCCTCTCCTGCACCATGTCTGCAGCCTCTGACCATCTCCCCCTGCCCCATGTTCGCAGCCTCTGACCATCTCCTCCTGCACCATGGCCACAACCTCTGACTATCTCATGCTGTACCATGTTCGCAACCTCCGACCATCTCCTCCTGCACCAAGCCCACAGCCTCTGACTATCTTCTCCTGTACTATGTCCGCAGGCTCTGACTTTATCCTCCTGCACCATGTCCACAGCCTCTGACCATCTCCTCCTGCACCATGTCTGCAGCCTCTGACCATCTCCTCCTGTACCATGTTGACAGCCTCTGACATTTCCTCCTGCACCATGTCAGCAGCCTCTGATATGTCCTCCTACACCATGTTCACACTCTCTGACCATCTCCTCCGGCACCATGTCCGCAGCCTCTCACCATCTCTTCCTGTGAGGTCTCAGCGGTGGTGCGTGCCTCTCATAAGGCCTGGTAAGACCCCTCTGCAGCCTCTGACTACCTCCTGTTATTGCTCTCCTGCACCATGTCTTCAGCCTCTGACCATCTCCCCCTGCCCCATGTTCGCAGCCTCTGACCATCTCCTCCTGCACCATGGCCACAACCTCTGACTATCTCATGCTGTACCATGTCCACAGCCTCTGACCATCTCCTCCTGCACCATGTCCGCAGCCTCTGACCATCTCCTCCTGTACCATGTTGACAGCCTCGGACCATCTCCTCCTGCACCATGGCCACAACCTCTGACTATCTCATGCTGTACCATGTTCGCAACCTCTGACCATCTCCTCCTGTACCAAGTCCGCAGCCTCTGACTATCTTCTCCTGTACTATGTCCGCAGGCTCTGACTTTCTCCTCCTGCACCATGTCCACAGTCTCTGACCATCTTCTCCTGCACTATGTCCACAGCCTCTGACATGTCCTCCTGTACCATGTTTGAGCCTCTGACATGTCCTCCTGCACCACGTCAGCAGCCTATGACTATCTCTTCCTGCACCATGTCGGCAGCCTCTGACCATCTCCCATTGCATCATGTCTGCAGCCTTTGACCATCTCCCCCGGCACCATGTCCGCAGCCTCTGACCATCTCCTCTTGCACCATGTCTGCAGCCTCTGTCTATCTCCTCCTGCACCATGTCGGCTCCCTCTGACATGTTCTCCTGCACCATGTCGGCAGCCTCTGACATGTCCTCCTGCACCATGTCTGCAGCCTCTGACCATTTCCTCCTGCACCATGTCCGCAGCTTCTAACCATCTCCTCCTTCACCATGTCCGCAGCCTCTGACCATCTCCTCATGCACCATGTTCGCAACCTCTGACCATCTCCTCCTGCACCATGTCCGCAGCCTCTGACTATCTCCTCCTGCACCATGTCCGCAGCCTCTGACCATCTCCCCCTGCACCATGTTCGCAACCTCTGACCATCTCCTCCTGCACCATGTCCGCAGCCTTTGACCATTTCCTCCTGCACCTTGTCAGCAACCTCTGACCATTTCTTCCTGCACCATGTCCGCAGCCTCTAACCATGTCCACCTGCACCATGTCCGCAGCCTCTGACCATCTCCTCCTGCACCATGTCCGCAGCCTCTGACATCTCCTCCTGCACCATGCCCGCAGCCTCTGACCATCTCCTCCTGCACCATGTCCGCAGCCTCTGACCATCTCCTCCTGTACCATGTTGACAGCCTCTGACATTTCCTTCTGCACCATGTCAGCAGCCTCTGACATGTCCTCCTACACCATGTCCACACTTTCTGACCATCTCCTCCTGCACCATGTCCGCAGCCTCTGACCATCTCTTAACTTTGAGGTCTCAGCGGTGGTGCGTGCCTCTCATAAGGCCTGGTAAGACCCCTCTGCAGCCTCTGACAACCTCCTGTTATTGCTCTCCTGTACCATGTCTGCAGCCTCTGAC
This sequence comes from Lithobates pipiens, assembly GCF_037356315.1. Taxonomy (NCBI): domain Eukaryota; kingdom Metazoa; phylum Chordata; class Amphibia; order Anura; family Ranidae; genus Lithobates; species Lithobates pipiens. The sequence goes on from NW_027507784.1 coordinate 289,246,567, forward strand.
TATCTCGCCCTGCCCCATGTTCGCAGCCTCTGACCATCTCCTCCTGCACCATGGCCACAACCTCTGACTATCTCTTCCTGCACCATGTCCGCAGCCTCTAACCATGTCCACCTGCACCATGTCCGCAGCCTCTGACCATCTCCTCCTGCACCATGTCCGCAGCCTCTGACATCTCCTCCTGCACCATGCCCGCAGCCTCTGACCATCTCCTCCTGCACCATGTCCGCAGCCTCTGACCATCTCCTCCTGTACCATGTTGACAGCCTCTGACATTTCCTCCTGCACCATGTCAGCAGCCTCTGACATGTCCTCCTACACCATGTCCACACTTTCTGACCATCTCCTCCTGCACCATGTCCGCAGCCTCTGACCATCTCTTAACTTTGAGGTCTCAGCGGTGGTGCGTGCCTCTCATAAGGCCTGGTAAGACCCCTCTGCAGCCTCTGACAACCTCCTGTTATTGCTCTCCTGTACCATGTCTGCAGCCTCTGACTATCTCGCCCTGCCCCATGTTCGCAGCCTCTGACCATCTCCTCCTGCACCATGGCCACAACCTCTGACTATCTCATGCTGCACCATGTCCGCAGCCTCTGACCATCTCCTCCTGTACCATGTTGACAGCCTCTGACATTTCCTCCTGAACCATGTCAGCAGCCTCTGATATGTCCTCCTACACCATGTCCGCAGCCTCTGACCATCTCTTCCTGTGAGGTCTCAGCGGTGGTGCGTGTCTCTCATAAGGCCTGGTAAGACCCCTGTGCAGCCTCTGACTACCTCCTGTTATTGCTCTCCTGCCCCATGTTCGCAGCCTCTGACCATCTCCTCCTGCACCATGGCCACAACCTCTGACTATCTCATGCTGTACCATGTTCGCAACCTCTGACCATCTCCTCCTGCACCAAGCCCGCAGCCTCTGACTATCTTCTCCTGTACTATGTCCGCAGGCTCTGACTTTCTCCTCCTACACCATGTCCACAGCCTCTGACCATCTCCTCCTGCACTATGTCCACAGTCTCTGACATCTTCTCCTGCACTATGTCCACAGCCTCTGACATGTCCTCCTGCACCATGTTGGAGCCTCTGACATGTCCTCCTGTAACACGTCAGCAGCCTATGACTATCTCTTCCTGCACCATGTCAGCAGCCTCTGACATCTCCTCCTGCACCATGTCCGCAGCCTCTGACCATCTCCCATTGCACCATGTCTGCAGCCTTTGACCATCTCCCCCTGCACCATGTCCGCAGCCTCTGACCATGTCCTCCTGCACCATGTCCGCAGCCTCTGACCATCTCCTCTTGCACCATGTCCACAGCCTCTGTCTATCTCCTCCTGCACCATGTCGGCAGACTCTGACATGTCCTCCTGCACCATGTCGGCAGCCTCTGACATGTCCTCCTGCACCATGTTGGCAGCCTCTGACATGTCCTCCTGCACCATGTCGGCAGATTCTGACATGTCCTTCTGCACCATGTTGGCACTTTCTGACATTTCCACCTGCACCATGTCTGCAGCCTCTGACCATTTCCTCCTGCACCATGTCCGCAGCTTCTAACCATCTCCCCCTTCACCATGTCCGCAGCCTCTGACCATCTCCTCATGCACCATGTCCGCAGCCTCTGACCATCTCCTCCTGCACCATGTATGCAGCCTCTGACCATCTCCTCCTGCACCTTGTCAGCAGCCTCTGACCATCTCCTCCTCCACCATGCCTGCAGCCTCTTACCATCTCCTCCAACACCATGTCCGCAGCCTCTGACATCTTCTCCTGCACCATGGCTATTGCTTTATTTTCTTTCCACATACCAAATTTATTTAATTTATATATGGTAAAGGTGGCAAACAGTTGGGTTTCTATATTCCTCAGTTACATATGTGGGTACAGATCTCATTTGTGGAAATGTAAAAATCTAAAGTGAAATATATTGTGTAAATATTGTTTAATTTTATTCCGCTCTGCTATGGGCTCTAGCCCCAGATCTTTTGTAGACCTAGCAACGCACCTGCATAAATGTTAGGTATTACGCTTAAATAAAGTTTGAATAATTTGCATTTATTTCTGAACTTTCCCTCATTATTCTGTTTTGAAACAGACCTGCTGGACCCCACTAAGGAGAACAATCAATATGTATCCTTGTGCACAACCTTTGGTATGTAAGGATATATTAAGTATATAAGAGTTTTAAATGGTTATATGGGTTACTGTGCAATAATGTATAAAGTAATATTGTTGCCCATATGTAGGTATGTGTTGCTTCTTAATTTGTGCCCCTTCAGTTTGTATCTTTATCTTATTGGTAATATTTTGAGACTCATATCTAGAACCTGGATCACCAGGATTCACACTGAAAAATTTGAATTTCTCTAACTTCCTTTGCACATGAAAATCGTATTGCTTAATTTTTTTAAGGGTATGGCTAGTGCACAGAAACAATAACCTTACTCCACAGACCCAATGGTTTTGGATGCAATGACTGTCTCTGGTTTTGTTGCTGACCCTCTTGTGGATGTCACCACTTCTGCATTGTAATCAGCACAGGACCACTGGTCATGGTCATTGGTCGCATTGGATGGTCCATGGCCACTGGTCAGAGCGCCTGCCAACATTACAACAATGGAGAGTTTGAGTACTGGATTGTTGGCTGTGAATGTGAGTATTGCTGTTTGCGAGCCTTTGCAAAGACAAGCTATAGATTCTTCATTGGTAGAAGAAAGAAAAGAGCACAGAATATGGCATTAAATCTCTGTTTGTGTGGACTGGCAATCAGACAGCCTAATATCGGCCAATCTCCACTTTTAAGAACTTATAAACACATTAAATCACATGTAGTAAAGACGTGGTTAAGTTGTTGTTTTAAGAACTGAGTTTCCTCTTGCAGCCATCAGCATTTTATCTATGGTGAACATTTTTCCTCTTGATAACTGGGGCACATCAAAGCCAACCTTTTCAAAGGCTAATTGTTACCTTATGAACCAAATAGAAGAAGAGACAATATTTAGTTTGCCTAAGGACTTGATATAGTTGGATCACAGTGTGTATTTATGCCAGGATTATAACAACTGGCTTTCAGACGTTCTGCCCTGTATGTCTAAAAAAAAACTGCTCCATACAGCCCAGTCTGTTTATACAGGTTCCCTGTATTCAAGGCAGAGATCAAAGCTCAGCTCCCTTTCTACAGCATGTTTCTGCTGTTATGCAAGAATTTTCACTTGCTAGATGTATTTTAATTGCAGCTGGTATACCGACTCCTGGAATGTAATTATATAATATCAGTTGTGTACGGCAAATGCAATCTGCACTGACAAGTCTGAGGAACTTGTACTGTGAAGGATGAAAATAGAACTGGAGTGAGGAGCAAGCACCCGCCCCATGTTGAGGGCATGTGGCCTGGTATGGTTCAGGAAGGGAGGGGATTCGCTCACTCATCCCACCCCTATCCTGACCTGCCAGGTTTCATGCTCGGATAAGGATCTGGTATGGCTTTGGGGGGACCCCCACGCATTTTTCTTTACATTTTGGCGCAGGGTTCCCCTTAAAAATCCATTCCAGACCTGAAAGGCCTGGTGTCGATTTTGGGGGGATCCTCATGCCATTATTAAAAAAAAATTGGCATGGAGTTTCCCTTAATATCAATACCAGACCTGAAGGGCCTGGTAATCGACTGCAGGGGGGGGAACCCACAACGATTTTTACAGTTTTTTTATCTATATTGCTGGAACCCGACAATGCATTAAATTCGCAAGCAATTTTAAATTAATTGAATTCAATTTTTTCCTTTAGAAATGTAATTTTGCTGCGGTACTGTAATAAACATCAGAAATACGTGCTACTTTACAGGCAGACTAAGGGGACCCCCTTGCCATGATATTTAAAGGAATATTTATTTTTTATTTTTCACTTTAAGCATTATTAACCACTTGCAGACCGGACCATTTTGCTGGTCAAAGACCAGACCACTTTTTGCGATTCGGCACTGCGTCGCTTTAACTGACAATTGCGCGGCCGTGCGACGTGGCTCCCAAACAAAATTGACGTCCTTTTTTTCCCACAAATAGAGCTTTCTTTTGGTGGTATTTGATCACCCCTGCGATTTTTATTTTTTGCGCTATAAACAAAAATAGAGCGACAATTTTGAAAAAAACGCATTATTTTTTACTTTTTGTTATAATAAATATCCCCCAAAAATATATAAAAAAACATTTTTTTCCCTCAGTTTAGGCCGATACGTATTCTTCTACATATTTTTGGTAAAAAAAATCGCAATAAGCGATTATTGATTGGTTTGCGCAAAAGTTATAGCGTTTACAAAATAGGGATAGTTTTATAGCATTTTTATTAATAATTTTTTATTATTTTTTTTTTTACTAGTAATGGTGGCGATCAGTGATTTTTATTGTGACTGCGACATTGTGGGGGACCCATCGGACATTTTTGACACATTTTTGGGACCATTGTCATTTATACAGTAATCACTGCTATATAAATGCAGTGATTCCTGTGTAAATGACACTGGCAGTGAAGGGGTTAACCAGTGGGTGGCAGTGTAGGGGTTAAGTGTTCCTAGGGGTGTGTTACTAACTGTGGGGGGGTTGGGCTTTAATTTAGTGAACACTGATCTCTGCTCCAATCACATGGAGCAGAGATCAGCGTCACTAGTTGCTAGGCAAAATGGAGAAATGCTGTTTACTCGGCATTTCCTCCATTCGGCCGCTCCGTGAGACGATCGCGGGGATGCCCGCGGCGATCGTGTCCGCTGGTCCCGCGACCGGACTCACGGGGGTCCCGACCAGCGCGGGAGCGTGCCGCCGGCGGCACGCTCCCGATGGCAGGGCGGCATTGAATATTGAACGTACCTGTACGCCAATATGCCTGCCCGTGCCATTCTGTCGACGTACATCGTCGTGCGCTGGTCGGAAAGTGGTTAAAATCAATGCTCCTGAAAAAAAATATTGTTTTTAAAACTTTTTTTTGCATTAATACATGTCCCCTGGGGCAGTACCCAGGTCCCCATACACTTTTTGTGTGTCTACAAAATAGGGGATAGATTTATGTCATTGTTATTATTATTATTTTTTTTACTAGTAATGGTGGCGATCTGCGATTTTTATCAGGACTGCGACATTGCGGCAGACAGATCGGACACTTTTGACACTATTTTGGGACCATTGACATTTATACAGAGATAAAGGACAAAAATAGCCATTGATTACCATATAAATTCCACTGGCAGGGAAGGGATTAACACTAGGGGCGATAAAGGGGTTAACTGTGTTCCCTGGGTGTGTTCTGTAGGGGAATGGAACTGACTAGGTGAGGAGAGAGATCGGTGTTCATACCTAGTATGAACACACGATCTCTCTCCTCTCCCCTGAGAGAACCAGGATTTGTGTGTTTACACACACAGATCCCTTTTCTTGCTCTGTCATGAACGATCGCGAGTGCCCGGCAGTCATCGCACCCGGTGGGCACGTGCATCGGCTCCAGGGACACGCATTGGCATGTACGCACCTGATGTGAAGTCTTAAAGGAGCGACGTACAGCTACGGAGTTTTGCCCAGCCAAGCCAACCTACCACAGTATAACTGAGGCGGCTGGTCAGCTAGTGGTTAAAATGAGCACTTTTGATTTTTCATGTTCGTGTCCCATACACTTTAACGGTGTTCGCATGTTCGCACAAATTTTCGCTGTCATGTTCTGGTGTGAACCGAACCGGGGGGTATTCAGCTTATCCCTAGTGAGCCTGCAGGTGACAGCACCAGAGATACGATGGGTATAGCGGCTTGATCTGTATAATTATATAAAAAATGCTGCTGATTACAGATATATTTTGTACAGGCTGGACTTGGGCTTTTAAATGATTCCACATGCATCCAACTATTACAGGCAAGGACCATTAAAGATTATATATTGACAAAAATGATTCTGAAATTGCTTGCAATAGTATTTGAGTTATTCTTCATTTAGGAAAATCATTAAAATGCTGAAAAAAATATGACCATGAAGTCTTGCCTGTAAAAGATTAACAATATCTCTTATTTCCCAAAAACATATCATGAATGTTTTAAAGTAATTCTGCATTTTACGTATGGTGGGAAGTAGGTATTTTCTCACTGTAAGTATTCCTATGTGCAAGCCTGGCATTAAATGAAAAGAAATGGATTATTAAAAGCAGTCACAGCAGCTGTGCAGCTTTCCCCATTCTGTTCCCATCAAATTATACATAATGGGAACTGTGCTATGCGAAGTTATATGATATTTTACTACATGGTTGCTTGGCTCCATATGATTATTACAGCTGATAAAATTGGCTTATTCAAAATGACATTGCAATTATCTCTGTATACAGCAGAAGGATGGGAATAACAGTACAATTATAATCAAGACTCGTGTTCATGGTTTGACCCACCTTCCAGCACAACTGACAATATTTAAAACAACAGAAATATGGGGCTGCCATTGCTGCCCTACTTTTGATAATGATATCTGTCTGACTGTTATGTTAACCATATGGCTTTATTACTTTGAGTAAATTACCTGGAACCAGCATGCATACCAACGTCAGGAGTCCTTATATGCATACTTCTTCTGCCTCAGTGATTTAAAGTATTGAAACAGGAAGCATGACTGCCAGGCAACTAGGAATTGTAGAATGATTAGCAATGGTAGCCCCCTTGTTTTTCTAAAGAAAGGTGTCATTAAAAAAATATATACAGGCACAGTCTGTTGCCTTCTGTAGGATAGATGTTCATTACATTGTGTTAGATCATTGTGGTACACTACAACCCCACCCTAGAATATACAGTATGCTAAATATATGCTAAATGCATATACAGTGGACCCTTGGATTATGAGCATAATCCGTTCCAGGAGAATGCTTGTAATCCAAAGCACTTGCATATCAAAGCGAGTTTCCTCATAGAAGTCAATGGAAACGAAGATAATTCGTTCCACATTGACTTCTATTACATGCAATACCGCATGTGGTCAGAGGTAAGCCTCGGAAACACTCAGGAATGGAATATTTCCAAATGTTTCTGAGTATTTTCAAGTCATTCCGAGTATTTCCGAATGGCTCCCAACAGCTCCAAACCCTTTGGGTGTTTCTGCCCACCTTTTTGTGCTCCAAGGCCTCCTGCTACATTCTCCATATTACAATATATATAAAAAAGTGGGAACCCATTATGAAGGCAACAGATGTGCAGAATCAGAAGCTCTGCTGAAGCATAAGTATAGCCAACAGATTCCCAAAGAGATAGAAGAAGCTCTTGTGTTTCTAAAAAAAACTGGAATGATTGTAGAGGCTGGACTGACCCTTTACACCCAGAACCAGTGTGCATATAGAGGAATTCAGAATAAAATCCTTATCTGTATACTGGTTCAGGGTCAGTGATTAAAACTATTGAAATAAGAGGAAATTAGCATTTGACGAATGATTAACAATGATAGCATCTTGTTTTTCCCAGAAATGTGTCTTTTGGAAATAAAATCCAGGCACAATCTGCTATCATTTATGTTTTACATGCTGATGACACTATGTAAAAAAATTGTGGCACACTACAAAACCACCATAGAATATTCTACTTATCTGCAGAGCCTGGTAGGCAGAAGCAACCGCTGGTATGTAGGTGTCTTGGATACTTCAGGGAGAGCTGTAAATAATTTCTGACTTTGTTCCTGCCAACCTAGATTTTGGAGTACACCTCTTTGCCCTTGTACACACGGTCGGACATTCCGACAACCAAATCTGTCGGATTTTGTCCGTCGGATTTTGTCCGAAACTGTTGCATTCACACGGTCGGACAAAGTTGTCGGAAAATCCAATCGTTCAGAACGTGATGACGTTATTTCGTTACGACGGGACTACGTTCACGCTAGTAGCCAACAGCTTTGGTGTAGGAATTTGATCTGAGCATGCGTGGCATTTTTTCCGATCGGAATTCTCTACACATGATCGGACAAGGTCCGATCGGATCATGTTGTCGGAAAATTTTACCGACAAGTTGGAAAACTTGGTCCGTCGGATACTCCGATGGAAACAGTCCGATGAAGACCACACACAGTCGGATTATCCGACAAAAACGGTCTGATCGGACACATTCCGTCGGAATCTCCGACCATATGTACAAGGGCTTTGTGTTCCAGTGCCTCCTATTACATTCTCCAAAATACAAAATAAATAACAATCTAGAGTGGGAATCTACAGTATTATATAGGCAATAGCAGGTGTGTAGACCCAAGAGCTAAAGCTCAGGTATCACCAAGAGTCCCAGGAAGAGAGAAGATTTCCAACATCTAACTTCTAAAATCTAACGCTTCAACTCACCAACATCTAGTAAAAATGGAAATGGCAGTACATATGTTTAATCCCCATTAGAAAACGAATCTTACTAGTAAGAAAATTGGAAGAAATAGGTAGGAGTAAAAGAACAAAAGAGGTTAAAGGTTCCATTTTACCTTTCTTAGCCCATCAAGCAAAAAAAATTATAATTTCAAGACAAAATTCACTAGGGAAAATCTTTCAGATACAACTGTCTGTGGAAATTGGGGACAGCTGGCAACTATGACTAAGTGACATTGCCAAGGGTACTAGGAGGAATGTTTGAATGATAATTCCCAGCATGCTCCTCTTTAAACTTTTCTAGCTATGGTTTGCGATTGTGGACTTGCCGCTCTGCAGTCCCTTAGAAGCCATCATCCTTACAAGCTGTGAAACATACCCAAGAGATTAACAGTTTCCCATAGTCCAGGAGGTCACCAGAAAGCATCAATAGCCGGTGTCTCCAAATAGAGCCACACTCAGCATCCTGTGCAAAAGGCAGGCCCTGCCTGAGGTTACTGCAGGGACAGTGATCTGTGCGTGACATTCTCCTTCTGCCTTATTCCTTCAAAAAACAAACTGCATGTTAAGAAAACAAAGGGGAATTAGAAGGACTTTCCAACCCTCTGGGAGAAAGAACTTCTCTTGATATAACTATTTCAGGTCCTCAGAGTCACCATGGGGCCCGCTGCTAGTTATCTACAGGGATATAATTATGAAGGTGTCTGAGGTACTGCAGTCCTCCTATGTGTACATATAATACAAAATAGACATACTGTACTGCCCAGGGGTTGATTTACTACAACTGCAGAGTGCAAAATCTTGTGTAGCTTTGCGCAGAAACTGATCAGCTTCCAGGTTTTATTGTATTGTGCTTTGAACAAGCGGAAGTAAAAAGCTGACTTGCTACCATGCAGAACTGCACCAGATATTGCCCTCTCCAGTTTTAGTAAATCAACCACATAGTGATACAATCCAGAAGATTTATGACCAAAGTAAAAAGTAACATATGAAAAAAACAAAAACAAAACAAAAGCTAATCAGTTTACTAAATGCAGCCAACTACCAGATTTACATCCTTACTTGTAATAAGATGATAGTTAGCTAATATTCAGATTTTAGGTGACTAATGGTGCGTACACACGACCGGACTTTGACGGACTAGGTCCGACGGTCTTCCCGACGGACTTTCCGAATGAACGGACTTGGCCACACACAATCACACCAAAGTCCGACGGATTTGAACGTGATGACGTACGACCGGACTAGAATAAGGAAGTTCATAGCCAGTAGCTGCCCTAGCGTCGGTCTTTGTCCGTCGGACTAGCATACACATGAACGGATTTCTCAATAGGAACTGGGTCTGGCGGAGTTCCGGCCGAAAAATTTGAAACATGTTCTATTTCTAAAGTTCGTCAGATTTTTGGAAAGCAAAGGTCCGATGGAGCCCACACACAATCGAATTGTCTGATGGATTCGTTCCATCTGACCTTTGCTGTCGAAAAGTCGTGTGTACGCGGCATATGTCCACCCTACAAAACAGTTCATGCAAGTAGAGGGGAGGGAGACCTAGCTAGAATGAACACAGAAACAACATTCATTATGCCAATTCCAAGTTCTGCACGCCATTAACCACATGCCAACCGCCGCACGCCAATTTAAGTTGGCAGAATGGCACGAGCAAGCAAAATGACATACCCGTACATCCCTTTGAAGTTCCCACCTACCTGCGCACTGCAGGAGAAGAGGCAGAAGGGAGAGATGTAAACAAGGCATTTCCCTGTTCTGCCTAGCAACATGACAGAGATCACCGCACCCTGTCATTGGGAGCAGTGATCTCTGTCATGTTGTAGTGAGCCCATCCCCCACAGTTGGAACCCACTGAGGAAACACACTTAATCCCTAGCTCGCCCCCAAGGGTTTAACCCGTTCCCGGCCAGTGACTTTTTACAGTAATCTGTAGCTATTTTTAGCTCTGATCACTGTATAAATGTCACTGGTCCCAAAATAGTGCAAAAAGTGTCCAATCTGTCCTCCGCAATGTTGCAGTCACAATAAAAATTGCAGATCGCCGCCATTACTAGTAAAAAAAAAAAATTATAATAAAAATGCCATAAATCTATCCCCTATTTTGTAGACGCTATAACTTTTGTGCAAACCAATCAATATACACTTATTGTGATTTTTTTTTTTTACCAAAATATGTAGAAGAATACATATCGGCCTAAACTGTGGAAGAAAAAATGTTTTATATATATTTTTGGGGGATATTTATTATAGCAAAAAGTAAAATATATTGCTTTCTTTTCAAAATTGCTGCTCTGCTTTTTTTGTTTATAGCGCAAAAAAAAAAAAAAACGCAGAGGTGATCAAAAACCACCAAAAGAAAGCTCTATTTGTGGGGAAAAGAAGGACTTTAACTTTGTTTGGGTACAAAGTCGCGCGACCGCGTAATTGTCAGCTAAAGCGATGCAAAATGCTCTGGTCGGGACTGAAGTGGTTAAAGTTGAGCACCTAACCCCACCCCCCCACCAAAAAATGTTGAGCCACCCCCCACCACCACCACCTCCCATGAGCGTTAACACATGCTTCAGGGGTGTCAGTTATGAAAATATCAATTGAGCTACACCTGTTATATGTCGCTGCACACACTTGAGTGAGAGCAATATTTCTTTGACCATTACCATTATTCATGGCTAACTCTAAACTGATGATCTTTTCAATCATCACTTTCTTCAATTTTGGGTACCTAAGTTTGTCACCATAGGTGTGTGCAGCCTATTGCATTAAGGTGTGCACCCAAAGCTCAAACACACATGGCTTTCTCTGTAGCCTCAGATGTACGGGGCAGTGAATGAATGGGAAATGCTCTGTGCTGATTGGCTTCCTGGTCATTAACAAAGTGAAGTATAGTAAACACAGTTTACAATGCTTCAGTTATGAATGGACACAGCGAGCAAGTGTGTCCACTGTGTTCCTTTAAAGAAGATAGGGGCTGGTAAATTACATATTTACTGGCCCCTTCCCCTACTCCCCATCCTGAAACATCCCCCACAGCAGGCGGGGGGAGAGAGAAGAGGAGGGAAGCCAGCAGGACTGCGTGGTGGGGGGGGGGGGGGTAACAAGGGAGCGGGAGGTGGGGCTGTAGGCGAAATCTGCACCGCACATAGTGATTAGGGTGTGCCCAGGCACACCTGGTATGCCCCCTGTGTAAGCCTATGTTTGTTACTATTTCACAGGCCTATGCAATTTTAAGGCTTGGTGTGTTGGGAATGTATTTACTGTTTCATATTTTACCAAAACATTTTGGTGTGCCCTAACATTAACTTGGTGTATTTTTTTTTTATCACGTGACATAAAATATTGGAACTACTATTATTTTATTCTCCAGGGTCTCTGCTTTCAGAAAATATATATTGTTTGGGGTTTTAAACAAATCTTCAAGCCAAAAATTTTTTTTTTAAATGTTCAAAAAAATGCAAAATAATTTCTGGCCGTGAAAAAGTTAAAAGCCCAGCAAGGAAAGTAAGATTTAACTTTCCACTGAGGAGTCTTTTTGGAGTGGTGTGGAGTGGACTGGATCAGCATTTATGAAGATCTATTAGGGACTTTCCAGCACTAACTACCATCTGGCATATTAGCACTCTCTTCATTATTGTTTGGTTATGAAATAATTGTGTGGGGCTTTTTAGCAATGATTACCGTATACATTATCTAGCACTTTTCACACAGGGACACTTTTTGTAAATCAACTGGGAAATGCTTGTTGTTCTCTTTGGCCCAATTTGGACATTTTCACTTAGGGGTGTACTCACTTTTGTTGCCAGCGGTTTAGACATTAATGGCTGTGTGTTGAGTTATTTTGAGAAGACAGCAAATTTACACTGTTTTACACACTGTACACTCACTACTTTATATTGTAGCAAAGTGTAATTTCTTCAGTGTTGTCACATGAAAAGCTATAATAAAATATTTGCAAAAATGTGAGGCGTGTACTCACTTTTTTTTAAATACTGTATATACACACACACACACACACTATATTGCCAAAAGTATTAGGAAGCCTGCCTTTACACACACATGAACTTTAGTGGAATCCCAGTCTTATGCCCTGTACACAGTCGGACTTTCTGATGAAAAATGTGCGATTGGATCTTGTTGTCGGAAAATCCGATCGTGTGTGGGCTCCATCTGACTTTTTCCATCTGAATTTCCGACACACAAAGTTTGAGAGCTGGATCTAAAATTTTCCGACAACAAAACCCTACCGTTTAAATTCCGATCGTGTGTAGACAATTCTGACGGACAAAGTGGCACGCATACTCAGAATAAATTAGGAGACGAAAGCTATTGGCTACTGGCCCGTTTATAGTCCCATCGTACGTGTTCTACGTCACCGTGTTCAGAACGATCGGATATTCCGACAACTTTGTGTGACTGTGTATGCTAGACAAGTTTGGGCCAAAATACGTCAGAAAAAGTCAGACGGATTTTGTCGTCGGAAAGTCCGACTGTGTGTACAGGGCATTAGTCCGTAGGGCTCAATATTGAGATGGCCCACCCTCTGCAGCTATAAAAGCTTCAACTCTTCTGGGAAGGCTGTCCACAAGGTTTAGGAGTGTGTTTATGGGAAGCAAGGTCTATAAAGACATGGATGAGCGAGTTTAGGGTGGAGGAACTTGACTGGCCTGCACAGAGTCCTGATCTCAACCCCACAGAACACCTTTGGGATGAATTACAATGGAGACTGTGAGCCAGGCCTTCTCGTCCAACATCAGTGCCTGACCTCACAAATGGAAGAATGGTTAAACATCCCCATAGACACACTTCTAAACCTTGTGGATAGCTTTCCCAGAAGAGTTGAAGCTGTTATACCTGCAAAGGGTGGGCCAACTAAATATCGAACCTTATGTACGAAGACTGGGATGCCATTAAAGTTCATGTGCGTGTAAAGGCAGGCATCCCAATACTTTTGGCAATATATATTATATATAATAGTGTATATATTTGTATTTAAAGAAATATGATTGTGCATCTACAGTTTATATGTATCCCATGGTATGTATGTAATTAATTTTTTTGCACTTTATGTAGATAGGTTTTTATTTGTAGCCAAGTGCAGGTTTATTATCTGTAAATGTTGGATTTTCAGTTAATTTAATTTTCATTTCATTTAGTGATAATAACTTTATGCCTAGGGAAATATATATAGTTATATGTGGTTCTAAGAAGGCGGTGTGGCCACAATCAGAGATAACATGTAAATATGTGTGTATGCAAGATTAAAGTGATAATCACATCCCCTACCCCATGTTTTTTTTTTTACCATTTACAGTACCTGCTTTTACCTGTAGTGCTCATTAAAGCACACACTCACACGTATCGCAAATTCAGCATTGTCCCACTGTAAACTGCTGTTTGGGTGTCACAAGCCGGTGATGCACCACCATCTTGGTCCTCTTTAGTTGACTGCATTTTACGGGTGTAGGCAGCCAGCTCTCGTGAAATGCCAGACTCATATCACATCCCCTAGGAGGCTGCAGGATTGGCACACAGAGCAGCCAGGGGGCAGTCTGGAGGACGAGTCTGGCATGTCAGCAGGACATTGTACACATCATTAGGGATATGAATAACTCCCTTTTGTGAGTTTAGTTCCACTTTAAGGTGTCTGTAAATATCATACAGAATCAAGCAAAAAATCATATACTTACAATACATTTTTTTTCTAACCTAATGTGGCCATTTTATGTCTTGGCCAAATAAAACTACATGTCAGGAAAGCTCCATTCTGCTCCTTGTAAAGAGAGGTCTAGTCTAGAGTACCCCTTGGACCTGTAACTATACATATGGGCAGGCTGGGGAGGACTCCACTAGTGTGCTGCAACCTGTTCTCTTACCTAGGTGACCCATCTGGCCCCCGGGTGAAGTTGGAGCTATAAACAGACAATAGAGGGAGGCACATCAAAACTAATGCCGCGTACACACGTAGGAGACTATCCGGCGGACTTAGTCTGGCGGACTTTCCGCCGGACTGTCCGCCGGACTTTCCGAACGGGCTACTTGCCCACACACGGAATTTTTGTAGCGGACTAATACGGTGTACGAAGTCCGCCGGACTATCCGCCGTACTTTTGAAATGAACGGACTCACCCACACACGCGGAGGAATGTCCACTCATTTTGAGCACGTCTCCAGGTAGCCGGGACCAGCGGAGGAGGCATCGCTGGCCCCGTCACCTGGTATGGACTTAAAGGGCAATCCCTACGTTCCCCCTAGGTCCATATCAGACCCTTATCCGAGCATACTACCCGGCCGGCCAGGAAAGGGGGTGGGGACCTCAACATGGGGGGGTGCCTTGGGGAAGGGGAGGCCGCGCACACCCCCCCACCCCAAAGCACCTTGTCCCCATGTTGATGAGGACAAGGGCCTATTCCCGACAACCCTGGCCGTTGGTTGTCGGGGTCTGCGGGTGGGGGGCTTATCGGAATCCGTGAACCCCTTTAATAAGGGGGCCCCCGGATCCCGGCCCTCCACCCTATGTGAATGAGTATGGGGTACAATGTACCCCTACCCATTCACCTGTAAAAAAAAAAGTTAAAAAAACACAACACACAGGGGTTAAAATAGTTTATTGCACAGCTCCGGGGGTCTTCTTCCATCTTCGGGGGTCTTCTCGCCGGACTCCTCCGCTATCTTCTGCTAGCTCTTTTACTAGCGGAGGAGCCTGGCTGCTTTCTTCTTTGCCGCCGCCCTCTTCTTCCGACTTCGGGGGGTCTTGTCCCCCTCTTCGGTTCTTCTTGCCAGGCCACCGCGCCACCGCGCTCACAATGACAGAGACGCAGCGTCTTATATAGGGACATCCCGGATGATGTCCCCGCCCATTATGATGTCACAGTCCCAGAAGATTCTCCGGGTGGGAAAAGTACGTTCATTTCGGCTAAAATTTGGGTAAAAAAAGTCCGCCAGAGCCCACACACAGGCGGATTGTCCACCGGATTGTTTGATTGTGTGTACGAGGCATAAGGCTAGTTTCCAAGGTCCTGAAGAACCAGGTCCAATACTGACATACCATGAGAATCAGATCAAGATACCTGTAGAGTTCTTTGCTACCAGCTGATAAGTAAAAGAGTCAGCAACATCCTAATTGGAACTAAAATTCCCATTTCCATGGCACAGTAAATAGCCCCATTGATGCTGGTTTTCCTATAAAGCTTCATAGCTACTGGCAAGCCAAGTTATACCTCTTCAAAGTTGATCATTCACTGGTTTCTGCAGGATTGGCTACGGTCATCTGCAGTGGTAAACTGGATCTGTACTAAGGAAGTTAAAGTAAACTTGGCACATCTGCTCAATCAACCTTAATTATGAACAAAACATGTATAAGCAGAGGTTACCTTCAGCTCTAAACTCCTCTTAGATTTAAGGGGAAAGGCTTTGTAGGCCAAATTGTGTTAGTTCTGCTGTATACTGGACCACTTGATTTTTAATAAACCCTGTGGATTATGTATGGGCAAAACAGAAATAAGTAGAGATTACCTTCAAACTCCTCTTCACATGTTTTTACGGGTCTCCCTATCTTACTGGTTAAAAAAGCCTGCTGTTTACAGAGCTCAGTAGCTCATACTAGAATAGTGGTCGTGTACACTGCTCGTCCCATAGTCCACAGTCTCTAGTCCAACTCAGGAGAAAGCAAGAAGGGATAGCTACATTCCTAAATACAGTGCGTCTATGGAGAACGAACGTTGCCACCATTCAACAGAAAGTCGGATCACAACAGCAAAAAAATAAATAAAATGTATTTGGAAATGTGGGGGAAGTTGAGAGCAACAGAAAGTACTTTTCTGAGTTAGTAATACATACTTGAATAGAATTTTCATTTTTTAAACAAGAGCCTGTGACTTTACATTGAAAAGAGAAGTCTCTTTCTTACGCTTCGCTCTATTATGCTATCAGCAAGCTCCTGCATGCTGCTGAGCTCCGCTGTACATGGACTGAAAGAGGCTGATACCAAGCCAAGTCCAGATCCCTATGTAGCTAGCATTAAAAAAAAAATACAGGTACTAATGTATAGCAAATACAGAGCTGCATTCATTTAGGACTTTTATATCTATCCAAAGTTCAGCATTTAACCAAAATAAAACAGACCCAGAACCAATATAGTTTCCCCTTACAGCTGAGCATCCAAGAAGCTGAGATACATACTTGTGGTGACAAGGCAGCAACAATATGTCACTACTGTATAGTAAAAGAGAACATAGTAGGTTGTATAAACAGATACCTTCAATTTCAACTTACAAACACACGTCTAGCACCATGAGAAATCTCTGGGTGTCCTCATTATCTAATCTGAGCCTCTCCTGTGTCTGCTGAGACTCTTGTGTAGTGCTGATATTCTGCATCTCGGCAGGAGCAGAATGTGTAAACAGGCACACAATGGCAGCCCAGTCTTGGGATAGACACACACTCAGCATTTGAATTATTCCCAATCTGCAGACATTGAACGCTCATTAGAATACTCAGCCTCTGGGGACACTAGGCATTGTCCTTTGTGTCCTTCTTAGTATCCATTTCAATTCAGGATTCGCATTTCTTATATATTACCTATTTACAGCCTTGCAAATCACAGTCAATCAGATTAGGATCATCTCCTTGGTTAACTAGCTTGGTCATCCATTAACAACTCATTAGGAAGCAATAGTACAGTATACTATCTCTCTACTATTAGTCTATCTATATACAAAGAACACCACTTCTGTTTAAAGAGACCCAGTCACCAACCTTAAAAATTTCAGGTAAAAGCACAGAATTTTTTCCCTTTCCTTAAAGTGTAACTAATGGCATTTTTTTTTTCATTTTTGGATAGAGTAAGGGAGGGTTATAACCCCTGTCAGATATTTTTGTCATCTGCGTCTCATAGGGGAGATTTCCCTTCACTTCCTGTCCCATAGCCAAAACAGGAAGTGAGAGGAAATCCTTCCAATCAAGGGAATCCTGGGGTGTCACCAGGGTCCCCATTAGAATATTTATCCTCTATTACTGTTGTGATTTCAACCGAAAATTTGGGATTTTCTTTTACTTTCACTTTGAATTAAATGGTAAACAGGACAAATATAGGAGGATGAAGATTCCTAACAAGGGCACAGACAGCAATAAAAACTGACTGGTTATTATGAATTTATATATATATATATATATATATATATATATATATATATATATATACATTCTGGGGGGGGGGGCACATGTTGGGGTGGCATAGGGTTTCTTTTGTTGAAGTGGTTCTTTGCTAAAATGGGCACTTTGACTCAGAATTTCAGCAATTGCATGAAGTGAAGTTTTACAGCAAACTACATTACAAAACACCAGACAGACTTTGTCTCCACATTCATCACTTTTATCACCTACCCAGTCCCCTTCTTAATCCTTCCACTCTGTAACATGCGGTCCCTACTTCTCCTTCTCACAGTTGTGTCCTCTGACCATGAACTCTCTTTCCTTCACCCTTCTTCTCCACCCCACAGCTTTATATATATATATATATATATATATATATATATATATATATATATATATATATATATATATATAATCACCAGGGCAGGACTTAGGGTGGGGGGGGGCCCTGGGCTTGAGTCACTTTCGGGCTCTACCTTCTATACATTACCAGATTTATTTGCGTATAACACGCACCCCAAACTTAGGAGGGAATTTTGAGGGGAAAAAAAAAATTACATTTTTAAATGCCCATCAATGCAGCCTTATTAGTGTCCATCTGCAGCCTTGTCAGTGTAGCCTTGTCATCTGCAGCCTTGCCCCAGTGTCATTTGCAGCCTTGTCATTGCAGTCTTGAAGTTGACGCCACCGAGATACAGAGTACTGTGTATCTCGGCGGCTCTCGGGTCCTCTCACAGTCCCGAGCGTAGCCAAATGTACTCAGCTCAGCTCACAATCATGCCCAGTCCCTGTGTTATGTCCATCATAGGGCGGGACTGGGCTTGACTGTGAGCGGAGCCGAGCCGAGTCGAGTATACTCGGCTATGTATCTCGGCGGGGCCCCCTATTGGGTGGGGCCCATGGGCTTGAGCCCAGTCAAGCCCAATGGTAAGTCCGGCCCTGATAATGACCTTCACTTCTGTCCTCTCATTTCTACACTCAAAAACTACTGCCAAGACTAAACCCACATACTAAAATAAAAAAATTTAAAAACAGGACACTGGTGCGTGTCCCTTCATATATATAGCACACTTCCATATTACCTCTCCAAACCCTGGGCTTTCTTCATTTAAATGTGGCCAACACACCCATCACCCTACGCAACCGCAATCTACAAAATTTAGTTCCTATTCCTTTTCTTCCCAAAACCAGCCTCCCCTTCTCATGCGCCCTTTGGAATGCCCGCTCTGTCTACAAAAAGCTCACCTCTATCCACGACCTCTTTATTGCTAACTCCAACTCTGCTTCTCTTGCTTCCTTCTCTCATGGAAACCTTCCCTGGACTCCACCTCCTTTCCGTCCAACACGATCTGGGAGAGTGAGTTCGAATCAGGGATGGACTGACCATTCGGCCACTCGGGCACTGCCCGAGGGCCCCGGGCCACTAGGGGGCCTCATCAGGGTTGCCAGCCTCAGTAAAATCAGGGACAGTATGTAAAAATCTGTGTTTTTTTTACATCTGTCTCTGAAATTTCCCTTACTAACATCCTTTAGGTCTAAAAATCCAGAGATTATAGCTGTCCCACCTCTCCAGTACATTCTCAGCCAATAGAAACATGTCTGCGTATACATGTATGTGTATATTGTGTGATTGTATACTGTGTGTGTGTGTGTTTTTGTATACTGTGTGACCTCATAATCTCTAATTGCCTGGGGGCCCCATAATCTCCTATTGCCCGGGGCCCCATGAGTTGGCAGTCCACTCCTGGTTGGAATCCTTCTATCCCCACAAAGCACTTTCCAGGTACTTCACCTACCTCCCGCAATGTTACTCTCCTAATTTGAGGCACTCTGTATTCATCTATTTTCTCCAGTCTCTTTGAGAACTGCTGTGATCTGCCTTGTGGACCAGTATCAATCTTCCTAGATTACTTTTCTGCCTGGCTACCCTACTTTCTCTCTTCTAAAATTCCCAATCATTCCCAGGGACTTCAACATCCCTGTTAATGCTAATACTTCTGCTACTTCTAAATGTCTCAGTCTAACCTCCTCTTTTGACCTGAAGCAATGGATATATACTCCTACTCACTCTGATAGAAACACCCTTGACCTTGTATTCTCATACGTATGCACTCCGTGCAACCTCTCTAAACAATTCTTTTCCTCTATCCGATCACTACCTTATTAGTTTCACCCTCTTTCTGACTTCCACCTCCTCTCCCTCCAGCTGCCAAATAGTTACCCGTAGAAACCTTCACCACTTTAACTCCTCTCTTCTCTATTCTGGCACTGACCACCTCTATGAAAAAATCCCACCCCTGCATTGCCCCAACCTAGTCATTTTACTCTACAGCAGTTCACTGTCATCCTGCTTGGACATGCTCACCGTCCCTCACCACACAAAGAAACGAGCCCCAACCCCTACAGCCTAAGCAAACAGATTATACCAGAGTGTCTATGGCGTAAGTCTCATAAAGACTTTAACCAATACAAATCTGCCCTCCAAAAATACAATTCCTGCCTCCACATTGAAAAGCAGACTTATTTTATCACTCTTAATAACAACCTCTTATCCAGTCCATGTTAACTCTACTCAATTTGTCCTCCAATGCCTCCATTGACTAACTCACTCACTGCCCAGGATATCAAAAATCACTTCAAAAATAAGATAGAATTCAGGATGAGCTCTCCACTGTACAGATACCTTCCCTACTTAACGCTCCATGTCCACAGGTGCACCTAATACTTCCCTCTTTCAACCCTGCTTCTAAGGTCACCCTCTGGATCCTACACTCTCTAACTCACATCCTCAATCTTCCCTCTCTTCTAATGTTTTTCCCAACTCTCTAAAACATGCACTAGTGACCTCTATACTTAAAGGGGTTGTAAACCCTCATGGTTTTGCACCATAATGCATTCTATGCATTAAGGTGAAAAACCTTCTGTGGTGCTGCAGCCCCCCCGAGCCCCCCCGTTTTACTTAACTGACCCCAATCTTTCTCTGGCGAGCAACAAGCACACCAGCTCTACCTGATGTCTCGTGTCCTGATTGGATAGATTGATAGCAGTGCAGCCATTGGCTCCCGCTTCTGTCAATCAATTTCAATGATGCGGTGCCGAGTCCTGCATTCTGTGTGAATGGACACAGATGTTGGACTCGGGAGCGCGCCCGCACGGGTGTTCACCAAGGAGAACGCTTCCCCAACGCAGACACTTGATGCGAGGAGGAGTTACCAGCACCACTGAGGGGCCCCAGAAGAAGAGGACCGGGGCAACTCTGTGCAAAACAAATTGCACAGTGGAGGCAAGTATGACATGTTCGTGTTTTTTTTTTTTTTTTAAAGAACCCTTATTTTTAAACCCTTTTTTTACAAATATATTGTCAATTCAGAAAAGAATAGGTGTGTGTCAATTCCGCAATTAAATTGTAATCTGTATATGTATAAAAACAAAAAAATAAAGTGTTGAACTAATAGATAGATCGATAGATGTCATCTGTATTGACACACCTAAAGACATATTTAACAGACATGGATTATAATAAGTATTATGTATCAAACAAAAGAGGATGAATTTATCATCTAGTTATCATAGAGAAAAATTATATTGGGTCTAATAGAGACCTTAATTATATAAGAGATGAACCATAAAGGAAAACATCAAACTTTCCAATATCATTGCCGCCGACATCCCAAAACGTGTAAGTAGAAAGATCCCCTAACAAGGAGATCACAGTACCCCCCAGTACAGCGGGACTTTTAAGGCAGACCAAAATATGCGTAAAAAATATATTACCAATTTATTCACAAAAATAATACACAAAATAGTTTTACAGGACAGTATAAAAAAAAAACATATCAATGCGTGGAATCATACATGTAAATATATAGTCTGCACAACATCAAAGGTTTCATATATGATTTTATAATGTGAACTCCAAAACACCTGACATGTTTCAGGAAAACATTCCCTTCTTCAGAAGCATATCTAAGGAGAACAAATAGCTGTCATCGGAAAAGGAATCAAAACAAGAGAAATTTCTTTAACGGCATGTTCATCAAGGCAAGATTCACATGGCTTCAAACAGATACATACAGGGTACATACCATTTATTTATAAATGACCAAAACTACTGAGAATAATTCTCATATCAAGAGTAAATAGTTGTGTGTAAAAAAAATAAAAAAAATAAATATATATATATATATATGTCTTCTACCAGAATTATTGATAGATCACTCCACAGAGATGCACAGAGAGAGAGTCCTAGGGACCCACAGACGTCCCGCATCAAACCCGCACATAGGTATAAAAAACAGAAAAAAGAAAGAAAGTACTCATAAATGAATATATATGAATATCGCAAAAAAAAAAGGCAAACAAATATAATAAAGAAATATGACAATAAGGATCACCAAAAAAAAACCGTTATATTGTGCTGCTGGGAGAACAGAATATCACTGCGTATAGCACCTAAACAGTTTGAACAACACACTGAAGCAGGCGTTCGGCAGCCATTATATATCCACCGGCGCCTGCGCAGTGTAAAAATAAGTGTATAGCACAAGCGCATTGTCCACAGAGGGGAAAGCATGCACATAGAATTCTGGGACACAGGTGTCCGCAAAGAAGAAAAATCTTCATAACCAGGAACACAACAAAAACACAGACACAAACACCCCGCCATATCAGCAGTCAGGGCCACAAAGCCCACAACGACCCAGCCTAAACACAACCCAAGAAATAAATAAGAAAAAAAAAGGGGGAGAACTTTTTCAAATTGTTCCTCTCCTATCTAGCCGAAAGCAAAAAGCAAACAAATACAATAAGAAAATAGTCCAATGAACATCACCAAAGACCCACCTTATATTGTGCTGCTGGGGGCACAACCTATCTCCATGTGTGGTGTCTAGGCAGTTGAACAGTGCACTAAAAATGGGAGTCTATGCTGTTTCCTGTCTTGGCGTGCTGTCTGCTGGGACACACACAGTCCCAGAGACAGCGCAGACCATTCCTATTGCCCTGTGTGACTCGCGCATGCGCAGTAGGGAACCGGGAAGTGAAGCCGCAATGCTTCACTTCGTGATTCCCTCACCGAGAATGGCGGCAGCAGCAGCCGAGAGCCGAGCAATCAATTGATAGATTATAAGCTCTAATGAGCAGGGCCCTCTGATTCCTCCTGTATTGAGTTGTATTGTAACTGTACTGTCTACCCTCATGTAAAGTGCTGCACAAACTGTTGTCACTGTATAAATCCTGCACAATCGCAAATAATATATATATATATACACAGTATCTCACATTTTTGTAAATATTTTATTCTATCTTTTTATGTGACAACACTGAAGAAAAGACACTTTGCTACAATGTAAAGTAGTGATTGTACAGCTTGTATAACAGTGTAAATTTTCTGCCCCCTCAAAATAACTCAACACACAGTCATTAATGTCTAAACTGCTGGCAACAAAAGTGAGTACACCCATAAATGAAAAGGTCCAAATTGGGCCCAAAGTGTCAATATTTTGTGTGGTCACCATTATTTTCCAGCACTGCCTTAACCCTCTTGGGCATGGAGTTCACCAGAGCTTCACAGGTTGCCACTGGAGTCCTCTTCCACTCTTACATGACTGGTGGATGTTAGAGACCTTGCGTTCTTCCACCTTCTGTTTGAGGATGCCCTACAGATGCTCAATAGGGTTTAGGTCTGGAGACATGCTTGGCCAGTCCATCACCTTTACCCTGGTGTGTTTGGGGTTGTTATCATGTTGAAAGGGAGTTTCCAAAGGGAGGGGATCCTGCTCTGCTTCAGTATGTCACAGTACATGATGGCATTCATGGTTCCCTCAATGAACTGTAGCTCCCCAGTGCCGGCAGCACTCATGCAGCCCCAGACCATGACACTCCCAAAACCATTCTTGACTGTAGGCAAGACACACTTGTCTTTGTACACCTCACCTGGTTGCTGCCCCACCCGCTTGACACCATCTGAACCAAATAAGTTTATCTTGGTCTCATCAGACACAGGACATGTTTCCAGCAATCCATGTCCTTAGTCTGCTTGTCTTCAGAAAACTGTTTGCGGGCTTTCTTGTGCATCATCTTTAGAAGAGGCTTCCTTCTGGGACAACAGCCATGCAGACTCAACTCCTTTGGTTGACCATGGCGAGACCAGTTCTGAGTGGAACGTGTCCTGTTAAACTGCTGTATGGTCTTGGCCACAGTGCTGCAGCTCAATTTCAGGGTCTTGGCAATCTTCTTATAGCAAAGGCCATCTTAACGTAGAGTAACAATTCTTTTTTTCAGATCCTCAGAGAGTTCTTTGCCATTAGGTGCCATGTTGATTTTCCAGTGACCAGTATGAGAGAGTGAGAGCGATAACACAAAACTTAACACACCTTAATTCACACCTGAGACCTTGTAACCCTAATGAGTCACATGACACTGGGAAGGAAAAATGGCTAATTGGGCCCAATTGGGACATTTTTACTTAGGGGTGTACTCACTTTTGTTGTCAGCGGTTTAGACATTAATGGTTGTGTTGAGTTATTTTGAGGGGGCAGAAAACTTACACTGTTATACAAGCTGTACACTCACTACTTTCTTTACTGTTGTCACATAAAAAGATATAATAAAATATTTTAAAAAAATGTGAGGGGGGTGTACTCACTTTTGTGAGATACTGCATATATATATATATATATATACATACACACACACACACACACACACACACACACACACACACACACACACACACACACACACACACTACATTTTTAATAATTTTGGCGATACAATAAAAAGTTCCTTTTATTAACCACAATGTCTAGCTTAGTGGCAATGTATTTTTTTATAAGTATTTTCTTTTCTTCTTTCACTTTGACAGAATATTTATCTCTGATGCAGGGAGGTTCCCCTTCTCAGCTATTTTTAGCATAACAGGTACAAGAAAGAACATTTGGAAAGCACAGCCTTTGCAAAAGGCATAAAACCTGTAGGCCGCAATTGGTAAATGGGTTTTCTGCTGCAGAATTGAGAAAACATTAATCTATGAAGCCTGACAAAACCATAATGCCCCGTACACACGAGCTGATTTTCCGTCGGATAAAAACTTGGATGGTTTTTCTGACGGAATTCCGCTCAAGCTTGGCTTGCATACAGACGGTCACACAAAAGTTCTCTGAACTTTCAACCATCAAGAACGCGGTGACGTACAACACTACACGAGCCGAGAAAATAAAGTTCATTGCTTCCGAGCATGCGTAGGAATTTTGTGCTTCGGAATTTGTATAGACGATCGGAATTACCTATTGGAACCTTTTCCGACCGAAAAAATAGAGACCCTGCTCTCAGTCTTTTGGTGGCTGGAATTCTGCCAGCAAAAGTCCGATGGAGCATACACACGGTCGGAATTTCTGACCAAAAGCTCACATCTGACTTTTGCTGGCAGAATTTCTGATCATGTGTACAAAGCAAGAGTAGTACTGGGATTTGTAATAAGAATGATACAGGGTCATGTGCCTTGTTTATTTATTTTAGAAAAGAGAAAATAAAAAATATTAAACACATCTTCTTTAATATACAAATGAAAATTCAGGAAAATAATCTAATTATTAAACCATTATATTTTCCCCTTACGAAATTATAAATTCTGTTAAAGCAGTACTAAACTCTGGGGAAAAAATATGACAGGTCTACCTTACAAATCGAGCCCTCCAATGGTGCATTGTCACCACTCCTCATGCTTTCATCCTCACCTGGTCTTCCTTTCGGGTTCGTGCTTTCTAGCCACCTGAATTGTTGAGGTGTGATGGCATACCTCCCGCAAATGCACACAGGAGTCAGCACAGTGCCCTCCGCATTCAGGATGCACTCTGTGTGCCCTAAATGCAGAACACACTGCGCTTGCCCTGGATACATCATCTGCTAGAACCAATGTTCATATCTACTAAATAGCCCAAGTTCAGGCCGTTCACATGGCACCTGCATGTAAAACTTTTTCTAAGCTTACCTGTAGGACAATATTAAAAATTTGACTTAACCAGTTCCTACCCAGCTACTGCATACAGTATATACGGCAAGCGTCCATCTGGAGAACCTACCTGGGAGCGTTCATCAGCGTTCAGCAATCACCAATCCAAGCCCTAAGCGGAGGTGCTCCACCCTGGTACTATGTGACTGCTGTTACCAATCACAGCGATCACATATCCAGTAGTAAACATGCTGCCATTTATACAACCATTGAGAACAACTGTGATCTCTGTGATTGGTCATAGTGATCACTTGGTTCAGGCCAAGCACTCCCGCCCTGTACCACATGACAACTGACAGAATGTAATAAAAATAATTGTTTTTTAAATTGTATATGTATATATTATATATATATATATATATATATATATATATATATATATATATATATATATATATATATATATATCATTTTTTTAATTTATTTTTTTACTTATTGTCATTACAGAAAGTGTGGCGATGATCATGTACAATGGTTGGCTGCTCTGATATCACTGTATGTGATTTTCTCTGATCACCGCCACGGCAGTGCAATGTCACCAGACCAGTGCTGCCTGCCAGTCAGTGTCCCTAATTACCGTTGCACCAGTCAGTATCCCTAATTACCACCACCCACTCACAGTGTTCCTAATCACCTCCACACCAGTCATTTTGTCCCTAATCACCACCATACCAGTCCTATTGTCTCTGATCACCGCATCACAAGTTAAGGTTTCCCTGATCAAGGCCATACCAGTCGCAGTGTCACTACACCAGTGTAAGCCTACAACGGTGTCCCTAATTGTCACCACACCAGTCCCAATGTCACCTGACCAGTGTGAAGCCATGGCCAAAGGTTTTGAGAATGACACAAATATAAATTTTCACAAAGTCTGCTTCCTCAGTTTTTATTCTGGTCATTTGTATACTGTATACTCCAGATAGTTATGAAGAGTGATCAGATAAATTGCAAGTAATTGCAAAGTCCCTCTTTGCCATGAAAATGAACTTGATCCCATAAAAAACATTTCCACTGCATTTGTGAAGAAGGCTTCAGAGCGCTCAAGAAAGTCCACCAAGTGCCTGGACCATCTCCTACAGTTGATTCAGCTGCAGGATTGGGGCACCACTAATGCAGAGCTTGCTCAGGAATGGCAGCAGGCAGGTGTGAGTGCATCTGCACACACAGTGAGGAAAACATCTTTGGAGGATGGTCTGATGTCAAGATGGGCAGCAAAGAGGCCAATCTTAGGGACAGACTGATATTCTGCAAAAGGAACAGGGATTGGACTGCTGAGGACTGAAGTAAAGTAATTTTATCTAATGAATCCTCTGTCCTACTGTTTAGGCATAGCTGGAAAAAACCTTGTCCGGAGAAGTAAAGGTTTGAGATACCATCAGTCCTGTGTCCTGCCAACAGTAAAGCATCTTTAGACCAATCATGTGTGGGGTTGCTTCTCAGCCAAGGGAGTGGGCTCACTCACAATTTTGCCTCAGAACACAGCCATGAATAAAGAATGGTACAAAAACATCCTCTGAGAGCATCTTCTCCCAACCATCCAAGAACAGATTGGTGAGAAACTATGCCTTTTCCAGCATGATGGAGCACCTTGCCATAAGGCAAGAATGACTATACTATAACTAAGTGGCTTGTGGAACAAAACATTGAAATTTTGGGTCCATGGCCAAGAAGCTTCCCAGACCTTAATCCCTTTGAGAACTTGGTGGTCAATCCTCAAGAGGTGGGTGAAGTAAATATATCCCACAAATACTGACAAACTCCAAGCATTTATTATGCAAGAATGGGCTGAAATCAGTCAGGATGCGGCCCGAAAGTTGATTGACAGCATGACAGGGTGAGTTGCGGAGGTCTTGAAAAAGAAGGGTCAAATATCTTTGCATAAACTTAATGTAATTGTCAATAAAAGCCTTTGATTTTTATGAAATGCTTGTAATTATACTTCAGTATACCATAGTAAAATCTGATAAAAAAGATCTAAAAACACTGAAGCAGCAGACTTTGTGAAAATTAATATTTGTGTCATTCTCAAAACTTTTGCCTATGGCTGTAAGTCAAAAGCAGTGTTCCTGATTGCTGGCATACTAGTTCCCAGTGTCACCATACCAGTGCAACCAGAAACAATGCTCCTGATCAGTGTAAGTCAGCAGCAGTGTTCCTGATTGCTGGCATAGTATTCCCAGTGTCACCAGACCAGTGCAACCAGAAACAGTGCTCCTGATCACTGGCACACCAGTGCAGTGTTACCTCTGCCTGCCTCCTATATTGATCCTGGCCTATTTATTGACCATGTTTCTGCCTGTGGCCTGGACTGATCCTTTGCCTGTTTGCTGACCATGACTCTGTCTGTAGACTGACCTATCTGCACGTCCAACTGACTATGCTCCTGTAAGAAACCAGCCCCAGCCACCCTCTGTGGACAACTGCACTCCTGAAACCACAGGGACTTTTTTGTTCTTCCTTTCACCAGCCTCCCGTAGTCCCCTGGTCAGTGAACATGACATTCCTGGGAGCAACCATGTACCAGTAGGCTAGGCTTGCTTGGCCTATAGGAACTAGGACCGCTATAGACGAATCTACACTAAGCTATATTCCCTGATCACTCGTATAGAGGCGACAATTACAGTACATTAGTTTTGATACCATTGGTCAATTTGTGTGATACATAGATGCAATGTTCAGTATATAATCAGTCCAAAAAGTGAAAAAGTCTCACACATGTGGTATCGCCTCAGAATGCCCATGCTGTGTGAGAAATATCCTATTAAATTGACAACTTTGTGGGTTTCTACTGTCCTGGTGCTCCAGGGCCTCCAAATATATTATTGGTAGTCAGAAAATTAGATCCTTAATTTATCCCCCTAAGGATGCCAGGACCCAGCTGTCTACCTCCTCTCCATCTGGGGGTTGGGCAGCTCAGTGCGGCGAATGCTCCCACGGAGGAGCCATCACCTACGCAAGACAAGGTGATGGGGGAAGGCAAAAAGGTAACGCGGGATGTGGTCAGCGTTCATCTGGATGGTTCCGCAAAATTTGAGGTCTACGTGTGCTTTGAGGGACCGCTGGGTGCTTATTCCTAGGACGTTTGGCAGTTGGCTCCTGGCGTTCAATATTTTGGCCAGTGTTATCGGTGAAAAGTCTCCTGAGCAATGCTCGGCCCTTTTTTGCTATATGGATTCTATTAGCAAGGCTCAGTGGGTGTACGGGTGGGTGGCCTGGTTGAGATACAATGAACGGTTCGGGCAGCGGAAATCGGTGGGACCACAAATATATTAGTTTGTGGATGAAACTCATGACTCAGCCGCAGGCCCCTATCATTTCCATTTCAAGGGGGGCCGGTGATGGTTCAGCAACCTCATCCCCATTAATGTGGATAATGACAGAACTCTGGACGGCCGCACTCCAATGCTAAAACAATGCTTTATTCAAATAATATTTAGGACAAGATGCTAACAGCTGACACGTTTCGCACTAAGGCTAGTGCTTACTCATAACCTCATCCCTCATTGGCCTCAAAGCGAAAAGTTTTCTGTTGGCAATTCAACAAGGGGACCTGCAGATTCGGGGGATCCTGCTCTTTCCATCATGAATGCTCCAGCTGCGGAGGTTCCCATCCGCTCACCAAGTGCCTCAAACATGGAAAAGGTAAGCCTGGTGAGGATTGTAAGAGGGAGGACTCCGGTGAAGGTGGAAAAGTTGTCTCCCTTCCTAAGTAGGTACCCCGACTGGGCAACAGCATGTCTCCTTTTCCTGCGTTTTTAAGAGGCTTTGCGATCCCATGCAAGTTGTCCAGCGTTCCTCCAGTCCCTATTAACTTGCAGTCTTCCCGGGCTCCACCCTTCGGTGGTGTTGGCTAAACTGTCAAAGTAGGTGGCCTTGAGGAGGATGGCGGGTCCTCTGACTTCTCCTCTGGAAGATCTGGTCTTTTCTCCTCTAGGAGTGGTTCATTGCGACAGCTTGGGGGTGGTGCAGGCAATTAACAAGGTTTCTGCGGTACCTGGTGCTCCAATGTTTATATTTGAACTGTTATTTCTGTGCAGTGCATGTGCCGGGTTTTAACAACAATGTGGCTGATGCATTGTCTCTCCTGCAGTGGGACAGATTCCGTCTGTTGGCACCGGAAGCGGAGCAGCATGGGGTGCCTTGCACGGAACGGTTGTGAGACATCGCCTTCGAACGGTAGCTGGGCTACTTCGGGAAATTTGGTGTGCCCGGCCACTTGGTGCTTACGAAAAGGTTTGGTGGGAATGGCAAGTCCTGGTTAATGAGGTGGATGGTAGTAGGGATGAGGATGATCGTTTGTCCTCGTTGCTATATTTCATTGGCAGGAACGTGGAGGATGAGGTCTCTATTTCCAAGTTGGGCCAAAAGATGTCCGGCTTGGCATTTTGGTTTCAGCTGTCGGGGGTTAGGGATGTTACAAAGCATGTGTTGGTGAAGAGGGTTTTGTGGGGCTACAGAAGGGGTAAGGCTGTGCCACATGCTCGCCGTCCAGTCTCCTTCGAGATAATGGGGGACATCTTGGGGAGTCTGGGGGCCGTTTTCTTTTCAGCTTACAAAGCTGCACTTTTTAAGACAGCCTTTGTCCTGGCCTTTTTGAAACATTGAGGATTAGCGAACTGGTGTGCAGATCCAAACGTGGTGGTGGGGGCTTGGACGTGGCCGATGTAGTGCAGCGGGGAGCCAGTGTTTCGCTTTTTGCTCACAGGTCCAAACGGAGCAGAGTGGTAACGGTCAGTGGGTGGATTTGGGTGGGGTCCACGGTTCCCCAGTGTGCCTAGTACGGGCTGTATGGGAATGGTTGCCATTGAGGGGGTCAGGACCTGGTCCTTTGCTTAGACACCTGGATGGGTCCGCCTTGTCCAGGTTGCAATTTGGGGCGGTTTTTAAGAAGAGTCTTCGGGCTGCAGGTTTTTCCCAGCTGGACTACTCCTCTAATTCGTTTCGGATCACGGCGGCCACTGAGGCAGCTCGCTGGGGTTTGGAGCACAGGGTCATTTATAAGATTGGGCACTGGGAGTTGCAGCGCTTCAGGTTGTACGCACGGCCCCACCTGTTGCCATAGTGGTTCGGGTCCTTCTTTGGTGCGGTGCCGGCCTGGGTCATTGGGTTCATGACTGGGTTACGTGTTTGCCTGTATATGTTTTTTGTGTTGTGTCATATAGTCCGTCTGTTTCAATGGCTGTGGTCAATCTTGTCTGTGTGTGTTTAACTTGGGGGTTCATGTTGGTTTAATATGCTTCTGTTTATTTTTCAGGTTCAGAATGTTTGGTGTGGATCCTGGGCCATTCTCATGTTTTTTGGGGGGCAAAAAGGGCTGCAGTTAGGCCAGAGGGAGACAGTTGGGTTTTCCCAGTGGACAGGTCAGGATCAGATGGATCGGGGTCCTGGGGATGTTATGGCCCAGGCTCTTACCAGAGGTGCATCACTATGCTAGGCTGGACAGGCCCCCGGACATGCTCCTGTTGCACGTGGGGGGGGGGGGGGGGGGTAATGACATGGGGCTTTGTGGCTATCGCAAATTGTGCAGGGACATCAAATTTGATTTCCTGTGCCTGTGGTCCCTTTTCCCCAATGCCATTGTCATGTGGTCTGACATGATGGCTAGGGTTAGGTTCGCTGGTGAACGATGGTTTGGGCCCATCTCTGGTATGTGTGTTCCTGCCCTAATAAGGGCGGATGTAACACATGTTGGGGCAGTTGGCTGTATCGGCTGGAGAAGTTGCCAAACAATTGTACCCGAGCCGATGTAAGTTGCGGCTGGGGGCCGTAAAAGGGCAAGGTGGTGCCAGATACAGCTAGTTCATCTGTCAAGGGTGCCTTCAAAAATCCTAATACATAACACAAAACAGGTAGTTACATTTATTCTGAGAGGTTATGGTATATATTTTATATTTCTTAACGGTTATATTATGGAAGAAAGTGATTTTCATGGTTGATATTTGTAATAAAAGGGCTTCTAGCCACAGCCCTCCCCGAGTACAAAAGGCCAGAGTCTCCCAGAAACAACTGCACTCTGATATGTGGCATGTGTGTTTTCCCTTCACTACAGAGGCCTGACAAAGTTCAACTACAGAGTCATCATACAATCTACTATACATCTCCGTACAAAGGAAAGATCAGTGCTATAGTTCATACACATTGTTTTTAATTAGAGCTTTGCATTATGTTATCACCCCGGTACTGTGTAGAGAGTAATGCCTGGTACACACAATGAGATTATCAGACGAATGATCATCTGTTTTTTTTGCATGCTAATCTCAGATTGAACCTGAAGAGTTTGCTAAAGTCACATAATAAATATTCGGAAGTGATGACATGTGTTGTAATGTATTTGTATTGCATTTTCGAACAACAACAACTGTACTGATTGTATGAAAATCATATAATCTGGCATTGTACGAAAAAAATTTTTGTGCATTTCCGATCAAATAATATCGGATGAACTGTCGAGAACAGCTCTCGAAAGCTCTGTACTAACGATCAGATTATTGTACGATCGCTCTGAAATCTGTATTTTTCGTAAGATTTTCTGATCGTGTGTACGGGGCTTAAGGCTTCATGTACACGGTCGCAAGAAGGCGTACAGTGTGCATGGAACGCAAATAGCCCTGAGGGGCCTGGTATGGATTTCTGGGGGACCCCCCACGACATTGTTTTTTAAATTTTGGCACAGGGTTCCCCTTAATATCCATACCAGACCCGATGGGCCTAGTAATGGATGGGGGGGGGAACCATGTCATTTTTTTCAATGATTTTTATGTATATTGCTGGGATCCGATAATACATTACAGCTGCAAGCAATTTTAAATTACATATTTTCCTTTAGAAATGTCATTTTGCTGCGGGACTGTTATGAACATGGGAAAGTTGCGCTACTTTACAGGCAGACTAAGGAGACCCCCCAGGTACGATATTTAAAAGAATATTTCATTTTTATTGTTTGACATTAGGCATTATTAAAATCACTGCTCCTGAAAAAAACTGCAGTTTTTAAAACTTTTTTTTGCATTGATACATGTCCCCTGGGGCAGGACCCGGGCCCCCATACACTTTGTATGGCAATAACTTGCATATAAGCCTTTAAAATTAGCCCTTTTGATTTGTCATGTTCACGTCCCATAGACTTTAACGGTGTTTGCACACATTTTTTGCCCGTTCGCATGTTCTGCTGCGAATCAAACCGGGGGGTGTTCGGCTCATCTCTAATGTCAACAGAAGAGAGGGGGGAGTCAAAGTGGGTACCTTGTCTAAGGCCTCATTATGCCCTTATCTGTTTCTGTCATGGGGGGGGGGGGGGAGATTTACTAAAACTGGTGCACACAGAATCTTGTGCATAGTGCATAGTGCATAGTAACCGATCAGCTTTTAACTTCAGCTTTTCAATTAAGCTCTGACAATAAAACCTAGAAGTTGATTGGTTACTATGCATACTATACACAGCTGCACCAGATTCTTTTGCACCAGTTTTAGTAAATCAGCCTATATGTATCCTGGTGCACATTGTTACTAGAACAGAAATGGGGGGAAATCCAAAATTTTGGATTATTACTGGAACTGGAATTAAAAGGAGCGCTTACTCCTGACGAGTGACATCAAGTCACGAAATGCGTTGAGCTAATATATGTTTTGTTCAAATCTCATACTTCATCCTACCACGTCATTGTGGATTCTGTTCATGCATTATGTATTTGACTATATTATAATCATGTGCTATCCAATTTTGGACTTTTCTATATGTATCATGTGCCATCCATTTTTTGGATTATTTATGTATTATGTATTGCTGTATGAAATAAAGTTTTTCATTTAACATCTTACTCCATGCAGGTATTTAATTATATATGTAGTATATCAATTTTCTATCGAATATGAATTATGAGACAAATGTCCTACTCCTTTATATATATTTTAGATATGTCAATTATAATGCCACACAACACTTGACCCTCCGCGTACTTCATTTAAAGTCCCGCCTCCCTGTTCTCTTAAAATAATAGGGATGGAGGCTGATGACAACGTCATCTCCTCATTTAAAGTCCCACAGACCCCTCTTTTTTGGAATAAAAAGGAACATTTGTTTTGGTGACAACTGTCTAAGTACGAATTTCCATTATTTTGTACAGCGGGAAAAGAAGCGAAGAAAAAAAAATGGTAAAAAAACAAAAACTGTTTGGCTTTAAATAATTCTCAATCATAAACCACATACACTAACAATCCATGACATTGTTACAAATCCTTCTAATTTATCTAAGACAGTAAAACAAATGCCTTCATTATTATAGCGTTAACACGATGAGGAATCCATGTTCATATGGTAATGCTACAAAATATGTAGTAAGTATTCCCTTAATATAGATATTAGACTGATGACCCCACTCCACCCTCTCATTGCTATAACATCGCAGCTGTGCATTATCAGGGGCTGCACATTGCTGGGTGGGCACAAGCAACCACAATAAAGGTTCCCATTGTTTAGTCTTGAATAGGAGCCATGTGCTCTGCCAAAGCCCCACTTGCTGCTAACAGGCCCACCACACAGCGCACACTGAGCATGAGATTAGATTTGCTATCACCTCAGATTTAGCTATGGCCCATTTCCTCTGTCCCTGCTACATGCTGCTGGATGGTGGGAACAGTCTGCCGATGGAAGCTTGCAGCCTCAGGCCACAGAGTTCCACAAGGCTCTGCGACGGGCTAATCGGATTCCCAACTACTGACTGAGCTGTCCCGCATGGACCATGTGACCACAAGCAAAGTTTAATGAGATTCTGGGAAAATGTCAAGGCTTAGTTCTTGGAAATATGAGGTGCTAATGACTTTACATAAAGTCAGCAATCACATTTCATTGTCATGGAATAAAGCCAAGGCTGAGAGATGGAGACAGTCAGCAGTGTTTTTGCAAAGGTGACTGCATAG
Organism: Lithobates pipiens; assembly: GCF_037356315.1. Lineage (NCBI taxonomy): Eukaryota > Metazoa > Chordata > Amphibia > Anura > Ranidae > Lithobates > Lithobates pipiens. The sequence goes on from NW_027507784.1 coordinate 289,280,984, forward strand.
ATGGCAGGTCTTCGGGACAGTTGTGATGAGAACAAGCAAAAATGTACCTGAGAAGACACTACTATACTAAACCATAAACCATGCTCCTTCTGTATTAAAAGAGGTATAGACTCCAGAGAGCAAGATATAATCTTCCCCCTGTACAAATCTTATTAGTAAGACCTCATCTGGAATATGCAGTTCAGTTTTGGGCACCAGTTCTCAAAAAGGATATCAGGGAACTGGAGAAAGTGCAACGAGGGGCAACCAAACTGGTAAGGAGCATGGAGGAAAGATTAGAGGAACTGAATTTATTCTCTCTTGAGAAGGGGGGATTAGATCAACATGTATAACTGCTTAAACACTCAGCCTTCTCTGACCCTGTTTGTTTATATTTAAAAATCAACATTTTTTGCTAAAAAAATTCTTAGAATGCCCAAACATTATATATTATTTTTAGAGAACAAAATGGTGGGTTTTGAAATTTTTTATGTCATGCTGTATTTGCACAGCGGATTTTCGACAGCAATTTTTTGAGAAAAAATACACTTTAAAGGAGTTGTAAAGTCTCAAGGTTTTTCACCTTAATGCATTAGCCCTTGTACACACAGTCGGAAATTCCGACGGAAACGGTCCGATCGGATTAAATTGTTGGAAAAATCCGATTGTGTGTGGGCTCTATCTGACTTTTTTTGAGAGCAGGATCTCAAATTTTCCGACAACAAAATCCGATCGGACTTTTTCTGATCATTTGTAGAGAATTCCAATCGGACAAAGTGCCACGCATGCTCAGACCAAAGCACAAGAGCAAAGCTATTGGCTACTAGGCTGAACGTAGTCCCGTCATAACGAACGAACGTCATCACGTTCCGAACAATCTGATTTTCTGACAACTTTGTCCGACCGTGTGTATGCAGCACCAGTTTCAGACAAAATTTATCGGAACAAATCTGACGGATTTTGTGGTCGGATTTTGCGACCGTGTGTACAAGGGCAAAAGGTGAAAAACCTTCTGTGCTGTAGCTGCCCCCCCCCCCTGAACCCCCTTTTTATCTACCTGAGCCCGTTCCTTCTAGCAACAAGCCCAGCAGCTCCAGACGCCAAACCCGATAGAAGACTTTTGGGATAAATTAGGGTGGAGACTGTGAGCCAGGCCTTCTCATCAAACATCAGTGCCTGACCTCACAAATGTGCTTCTGGAAGAATGGTCAAACATTCCCATAGACAAACTCCTAAACCTTGTGGACAGCCTTCCCAGAAAAGTTGAAGATGTTATAGCTGCAAAGGGAAGGCCAACTCAAAATTGAACCTTACGGACTAAGACTGGGATGCCATTAAAGTTAATGTGTGTAAAATCAGGCGTCCCAATAATGTTTGACAATAATATATATATATATATATATATATATATATATATATATATATATATATATATATACATATATATATAGTATCTCACAAAAGTGAGTACACCCCTCAGATTTTTGTAAATATTTTATTATATCTTTTCATGTGACAACACTGAAGAAATCACACTTTGCTAAAATGTAAAGTAGTGGTTGTACAGCTTGTATAACAGTGTAACTTTGCTGTTCCCTCAAAATAACCCAACACACAGCCATCAATGTCTAACCCCTGGCAACAAAAGTGAGTACAAAAAGTGAGTACACCCCTAAGTGAAAATGTCCAAATTGGGCCCAAAGTGTCAATATTTTTTGTGGCTACCATTATTTTCGAGCACTGCCTTAACCCTCTTGGGCATGGAGTTCACCAGAGCTTCACAGGTTGCCAATGGAGTCCTCTTCCACTCCTCCATGACAATTTCACGAAGCTGGTGGATGTTAGAGAACTTGCACTCCTACACCTGCCACAGATGCTCAATAGGGTGTAGGTCTGGAGACATGCTTGGTCAGTCCATCACCTTTACCCTCAGCTTCTTTAGCAAGGCAGCGGTCTTGGAGGTGTGTTTGGGGTCATTATCATGCGCTACTTTATTATGTCACAGTACATATTAGAAGTCATGGTTCCCTGAATGAACTGTAGCTCCCCAGTGCCGGCAGCACTCATGCAGCCCCAGACCATGACACTCCCACCACCATGCTTGACTGTAGGCAAGACACACTAGACTTTGTACTCCTTACCTGGTGGCCGTGACACACGCTTGACACCATCTGAATCAAATACGTTTATCTTGGTCTCATCAGACCACAGGACATGGTTCCAGTAATCCAGTTTCTTATCTTCTGTCTGCGGGCTTTCTTGTGTATCATCTTTAGAAGAGGCTTCCTTCTGGAAGGGCAGCCATGCAGACCAATTTGATGCAGCGTGTTGCGTATGGTCTGAGCACTGACAGGCTGACCCCCCACCCCTTCAACCTCTGCAGCAATGCTGGCAGCACTCATACATCTATTTCCCAAAGACAACCTCCGGATATGACGCTGAGCATATGCAATAAACTTCTTTGGTTCGACCATGGTGAGGCCTGTTCTGAGTGGAACCTGTCCTGTTAAACCGCTGTATGGTCTTGGCCACCATGCTGCAGCTCATTTTCAGGGTCTTGGCAATCTTCTTATAGCATAGGCCATTTGGCCACCATGCTGCAGCTCATTTTCAGGGTCTTGGCAATCTTCTTATAGCATAGGCCATTTTTATTTAGAGAAACAATTATTTTTTCCAGATCCTCAGAGAGTTCTTTGCCATGAGGTGCATGTTGAACTTCCAGTGACCAGTATGAGAGAGTGAGAGCGATAACACCAAATTTAACACACCTGTTCCCCATTCACACCTGAGACCTTGTAACACTAACGAGTCACATGACAACAAGGAGGGAAAATGGCTAATTGGGTCCAAGTTGGACATTTTCACTTTGAGGTGTACTAACTTTTGTTGCCAGCGGTTTAGACATTAATGGCTGTGTGTTGAGTTATTTTGAAGGGACAGCAAATGTTCACTGTTATACAAGCTGTACACTTACTACTTTACATTGTAGCAAAGTATAATTTCTTGTGTTGTCATATGTGGGGGTGTACTCACTTTCATGAGATACTGTGTATATATATATATATATATATATATATATATATATATATATATATATATATATATGTGTGTGTGTGTGTATATGTATCAGAAGCAATCAAATAATTACACTTTTTGAATTTTCAAACCAAGAGTCTGTGCATTATAAATACCTATTTAGACACAAGCACAGTGAGAACATGCAAACTCCATGCAGATAGTGTCTTGATTGGTATTCAAACCAAGCACCCTAGTACTGCAAGTTGGAATTGATAACCACCAAGCCACTATGCTATGCATGTTATAGTTTAATGATGGGATCCCTTTACTACAATGCCACATAGAAGAAAGAGCAAGCATGTACAAATGCAAAACTTGTATAATAATTACTTTAGTCTCGGTTCATACATATACGCGATGTAAGAACCCGTGCAATTGCAGTGCGCGCCCATGCGATCCAATTCCAGTGCGGACCAAAAAAAGGTTCCTGGACAATTTTGTTGTGAATGCGATGCGATTTCAATCTTACAGTTTGTATGGCTGAAATTCATATCGCACAGACATCGCATGTGATCTGCAGAGCAATGCAGTGCGACTCATAAGCTATGCCTGTCATTGCATATGTGTGAACCGGCACTTATGGTCAACAGAAAAATGAGAATATGTTCTCACTGAAAATATACTAAACTTTCCCTTCAAGTCATCTCATTTCAGTAAATATAATATTTTTGCTTCCTGAAGCAATCTGATATACTAATGGACACATTACTACACATTAGTTCTGTAGATAGTCCCCGACCCACTGATATAAAAGGGATAATTTAATATCTGGAAATGATCTTGCCTGACATGCAATATTGTTTACACACTTAAACTGCCATCTGGGATACTGGCACATTGTATAATCCAACCAAAATATTGTGCCATGTTTATAGTAAAGTCTGAATACTGGCCAACGACTTGAGATCCTTGCCCAATCTGGCAACTTCAAATCTACAAAGGGGAAATATTTATCCCTGACTTCATAGCGTAAAAATGCAAAGCTCAGACATGTGTCTAGGGTTAGTTGTCTAAAACTGATACATACCCAGCCAGGGGTGGACTGACAACTCATGGGGCCCCCGGTTAATAGGAGATCATGGGGCCCCCCCTGTGTCCCAGCCACACTGCCCACATTACATACATTGGTCTCTACCACCTTTAGCTGCAGAGGCAGCAGCTGAGGATGTACACATGCTGCGGCAGGAATTATACCCCTTGTTGCTTTTGGTGGATGATCATGACCCAATCAAGTGAATAGGGCCACTCTGCAAACACCCTGCAACAATGTGTAATGCACGCAGTAGCATCATACTAGTGTGGGATCCAAGGGGATGAAGCAAGTTATGTGATGAGGTAATACAACGCCTCCTTATAGCCTGCTTTAGCCACTTAGCCGCTGTACTGGATAAGGTTGCACAACCTTTGCAGAGCAAGCTCCATGACAAGCGTGACTGGGTGTATAATTTCTGCTGAGGCTGCAACATGTGTGCACTCGTGGACTCCTAGGATGGAAGCAGAGAGGGATTCCTGAGATGGGGGCAGAAAGGGGCCACTTAGATGGGGGCAGAGGGGAATCCCTGGGATGGGGGCAAAGAGCTGCAGACATGATAAAAGACAAGAGATGGTCAGATGCTGCGGACATGATACAGGAGGTGGACAGAGGCTGCGGACATGATACAGGAGGTGGACAGAGGCTGCGGACATGATACAGGAGGTGGACAGAGGCTGCGGACATGATACAGGAGGTGGACAGAGGCTGCGGACATACCACAGGAGGTGGACAGAGGCTGCGGACATACCGCAGGAGGTGGACAGAGGCTGCGGACATACCGCAGGAGGTGGACAGAGGCTGCGGACATACCGCAGGAGGAGGACAGAGGCTGCGGACGTACCGCAGGAGGAGGACAGAGGCTGCGGACATACCGCAGGAGATGGACTGAGGTTGCGGACATACTGCAGGTAGTGGACAGAGGTTGCGGACATATTATAGGAGGTGGACAGAGGTGAACAGGGGGACAGAGGTTGCAGACATACTACAGGAAGTGGACAGGGGGACAGAGGTTGCGGACATAGTACAGGAGGGGGACAGAGGTTGCGGACATATTACAGGAGGTGGACAGAGGTGGACAGGGGGACAGAGGTTGCGGACATACTACAGGAGGGGGACAGAGGTTGCAGATATACTACAGGAGGGGGACAGAGGTTGCGCATATACTACAGGAGGGAGACAGAGGTTGCGGATATACTACAGGAGGGGGACAGAGGTTGTGGACATACTACAGGAGGGGGACAGAGGTTGTGGACATATTACAGGAGGTGGACAGAGGTGGACAGGGGGACAGAGGTTGCGGACATACTACAGGAGGGGGACAGAGGTTGCGGACATATTACAGGAGGTGGACAGAGGTGGACAGGGGGACAGAGGTTGCGGACATACTACAGGAGGGGGACAGAGGTTGCGTACATACTACAGGAGGGGGACAGAGGTTGCGGACATACTACAGGAGGGGGACAGAGGTTGCGGCTATACTACAGGAGGGGGACAGAGGTTGCAGACATACCACAAGAGGGGGACAGAGGTTGCGGACATACTACAGGAGGGGGACAGAGGTTGCCGACATATTACAGGAGGTGGACAGAGGTGGACAGGGGGACAGAGGTTGCGGACATACTACAGGAGGGGGACAGAGGTTGCGGATATACTACAGGAGGGGGACAGAGGTTGCGGACATACCACAAGAGGGGGACAGAGATTGCGGACATACCACAAGAGGGGGACAGAGGTTGCGGACATACTGCAGGAGGGGGACAGAAGTTGTGGACATGGTAGTGTCCTCCTCACCTTAGCCTCCTCCTCTGTCCACCATCATATTACTTCTCCACATTATCAGTGTGCTGTGTCCTCCTCCTGTGCCTCTTTCTCCTCTCCACAGGTCAGGGCAGCATAGTGCTTCCCTGACCTGTGGAGAGGTGAAATGGGCACAGGAGGAGGGCACAGCACTGATGATGTGGAGAAGTAATATGATAGTTGACAGAACACATCAGTCTCTGTCCCTCCCCTGCATGCCACAGCTTCACTCTCCGCCGCCTCCGGGCTCCCAGCGATGTCCTCCGCTCTCACTCACAGAGTTTACTCACAGTTTTACTCTCCTCTTCCCTCCTCAGTCCTCACCCCTCCTCGGCTCCTCTGCCAGTGTCCCGATCGTGTATTCGAAAATGGCGCCAGGAGGCATGCGCTGTTCTATGGTCGGCTCGCGGCCATCTTTTTTACGGGCACCGATGCCCATAATGGATTTTAATGGGCAGCTCCAAAAAGGGGTTAACTCTAGGGTTGCAAACACCATGGGGCCCCCTGCTGGACACCGGGCCCTCGGTCGTCGCCCAACTGCCCTAATGGTCAGTCCGCCCCTGTACCCAGCAGTCTCTAATGTTGTGAATCTCCCATAGTACGCCTAGCTGCTAGAAACCATGTGTACACAGTGTTGTGTAGTATGCTGCAGTGCAGGTGCTAGAGTGCCACACTGGGTACTGTAAGTGGAAGTGAATTCTTTTTTTTGTGTTGATATAGGCAGGCTTTATATGACAGAAGAAACTGTATTATTGTTTTTATTATTATTATTATACAGGATTTATATAGCACCAACAGTTTGTGCAGTGCTTTACAACATGAGGGCAGACAGTACAGTTACAATACAATTCAATGCAGGAGGAATCAGAGGGCCCTGCTACAATTTAAAGGGAGGGGCAATCTTCTGTCATAGATGCTTCTACTTACCTACAGGTTGCACCAGGGTGTATATGTGTGTTTTAAACACTTAAGGACCGGGCCTATTTTTCAGACTTGGTGTTTATAAGGTAAAATATTATTTTTGGCTAAAAAATTACTTAGAACCCCAAAACATTATATATATTTTTTCTAACACCCTATAGCAGTGATGGCAAACCTTGGCACCCCCAGATGTTTTGGAACTACATTTCCCCTGATGCTCAACTACACTGCAGAGTTCATGAGCAATGGGAAATGTAGTTCCAAACCATCTGGGGTGCCAAGGTTTATCATCACTGCCCTAGAGAAAAATGGCAGTTGTTGCAATACTTTCCATCATACCTTATTTGCGCAGCGGTCTTACTTTTTTTTCTCACTTTTTTTGGAAAAAAATACACTTTTTTAAATAAAAAAAAAAGACAACAGTAAAGTTGTTAAAATTTCACCCTCTCATAGAATGGGGACAAACTTTTACCTTTAAAAATCCCCATAGGCAACATTTAAACATTTCTACAGGTTACCAGTTTTGAGTTACAGAGGCGGCAAAGGGCTAGAATTATTGCTCTCGCATGTGTGGTTTGAACACCATCTTCATATGCGGGCGCTACTCACGTGTGCCTTCGCTGCTGAACGCAAGCTCGACAGGACGGGGCGTTTTAAATTAAAAAAAAATTCTTATTTATTTCATTTTTTTTCTTTTGACACTGTTCTTTTAAAAAAAAAAATGTTTGGGTCACTTTTATTCCTATTACAAGGAATGTAAATATCCCTTGTAATAGAAAAAAAGCATGACAGGTCCACTTAAATATGAGATCTGGAGTCAAAAAGACCTCAGATCTCATATTTATACTAAAATGCAATAAAAAAAATGTAATTTGAAAAAAAGAAAAAATTCTCCTTCAGGAGCATTGGGCAGAAGTGACGTTTGTCTTCGCTTCTGCCAGTCTATGCTATGGAGCCAAGCGGTGACCATCCTCACCTCACTCGGCAGCTAGGCCACTACGAGAAAGGACGCAATCGTCTCCGCCTCTCCCACCGACGATAAAAAAGGATCTCGCTGCAAATCCGCAGCAGAGACCACTTTTATCTGAAAGCGGAACGCCCACTGAAGAGGAAGATGCCGGGTTATATCAGCTAGCACCTGTCATAACAATGATATCCCTCTTTAAAGAGCCGCCGTATAATGACAGCGGGCAATCCAAAAGTGGTTAAAGAGTAGCTCCACTTTTGTTGAGAAAAAAAACATCCCCCTCTGGGTGATTTATGTACATTACAAGGCTTTTAACAGACTTTGTTGCAGATTCCTACCTTTTGTTATTCTGAAGAAATCACTGTGTGTTTGTCTGTGTCCATGTGGGAAAATGAATCTAACGGGAGTGGTTTCATAAATATCAATCAAAATGTGTGCATATAATTACAGCACTCACAATGCGTCACAAATAAATCCAATTGATGGATTGAAGTGAAACTAATTATAAAAACGTCCATATAAATCGTGCATGGGTGCTCCAATCATTAAAGTGCAATAGTGCTCCAAACTTCAAGGTGTGCCACACACTCCTCCTGTGTCCCCACTCACCAAAAGCAATGGACCCCTAGCTTTTCAGATCTCCCCAATCATGATTGTCATAGGCAGATGTTGGTACCAAAATGGAAAACAAAAGGGACAAATAGTGAAATACAGTTTGGCAGATAGTTTATTGTGCAAACATGGATAGGTACTTACAGGATGGGAAAGTTAAAATCCCATGAAATATTGCAGAGATAATATTAGGCAAACGCCGCATCCAGTGTGCGTTCCACTAAAACCGGAAGTGGCGTAGTTTGAAACCAGAAATTACGTCAATGCATTTCGCTCCCACAAGGCATCATTAAGGACCTTTTGGTGGAACACACGCTGGATGCAGCGTTTGCCTTTACTTTTCCTACTCTGTTAGTACCTATCCACGTTTGCGCAATAAACTATCTGCCAAACTGTACTTCACTATTTGTCCCTTTTGTTTTCAATTTTGGTACCAACATCTGCCTATTACCATCATGATTGGGGAAGATCTTCTTTGGAGCCTTTTGTGAATCGCCATTCATGACCAGCGTCCTATCCTGAATGACTCCTAGACTGAAAAGCTAGGGGTCTATTTATTTTGGTGAGTGGGGACACAGGAGAGGTGTGGGGCACACCTGGAAGTTTGGAGAACTATTGCACTTTAATGATTGGAGCACCCATGCACGATTTCTATGGACATTTTTTTATAATTTATTTCATTTATCAATTGGATTTATTTGTGATGTATTGGGAGCGCTGTAATTATATGCATACATTTTTTTTCAAGGCAAGTGAATAGCACTTTGTTTGCAGCAGCTGCAATCACTAGATTATCATTATTGTTTTCACTTTCAGTACAAGTATTTACACATTAAGGCCCCTTTCACACTGACATCCCATTCAGGTCCGTCTGTCAGTTTTTCAGGCGGACCTGAACGGGTGCTCCATAGAGCTCTATGGAGCGTCGGATGTCAGCGGTGACATGTCCGCTGACATCCGACCCGCTCCGATCCGAAAAAGTGTAACGGAGTAAAAAGCTATTTTTCCATCCGTCTGCATATCGGATCGGGTGACGACGGGCACTGCGGTCCGTCGTCACCCGATCTCCCATAGGGGAGAGCGGCGCTGTGACAGGTCTGTCCCTGCGCAGTGTGCAGAGACGGACCTGTCATCTCCCTGCTCAGCGGGGATCGACGGAGTGATCCCCGCTGAGCAAGCGGATATCCACGGGGCGGATCAGAACTGATCCGCCCCGTGTGAAAGGACCATAACATATATCGTTTCAAGATAATTATCAATCAGCTGTGCACCTGCAGGCTTCTAATGAGGAAAGTGAGAGGGACTGCATAACTTTAGATGTGATTTCCCTTTGGGAGTAACTTACCAAAGATGAATGAAACCTGACTTGCATCTTAGGCCCCATACAAAATACCATGTAGTGCAAGGGCCTGCCTGATTCCATACAAATTGAATCTCTTATGCCCCATACACACGGTTGGAAATTCCGACGGAAAAGGTCCAATCGGATTATGTTGTCGGAAAATCCGATCGTGTGTGGGCTCTTTTAGACTTTTTCTGTTGGAATTTCCAACGGGAAAAAGTTTTAGTGCTGGATCTAAAATTTTCCGACAACAAAATCCGATCTGACTTTTTCCGATCGTGTGTAGAGAATTCCGACGCACAAAGTGCCACGCATGCTCAGAAAAATTTGGAACCGAAAGCTATTGGCTACTGGCCTCTACATAGTCCCGTCGTACATTACAAACGTCACCTCATTCTGAATGATCGGATTTTCCGATAATTTTGTGTGACCATGTGTATGCAAGTTTTGGACAAAATCCGTCTAAAAAAATCAGACGGATTTTGTGGAACTTGTGTCCCTATTGTATACACTATATTATTATTTTTTTATTTGCTATTTTCTTTTCCCCACAAAAGTGGAGTTATCCTTTAAAGTGGAAGTAAACTCCCCTATCGTTTTCAGCCAAGGAAGCTGCCATCTTTGCCTCTGTTTAATCTTCAACTGCTATGGTGCTGCACATGTGATTCGTTATGACACCAGCCATTGGATGGTTTGATCATTTCGCTGAGAACACAGCCAATTGCAGTTAGCATTCCCAGCATTCCTTTTTTTTTAACTGTTTAAATCAATGGGTTTACTTCCACTTTAAGTACATTCTTATTGTCACTATGTTGCCTTGTGGAAGGGACCCCGTGAGGCCGAACAATGTCGGTTCCTTATGACTGTAGTCACAATATATATAAGAAACACATCTATTAGGAGTTCTGGCGATTTTGTGTCTGGTTTTGCAAGGCACCATCGGTAACTATCACTTAGAACACCTATCGAAAATGACTAATGTCTAAATAACATTTTATGCAGGGATGAAGCAAATCCCATGAACATCCAAATCCAGGAGAAGACCAGAAGAAGACAGAAAAATTGTAACAAAGGGGAGCACTAACATTACAGCACCAGAGGGGTTCACTTTACTAGGTACTGTAAATCTATCATAATGTTCAAATATTTTGTTCATACTTATACATTATGGCAAAAAAAAAGCCCAGATGAACCAACATTTTTATTTAGTTTGACAGTTTACATCCGCATTTAAGAGCAATTTTCAGGAAAAAAAAAACATTTTGGCAGGAGAGTCTTCCAATGGCCATCTTGAATTTCTGGCTAGTCTAACAAAGGCATCTGATAATGTGTTGGTGGATTACACTGTAACAAAAAATAAAAGAAGAAACTGTGATTTCAATTAATAACAGAGATGGTACACAAAACACCCTTTTGGCATTGGTCTGAATGATAACATGAGCATACATGAATACAAAGCAGTGTACTTTTTTCACTGGCACTATTCATTATGGGAAAAAAAATGAAGCAAGGATCAGTAGCCTTGAAAACCATTAATTGGCAGCTCTATGCAAGCCTACTGTGTTTTGGCTCCAGAGAACAGGTGTGCTTGCTAAGCCTAGGGACCGGAATTCATTCCTACAGCTGATCGAAGCATCTGGCACCGCATATACAGCCCTTTAACAAAGCCAAGGGATCTTCCTGGGTCTCCCAGGAGCAGCTGGTCCCCGGCTACACTCTACGGATGAGAAAGCCAGTCTGAGGAGGTTCACGTCTCAGCCAAGTCGCCTGTCCGCTGCATTGAGTATCATGTGGTGTATTCATTAGGTTGCTTTCCCCTAGAAGGAGATAAAGGCTACATCTGGCACTGACAATATCTGCCTGCAGGGAAGATCTCAATTAACTGCCATGTAAAAGGTGCAAGCTCTGTAGAGATGCTTGTTATGGGAAGAGAACAAAGGTACAAGCAGCACATAATTAAACGAAAGCTTTTTTAGGATTACGTAACAGGCCCATTGTGAATAAACTGGTTAATTAATCAATAGCTAGTGCAGTGGGCAGTGGTTGATCAAAATATCAATGAAAGCAATGAAAATTGATAAATGTAAAACACTAGAACGCAATACGATTTTACAGTTCTTAACTGTCTATTTACAGATATTGGGTAATCAATAATGATCTATAATTGCAATGTGATTATTGAAGAGAGAGAAATAATTACTCTTAGGAGACCAAAATACAGATGTTAATGTAAAGGGTGAGAAAATCCTCCTTACAATGTGGACCAATAGTCTATATAGTGTGGTAATTTCAGTGCTAGGTTTTTGTTGATGTTTTGTTCCTTTGAAAAAGCATTGGTTTTATGGTATATTTTTGATGAGATGGGGGGAGGGGGGGATTGTGGTTTGATCATGATTGTTATTGTGGTACAGCTTACGGTTACAGTGTTAGGTTTAACCTGTGGGGACGTGCGGCGTTGTGTGGTGGCAGTAGACACTCAGAGTCCAATTGCAGAAAACAGAACTGTATTGAATTTGAAGTTAAACAATGCACAACAAGCCTGGTGGAAAGGAAATCCAAGCAGTCACAATCACATGATGTACATAGTAGCAGTAGGTCCCAGGTGTGCCAACAGAGTCTGTCTCGAAGGGCGTAATGGCCAGTTCATACCCAAGTGGGGAGGCTTCCAGGATGTATAGCGTGTCCCTGAACTTTCCCTACTCATCCAGAACCTTTCCTTGATGCTAAGCACTGTCCCTGACAGATGGGTCCCCACTTTACCACTTTAGCCACACACGAAATGTGGGACAAACTTGGGAGCCAGGATCTTAAATAGTCTCTGCCTGACCCAAGATGGCCACCAAAGTCACATGGGGTGCCAGCATCCAATTGTTATCTTCCTTTTGACCAAGGAAACCATAGAGGAACTAAGTTCCTCTCAACCTTCTTCTCCACCTACATTTCCACTGAGGAAGAGCACCACCTACAGTGGAGGAAATCGACTGCACATGCTTACACTCCTGCTCTTTGACAGATGCTATCTTCAGCATCACAACTAGGAATGGTCTGGATGTTCGCTCAACAAACAAACATATGGAGCGGTCACGTTAAATTTGAGCAGGGCGAAGCGCTCCATAATGCCCTGTGAGATCGCAGTGCATTGACGGCTGCTGATTGATCCAGGCCCCACACTATATAAGGCTGCTAACACGGCGGCCGTATGTAGTGTAATAACGTGGAGATTGAGAGAACTTGAGCTAGATTAGACAGGTTAGTTAGTGGCGAGCAGGCAGTTTAGTATATACATATATATATACAGTGCAGTCAGTGTAGAATATATATACAATGCAGGAAGTATATTAATAAATAAATATATACGTTTAAAAAAAAAAAAAAAAAATATATATATATATATATATATATATATATATATATATATATATATATATATATATACAGTGCAGTCAGTGTACAGTACATAATACAATATGTATTGAAGTGGTTAAGGGGAACCCTATGACAGAATTAAGAAAAAAAGTGACATCTGGTCCCCCCCAAAATCCATACCAGGCCCTTTGGGTCTGGTATAGATTTTAAGGAGAATTCCATGGCAAAATTCGAAAAAAAAAAAAAACTGCATGCCCCACCCCCTGCAAAATCCCCAAATCCATACCAGGTCCTTTGGGTCTGGCATACATTTTAAGGGGAACTCCGTGCCAAAATGTAAAAAAATTGGCATGCGGCCCCCCCCCCCAAAACTCATATCGGACCCTTATCCGAGAAAGTAGCCGGGCAGGCCAGAGAAGGGGGGGACGAGCGAGTGCCCCCCCCCCCCTGAACCATACCATACTTGCCCTCAACATGGGGAGGATGCTTTGGGGTGAGTTCCTGGTGATGGAGCCTGGCGTGAAGAGCAAGGCGATCTCTTACACCTCCAGCTTGGTACCCCTGGTAAAGTAACAGAAGGCACAAGAGCCTGGAGTGGCACAAGTGCCTGGCAGTTCAGGTGATGACAGCTGCAGATAAGAGGTCTGTGCTTACTTGGATGCAGACTGGATCCTGACACAGGGCAACAGGCACAGCAGCCTGGTAGACAGTCAGCAGGCACTTTGCACGCTGGCAGGTCACAGGCAGCAGGCTCTAGGCAGGTTGGCAGAAAGCAGGTACTTGGCAGGCTGGCAGGTGGCAAACAGCAGGTACTTAACAGGCGGCAGGAATAAGGATGGCCACCACAGGCTGGACACAGAGCAGAGTCAGGCAAGCTGGGTTGGTCACTAGCAGGCACATCAAGAACAGAGCAGCAGGCAGATGAGCAGTCAGGTTCAGGCTGGAGATGGCAAAAGTAGATAGACAAGCAGAGGGATGATGCAGAGACATGGTTGTAAAGCAAGTCAGGGGTCAGTGCAGGCAGAAAACAAGTGTGGTCAGATGGATTAGAATGGCAACAGGAGATCAAACACAGGAACAACTAGCAGGTAGCAAAATGCTGTAGACCATAAGTCAAGGTCCTAGCGCAGCAGTGGTGTTTAAATAGCCCACTTGGCGCCAACCTAGTGGCGGGCGTGTGTGCTGCCCCGTGACTATGCATCTGAACACATTTGCTCTTTCCTGACAATATCCATCTCCTGCCCATGATGCATTGCTCCTCACACATACATATTCACAAGTTTTCAAGCACTTACTGTGATGTATAGATGATGTACTGTGCTGTATCTGTGGTGTTGTACTGTGTATACTGACATGTATAGAGGGTGTACTGATCTGTATGTGTGTTGCACTGTGTATACTGACATGTGCGGAGGGTGTACTGATCTGTATGTGTGTTGCACTGTGTATACTGACATAGATGGAGGGTGTACTGAGCTGTATGTGTGTTGCACTGTGTATACTGACATGTATGGAGGGTGTACTGATCTGTATGTGTGTTGCACTGTGTATACTGACATAGATGGAGGGTGTACTGAGCTGTATGTGTGTTGCACTGTGTATACTGACATGTGCGGAGGGTGTACTGATCTGTATGTGTGTTGCACTGTGTATACTGACATAGAGGGAGGGTGTACTGAGCTGTATGTGTGTTGTACTGTGTATACTGACATCTATGGAGGGTGTACTGAGCTGTATGTGTTCTGCACTATATTTTCTGATATATAAACAAATAATGCATTCCGTATGCAGGTCATTTAAAGCGGGAGTCCACCGGGACTCCGCGTTTTTTTTTTTTTTTTAAAGCCAGCAGCTACAAATACTGCAGCTGCTGACTTTTAAATAGTGACACTTACCTGTCCAGCGCGCCCGCGATGTCGGCACCCGAAGCCGATCGCTCGCTCGTGCCGCCGCCATCTTGGGTATGGGAATCAGGAAATGGAGCCTTTCGGCTTCATTTCCCGGTTCCCTACTGCGCATGCGCGAGCCGCGCGGCGCAATCCGGGACGGTCCCCGCTGCCTCTGGGAGCTGTGTGTTTCCCAGCAGGCAGCGGGGCACTTGCTGAAGGGGGCGGGCGCTTGCGGAAAGGGGCGTAACGTACGCCCCTTTCCGCAGAGAGCTAGCCCGGAAGTGGGTGCAGTTACCTGGATTATCCAGGTAACTGCACCCCCCCTCCCCCCTGAAAGGTGCCGATTGTGGCGCCGGAGGGGGGGGGGATTCCGATGAGCGGAGGTCCATTTTAGGGTGGACCTCCGCTTTAATAGACTCACAACTAACTGATTATGAAAATAGTTGACAGTTGGGAAAATAGTTGACATGTAGGGCTGAAACAACATTAGTTGTTTCAGCCCTACATGAATTAAAATTACTAACAGACTTGTATATTTCATTATGTTATGTAGGTTTTGTCAATTTTGTGAACAAAAATTGAGTTTTCATTTGAAACACCTAGAATGGTTCACAAATATTTTACCTGGATCACAGTGTTTTTACGGGGTCATGCTGGCAACAGAAAATATTTTCTGTTTGTGTACGAAAATTTAGCAAACAGCTACAAGAGAGCACCTGATTGCATATTACTATGTGAAATGCTAACAGAGGAAAAACAATTCTGAGACATGCAGACAAGCCTAAGTTAAGCATGCAATAATGTTCTGTCTCCCAGCTGTGAGAAATGTATGGATTTAATAGATAAAAGGAAATGCCTGACATATTATGGAATTTAACATGAGGTTTAGTCAGAAACCATGAATCAGTACAGTTAAATCACACTTGTTTAATAATAATAAAAAAAGGTAAACATAGTCAAAACATAGCCAGGGTTCAGGAACCGGAACGGATAGTCAGACAAGCCAAAACATCAGGAAGCCAGAGATGAGCGTAGTAGAACAGCAAGCAGGATTTGGAGCCAGAAGGAATGTCTGCCAAGCAAGTTTTTAACAGCAACACAGGAAAGCATCTCTGGAGATGTGACCAAGGTGAAGGCAGAGATGCTCTGGGCTGGACGGCTTAAGTATGCAGGACTGACGAGCAGGATATCATCAACAGGTGAGTCACTGTGGAGAGATAGGAGCTGGCAATTAGCCAACAGCTGAGTGGCCAGCTTTGAGAAGGAAGGGCTGAGCCCAGTCCTGACAGGTTTATGTTGCCTTCAGGGTCTGCGAAATGTCTCATAGTAAGTGTTTTATGAAGATTATTGACTAACAAGGTGCAAATGTACAGGATCCCATAGCATGCAATCAGCAAGAAGTCTCTATCATTGTAGTATTAGGCTCACAACATCATTCAATTTGACTGTACAATCAGCCTTGGATCTACCAAAACTAGGTAATATAAATACCTACCTAAATTACCCAATCAACCACTATACAATCAGGCAGGCCCATACATGTTGGTAGATCCAACAAAGATGGTACAATCAGACTATACCATGTATACCAAGCTTAGGGTTGACCATGGCTTGATCTGCACAAGCAGTGTCCTCAATTTATGAATCACTTGCCATAATAACTTTTGGAGCTAATAACAAGCACTTGATTTGGAGAATTCTATTTTTTTTAATGTGCATAGAAAAGAGGCACTAATATCTCATATTGTTGATGTCCATTTTTGTGTATGATCATCTTATTAGTTGAATTAAATCACCTTTGTGATGAGGCAAATCCAGTAGTTAGGAGTAAGGGTTGTAAACGTGTCAGGACCTTACGGGGTAAAGGACCACGCAAAGCCGCAGATGGACTCTGGTGGCAAGAAAGTGCCCTGAGGCAATTCAGTTTGCATAGGTAGCGCTATACAAGTAACTCACTCACTAAAGGTAAAAAATAAAAAATAATCACCTCAGCCCCCTCTCGACCCAGTGATGTGCACAAGAGCCCGGCTGTCCTGGGACTCCCTCTCCTCCTTGGCTGAGACAGCAGCGGGAGCCATTGACTCCTGCGGCTGTCAATCACAGCCAGTGTGCAAATGAGTTAAGAGTGGGGGGATGCGAGCAGCGGCTCTATGTGTCTTATGGATGCATAGAGCAGGGCTTGGGAGCGAGAATGCAACAGTGCCCCCATAGCAAGCAGCTTGATATTGGGGGCACTAGTCAAGGAGGAGTGGCCAGGAGCGCCGGTGGGGGCTCCAAGAAAAAAAGGATCTAGGCTGCTCTGTGCTAACCCACTGCACAGAGCAAGGAATTACAACATGTTTGTTTTTTTTAATACCACTTTAACCCCAGAAGGAGCTGAAACTGGTTAGACTAGGCTTTCATAACCATTTTATCATAGAGGAACCATTGAAATAACTTTTCAGGCTCAAGAACCCCTGTTAATAATTTCTGAAGAAGTAGCTCATTGTTCAAGAAACCCTGAGCAATCTCTAGAGTAACCTTAATGTTCCATGGAACCTTAGTTTAAAATTAGAGAGAGGATCCTGTGTAGTTTCTTTGGAAGTGGAGTGTGGCTCTAGAACTGTGTGGAATTGTGTGCGGAAGGAGCTGACTCTGGAGGAGCGAGCACCTGCAAGATGGAGTTATGGATTGCCGAGGTCTTGGGAGCAGCTTCATCTCTTGTAGAGTCTAGAATAGCTTGTTATTAGGCCTCATGCACACAGGACATTTTTATAGCTGCTGTTGGGGGCATCTGGTGTTTTTTATCCTGCCTATAATTGCCCCTCCATGTTAGCCTATGTGTCCATTCACACAATGCCCTTGTACACACGATCGGAGATTCCGACGGAATGTGTCCGATTGGAGCGTTTTGTCGGATATTCCAACTGTGTGTGGTCTGCATCGGACTGTGTCCGTCGGAATATCCGTCGGACCAAATTTTCCAACTTGCAGGAAATATTTTCCGACAAAATGCTCCGACCGGACATACTCCGATCATGTGTAGAGATCGAACAAAGTGCCAGGCATGCTCAGGCATGCTCAGGCATGCTCAGGCATGCTCAGATCAAATTCCTACATCAAAGCTATTGGCTACTAGCCTGAACATAGTCCCGTTGTAACGAAATAACGTCATCACGTTCTGAGCGATCGGATTTTCCGATAACTTCGTCCGACCGTATGTATGCAACAGTTTCTGACAAAATCTGACGGGCAGAATTCCACGGATTTGGTTGTCGGAATCTCCGACCGTGTGTACAAGGGCATAGACTACTGCCGCGTACACACGACTGGACTTTCCGGCAAACTAGGTCTGACGGTCTTTCCGATGGACTTTCTGAATGAATGGACTTGGCTACACACGAACGGACTAAGCCCATTCGAAAGTCCGTTCGTTTTAAACGTGATGATGTAAGATGAGACTAGAAAAGGAAGTTCAATAGCTAGTAACCAATAGCTGCCCTTTCATCATATTTGGTCCATTGGACCAGCATACACACGAACGGATTTCCCGATAGAAATTGAGTCCTTGCACAGATTTGAAACATGTTCTATTTCTAGGTCCATCTGATTTTTTAAATGAAAAATGATCAGATTAGCACACACACGATCGGATTGTCCAACGGACTGATTCCGTTGGACCTAGTCTGCCGGAAAGTCCGGTCGTGTGTACGCGGCATTAGCAGCGTTTAGTGGTTGGTGAGTTTAAAGGCAGGAAAAAAACCCTCTGCCAGTGCATCCAGGAGCAGCAGAGTTCGGGTAGAAAAAATGTTTGATGCTTCTAAACACGCCTAAACACGTGTTAATGCTAGGTTCATGTAGCACTTTTCGTTTTCCTCTAAAATACCTGGTGATGCTGTCAAAACTTCAGCTTCCATAGAACTTTCTTTGTGACACACTATTATTGAAATTGCCACTTGCCAGCAGCATTGTCACCTGTCCAGCCATGCTGGACCACCTCCACTCCTGGACGTCTAGAACATTCAACGGTGTAATTTATATTACTGGCCACATTGCATAGCGAGGAATGGGTAGAAATGATCACAAGGAAGACATTTTGACAGGTTTATACATGACTTTCCGCTCCCTATATGAAAGTTTGATGCTCACAGTCTTTGTTCTGGACCACAGATGCCACTGAAAGGATCCAGTAGAGCTGGTGAGACCAGACACTGTTATCATGCTATTGAGATAAACATATGTAATCATAGTGATAAATTAAAACCTGTGGTTAAAACTGCTCCCACACGAACAAGAGTCCTTGAAAACATACAACCAACTCCAAAAAGAATTAAAACTCCAAACGCCCGCACAGTTCACCTACCTTCAAATAGCACACTGCCTTCACAACAATCCTCAGATCTGAGCCTCTATCCCTATAAAAATTTGGACCTTTTTAAATAACCCTACTACTGTCACGAAAGGCATATCTATTATCTATCCCATATTAAAAGAAAAAAGCACATTTACCCCAGTATCCCTGTTCGCTAAATGGGAACAGGACCTAGGGCTTCATTTCACTCCACCCCAATGGACAGCTTCCCTCCAATCAATCTATAAGGCCACCGCCTGTGTCACGCTTTGGGAACTAACCCCAAAAATAACCTAAAGGAGATTCTTAACACCATCACTTCTAGCTAAATTTAAAGGTAATACTCCCCCTACCTGTTGGAGGAATAGCGACCAAATAGGGACGTTGATTCACATCCTCTGGGATTGCCCCACCCTACGAGCGTACTGGAAAGATGTTTTCGGGCTGATAACCAAGGTAACTAGCATCCCTATTCAAGCCTCGCCAGAATTGGCCATCCTTAATATAAACATTAACCTTATCCCCATCGCATATCGCAAAGTGGTAACGCACATACTCCTAGCAGCGAGATTATCGATAACTAGGAGATGGAAGACAGATACCCCACCCTCCTTAAGGCTGCATTCACACCTGAGCGTAGCGTGTTTGAACGTTTTTACCGGCGTTTTGTCGCGCGACAACGAGCGTTTTGTCACACTACAACGCGCGACAACGAGCGTTTTTTAACTTCGGCGTTTTTTTTCAGCCAATAGGAAAAATATTTTTCATCTGCTTATTTTTACTTGAGCAGATACAGCGTCAAAACGCCCGTAGAAACGCTCGTTGTCGCACTAAACGCTCGAATCGAGCATTTCCATTAGTTTCTATGGGAATGAAAACGCCCAAATCAGCCCAATTCGCGCGACAAAAAAGGGTCCGGAACTTGTTTGAGCTTCAGGCGTAGGGCTTCAGATGACATGGAGTGGAGATGTGAACCATCTCCATTGAGAATAATTGGATTTTTTCCCCTCCAGCGTTTTGTAGCTTCAGGCGTAGGGCTACAAAACGTTCAGGTGTGAACGGGCTGTAAAAGAGGTCATCACTCTAACTCAAACCCACCATACATACAAACTTATGATTGCGAACATGAATGCACAATATCTTAATGAACTACAATTATGGGCCCCCTGGATAAAATGGTATAAAAAGTTCACCCAATAGAATTGAACTATACGAGTTGACTACTTGATGGAATAAATAGTGGGGGTAGGCAGAGATGGTGGAAAATTAGGAAGCGCCTACAGTTACCAGAATGCTAACTTATGTACTATAAGACAATATATGTAGCATATGGAGTTGTTACTTGGCTGGACCCATAACAAACCGAAGGCGGTGCCGGACACTTCAGGACACAGACAGCTCCTGATAAGGGGTGTCGGAGGTGTCGAGGTGCCGCCAAGGATAAGGGAAACGCTAATAAGTAAGATACTTGGAACTATATATTGTCTATCAATTGGCCTCAATGTAACCAGCACTCATATCTTCACTCTCATGTGCTTCATGACAGAATTTGGATGTTTCTTGCCCTTATACCTTTGCTGTGTACTGTTTGTTGTTGTAACATTTTATTATTGAAAATTCAATACAAATATTTGAAAGAAAACTGCTCCCACACTTCAGAATAGGTTTAAGAGGTACCCACTTGCCCTATTGATATTCACCTTACCATTGTTCTCTGCTCCATCCACTACCTAAAGCTGGTCATACATGTAAAAATTTCCATAGATTTCCCCATTATTGCAAAACAGCACAAATGGATGAACCCCTGCTTCTGGCTACCCGTGGCTGTCAGAATACCCAAACAGCAACTGCAGGGCTGCAATCACTGTTCATCGGACATTTTTCAGCATGAGACTTTTGGTAACACAATCAAAGTTGGTCAACCTGGTATGGGAGGAAATGTGCCCCCTTCCTTTTTGGTTTAGTAGCCAGGTCTACTAGCCAGGATGCAGTAGTCAATCACACGATCAAGAGCCTCTTCCTCTAGCATCTGACACCATCCAACTCTAGGGATTTTAGTGGCGGCTGAGACAGAGAAAGGAGAAGAGAAGAACTGGCAAGCTGAGTATCAGTGGGTCAGGGTGGGGGGCTCTTTGCACAGACACTGTCACTGTCCCTGAATGAACAAAATGATAGTGTCCCTTTAGGCTCAAATATATTATTTGACAATGAAAAACATGGCACTGCGGAAGGGCACACGATGAACCAATCAGGATCTTGTATAGTGGTGTCCATCTAAAGTTGGCCATAGACAGAGTAAATTTAGTCCAGTTCCTGATAAACCAAATGGAATGTGAGCTGAAGATGGCCATGTTGGCATTCTCCAACCCAACATCACTCCAACCTGAAAATCAGAGAAGCCAAATAGAAAATTGTCAGCTGAACAGAGGCTGCATCCAATCAAATGCAGTCACTGTTCAGGTGTCAGAATACAATAGCCAGCAGTGGATAGTCCTCCATCCACTCTGTCATCATGGATGGGGTAATCAATAGATTTTTCTCATTCAGCATGCAACTTTCAGCCTACATAAGCCTTTTCTAGGTACACTATATTGTCAAAAGTATTGGGGCACCTGCCTTTACATGCACATGAACTTTAATGGCACCCCAGTCTTAGTCTGTAGGGTTCAATATTGAGTTGGCCCACGGACTAAGACTGGGATGCCATTAAAGTTCACGTGCGTGTAAAGGCCGGCATCCTAATACTTTTGACAATATAGTGTATGTATATCTAACTAATTAGTTAGACATTTAGGTTGAAGTGACCCTTTGAGTCTCTAATTTTCTTTATCCACAGAGGATACTAGCACCTGTACAGAAAGAGAGACCATGTAATGACCATATAACCAAATATGTGATGAGATCATTGCCTTCATTGACATTCCAAGAAGGAAAATATAAAAAAATAAAGAGTTAGGAACTTCTTTGTCCAAGCAGCATAAAGGATTGACATTGGCATCTGCCCAGCTGGCATAAACAGATGAAGCTCTTTTTTTTTTCACGATGAAATGTACGTGTTTACAAAACTCTCCTATGCATCAAAGAGCATCTTAGTGTCTGAGAGCAGTTTTCCGTTTCCGTGACAACAGGATGTTGCACAATGGCTCCAGTACTGAGCGCCTCATTAGCATGCATTTATGTATCTCTGTCCTGTTCTGGATTATTCAGCAGTTCCCAGCATTCACGTCTATTGCCCCAATACCTTTTCAAAGAAGACTGGCAAATCATTTCACTGCTGCCTTGCTCTGATGTCTACTAAAAGCCCACTTTAATTGGGTTTTGCGCCAGTGATAGCCGTCTCCATTGTCGGGGGCATTCCTGAAAGTTGTCCAGAAGTTCTATGAAGACCATTCACAAACAAAGAGCCTAGTGTAGCCCTGGAACTCACATATCCAACTTTTCTTTTTTTCTCTTTTCTCATTAACAAGCTAAAACTTTCAGGTTCCATCCAAAATTCCAGGACATGAAAATAACATGAGGGGAAGCACTAGACAAAAGAGTTGGACTTTTTTTTATCAATGGCTATGAGTAATTCAGTGTAGGGGAGCCAACAATTATATACTTCCCTTCCCTTTATTTCTATAGTCCTTTTAAAGCTTTTTTTTTTTTTGACTAATATGACCTGCTTAAGGTGACCCCTTTCACCACAAAAAACACCTACCCTATAAAAAAAGAGGCCTTTCCAGTGGCCCAAGGCTTGGAATGCCACCCCTTCACTGCTTGCCAAGCACTGCAGGTATTTGACCATTTGAATGGGTCAAATATCTGCTCCCTCTACCGCACACAGTGATTCTACCTGCTGGCATGTACATCCTTTAGAGCTCACGTTGACCACATTATTTTCTTGTGCCTAAGGTGTGTTTGGAACGCACCTCAAACACAAGTCAGCAAAATCCCATTGGCATCAACTGGGCAGTTAACATGACAGTTTCAGGGGCTGAGTTTGACCTGCTTTGCGACGTGTTGTTTCTTTGAATACAACGTGTCCTATTAACGTCCCTTTCGAACTGCAGGCATGGCAAGTCAAATGCAACTTTTTCTTTTCAAACACTACATTTGTCATTTTGGATACATTTGAATAGAAAATGACTAGAACATCTGTAGGTATGAACCCTTAGGGTGCATTCACACTTGCGAATACAACAGCACTCTGCTTAGATGAGAGAACCCCAGAAGGAGTTCCCATGATTGGCTGCATGAGGCAGCCCATCATGGCCACTCACATGTAATATCTCATGCAGCGATCACATGTGAGTGATTGGCAGTCTGCATCCAGGGCCAAGCACTCGCTGCATGATTGATTACATGCGAGTGGTTGTGATTAACTGTGGGACCCGGAAGCCTCCCATTGCTTTCAATAGGGCTGCCTCCCATAGCTAATCCCAGGAACCCCTACAGGGTTACTTGCATCTAATCAAGGTGAAGGTGCATTCGCAAATATCACCCTTAACGTGTTATAAAACTTACAACAGTAAAATCAGTCAGTATATGCATGCTTCTTATCAGTGGCAGCCAGTGGAAAATATTTCTGGGGGGGTGGCAAACAGTATGCAACCCCACCCCCCCTGTCGATCGGTTAGTAGCACTTACCCCATCACTGGCACCTTCCCCTGCTCGGCGATGGCAGCCTCTCTTTCTCCTGCTCTCCACGGGTCATCACAGCAATGGTGGCAGCTTCCGTTTCCTCTTCTCTTTTTGGCCAATTGGAAAGCGGGTCTCAGTGTCAAGCGGGTCAACAGCGAACATTCATTTGCTGTTGTAACACACCTGGTTGGGCTCCATTCGCATTCTCTGTGTCTAGAGCCCACCCTATTTTGAAGCCTATTAGAGTCTCTGGCTCTAATCAGGTGCTTCAAAAAAAAAACTGTCTGCTGTAATTCATGCACCCGGTGCCCTGAAAGGGCTCGAACACATGAATAGGGGGTGGCCGTTGTGGCCATGGATAGATTCATGCTATGCATATAGGGGGTCGCCTGGAGAGAGGGGACGGGCCGTCCCTGCATGTTATACTCATTGTTGAACCTGAGGGGTTAATACTCTACATTGTGTAAAAAGGCTGTTTGATCCTGTCTTCTCTGATCCTCCCCATCTTCCACAGTCCCTAATTCATTGGCTGATTGAACAGAGCTTTTGGAGTCACTCTGCACATTCTCAATTTGGTGTATATTGCTAGAGTGTTTTTTTTTTCTTGGTGGATCCATGTGATCAGCACAGGGCCAATCAGTGCTGTCCACAAATAGGGTCAGGGGTCCAGTAGCCTCATAGGAGGGTCAGAAAAGAATGAAAACTCCTCCTACAAGCTTTAACCAGACCCAAGATTGCAATATACTTCTGAGTAGAAAAGGTATTTAGCAGTTTATATCTACTTAGATAATTACATTTTCATGTTCTGTGTACAGTGGAAGGAGCAGATATTTACATATTCAAAGTTACCGCACTTTGCTTCTTGCACTGTTGAATAAAGCCAATATGTCATTCACACATCATACAAATGTATACATTCAAAATTGGACAAATGACCATCACACCTTTATGAGGTTTTGGTTGAATGGGCTTGTGGGAAGCCCCCCCAGAAGAGTGAATGCTGTTATAGACCGAAAGAAGGGAGGGGGACAACTCCATATTCAATTTCATGGTTCTGGAAAGGGACGTCCAACAAGCCCATTAAGGTGCAACTGACCATATGTGATATAGAAGGAATATATATATATATATATATATATATATATATATATATATATATTTATTTATTTATTATATATACATTTGAATGGATGTTTATATCAATACTTAAAAGTGGCTTCACCCAGCAGTGTGGTGTTTGTGTGTTCAAAAATCAGCCGGATACATTTTGTACACTTTATACTTAAAGGGTAACTTCACTTTCGTGGGAAAAAATTGCAAATAAAAAAATAAAATAATACAGCATATACAATTGTGACTCAAGTCATATTGTAATTGAATGTTATTAAAAAATTACCTATCCTTTTTATCTTGCAGTGCGTCATTTTCTGTAAAATGCAATGCAATATGGATATCTGGAAGCGTTCTGTACACAGATGGTGTACAGAACACCCAGTGAAAAGGTCACTGCTTGTGTGATTGGCTTTCCGATTTTCCCAAAAGTCTGCACTAAGATACTATCAGAAACCATGAATCAGACTGAGACAGAAGTGCAGTAAAAATCACACTACTTTAAAAT
The DNA here is from genome assembly GCF_037356315.1 of Lithobates pipiens. NCBI lineage: Eukaryota > Metazoa > Chordata > Amphibia > Anura > Ranidae > Lithobates > Lithobates pipiens. The sequence continues at coordinate 289,306,539 of NW_027507784.1, forward strand.
TTAATAGTAAAAGGTAAACAGAGTAAACGTAGTCAAAACCTAGTGAGAGTTTAGTAACCAGGACGGATAGTCAGACAAGCCAGGACGTCAGGGAGCCAGGTATCAGCGTACTTCAGGACAAGCCAGGAAATCAGGAAGCTGGAGAATCAGTGTAGTCGAACAGCAAGCAGGATCAGGAACCAGAAGGGACGTCAGCCAAGCTACACAGGAGAAAGTCTCTGGTATGTTGACCAGCCGAAGGCAGAGAGGATCTGGATGAAACAGCTTAAGTAGCCAGCAGGACTAACGAGAAGGATATCATCACCAGATGAGTCACTGTGGAAAAACTAGAGCTGGTAATTAACCGACAGCTGAGCGGCCTGCTCTGAGAAGGAAGGCAGCCCTGACAGATACTAATCAGATTTTTGGTATCTCCTGCAAAAAAAAAATGTAATTTTTGGGGAGATACTCTCTAAGAGAAATCACGTTTAAAGGGATACAGACACTGCCACTTTCCTTTTTGAGCCCTGCAGGTGCAGAAGCTGATTGATAAATATAAAACCACTCCCATACAGATTCACTTAGCAATTGGACACAGACAAGCAAACAGCTATTTCTTCAGAATAACAAAAGGTAGGATTCTGCAACAGTTCGTTAAAATCCTTGCAATCTCCCAGAATGTTTGTGTTTTTTAAACAAAAGTGGAGTTTCTCTTTAATTAAATGTCTTTGCTGCTTTCTATAATGTTGATTTGTTTTATTGTGCTAATTAATGTGAGTATAAAGTACAAAGAGACCCCTTAGCTAATAGCTCCCACTCTATGAATAAGTTTGTTAAGAGTGAAACACGCCAAAGGAGGAACTCAGTTGGTCTGCTGTACATTGGATCCATCAATAAACACATACAGTATTACAGCTTTTTATTCTGGAGAGTGGCTAATTCTATCTTTGATTGTATTTTTTAGCCATTTTAGGAGGGCATGCAATTTTGAGACTTGACATATTTGGCATCTCTTTACTCAACACAACCACATATTTTATATTTTACAAAAAAATTGGTATAATATTGTGTTTGTTAGCAATCAAATGTATTTGTGTGTATTTTTGTGACATAAAAATTACAACTGCCAGCATCTTATTCTTTCAGAAAATATATTATGTTTTGGGGGTTCTAACCACTTTAGCTTTGAAAGATTTTACCCCCTTCATGACCAGGCCATTTTTTGCTATTCGGCACTGCGCTAATTTAACTGGCGATTGTGAGGTAACGCAATGCTGTACAAAAATAAATTTTATAGAATTTTTTTCACACAAATAGAGCTTTCTTTTGTTAGTATTTGATCACCACTGGGTTTTTTATTTTTTGTGATATAAATGAAAAACGACCGAAAAAATTGAAGGAAAAAAAAACAATATTTTTTACTTTCTGCCATTAAACATATCCAATAAAAAAATTGAAAAAAGAAAATGTCTTCATAAATGTTGGTCAAAATTTATTCTGCTACATGTTTTTGATAAAATAATAAGTGTATATTGATTGGTTTGTGGAAGTTATGGCACCTACAAACTATGGTATTCAGTATCTCACAAAAGTGAGTACACCCCTCACATTTTTGTAAATATTTTATTATATCTTTTCATGTCAACACTGAAGAAATTACAGTTTGCTACAATGTAATGTAGTGAGTGATTGAAAAAAAAGAAGATGCATGATCCCCTCCTTTCCGAGACTAGGCCACAGGGCAGTATTCCAACATAATGACCCCAAACACACCTCTAAGACGACCACTGCCTTGCTAAAGAAACTGAGGGCAAAGGTGATGGACTGGCCAAGCAGGTCTCCAGACCTAAACCCTATTAAGCATCTGTGGGCATCCTCAAATGGAAGGTGGAGGAGTGCAAGGTCTCTAACATCCACCAGCTCTGTGATATCGTCATCGAGGAGTGGAAGAGAACTCCAGTGGCAACACCATTCCCAAGAGGGTTAAGGCAGGAAAATAATGGTGGCCACACAAAATATTGATACTTTGGGCCCAATTAGGACATTAGACATGTACAATTAGTTTCGTAACTAATTAGTTTTTTAACGAATTTCGACAAATTCAAAACACCTGAATTTATGAAAAACCTGTTTAACAAATTTTTCCAAATATTTGTAAATTTGAATATTCAAAAATTCATAATTATTAATAAGAAAATAACATTAAATAACAATAATAATAATAATAATAAAATATTTGTATTATTATTTATTATTAATTTTTTTGTGTTTAGATGTAGCATTCGTTATTTCAGATAATTCGTAACTTCGGATAAATTAGTATTCATTACGTTTACTAACAGCCAAATTTGAAAGGAAATTCCAATTCCTATAATTTAATAACTAGTTATTGTTATTTAGTTATTAATTAGAATTCTTGGATTTTCATTCTTTTTTTGTTATTTCGAATTTTCTGATTTTCACATTTATAAATTTTCGAAATTACAAATTTATGAATTTTTGAATTTACGAATTGCGATGATAACGAATGACCCAAAAAATGAAAAAAAACATAAACGAATAAAATGAAAAAAAAATTTCGTCAGTGCACGTGTTTATTGAACTATTTCACTTAGGGGTGTACTCACTTTTGTTGCCAGCGATTTAGACATTAATGGCTGTGTGTAGTGGCGTATCATCCATGGGTGCAGGGTGTTCACTGCACACGGGCCTCCGAGAAGAGGGGGACCGACTGTGACCCACCCTGCACACATGGATGATTGTCCCTTGGTTCACAGCTGGGGATGATCGGTGTGGCGGAGGGACAGCTGTAAGCACCAATCTCCCTGCATGTTACCCGCTTCTCCTTCTCTCCCGGGCTGTTCTCCATGTCCTCTTCCCACTGACACCATCATACACTCCGGATTCCTCTTCTGCACATAATACCCACCACCATACACTCCGCTCTCCTTACCTGCACATAATACCCACCACCATACACTCCATGCCCCTCTCCCTGCACATACTACCCACCTCTATACACTCTGCACTCCTCTCCTGCACATACTACCCACCACCAAACACACACGTACACTTTGCACTGTACATTCCCTATTTAATGTAAGTCATCTCAGACTCTATTAAACCACACCCCATTTAGCCACGCCCAACATTTAGCACAATTTAAGCCATGCCCATTTTTCTCTGCATTTTTTCTTGTCTGCCTAGGGCCCACTTTTTATCTTGCACACAGGCCCACTCATTTCATGATACGCCCCTGGCTGCGTGTTATTTTGAGAGGACAGCAAGTTTACACTGTATTACAAGCTGTACACTACTTTACAATGAAGTGTCATTTCTTCAGTGTTGTCACATGAAAAGATAATAAAATATTTACAAAAATGTGAGGGGTGTACTCACTTTTGTAAGATACTACTATATATACTGGAGTTTTTTTTTTTTTTTATTCTATTAATGCAGTGATCAACAACTTTGATAATGGAAAATCTGGCACTAACTGACACTGGGGGGGGGGGGGGGACTGACTAACTGCTATGGACATCACCATTAATATAGTGATCAGTGCTAAAAATTTACACCGATACTATACTAATGACACTGGCTCAGAAGGGGTTAACATCTAGGGCGATCAAGGGGTTAAATATGTGCCTATGTGTAATATGTGCTACTTTTTACTAAGGATCATATAGTTTCTCATCCCTGTGAAACTGCCAGATCGCTCCCTGGGTACAGAGCCCTGTGTTGAATGTCAACACAGAGCTCTTGGCTGTGACTGTACAGGTCCCGGACGTCAATCATTGGCCGGGACTTCCTGACCGGTCCCCATTGTGTACACCAGCCTTTCTCAACCTTTTCTACACAGAGGAACCCTTGAAATGGTTCTCCAGTCGTGGGGAACCCCTTCTAAAAATTATAAATCTACAACTCAAGATACATTAATGTGATGGTCAGTGAAAGGAAAGGTCCTTACACTTGTGGCCATTGGGAAGAATTATCTCCTTACAGATAGCTGCAAAGATCAATGGCGTGAGTGGGAACTTACCTGGGAGGCAGAAAATGCCCAATGCTGAAGGAACCCCTAGCATCCTCTGGAGGAACCCTGGTTGAGAATCACTGGTGTACACTGACAGTGGGAGCTGGTCAGAGGGCATGCACCCGGATATAGGCAGTGATGTACCAGTACATCGCTTTGCCTACAGCGGCCGCCCATCCGCAGCACAATGCGAGCAGGCGGTGGCTAAAGTAATCTTCAGACCTAAAATGTACATTTTAATATGTGTGCATAGAATGAAAAATTGATGGGAAATTGATGGAGTTGATGGAAACATCTGGGGGTGTCCACAAATTGTTTGCCATATAGTGTATTCTCTGTTAACAATAATAGGGCTGAACTATTGCTCTGATTTCTCACAAGCAATGCCAATAGCTGGGAAGTGTCATTATTAACAGCTGGTATAAAATAATTGAGTGCTTCATTATTCCTCTCATTTCAGAAAAAACTTAATCTGCTTACTGGAAAACTAATGTGAAGCAGACGGCCTGAAACACAGGAAATATTGGGAATCTCGTACATGGGAAGGCTACAATATGCTGTGAGATGTGTCTGGTGTTGTGTTTTTCCAACAGTTATGCTGTGATTAGAAGCCAGAAGTTTGACCACAAACATGCGGTGTTAAACTTAACTCTACTGGGTACCATGAGAACCAGGCTGGTGGTGATATAATGATACGGTGGGCTGTAAGCAAAATGCTTACCCACAAATGTCATCATTTAAAGCTTATACTAGGCTATGGCTTGCAAAAGGCTTATAAATCCCAGCAACCAATACAGGTCAGCTATATATTTTGTTAAGCGCTGCGCAAACTGTTGGCGTTAGCTGCATAATAATATAATAATAATATAAAATATTGTGTTGTTTTAGACTAAACTCACCAGTTAAGTTAGTTTCATCTCTAAGTGCCCATGAATAGCTTTCAGATCATTAGGTATTTATTATAGTATTTTATACTGCCAAAAATGTACACAATGTTTTAGATTCTGCACATTCAAATCAGTCATTGCCCTCGAGGAGACTATGGTCCCTATCTCACATACATACACATACTAGGGACAATTTAAAGCGGAGTTCCACCCAAAAGTGGAAGCTCCATTTATCTGCCCCCCCCCCGGCACCTTTCGGGGGGAGAGGGTACAGGTTTTTTACAGGTACCCATCCCCACTTCTGAGAGATCTTGCCACAGCAAGATTACTCTGAAGTTTGGCCCCCCTCCTCCTTCCGCAGTCACCAGGCCATTCAGAAAATGTGTTGCGCTTCGCAAATGAGCAGTGGGGAACCGGCAGTGAAGCCAAAAGGCTTCACTGCTGGTTTCCCTTACCATGAATGGCGGCGGCAGCACCAGAGAGCTGAAATTGCTGGATTTGAGGAAAGGTAATTGTCCTAATAACTGGCGGTCACTCAAGCAGGGGACAGGCACCACCCCCCTAATCCATGCGCCCGGCCCCTAATCTACATGCAAGGTGCCAGACGCATGGATTCCAAAAATTTTTTTTCTTCAAAGCACGATGATTGATGTGCCTGAAGCTCTAATTGTCTTCTGTACCCCAAGCCCAACCAATTGTGTGACATGGCAAATTAATATTCTCTAATGTCTACCTGTTTCTCCTCCCGGCCAATCAGGAAGTGGATCCTGAGGCCTGAATGGCCTGGAAGTCCTAAGATCCAATTGTCCACGAGTCCTAAGTCCTAATTGGCTAGGAGGAGAAGCAACTGCCAGGACATGGGGGGGGCTACTGAAGCCGCGACCTGGATGGGGTAGGTTCGGGGCTGGCTGGGGGCCAGACAAGCGAGCGATGTGGCGATCAAGCAGCAGAGGGGGAAAAGCGGCAATCGATCGAGTGAGTGTCGCGGGGGGTTGGTGGTTAGATTCTGGCTGGCTGGGGAAGAGTAGTTGCTGGCTGGGGAGGCCACGGGCCGCCCCTCCAAGAAAACTGACCATCACCAACCACCACTGGTCCTAATATTAAAAGTCAGCAGCTACAATATGTGCCTCCTCATCAGTGCCGTCCATCAGTGCTGCCTATCAGTGCCCATCAGTGGCGCCTCTCAGTGCCCACAAATGGCGCCTATCAGTGCCCATCAATGCCTATCAGTGCAGCCTATCAGTGCCCATCAGTGCTGCATATCAGTGCAGCCTATCAGTGTTCATCAGTGCTGCATATTGGTGTCTACTCATTAGTGCACATCAGTGTTACCTCATTAGTGCTGCCTCATCAGTGCCTGTCAGTGCCACCTCATCAGTGCAGCCTAGCAGTGCCCGTCAGTGTAGCCTCATTAACACACATCAGTAAAGGAGAAAAATGACTTACCAACTTTTATAACAGAAACTAAGAAAAACTTTTCTTTTCTTCAAAATGTTTTTTTTTTTAATTTGTTGAAATTTTTAAAGCTGAAAATGAGCCGCAGGGAGGGGTTGAAATGGTTAAACATACTGCATTTATTTTATAAAAATTAGCTTAGTGTTACTTTGAGCAAAAGGTTTTAGCTGGGATTGTACTTTAAATTCAAAGCAATGTATCATATTTTATTCTGGGCTGAAGTGTGGCTCTGTGTGGAGAGATGAACATCAGGGCACATTGTTACAGAGTGGAAGAACATTTGCATTTCCCTTGCTGATGTTCAATCTAATTACCCGTTCTTATCACTCCAGTCTCCAGCCCGGCTTCTGTACTGTGAATAGAGAGCAGTTCAAGTTTCTTGCCAAGGATTAAAAGGGTCTCATCATATTACGTCATTAACATGTCCTAAGAAAACCCAACCCGCTCGCAGAACCCGGGGGCTGGAGAACCAGTCTGTCTGGCTCTGTTTTTTCAGAAATAGAGAATGTAAGGCCTGTGCTATTTCTGCTTTGAGCAAGTCTGAAGTCTAAAATTGATAAAATTCTTCGTAACAGGTTAAAAAAAAAAATGAAAATAACTTTGGGCAATATAAGATTTGTAGAGCTGCTTTTGAAGTTAGATCAAGTGTGGGTAGATTGATTACCAACATGACTACATTCATTCCTGTGGCGTATTAATAAACACATCCCAGTATAACATCTACAAAGCAATAAATCTATAAAGAAAAAAAACACAAATGGGGTTGTGTGTAAAAGTTGTAAGAAATGAAAAGAAAGTGTTGTCTATAAGGCAGGCCATACGCGATTCAAATCCTTGCCGGTTTAGCAGGACGATTAATCAACTTGGGTACAACCACTATTAATCACTAATCAGCCTAGCCCCGAGGAAGGGGTTGCGCCCCCGGAACGCGTTAGCTGTACACTGTGTTCTGTGCACAACTTTTATATAAAACATTTGTATTATTAAATTATCTTTGGTAATGCACTAGGTGTGCTCACCTTCTAGTTCTGTTTTTCTTGCACTATTAATCACTGTCTTCTCCTGGCAGGGACGGCTCCCCCCCACCCTCGCCCCCCTCCTCCGCCAGGAGAAGACAATGGTCCAGCAGGAGGGATTTTCACATCAACACTGTCTGTGTTGATGGGGGAATTGAGCAAATTTCTTTCCTACAACCCGAGGTTGCAGGAAATAGATTTGCTCCATGTATGGCTGGCCTAAGACTAATGGCCTGTACACACAATGGAAATATCGGATGAAAAAAATGCATGAAGAACGATCGTATGATCTTTTTGCATGCACACAGCGTTCCATAGCCAATCATGACAAAAATATCCAAAGGGACAAACACAAAAGATCAGTCTATGCATTAAGATAAAAAGCATTCTGTGTGCAGCAGCCCCCCTCAGCCCCCCTAAAACTTACCTGAGGTCCCTCTCTGTCCAGTGATGTCCACAATTGTCTCAGCCATTCAGATTCTCCTTCCTGATTGGCTGAGACACAGCAGTGGCGCCATTGGCTCCTGCTGCTGTCGATTAAAGTCAGATAGACAATCAGGGGAGAGAGGGGGCAGGGCCAGGTTGGGCTCCGTGTCTGAATGGACACACTGAGCTGTGACTCAGCTCGGGTGCCCCCATAGCAAGCTGCTTGCTGTGGGGGCACCGAACAGGAGGGAGGGGCCAGGATCACAGAAGAGGGACCTGAGAAGAAGAGGATCGGAGCTACTCTCTGTAAAAACACTGCAACAGAGCAGGTAAGTATAACATGTTTGTTATTTTTATAGGAAAAAAAACGAGCCTTTACAATCACTTTAAGGGGTTGATATACTAAACCTAGAGAGTGCAAAATCTTGTGCAGCTCTGCACAGAAACCAATCAGCTTCCAGGTTCTTCTGTCAAAGCTTAATTGAACAAGCTGAAGTTAGAAGCTGATTGGCTCACATGCAAAGCTGCACCAGATATTGCACTCTCCAGTTTTAGTTTTAAAAAAAACAATAACTTTAATGTTTTAACCTGCAGTAGAAAAATGACAACTGGTGTCTGATTGGCTGAGGTTAAGCTTGAGTTTGGTCTGAACCAGATTCAGTGTGAACTCAGAAGTTAGCTGTCATTGCTGGGCCAGTGGGCAGGGGGCGAGACTTCTGTGCAGGTGGGTAGGTGTGCTGTAGTTCAGAGGTACTTATAACATTGCTTGGGATTTCAGTACAGCAAAAGCAGAGTATGTTACAAGCTCACTAGGTTCCTGGCAGAATCAATCATATCTCATATATGTATGAAACAGATATATCAAAAGGATTTCAGTGGTACATTTAACAGCCTAAAAGGGAACAAATTAGAAATGATCATTTATAAGGTTTAAATACACTTTAAAGGTTTGTAAAGGCTTAGGTTTTGTTTTTTTAAATAATAAATATGTTATACTTACCTGCTCTGTTCACTTGTATTACATGCAGTGGCCCGAACCTCCTCTTCTTGGTTCCCCCGTTGGCACTCTGGGCTCCTCCTATTCTCAATGCCCCACCATAGGAAGTGGCTTCCTATGGTGGCACACCTGTGGGATCGATACCGGGCTGGGCTGTGTGAATCTATAGACACAAACAGTCTCTCTGCTCACAGAATTTGATTGACAACAGCTGTAGCCAGTGGCTCCCGTTGCTGCCTCTCTGTCCTGTGAGGAGAGAGACAGCTGCAGACGGGCACAGCGCTGGATGGAGACAGGACTCAGGTAAGTATAAGGGGGATGAGGGGGCGATACTTAAACTGGAAATTTTTTATCCTAATGCAGGCAATGCATTAAGGTAAAACATTTTTAAATAGTTAAATGTTAAACCTTTACAACCACTGTAAGCTAAGCTGAAGCACTCAACGCAAGCCACCAACTGCAAAGCCAAAAAATCTGCATGTATAAAAAGGAGATAAACGCATATGATGCTCCTGTATAAATATTCTGTATAAATCACCGTGAGACCTGTGTATGGCCACATCTTCAGTTGGGGGAACTGTCAGGCTGAAGCCTCGTACACACTGGCCAAATGTTGGGAAACATTGGCTGGTTCAATAAAAACCGGCCAACATCTGGCCCATGTGTATATCAGACGGCCAGAGAGTGCTGATTGGAGTGTTCTGGCTGGCGGGCCGTCCCCCCTGTTAGAACACAACAGCTCATTGGGGGAGATCACTTCACTAATGTTGGATGGCTAGTACAGTGGCTCCAACCCGAGCTGTCAGTTTTTTTTAAATCAATCTGCTGGGTTGAATGAAAAAACAGTTAGCCCTTGTACACACGGTCGGACATTCCGACAACCAAATCCGTTGGATTTTGTCCGACGGATTTTGTCCGAAACTGTTGCATACACACGGTCGGACAAAGTTGTCGGAAAATCCGATCATTCAGAACGTGATGACGTTATTTCATTACGATGGGACTACGTTCAGGCTAGTAGCCAATAGCTTTGGTGTAGGAATTTGATCTGAGCATGCGTGGCACTTTGTCCGATCGGAATTCTCTACACATGATCGGACAAGGTCCGATCGGATCATGTTGTTGGAAAGTTTTATAGCCAAGCTGGAAAACTTGGTCCGTCGGATATTCCGACGGAAACAGTCCGATGGAGCCCACACATGGTTGGATTATCCGACAACACGGTCCGATCGGACATTTTCCGTCGGAATGTCCGACCGTGTGTACAAGGGCTTACTGTGTACCAGGCTTTAGAGGGTGACAAAGTGTGACAAAGTGGAGGTACATACAGCTGGATCCATGGAGACCATTTTTTCAAAGAGGCTGTTATGTCCTTCAATATAGTGGCAATTGTATTGTTGATCATCTTCAGGGATGCTCTGTATTTGACCTCTTGGAGTTTAAGATCTGTGGATTTCTATGCCTTTGCTATGGTCTGTTTGGTTTCTGTGTGGACCATAGGCCTCTTACTGGTGATGTCCACCATATATAGTGAAAGGTGCCAACTACATTACACCACCTAAAGCCCTGTGGTGGCAAGGTTGAAGTGAATTTGGCTCTATGCCATGGCACCAAATACCATTTGGAAAATAATGTATGAATTGCCTCAAGGGTGTAAATGTTTGAAGAGCTACAGCTGTGACTAATGGTTTTGAGAATTACACAAATGTTAATTTTCTCAAAGTTTGCTAGTTTTGTGATTTTAGATCTTTTTGTCAGATGTTAGTATGGTATACTGAAGTATAATTACAAGCATTTTATAAGTGGCAAAGGCTTTTATTGACAATTACATTAAGTTTAGGTAAAAAGTCAATATTTGTAGTGTTGTCCCTTCTTTTTCAAGACCTCTGCAATTCACCCTGGTATACTGTCAATCAACTTCTGGGCCACATCCTGACTCATGGCAGTCCATTCTTATATAAGCAATGCTTGAAGTTTGTCAGAATTTGTGGGGTTTTTTCTTGTTCACCCACCTCTTGAGGATTGACTACAAGTTCTCAATGGGATTAAGATCTGGGGAGTTTCCTGGCCATGGACCCAAAATATTGATGCTTTGTTCCCCAAGCCACTTAGTTATCACTTGTGCCTTATGGCAAGGTGCTCCATCAAGCTGGAAAAGGCATTGTTCATCAACAAACTACTCTTGGGTGATTGGGAGAAGTTGCTCTCGGAGGATGGTTTTGTACCATTCCTTTTCATGGCTGTGATCCTAGGCAAAATTTTGAGTAAGATCACCCACTTAGCTGAGAAGCAACCCCACACTTGAATGGTCTAAGAATGCTTTACTGTTGGCATGGCACAGGACTGATGGTGGCGCTCATCTTTTCTTCTCCAGACAAGGTTTTTTGTGGATGCCCCAAAAAATCAGAAAGTTGACTCTTCAGAGAAAATTACTTTACCCCGGTCCTCAGCAGTCCAACCCCTGTACCTTTTGCAGAATATCAGTCTGTCCCTGAGTTTTTCCTGGAGACAATTGGCTTCTTTGCTGTCCTTCATGACACTTGACCATCCTCCAAAAGTCTTCACCTCCCTGTGCATGCAGATGCACTCACACCTGCCTGCTGCCATTTCTGAGCAAGCTCTGCACTGGTGGTGCCCCAATCCTGCAGCTGAATCAACTGTAGGAGAGGGTCCTGGCACTTGCTGGACTTTCTGGAGACCCTGAAACCTTCTTCACAAATGCTGTGGAATTTTTTTGTTATGGGATTAAGTTAATTTTCATTGCAAAGAGGGACTTTGCAATTAATTGTAATTCATCTGATCACTCTTCATAACATTCTGTAGTATATGCAAATTGGCATCATTAAAATTGAGGCAGCAAACTTTGTGAAAATTAATTTTTGAGTCATTCGCAAAACCTTTGGCCACACTTGTAGACTTTATTAGTTGCTAAATTTGGGACCAGTTCTTCACCTCCAAAGATGTACCCAGTTTCTCATTCCATTTGTAGATATATGTCTGTAGCATAAAGGATCTCAGATTAAAAAAGAGAGACGCACAGGAGCGGGACTATTCCTCTCGAGTGCGGGTAGTTCAAATATTTGGATTCAAGTAAGGTGAATGCGGTGGAAAGGGAAAATCTAATATTATTCTTCTGCATTATTTAGTATTTCATCTGAAAGTAGCACAAAAGCTCAAAACTGGCAAATATGAATTCCTCCTGGAGGCGGAAGGTGGTGTAACTTTTGATTCCAGATGCAAAACACAGTGGGTATTAGCGAGTGATGCCCAGATAAAACCAGTCCTTAAAACTTTGTGAGCTTCCAAGACCTGGAGTGAAATATGGATTGTAAAGAAGATATTGTAAGTGATTTAAGAGCCTGTGCATTTAATATCATCCCAGATTTTAAGGGAAGGGGACGTGATAGGGTTGATGGTGTTTTGACTTTCTGAGCCTGTTCATTTTAATTTTTAAGAGTAAATTTTCACTGATCTAAGTGAAAAAAGTAAAACAAAATGAATTCACTTTCCAAAAAATATCCAACCATGTGCAGGGAATATTTAAAATATTTTCCCTGAACACCATTAAATATTCTTTGCAAAGTCAGTTTCATTTCATTCACTAAGATAAGTGATAATTCACTTTGAAAGTGAGCATGCTTTTCTTGTTTAGGAAATCAAGGTCAGTGTTATTCTTTACACGGTAGCCAAAGTCATGGTCATTAAAGGATAGTTTGGCCATCAAAGGAATTTTTCCAACTGTTTCGACCTTGTGGGGTCAACAGGGAAATAGTGATGGACGAACTTCCGACGGGACGTTTCGCGAACGCGAAATGCGAACGGACCCAAACGTTCGCGAAACCGAACGTTCGCCGCGGGCCCCATTGACTTCAATGGGAGGCGAACTTTGCAAACCTTCATGTCGAATTTGCGGCCACGTGGTAATTATTAGGGGGTAAAACGTAGTCCCACCATCTGGACAATGACATAATACATGTATGAGGTGAATTTGGGATCGATAACTACAAGCATTTTTATTTTATTTGGGAAATTGTTCTAACAATTCAGGACTATGGAGCTAATGAAGGCAATGGAGGAGAGGGAAGGTCAGGGACCAGGGTAGGCAAAGAAGAGGGTGCAGGAGATGATCACCAGCAGCGTGACATACCGGAATGACACATGCACCGTGATAGAGGCATCTGACAGCAGCACCGTAATACAGAGCACTGACAGCAGCACCGTGACATACAGCGCTGACAGCAGCACCGTGACATACAGCGCTGACAGCAGCACCGTGACATACAGCGCTGACAGCAGCACCGTGACATACAGCGCTGACAGCAGCACCGTGACATACAGCACTGACAGCAGCACCGTAAGCAGCCCCAGGAGGAAGTCAGCACAGCACAGGGATGGTGTGATCCCCTCATAATAAGAACCCCCAGGAGGAAGTCAGCACAGCACAGGGATAGTGTGATCCCTTCATAATAAGAACCCCCAGGAGGAAGTCAGCACAGCACAGGGATATCATAAGCAGCCCCAGTAGAAATATGACACCGCTCAACCTCTTCAAAGAGGAGGGTAGGGGCATATAGTACGGTGTGCTTTTTTGGGTCAAGGAAGTGAGCCAAATGAATTAAGAAGGTCTGTGTGCTTGATTAAAAAAATAGTTTATAGACATATACATGGTCTACTGGTCACATGTGTTGAATTCCTCCGAGATCCATGCCTCATTCATTTTTAGAAATGTGAGGTAGTTAACACTGTGGTGAGCTAGGCGAGTACGCTTATCGGTCACAATCCCCCCTGCTGCGCTGAACGTCCTTTCGGACAGGACACTGGATGAGGGGCAAGCCAACAGTTCGATTGCAAATTGGGCAAGCTCTGGCCAGAGGTCAAGCCTGCCCACCCAGTAGTCTAGGGGTTCATCACTCCTCAGAGCGTCCACATCGGCCGTTAACCCAATGTAGTCGGACACCTGACGGTCTAGGCGTTCCCTGATGCTGGATCCGGATGACACCTGTCGATGGGTCGGCTGAAAGAATGACCTCATATCCGAAGTCACCAACACATCTTCAAACCGGCCTCTTCTTGCAGGCGCTGTTGGATTGGTACCCGCAAATCCTTCTCTGGGAGTGGGAATTGCTCCTCTGCCAGCGCACGCAAAAGCAGAATGCAGCATTTCTCGAAGCAAGGCCTGGAAGTGCTGCATTCTGACAGCCCTCTGCGACGGCGGTAACATTTCCGCCATTTTGTGTTTGTACCGGGGGGTCTAAGTACGTTGCCACCCAGTACTGGTCCTTGACCCTCATGCTTTTTATACGGGGGTCCCTATTAAAACACTGGAGCATGAAGGCCCCCATTTGCACTAAAGTGGAAGCGGTGTGGTGGCCTGGCTCCTGCTCATCATCCAGGATAATGTCGTCCTCTTCATTCTCCTCTCCCCATCCTCGCACAACAGGGATCCCAGAAAGGTTTAAAGCATGCTCTTCTTGCTCCTGCTCATCCGCCCCGGCACCATCCTCCTCTGACTCCTCATCAGACTCCTGTTGTTGACTTGTCTCAGATAGAGTAGCCCCCCCTGGGAATTCATCCAGCATTGCGACTTCCTCATCTTCCCGCTCCTGCTCCTCCACAGCCTGATCAATGACACGACGCAATGCACGCTCCAGAAAGAAGGCATAAGGTACCATGTCACTGATGGCGCCATGGCTGCGACTGACCAGTTTGGTGATCTCCTCAAATGGCCGCAGAAGTCTGCATGTGTCGCGCATGAGCAGCCACTGGCGCGGTGAAAAAAAACCCAGCTCCCCAGAACCGTTTCTTTCGCAGAGTTCATACAGGTAGACGTTAACTGCACGTTTCTGCTGGAGCAGCCTATCAAGCATATAGAAGGTTGAGTTCCATCGCGTCGGGCAATCGCAAATAAGACGTCTGACCGGCAGATGGTGTCGCCGCTGAATGTCAGCAAGGCGAGCCATGGCCGTGTAAGATCTTCTGAAATGGGCCGAGATTTTCCTTGCCTGCCGCAAGATGTCCTGGACCCCAGGGTATTTGACAAGGAATCGCTGCACGACCAAGTTTAAGACGTGTGCCATGCACGGCACGTGCGTGATTTTGCCCTGTTTCAATGCGCTAAGCAGATTGGCACCGTTGTCACACACCACTTTACCAACTGTCAAATTGAGCGGTGTTAGCCACTCATCTGCCTGTGAACGCAAAGCTGAAAGGAGTGCCGGGCCAGTGTGGCTCTTTGCTTCCAGGCACAACAGACGCAGCACGGCATGGCAACGTCTCACCTGGCATGTGGAATAGGTTCTGGGGAGCTTGGGCGGTGCAGTGGAAGAGACGCTAGCAGCGGAAAAGGAGGAGGCAGCTGAGGAGGAGAGGGAGGAGGATGGAGTAGGAGGAGGAGAAGAAGAGTCAGGCCTGCATGCAATCCGTGGCGGTAAAACCAAATCTACACGGGTGCCACGGGTTACATGCTTGACGGCCGTCAGAAGGTTCACCCAGTGGGCAGTAAAACTGATATACCTTCCCTGCCCGTGTTTGCTAGACCACGTGTCTGTGGTCAGATGTATCTTGGCACCGACACTGTGTGCCAGAGATACATTCACTTGCCGCTGAACATGGCCATATAGCTCTGGGATGCCCTTCTCTGAGAAATACTTCCTTCCTGGGACCTTCCATTGTGGTGTTCCAATGGCCACAAATTTGCGAAAGGCCTCCGAGTCCACCAGTTTATATGGCAGTAGTTGGCGGGCTATGAGTTCTGACAAGCCAGCCGCCAACCGTTGGGCAAGAGGGTTATCCGGCGTCATCATTTTTTTACGCTCAAACATTAGGCCCACGGAAGCCTGCCTTTTTGCAGAAAAATGTGAGCTTGGCGTGATGGAAGGTGGAGTGGAGGACAATTGTGAGGAGAGAGGAGAAGGAGAAGTAGAAGACGAGGCTGGACGGTGAGAGCCTGCAGTGTGGCTTTGTGTGTTCCGTTGCTCCCACTGGGCTCGGTGATGGCTGCTCATGTGCCTTCTTAAGGCGGTCGTCCCTAGGTGAGTATTGGGCTTACCGCGACTAACGCGTTGACTGCAAAGATTGCAGATGGCAACGCTATTGTCAGCAGCGGACACGTTAAAAAAAGCCCACACTGCGGAGCCATGTGCCGGTGTCCTGGGAGCGCCAGATGTGACCGTACATGGTCGATGACTCGCTCCTGATACATTTGCAGTCTGCTTTGTCCCTGCTGTGCAATGTAAGTCATTGCTGCTTCTCCTCCCTATCTGCTGGTCCATATCTCCCTCTAAACTCCCCTCCTCTTCCTCTCTTGTGGGCACCCACGTGACATCACTAGACACGTCATCATCAACGTCACCTTCCCCACCGCTATAAGTAGAGATCTCGGAGTAGGCAGCAACACCGGGGACCAACCTCCTCCTTGGGCTGATCTGGGTACTGGCGTCAGACTGCTGAGTAGCGCTTGTTGCTACCTCCTCTTCCTGATCCAATACCAAGAGTGGCTGCGCATCAGAAATGTCCTCTTGATATGGATCGGAAAATAATTCCAGTGACTCAAGCGGAAGGTATGTGGTGGTGGTGGTGGTGGTCGTGTTGTTGGTGGTAGTGTCTTTGGGGGTGCACATAGCAGAGAGTGAAGAAGAGGGTGCAGATCGAGAGGATGAGGAGGGTGCAGAAGAGTAAGGCTGAGCGAGACACTCAACCAAGTCTGGTGCATCCTTTAAAGTAATTGAACGCACCTTCTGCAACTTCCCACTTTGGCTCAAGCCTGTTGCTCCTGCCCTACCCCTACCACCCCTGCGGAAGGGCCTGCCTCTTCCTCTGCCTGTCATTTTTTAAATGACCCTGTGACAAAACTCTTAGTCCCTATACCGATGAAGGACTGCTGCAGTATAGGGCAGCGGTCAGCAGTGGTGCACGTCAACCCTATCTATTGTGGACCGATAGCGGTCCTTACAGAACAGCAGACTGTACCGCACTCAAGCCTATGTACCGTAGCACCCTATACCAAGTTACCAGTCCTTATAAGAACTTTTGTGGACCAAGCAGGTTGTGTATTAGTGTTTAGCAGACTGTACGTCAGTCCCTATACCGCTGAAGGACTGCTGCAGTATAGGGCAGCGGTCAGCAGTGGTGCACGTCAACCCTATCTATTGTGGACCGATAGCGGTCCTTACAGAACAGCAGACTGTACCGCACTCAAGCCTATGTACCGTAGCACCCTATACCAAGTTACCAGTCCTTATAAGAACTTTTGTGGAACAAGCAGGTTGTGTGTTAGTGATTAGCAGACTGTACGTCAGTCCCTATACCGCTGAAGGACTGCTGCAGTATAGGTGAGCGGTCAGCAGTGGTGCACGTCAACCCTATCTATTGTGGACCTATAGCGGTCCTTACAGAACAGCAGACTGTACCGCACTCAAGCCTATGTACCGTAGCACCCTATACCAAGTTACCAGTCCTTATAAGAACTTTTGTGGACCAAGCAGGTTGTGTATTAGTGTTTAGCAGACTGTACGTCAGTCCCTATACCGCTGAAGGACTGCTGCAGTATAGGGCAGCGGTCAGCAGTGGTGCACGTCAACCCTATCTATTGTGGACCGATAGCGGTCCTTACAGAACAGCAGACTGTACCGCACTCAAGCCTATGTACCGTAGCACCCTATACCAAGTTACCAGTCCTTATAAGAACTTTTGTGGAACAAGCAGGTTGTGTGTTAGTGATTAGCAGACTGTACGTCAGTCCCTATACCGCTGAAGGACTGCTGCAGTATAGGTGAGCGGTCAGCAGTGGTGCACGTCAACCCTATCTATTGTGGACCGATAGCGGTCCTTACAGAACAGCAGACTGTACCGCACTCAAGCCTATGTACCGTAGCACCCTATACCAAGTTACCAGTCCTTATAAGAACTTTTGTGGACCAAGCAGGTTGTGTATTAGTGTTTAGCAGACTGTACGTCAGTCCCTATACCGCTGAAGGACTGCTGCAGTATAGGGCAGCGGTCAGCAGTGGTGCACGTCAACCCTATCTATTGTGGACCGATAGCGGTCCTTACAGAACAGCAGACTGTACCGCACTCAAGCCTATGTACCGTAGCACCCTATACCAAGTTACCAGTCCTTATAAGAACTTTTGTGGAACAAGCAGGTTGTGTGTTAGTGATTAGCAGACTGTACGTCAGTCCCTATACCGCTGAAGGACTGCTGCAGTATAGGGCAGCGGTCAGCAGTGGTGCACGTCAACCCTATCTATTGTGGACCGATAGCGGTCCTTACAGAACAGCAGACTGTACCGCACTCAAGCCTATGTACCGTAGCACCCTATACCAAGTTACCAGTCCTTATAAGAACTTTTGTGGAACAAGCAGGTTGTGTGTTAGTGATTAGCAGACTGTACGTCAGTCCCTATACCGCTGAAGGACTGCTGCAGTATAGGTGAGCGGTCAGCAGTGGTGCACGTCAACCCTATCTATTGTGGACCGATAGCGGTCCTTACAGAACAGCAGACTGTACCGCACTCAAGCCTATGTACCGTAGCACCCTATACCAAGTTACCAGTCCTTATAAGAACTTTTGTGGACCAAGCAGGTTGTGTATTAGTGTTTAGCAGACTGTACGTCAGTCCCTATACCGCTGAAGGACTGCTGCAGTATAGGGCAGCGGTCAGCAGTGGTGCACGTCAACCCTATCTATTGTGGACCGATAGCGGTCCTTACAGAACAGCAGACTGTACCGCACTCAAGCCTATGTACCGTAGCACCCTATACCAAGTTACCAGTCCTTATAAGAACTTTTGTGGACCAAGCAGGTTGTGTATTAGTGTTTAGCAGACTGTACGTCAGTCCCTATACCGCTGAAGGACTGCTGCAGTATAGGGCAGCGGTCAGCAGTGGTGCACGTCAACCCTATCTATTGTGGACCGATAGCGGTCCTTACAGAACAGCAGACTGTACCGCACTCAAGCCTATGTACCGTAGCACCCTATACCAAGTTACCAGTCCTTATAAGAACTTTTGTGGAACAAGCAGGTTGTGTGTTAGTGATTAGCAGACTGTACGTCAGTCCCTATACCGCTGAAGGACTGCTGCAGTATAGGTGAGCGGTCAGCAGTGGTGCACGTCAACCCTATCTATTGTGGACCGATAGCGGTCCTTACAGAACAGCAGACTGTACCGCACTCAAGCCTATGTACCGTAGCACCCTATACCAAGTTACCAGTCCTTATAAGAACTTTTGTGGACCAAGCAGGTTGTGTATTAGTGTTTAGCAGACTGTACGTCAGTCCCTATACCGCTGAAGGACTGCTGCAGTATAGGGCAGCGGTCAGCAGTGGTGCACGTCAACCCTATCTATTGTGGACCGATAGCGGTCCTTACAGAACAGCAGACTGTACCGCACTCAAGCCTATGTACCGTAGCACCCTATACCAAGTTACCAGTCCTTATAAGAACTTTTGTGGACCAAGCAGGTTGTGTATTAGTGTTTAGCAGACTGTACGTCAGTCCCTATACCGCTGAAGGACTGCTGCAGTATAGGGCAGCGGTCAGCAGTGGTGCACGTCAACCCTATCTATTGTGGACCGATAGCGGTCCTTACAGAACAGCAGACTGTACCGCACTCAAGCCTATGTACCGTAGCACCCTATACCAAGTTACCAGTCCTTATAAGAACTTTTGTGGACCAAGCAGGTTGTGTATTAGTGTTTAGCAGACTGTACGTCAGTCCCTATACCGCTGAAGGACTGCTGCAGTATAGGGCAGCGGTCAGCAGTGGTGCACGTCAACCCTATCTATTGTGGACCGATAGCGGTCCTTACAGAACAGCAGACTGTACCGCACTCAAGCCTATGTACCGTAGCACCCTATACCAAGTTACCAGTCCTTATAAGAACTTTTGTGGAACAAGCAGGTTGTGTGTTAGTGATTAGCAGACTGTACGTCAGTCCCTATACCGCTGAAGGACTGCTGCAGTATAGGGCAGCGGTCAGCAGTGGTGCACGTCAACCCTATCTATTGTGGACCGATAGCGGTCCTTACAGAACAGCAGACTGTACCGCACTCAAGCCTATGTACCGTAGCACCCTATACCAAGTTACCAGTCCTTATAAGAACTTTTGTGGAACAAGTGAGTTGTGAATGTTTAGCAGACTGCAGCAGAAGGGCAGCAGTCAAGTATAATATCCTTTCTATATTTGGAAGAAAGAATATTATACATGTACAAGCCTATTACTGTACCACTGATACCAGTCCTGAAAAGAACCTTTGTGGAACTAATAATAACAGCAAGTCTTTAAAATTACCCTCACTGCCTGACAACACTGCTTCCTTCCTGTCCCTATACAAATTGGCAAAAAAAGAGAACGATTAGTGGTTACTGGAACAGCTCTTTTGTGGACCTTGATAGTAACAGCTAATGATGATGATGATGATGATGATGATGATGAAAGACTAATCTGGCTGTCCCTGTAGCATACACCGTCCTTTCCCTTTCTCTAAACTAACAAAAGACACTCAGGCTGCTGCAAGAATCAGCAGCACAGCAAACCTATCAACACCTAACACCTATACCAGTCCTGAAAAGAACTTTTGTGTACCAAATAGCTAGTGGTTTATCTCTCCCTACTCCACACAGGAACCTGTCCCTATCGTAACAGAAGAAAGAATGTAAAATGGCCACCGGATCGGGTGTATTTATAGGTTAGGGGGAATGTACAAGTGTCCATGTGCTGTCATGTCTCAATTGGCTGTCCTGTATCACATGATAAACGTGTCACCAAAGGTTAAAGTTCTTGTATACATTAAACACGTAAGTCCGCCGCGGCGAACGACGGAAAAAGGCGTTCGAACGTGCGGACCGCGAATGTCGGAAATTCGCCGCGAAACGACCGCCGGGCGAACCGTTCGGCCATCACTACAGGGAAATACATTTTCTTCTCACTAGAGAAGGATTGGCGATGAGATTTTTGTTGATGCCTCTTGATTAACAAAGCTGGATTCTGAAGGTTGAGCTTCATGGACTTCAGGTTAATTAACTATGTATCTTTGATCATATATCCAGTAGTCCCTCTTTTGAAGGAAAATTCAATTTGAGTGGAGACCTAAATGTGAGTGCTCTAATGCAGGAGGTATTTGGCTTTTAAAACTTTGGTGGTTATTGAAGACCAAAATAAATTACCTAACTCCACATCCATAGCTCAATGAAACATTTGAAAGGCCTAACCTAGTGGTGGTCAACTTTCTTAATATGGGGGGCCTCAAGTGCAGCTCTTGACATCACTAAAGGACCTGCGCAAGTCCACCAACAAATGTCCGATGGAGCATACACACAGTCGGACTTACCACCAACAAACTCACATCCAACATTTCCAGTCAGAAAATCTGGTCGTGTGTATGTGGCAAGAGACTTTGGGCCTGATACAAGAGAGACTTTTGACATACCTGTAATACAGAAGCTGGTCAAAGACTGTGGACAGGAAACAAGAGATGTCCGAAGACTGTAGAAATGGTACAGGAAATGGTCAGAGACTGCAGACATGGTACAGGAAATGGTCAGAGACTGCAGACATGGTACAGGAAATGGTCAGAGACTGCAGACAAGAGATGGTCAGAGACTGTAGATATGGTACAGGAGATGGTCAGAGGCTGCAGATATTGTACAGGAGTTGGTCAGAGACTGCGGACATGATACAAGAGATGGTCATTGACTGTGGACATGCTGCTGGAGACTATCATGCCACATACACACGACCAAACTTTCCGTCAAAATAAACTCTGACGGTCTTTCTGACTGAGTTTTCCGATGGAGTTCCAACCGAACGGACTTGCCTACACACGATCACACCAAAGTCTGTTCATTTCGAACGCTATGACGTATGACGGGACTAGAAAAGGAAGTTCGATAGCCAGTACCCAATAGCTGCCCTTGCGTTGTATTTGGTCCGTCGGAATAGCATACAGACGAACAGTTTTCGCAATAGGAATTGATTCCGTCAGAAAGATTTAAAACATGTTCTATTTCTAGGTCCGTCAGAATTTTTGAAGAAAAAAGTCAGATGAAGCCCACACACGATCGGAATAACTGATGAAATGATTCCGTCTGACCTTTTCTGTCGGAAAATCCAGTCGTGTGTACACGGCATAAGAGGATGCGAACATGCGCATAGGAGTTCATGGAAACTGAAGGCTTCAGGAGATAGTCATAGACTGAAGACATATTAAATGAGACCCCCTTGTAATATTTCTCACTATAAAACACAGATTAGTGCCTGTAGGGGAACTGAGAGCCACACAAAAAGTGCCAAAGGCCTCGGGCCGCAAGATGAGCACCAGAGTCTTAACCTCACACTTCTTAACTGAGAGCATTTTCTTGGTCAGTCAACCTGGATGTTTTTGGACTGACCTTGGTTGACAGTTCAGAATTTTTTAATGAGGATATGGAAAAAAATGAATTATCACAAATCCAATAACTCACAGCAACCAATAAGGCTTCAGCTTTTTATAATTATATGTGTTAAGGATGAATTCTGATTACTAAGGATACTGCATCTTGCCCTTTGCCTTATTACAACCAATCCCAGTTCCTCCAGTCTACTGATATCTAATATGCACTGACACTGAATATCACGGCTCAGCAGACTGTAGAAGCTGGGTCAGCTATTATCTAACAGGCTGAGTCACCAGTGCTTGGTATAAATATTTTCCAGCCTTGGGGGTCCAAACAAACAATGAGCAGGATGGGCGGGGAGCGCCAGGTGAGTTTAAAGAACGTGGCAGATCAACCCAGTTTTGATAAGCCTTAAGTTCCTCAGAGTTCCTGGGGCAAAAAAAAAAAAACACTGGGGTTCCCAAAAGAAGGCTCTCCTATTATTTATGGACAAGTATGGGAGGTACATTTCAAGCATGTTTTCCACTCTGTGAGTGTGCCTTTTAAAGAGTAGAAAGAACAAGCAGACACTCCAGTATTAAATGTACTTCCGTAACTATCTCATTTACTTTTAGTACTTTTATCAGAAAGAAAAAATGTTCTATCCCACTTTTGCACCTTGAAACCGTTAAAGATGAAACACATATTTGAAAACTGTTTTACCTTACAAAGGTTTGTATTTCTGTCTATTCTGTCCTGAGAATTACACAGCCTAGTTACGGGACTCCTGTGTAAGGTGGAAGTGATGTCAGCTTGGGGGCGGAGCACCAGACATCTCCTCCAGCCCTGTGAGCACCTCCAGCGGCCGTGGTTTGCTATCATCGGTTAGATGCGGACACTGCAGATATGGATTTGACTCGATATTTACTTTTGTGAGTTGCTATAACATTTTAATAAACTGCCTATTGCTGCACTAGATGGCACTTTGCTTTCTTTACTGGGTACACACACACACAGGAGTAGTAGGGGAAATCGCATGCAATTCAGACAGGAATCTCACTCCATTCCTGTTCAAATTGCATGTGATTCTTTGCAGTGCAATTTGCATCCATTTATTTTGTATGGATGCAGATCGCACACCGCAAAGTATTTTTGGCATTGGGAGCATTTTCAGGAGTACGAGTATTCCTGAAAATACTCAGTATTGGTGCATCTCTAATCAATATATTGCTATGCCCTTTATAGCAGAACTCAGACTGGGAGAAGCAGCACAAGAAGACAATTAGTTGTGTTGCCCATACAGAAAACCGAACGGAGAAGGCACAAAAGCAGAGAAATTAGTTATCCTGTAATCCTTTAGAGATCCTAAATTCATTCACTGCCAACAACATAAGCTATGCATCAGCAGCTGTGGAGCATTTACGCACACTACTGGCTGCTTACCCACACTCCTGGGTTCTGCTGACCCACCTACTAGTCCAGGGCGGGCATGGAGGGTGTTGTTGGGTATTGTGCTATAATCCCAAAAATTACCTGTATTATTTCCAAGTTCAAAGCTGTCATTTCTTGGCTTCTATAGCCAGAGTAGAAACTGATCAAGCACAATTTGTGCTCGATCAGCTTCATTGAGGTTCATAGGTGACCCCTGATATCTCTTTAAAGAGGATCTGTCACTAGCAATATGCTATCACATAGGGGGCTATTTGTGCCCATACCAATAATAATAAATAATAATGATAATAATAGTGCAGCCAAGTTAAGAAACAGTGATAACGCCACATATGTTAGGTATTGCTGCGCACTGGCAATAGGTTTAGGGCCATCATTCACTGTTATCATTCACTGTTAACTCCAAGCCAAGGAGGGCATGGGGCCACATAATAATTTAGACCTGGGAAGGTTCGTAAGTACATAAACATATAGCAAACAAACACCTACTGCTAGGAATAATCATGAAGTAGGTATTTTTCAAACAGGCGGTCAGGGGTGGTAAAATGGGTGGTTCACGGGGGATGCTTTGCTCCACTTTAACTTGAGGTGTAGAGTTTGAAAAGCCCCACTGCTTGTCGAACTTGCCCACTGAGTTCAGAGGGGCCGCACCACAATCGCAGAGTAGTAGTGCGCCATTATAGGGTTAAAGCAGGAGGTGAGGAGGCAACATAACACTTCCACAACCCCCTGTCAAATGCCCTCTGTAAAGCACTGTGACTGGAAGGAGAAAGTCTGAGATCGGTACAGCAGAGATTTCTGCAGATCATGACCTGGACTGAAGAACAGGGGCACAGCTCCTTGGGTTTGCAGCGTGCAGGCACTAACTTGGCCAGGTAGCAGAGTGACAGGAGAGAATTAGGACTAGGGTTGCGATTATTTGTATTAGGAGGGGGTGAGGATAAGTGCTGAAATGAGGAAGAAGGGGATATAATGTTGAGACTGGGGATTTAGGGGATAGTGCTGTGGAAGAGGGAAGATTTGTTTTGGGGGGATTGTTCTGGGAGGGGGAGAATTGATTTTTGCTAGTGGGGGGTGAGCATAAAGATTAATGCTGGATTTTTTGTGCAGGAGAGGGAATGGGGATTTTTGATGAAAGGGTAAAGTGGGGGAGAGTATTGCTGGTGGGGGGAATTTTGCACTCTTCTTAGCCCTATACTGTGCGTTACACACCCCTGACTCCAGCACACTTTTTATGCAATGCAGACTAGCACATTATGACATTGCCTTGAAGTTTTTTTTGTTTTTTTTTGCAACATCCGCCATTTACAACAGCTTTAAAGTGTTAGTTCACCTTTTCATAAAAAAACTGAACCAACATACCACCCCTGGTCCCCGATGTACTTACCTCTGAGGGTGATGAGCTGACAGTGCCCACACAACAGGTGCAACAGCCAGAGGACTGGAAATCTCAACTTCTTCTCCCTCTTCTTTCTATTGTGCTTCCAGGATGAATCAGAGGGCTGCTCTGTGTCAGTGCCAACCAATCAGAATCGCTCTTCTCTGTCCCGGAAGTGTTTCTGAAAGAACAGGGAGAAGAGTGGGGGTTTTCAGTCCTCAGGTTGTTGTGCCAGTTGTGTTGACAGTTTAGCACCCATGGAGGTAAGTACAGTGAGGACCAGGGGGGTAGAAAGGGTGTAGAGCAGGGGTCTCAATTTAGGCCCTCCAGCTGTTGCGAAACTACAAGTCCTATGAGGCATTGCAAGGCTGACAGTTACAAGCATGACTCCCACAGGCAGAGACCATGATGGGTCTTGTAGTTAGAGCTAGAGGGCCGCCAGTTTGAGACCTCTGGTGTAGAGTGTTATTTAACCTTTACATTTTTTTCTGAAAAGGTGAACTTACACTTTAAGGACAAGCAGACGAGGCACTTACAGTGAATACATTAAACACAAAAAGTGGAAGAAAGTAGGTCACCTTTCAGAATGACAGCAGCAAATGGCACAGAGACCCGTGTCAGCTGGCAGGTAGATAAGATGTGATAAAGCCATCTGAATACATTTCAGACGTTTAAGTGCAGAAACATGAAAATAAAAGGCCCGAGCGAAAGCGAGAGGCACAGACACAAAAAAGGGCTCCTGATAAGCAGAATAAGCTGCTATTTGGCAGGTTCGGACCCTAATTTAGCCTGCGACTATTGTGACTTGATGAACAAAAGCCGCAGGTTCCATTCCCACAGAGTTGCCTTACAATGAAGACACAACAGCTCTCTCTTGGGGCCTAAAAGTATCCGAGAGCTATCAAACTTGTAAAAAGCTTGTTGCAGAAAGGAGTGCTGACAAAGTGAGACTCTAGCTGGCTTAGAGGACACCTGATCTCTGTGCCTGTGGTAACACTGTGCTGCGGCCATTGTCTGCACTCTGTCTGCCCTCTCTTCCCTAATGTAACTGTACATGTAACAGAGCTCAGTACAAGGCCTGCCTCAGGATAATACAGAGGAAGAGGCCTGTCTATGATACTCTGGCCAACCAGCCTTTCTGAGCTCTCTTTGTGGTTAAGGTCCAATTAATTAAAACTAATCGTGCCTCTAGGCCCTGCATCCACTAACACCAAAAGTGGGTGTTCTGTGTATCTATCTAATAGCACCAAAAGTGGGTGCTCCACTCGATGATATGTACAGAAGCCTCCCCCATGCCCAGTGCACAAAAAAAAAATTGAGCTGAATGTCAACAATTATGCATTGCACAATTAGCACCCCTCTGACTCCCCAAAGACAGGATAGCACCTCCAGAGGCCAGGGGAGGTCTAGTATTTACAAGAAACTAACACAGAAGGGCGCACCAGCCTAGTCCTGTCACGGGACTGCTACAGTGAGCCCACAGGCGAGCAGGTGACACAGGATCCCCCAGGGCGTGGAGTCTAAGGGCCAGCCGGTATTCTGCCAGGGACCTCCTAATGGGGGTTTGCGCTTAGCTGCATGCTCACCCCAGGTCACGACCCCCCCGGTTCACCCTGCTCACTAGGGGAGTACCAGAAGACACAGTCAGACAAGGATGGATGGTTAGATGAAGCAAAGAGCCGGATAGCGAACCAAGGTCAGGGCGGGCTGCAGACAATGTTATCAGGACAAGCCGAGTCGGTACACAAGAGATCTGTTCACAAGAGGTCAGGTTAACCACTTACAGACCGGACCATTTTGCTGGTCAGTGGCAGCGTAGAGGTTAAGTGTTCCTAGGGGTGTGTTACTAACTGTGGGGGGCTGGGCTTTCATTTAATGAACACTGATCTCTGCTCCATGTGATCATCACATGGAGCAGAGATCAGCGTCACTAGTTGCTAGGCAGAACGGTTCCGTTCAGCCGCCCCGTGAGACGATCGCAGGTATTCCCGCGGCGATCGAGTCCACGGGACCCGCGACCGGACTCACGGGTCTTGCACTTGCCATGGCAGGGCGGCACATTTAAAGGGACGTACAGGTACGCCCATTTGCCTGCCCGTGCCATTCTGCCGACGTACATCGGCGTGCGCCGATCTGGAACCGGTTAAAGCAGGTTACACTAAGGGGGCTCAGAAACAAGTGTTGCTCAAGCAACCAGAAGCTGATCTGGAAGGAATTTAAATAGAGAAGCACATGGGGGGCTGGACAGAAAGTAGCAGGAAGGAATGATATAATTAAGCAACAGGTGGAGCCGGCAACACCCATAGCTGCAGAGTGCAGCAGAGCTCAAGCTAATGGAACAACAGGTGCTAGCTGACCCACAGCAGTAAGGTAAGACACAGATCAGCTCCGCAGCTGATCTGTGACAAGTTCATTATGTCACAAACTCACTTTATTAAAATATTGTCATAAAATGTACTCACAAAAATGTGAATAAACAGCTAAACAGTTCTGGACAGTGCACTCCAGAATTCAGGGGGACCCTGCCGAGGTACAATCCGACTGGCGCATTTCAAAGGTAGCACCTTCTTCTTCAGAGCCAAACTCTACAAATGTTCTCAACTGAGTATATATACAGTGTAGTACCCTGATGTTTAGGCAGGGTTGCTATTACATCTATTTGCCAAATGATAGTTGCCTTGGCCAATTGTTAGGAGGTCAATTGATTTTGCCCTAGTTGTAGAATTGCTGCACTTCTCTCTTCTGTCACTAGATGGCTAAGACAAGGGCATTGCAAGGACAGATTAGGAATGAATGGGGTATCTCAGCCAATGGGTAGGGATTTTCTTGGGTCCCTTGGCCTGCTCCGAGAACCTATTTATTTGGGTGGAGTCAGGTGATCAGGGTTCTGAGCCACCTGGACAGCTGTCTGGGTGGACATGTGTCGTATTGCCCCGTGACTCTGTGTATTATGCTCTCCTGAAGCCAGCACTCCATGTATTATGCTCCCCTGAACACAACACTCTGTGTATTACGCTCCCCTGAACCTAGCATTCTGTGCATTACGGTCTCTTGAACCCAGCACTCTGTGTATTATGCTCCCCTGAAATCAAGAACTCTGTGTATTATGCTCCCCTGAGCCCATCGCTCTGTGTATTACGCTCCCCTGAACCCAGCGCTCTGTGTATTACGCTCTCCTGAACCCAGAACTCTGTGTATTACGTTCTCCTGAACCCAGAACTCTGTGTATTACGCTCTCCTGAACCCAGAACTTTGTGTATTACGCTCTCCTGAACCCAGCATTCTGTGTATCACCCTCCCCTGAACCCAGCACTCTGTGTATTGTGCTCTCCTGAACCCAGCACTCTGTGTATTGTGCTCTCCTGAACCCAGCACTCTGTGTATTGTGCTCTCCTGAACCCAGCACTCTGTGTATAATGCTCTCCTGAAGCCAGCACTCTGTGTATAATGCTCTCCTGAAGCCAGCACTCTGTGTATAATGCTCTCCTGAAGCCAGCACTCTGTGTATAATGCTCTCCTGAACCCTGTGTTGTGCATTCCTGGTTTTATTGAACAATGTCCCTTTAAGACCCTCCCAATGTACAATTTAGCCACACCCACCCTATGATGTGGTGTGTTCCCCCACAGGAAGGGGGGGGGTTCTTGCACCTATTCTTTGAGAAGAAAAGCCCTGGCCTCAGCCGCCCAAAAAGAACAGGCCGCGCACGGAAAGCAATGGGTCGACAGAGAGAGATCTCCCCTGGTCTGAACGGTCCTGCATTCCGCATGCGCCGCCTGGTTTTGGTGGCAGAATTAATAACAAGCACCATGGGCAGTCCTAATGAAAGCCAGGTATTCAGCTTCTGTAGTGTTGTGTTAGGTCCTTCAACCTCAGGCTGCACGCCGATGCAGGGCTCTTATGGAAGCCTGGTACTTCCAAAGCATTGGGCCTATGCCGCTGCACCCTTTCCCTTTCACCTCAGGGCCAGGGGCGGATCCAGGGGGGGGGCAACGGGTCAATTGCCCCCTCCGAGAATACCGCCAGCTGATGACAGCACGGCCGGTTCCGCGGGTCCAATCGCGGCCGGTTCCGCGGGTACCCGTGGGCCGGTTCCGTGAGTCCAATCGCGGCTGGTTCCGCGGGTACCCGCGGCCGGTTCCGCGGGTCCAATCGCGGCCGGTTCCGCGGGTACCCGCGGGCTGGTTCCGCGGGTCCAATCGCGGCCGGTTCCGCGGGTACCCGCGGCCGGTTCCGCGGGTCCAATCGCGGTCGGTTCCGCGGGTACCCGCGCTGAGTGGACGGGTGAGGGGGGGGGGGCAGCTGGTCGGCTTAGGAGGGCTGCTGGCCAATCAGGAAGCCAGCAGGCAGGGGAGCAGGGAGATGACATCATCTCTCACTGCCCTGCATCCCTCCAGTTCCGCCTTCACTGTGTAGGAAGCTGTGTGCAGCAGAGAGATTGCATCATCTCTCTGCTGCCTATCTTCACTCTGGGACCCAACAAAAGACCACCAGTAGGTGACAATCCGCAATGTGTGGCAGGCTACGTGGCAAGTGGCAATCCGCAATGTGTGGCAGACTACGTGGCAAGTGGCAATCCACAATGTGTGGCAGGTGACGTGGCAAGTGACAATCCGCAATGTGTAGCAGGTGACGTGGCAAGTGACAATCCGCAATGTGTGGCAAGTGACAATCCGCAATGTGTGGCAGGCTACGTGGCAAGTGGCAATCCGCAATGTGTGGCAGACTACGTGGCAAGTGGCAATCCACAATGTGTGGCAGGTGACGTGGCAAGTGACAATCCGCAATGTGTAGCAGGTGACGTGGCAAGTGACAATCCGCAATGTGTGGCAGGTGACGTGGCAAGTGACAATCCGCAATGTGTGGCAGGCTACGTGGCAAGTGGCAATCCGCAATGTGTGGCAGGTGATGTGGCAAGTGACAATCCGCAATGTGTGGCAGGTGACGTGGCAAGTAACAATCCGCAATGTGTGGCAGACTACGTGGCAAGTGGCAATCCACAATGTGTGGCAGACTACGTGGCAAGTGGCAATCCGCAATGTGTGGCAGGTGACGTGGCAAGTGACAATCCGCAATGTGTGGCAGGTGACGTGGCAAGTGACAATCCGCAATGTGTGGCAGGCTACGTGGCAAGTGACAATCCGCAATGTGTGGCAGGCTACGTGGCAAGTGGCAATCCGCAATGTGTGGCAGACTACGTGGCAAGTGGCAATCCACAATGTGTGGCAGGTGACGTGGCAAGTGACAATCCGCAATGTGTAGCAGGTGACGTGGCAAGTGACAATCCGCAATGTGTGGCAGGTGACGTGGCAAGTGACAATCCGCAATGTGTGGCAGGCTACGTGGCAAGTGGCAATCCGCAATGTGTGGCAGGTGACGTGGCAAGTGACAATCCGCAATGTGTGGCAGGTGACGTGGCAAGTAACAATCCGCAATGTGTGGCAGACTACGTGGCAAGTGGCAATCCACAATGTGTGGCAGACTACGTGGCAAGTGGCAATCCACAATGTGTGGCAGGTGACGTGGCAAGTGACAATCCGCAATGTGTGGCAGGTGACGTGGCAAGTGACAATCCGCAATGTGTGGCAGGCTACGTGGCAAGTGACAATCCGCAATGTGTGGCAGGTGACGTGGCAAGTGGCAATCCGCAATGTGTGGCAGGCAACGTGGCAAGTGACAATCCGCAATGTGTGGCAGGCAACGTGGCAAGTGACAATCCGCAATGTGTGGCAGGTGACGTGGCAAGTGACAATCCGCAATGTGTGGCAGGCTACGTGGCAAGTGACAATCCGCAATGTGTGGCAGGCAACGTGGCAAGTGACAATCCGCAATGTGTGGCAGGTGACGTGGCAAGTGACAATCCCCAATGTGTGGCAGGTGACGTGGCAAGTGGCAATCCGCAATGTGTGGCAGGCTACGTGGCAATCCGCATCTGGTGGCAGGCGACATGGCAAGTGACAATCCGCAATGTGTGGCAGGTGACGTGGCAAGTGGCAATCTGCAATGTGTGGCAGGCTACGTGGCAAGTGACAATCCGCAATGTGTGGCAGGTGACGTGGCAAGTAACAATCCGCATTTGGTGACAAGTGACAATCCACATTTGGTGGCAGGCGACATGGCAAGTGACATCCTCAGGGCTCCCACTGATTCTGCAATATGGTGAGTTGAACCATTTAATTTTATATTACAATGTATTAATAGAAATAATGCGCTTCAATCATCCTGACACCATAACAACCATGGTGCCGTAATGATTGAAGCGCCAATACCAGCCATTTCCAATATAAATTGCCCCCCAAAAACATATTTTATAGCAGTGCCCCTCCCGAGATTAGACTCTGGATCCGCCCCTGCTCAGGGCACATGCTGGCGCATAGCCCTTAAGGCCCACCAATAGCCACACCACCAGGCCCATAATGCTCCTTATCCGGCCCTGCACAATGTAACCTCATCATAACTTTATGGAAATAAAACCCCCTTTGAGTATAAAACTTTTTTTATGGTGATATCTGTGACATCAAATGTGCAAATATTCAACTTTTAGCCTGTCCACTACCTTCTCAAGATGCCATAGGAGCTTCCTCTCTCCTTTTCAACATAATACTCTGATTACATAACATAGAGAAGACTAGACTTTGACTTGTTAAATTTGATCTGCTGCTTATACCCAATTGCTTTCTTGTCAGTGGGTTGTAGTGGCCTTATTCTGTAAGAAATGTGTCTACGTATAGAATGTTAAAACATTTTTCTCATATTGCTGTCACATTACTGAATGTGTAAATATGAAAAGATCATAAAATAACTAAATATTAGCTGTAGACTGTAAAATATACAAGTGCAGTTAAATGCCCGGAGGTCCCCAGAGCATCGTGATGTCTGCACAATTAGCTTATGCTCCCTACTGGTTTGATACGTGTTTTTTTGGCCGATGACTAGCAGAATCATAGAAAGGTTTGGTCAGGCTACATTTGGTTCTGCCCATACTTGGTAAGGCTGGCTGCTGAAACACAATTTGAACCAAGACTTCACACAATAAGCAAAAGAAGACAGTGCTTATGTTTCCCTGGAAATATTATGGCCTATGCTTAAAGTGATATTAAAGGCATTTTTTTCTTTTAAATAGCAAGCATGTCATTCTTACCTGTTCTGTGCAGTGGTTTTGCACAGAGCAGGCCCAATACTCCTCTTCTGGGGTCCCCTGCCAGCGCTCCTGGCCCCTCCCACCTTCCAAGGTCCCCAGGGCAAGCAGCTTGCTATGGGGCACCCAAGCAGGCATGCTCTCGAGCCACTGCTCTGTGTGTCCATTCACACACAGCGCCGAGGCTCAGCCCCGCCCCCTCTCTCTCCTCATTGGCTCAGTGGTTGTGATTGACAGCAGTGGGAGAGTCCCCAGAGAGCTCTCATGCACATCTCTGAATGGCGATGGGGCCCAGGTAAGTATTGGGGGGGGGCTGCTGCTAAAGTGGTCCTCCCAATAATTATACAATTCTACATGAATAAATTCCTGGCACGTCATAATATATAGCAGGGGTCTTTATACGGTGGCCCCTGGTAAAAATCCACCCTGCTGCAATTTTTTAAGAGGCTCTTGGGTAGCACAGTAGTGTAGTGCAGAGATCTGCAATTAGCGGACCTCCAGCTGTTACAAAACTACAAGTCCCATCATGCCTCTGCCTCTGGGTGTCATGCTTGTGGCTGTCAGAGTCTTGCTATGCCTCATGGGATTTGAAGTTCTGCAACAGCTGGAGGTCTGCTAATTGCATATCCCTGGTGTAGTGGGTAGCACTCTCGCCTAGCAGTAAAAAGGGTCACAGGTTAAACTCCCAACCATGACACTACCTGCTTGGAGTTTCCATGTTCTCCCTGTGCCTGCGTGGGTTTCCTCTGTGTACTCTGGTTTCTTCCCACACTCCAAAGACATGCAGGTAGGTTAATTGTCTTCTGTCCAAAAAAAAAAAAAAAAGGCCCTAGTATACGAATGTGAGCTGGGGACCTTGGATTGTGGGCTCCTTGAGGGTAAGGGCTGATGCGAGTGTGTACTCGCTCAGGATGGACTGGTGTCTTTATTTAACCAGTTGCCGACCGCCGCACGACGATGTACGTCGACAGCATGGCACGGGCAGGCATATGGGCGTACATGTACGTCCCTGCCTTCCCGCGGGTCGGGGGCCCGATCGGGCCCCCGCCCGGTGCCTGCGGCGGTCGGTTTTCGTCCGGGAGCGATCCGGGACGAGGGGGCGGCCATTCATTCATGGCCACCCCCTCGCGATCGCTCCCGACGAATAGAAATCCCCCGTGACATCACTTCCTCTCCTGTAATGTAAACACAGGAGAGGAAGTGATGTAATCTCTCCTCCGTGTCGGTATTTTTCGTTCCGACACGGAGGAGAGCGGATCGGTGAGTTGCACCAACACTCTACACACACAGTAGAACATGCCAGGCACACTCACACCCCCCCCGATCACCCCCCCAATTACCCCTGCCCCCCAGTCACAGTGACACCAATGTCATTTTTTTTTTTTTTGCATTGGTGTCATTTGTGACTGTAATAACTGTTAGGGCAGTTAGGGTTAGCCCCCTTTAGTTCTAATGTACCCCCCTAACCCCCCCAATAAAGGTTTAACCCCGTGATCACCCCCCGTCGCCAGTGTCACTAAGGCTGGGTTCACATTGCAGCGGTTTATGAGAACGAATGTGATTCGCACCGCACTGCAGTGCAAATCACATCCGATCTCTGTGCGATTCGAGTTCAGCCATTCGCCGCACCCGCCACACCCGCCGCACCCGCCGCAAATTCGCACGGGACCCTTTTTTTGGCCCGCAGCAGAATCGGATCGCATGGGTGTTCACACCATGCGATCCGAGTTTGCAGATCGAACTGATCTGGGGGTGTCAGTAACATTTCACTGACACTCCCAGCAGTTCGCATAGGGCAGTGTGAACTGCCGCCGGGAGGCATGCGATGCGGGAACCCGCCGCGGATTCGTGGCGTTTCCGCATCGCTCCAGTGTGAACCCAGCCTAATAAGCGATCATTTTTCTGATCGCCGTATTAGTGTCACAGGTGATGCTAGTTAGGCAGGTAGGTATTTAGGTTCGCCGCAGCTTTTTATAGCGCCAGGGACCCCCATATACTACCACATAAAGCCCCCTGATTGCCCCCTAGTTAACCCTTTCACCAGTGATCACCATATAACTGTTACAGGTGACGCTGGTTGGTTAGTTATTTTTTTATAGTTTCAGGGCACCCGCCATTTATTACCTAATAAAGGTTTAACCCCCTGATCACCCGGCGGGTGTCATTTGTGACTAATAACTGTTAGGGCAGTTAGGGTTAGCCCCCTTTAGTTCTAAGGTACCCCCTAACCCCCCCAATAAAGGTTTAACCCCGTGATCACCCCCCATCGCCAGTGTCACTAAGGCTGGGTTCACATTGCAGCGGTTTATGAGAACAGATGTGATTCGCACCGCACTGCAGTGCAAATCACATCCGATCTCTGTGCGATTCGAGTTCAGCTATACAGATAGTATGGCTGAATTCGTGTCGCACCCGCCGCACCCGCCGCAAACTCGCACGGGACCCTTTTTTTGGTCCACAGCAGAATTGGATCGCATGGGTGTTCACACCATGCGATCCAAGTTTGCAGATCGCACTGCGATATGCGAACTGATCTGGGGGTGTCATTAACATTTCACTGACACTCCCAGCAGTTCGCATAGGGCAGTGTGAACTGCCGCCGGGAGGCATGCGATGCGGGAACCCGCCGCGCATTCGTGGCGTTCCCGCATCGCTCCAGTGTGAACCCAGCCTAATAAGCGATCGTTTTTCTGATCGCTGTATTAATGTCACAGGTGACGCTAGTTAGGCAGGTAGGTATTTAGGTTCGCCGCAGCTTTTTATAGCGCCAGGGACCCCCATATACTACCGCATAAAGCCCCCTGATTGCCCCCTAGTTAACCCTTTCACCAGTGATCACCATATAACTGTTACAGGTGACGCTGGTTGGTTAGTTATTTTTTTATAGTTTCAGGGCACCCGCCATTTATTACCTAGTCTCACTAGTGTACCCCTAAATTTAGGGGTGTCTACTTTCCAAAATGGGGTCATTTGGGGGGGGTTTGTGCCATCTTGGCATTTTATGGCCTTCAAAACTGTAACGCCCTTAGAAAGCCTGAAGGCGGTGCTTGGTTTTCGGGGCCCCGTACGCGGCTAGGCTCCCAAAAAGTCCCACATATGTGGTATCCCCGTACTCAGGAGAAGCAGCAGAATTTATTTTGGGGTGTTATTTCACATATGCCCATGGCATGCGTGAGCAATAGATCATTTAGTGACAACTTTGTGAAAAAAAAAAAAAAAAAAAAAGTTTGTAATTTTCCCGCAACTTGTGGCAAAATATAAAATATTCCATGGACTCAACATGCCTCTCAGCAAATAGCTTGGGGT
The DNA here is from genome assembly GCF_037356315.1 of Lithobates pipiens. Taxonomy (NCBI): domain Eukaryota; kingdom Metazoa; phylum Chordata; class Amphibia; order Anura; family Ranidae; genus Lithobates; species Lithobates pipiens. Next base: position 289,341,958 of record NW_027507784.1, read on the forward strand.
GTCTACTTTCTAAAATGGGGTCATTTGTGGGGGTTTTGTGCCATCTTGGCATTTTATGGCCTTCAAAACTGTAATAGGTAGTGAGAAGTGAACTCAAAAATTTACGCCCTTAGAAAGCCTGAAGGCGGTGCTTGGTTTTCGGGGCCCCGTACGCGGCTAGGCTCCCAAAAAGTCCCACATATGTGGTATCCCCGTACTCAGGAGAAGCAGCAAAATTTATTTTGGGGTGTCATTTCACATATGCCCATGGCATGCATGAGCAATATATCATTTAGTGACAACTTTGTGAAAAAAAAAAAAAAAAAAAAAAGTTTGTAAATTTCCCGCAACTTGTGGCAAAATATAAAATATTCCATGAACTCAACATGCCTCTCAGCAAATATCTTGGGGTGTCTACTTTCTAAAATGGGGTCATTTGTGGGGGTTTTGTGCCATCTTGGCATTTTATGGCCTTCAAAACTGTAATAGGTAGTGAGAAGTGAACTCAAAAATTTACGCCCTTAGAAAGCCTGAAGGCGGTGCTTGGTTTTCGGGGCCCCGTACGCGGCTAGGCTCCCAAAAAGTCCCACATATGTGGTATCCCCGTACTCAGGAGAAGCAGCAGAATTTATTTTGGGGTGTCATTTCACATATGCCCATAGCATGTGTGAGCAATATATCATTTAGTGACAACTTTGTGTAAAAAAAAAAAAATATTTTTTTTTTTGTCATTATTCAATCGCTTGAGGCAAAAAAATAAAATATTCAATGGGCTCAACATGCCTCTTATCAATTTCCTTAGGGGGTCTACTTTCCAAAATGGGGTCATTTGGGGGGGTTTTGTACTGCCCTGCCAATTTAGCACCTCAAGAAATGAGATAGGCAGTCGTAAACTAAAAGCTGCGTAAATTCCAGAAAACGTACCTTAGTTTGTAGATGTGACAACTTTTGCGCAAACCAATAAATATACAATTATTGACTTTTTTTTTACCAAAGACATGTGGCTGAATACATTTTGGCCTAAATGTATGACTAAAATTGAGTTTATTGGATTTTTCTAATAACAAAAAGTAGAAAATATCATTTTTTTTCAAAATTTGCGGTCTTTTTACGTTTATATCGCAAAAAATAAAAATCGCAGAGGCAATCAAATACCATCAAAAGAAAGCTCTATTTGTGGGAAGAAAAGGACGCAAATTTTGTTTGGGTACAACATTGCATGACCGCGCAATTACCAGTTAAAGCAGCGCAGTGCCAAAGTGTAAAAAGACCTCTGGTCATTTACCAGCAAAATGGTCCGGTCTGAAAGTGGTTAACCTTACTAACTATGTAACTATGAATCTCTCTGATATAAGGGTAGCATCTTCTCAGACAGTTCAATTCAATTTCATCCCCGCTCACAGATACTGAGAGCCAACGGCCAGGATTGTCTGGAAAAAGCCTTAACCCCATCAACACGGGGACAAGGTGCTTTGGGGTGGGGGGCGCATTAAAGTGTTACTAAACGGGGGGCGTGGCCTGACTGGGCATGTGAGCAGCGGTGTTTTACGGAGCTCCCGCTGGTGATCCTCTATTGATCCTCTCCCCGCAGACAATACCGCCGAAATCCGGGTGGATTTGCCGCACACTAACGCCCAGACCCTCAGGGACCACACTGCTGCTCGCAGAACGGACGGGATGACCCGCAAAAACCGGGGAGAAACCGCAGCTGCGGCCTCCGCACACAGCCAAGATGGCGCCTGGCAGTCACAGCCACACAGCACGCCGCGCGGCCAGGACAAGAAAGCTTCACAGGGGGGTAAGTCAACTAAACCCCCACAGGCTAAAGACCAGCCTCGGGACATGTTACACCCAGAAGCTTACAGGAACACAGGACATGTCCCCAGAAGCATCGCTGTGTTCAGCGTCCATTGCAGAACAGGCCTCCTCACTCCATGCTGACGGGGATGATAATGGTGCCCCTATGGATTCTATTCCTGACCCTATGCCTGGTATACTTGAGGAGCAGACAGATGATACACCCCAGCCCACACTAAGTGAGATTATGCATGCAGTACAGAGATGCACAGCATCTGTGGATGACCTTAAGGAGAAATTTGGGGGGCTGAAAGAGACTGTGTCATTGCTGCGCCAGGATATACAAAAAATCAGGGAGAGAACCATGGCAGTGGAAGGGAGGGTGAGTGATATGGAAGCTCAACTACCGCAACGCAGCAAGCGCACTTAGCATTTGACAGAACAGACGACATTGAGAATCGCTCAAGACGCAACAATGTCCGGATAGTGGGGTTACCGGAGAAGGTGGAAGGTAGGGACCCCACTGAGTTTATGGAAAACTGGCTGCAGGAAGTTTTTGGCAAGGAAGCTTTTTCCCCTTTTATATGCAGTGGAGCGGGCGCACAGAGTCCCGCCGCGGCCCCTTCCACCGGGCGGCCCCCCAAGAGCGATGCTGGTCAGACTCCTGAACTACAGGGACCGGGAAGTTGTGTTGCGGTTGGCCAGAGAGAGGGGTTCGGTGCAATTTCAAGGCAGTAGAATATCCTTCTATCCGGACTTCTCTGCTGAAGTGCAACGCAGACGCTCTAAGTTCGCCGACGTTAAAAAGCGCCTACAGAGGCTGCAACTGAAATACGCTATGCTGTTCCCGGTGAAGCTTCGTATCACCGCCATGGATCAGAACCATTTCTTTGAAAATGTGCAAGATGCTGCCCGATGGCTTGACCACAATGAGAACGTCATCTGTCACAGAGCAGAGGATTGATCCCATGCTGTCTTTCTATGGAGGGCTCGGGAGGAGTTGGCACGTATCTACCTGAGATGTTTTGCACAGTTACCGAGGGGACATTACTTGATGGTTGTTATCAGCGAACTTATCTCCGTCCACGGTTTGCCTTCGACGGTGACGAGTTTTATGTTCGGTTGGAATGTGGTTTACATCTGCTCCCTACAACCACGGTGGATGTCAAGCTGCGATGGAGCCCACGTGGGCCGGCTGCCAAGCTGGAGGCGCAATTGGGTCACCCCTTTGTTGTTAGGGGGCATGTTCATCCTGCCCGGTTGGCAGGAGCAAGACTACAAGTTGATCAGTATGTTTATTGTTGCTGCTTAGTCGGTACGACTCGGCAGCGGAATTTCGAGTTTTTTTACCGCTCAGCATTATATATCCAGTGCACAGGATACACTCTTTTTGCAGTTTTGGGCTACATCTTTTTTGCTACCATGGGCTTGACGCTCTTTGTACCAGTCCCTCCTGTATGTTCGAGGGGTGCAAGTCTGGCTCCAGCGGGAGAGATGTCTGGAGGATCTGGAACCCCCAGTAGGTACAGTAGATTCTACACAACAGGTTTATGTCCGCTACACCCATAGTGACTTGGAATGTCCGGGGGGTAAATGATCCTCTGAAAAGGACCATGATTTCTGCAGGTTTTTACGAAAATTCCACCCGGCCATTGTAGGCCTTCAAGAGATGCATTTACAGGGGGACACAGTGAAATTTCTCCAATATGCCTGGGTTGGGAAGGCCTATCACTCCACTCACACCTTGTTTTCTCGGGGGGTGAGTGTTCTGATACATCGGGCACTGGCATACCAGGAACTGGATTCACTTGTTGATGTGTCTGGCAGATTTGTTTTTCTGTATTGTAAAATCAATGCTTTTACTTTAATTCTTGCTTTTGTATACATACACCCCCCCCCCCCCCCCCGTTTTCACGGGAGGTGCTTCAGCTGCTGATCTCATATCTGGCCAATAAACAGGAGGTCCAGGTTTTAATTTTGGGGGACTTTAACTGCTACCTAGATCCCAAAATGGACAGACACCCCCCGACGGCGCCTCCTGGGGGCAACCGGGGTACTGCCCTTAGCAGATTACTGATGGAAGTGGGGTGGGCTGACATATGTCGGATCCGAAACCCAGACTGTAGACAGTTCTCATGTTTTTCCAAAACCCATGGATCCCTGTCCCGTATAGATCTCTGTGTGGGTACTCCCAACATGGTGGGGTTCACCTTGAGGGTGGAATACTTCCCTCGGGGAGTGTCGGACCATTCCCCCCTTGGCTCTGTGGCTGACTACTCAACCCCCCAGCACGCTGCCCAGGGCCCCGTGGAAGCTGAATGCCTTTTGGCTCAAGCTGTTCCCCTCGCCGGGTAGGATTGCATCCCAAATCCAGGGTTTCTTCCAGACACACCGCCACCACCCCAATGACCTTTTGACGTGGGAAACTTTTAAGGCATTTCTGCGGGGGGTGTTTGTCCATGAGATACACCTAGTAAAGCAGAACTCCACGGCAATGCTGGAGCAGGCGGGAGACTTGGTAAAAAGGTTGGAAATAGAGTATGTCACGGGGCCTACTGACTCGGCAAGGGAGGCATGGATGGCGGCACAGGATTCCCTGGATCGCCTGAGATCCTCCACTGCAGAGCGTAGAGGATTCTTTACAAAATTGGCTTTTTATGAGGAGGGGGAAAAGACGGGGCGCCTACTCGCCAGAATTGCGAAAGCGCAACAGATGTCCCTGGCCATAGGGGCCATTCGAGCCAAAAACGGCAAGGTGGTCAATTCCCAGGAGATCATTATATCCGAGCTGGCTGACTTCTACCAGGATCTTTACAGGTCGAGGGAAACCTACTCGGATGACGATCTACAATCATACTTGGCCACAATAAATTTACCCAGGCCGTGCGTCATCTCGACGCCCCGATCACCCTAGAGGAATTGATGGCGGCCGCCGGCTCTTTCCCCACCTGCAAGGCGCCTGGGACAGATGGTATTCCCATGGAGGTATATGTACAGTACGGGGAGGATATTCTGCCTGAACTGTTGAAGGTGTTTAATGTATGCTTGGAGGGTGGTGCCCTCCCCGAATCTATGTCAAAGGCTAATATTGTTTTACTGCTTAAACCGGGGAAGGATCTAGTGGATCCGGGGTCATATAGACCCATCTCTTTGCTGCAAAGCGATGTAAAGATCCTGTAAAACAAGGACACACTTACTCTTTCCCTCCATCTATTGTGTATCACCACTGCGCTAAACAAAACACTATACACTAAGCCGCCACTTTAAAAAAACAAAATGTGTACAGTATTCCTTATCTAAACAATAGAAGAAGCGGCGCTGAATATAAATCCACACCAGTGAATTCAAAAATATTAAAGATAATAGACCCAATCCAGTGAACATGAATTACTAAATGTTACTACACTGTGCAGGCCCTGCCCCGAGCATACAGAAAATAGAAAAAAAAATTAATTAATAGTTTGTATCGAAATTAATTAACACAAATTATTATATAGTACATATTACCAGAAGAATAGTGATAACAAATATATACGATCTGTTGAAAAAAATATCCTGTGACTAAATATTATTCAACACTAAAAATAAATAAACAAGTAACGAGAATCAAATGAATTGTTTCAAGTTCTATCAAACAATGTCCACTTCCCAAGAACATTGTTACCAATTCTTCTATTGTTTAGATAAGGAATACTGTACACATTTTGTTTTTTTAAAGTGGCGGCTTAGTGTATAATGTTTTGTTTAGCGCAGTGGTGATACACAATAGATGGAGGGAAAGAGTAAGTGTGTCCTTGTTTTACATATTATTTATATAACCACCTGCTGCTATGGATGCTATCAGGATCCGTCAAACAGACAGATCAACCCTGACAACATCTTCTCAATTAACTGTGAGATGAGTGAAGGGGAGTTAGATATATCAGGGATTTTTAAATAAAACCTTGATCACCTGCTGGAACAGTAGGCTTGAACATGGTGGGATGTTTTGACCTCTGTTACTATCAGAAGGAAGGATCAAATTTTTTGTTATGGTACCCCTGCGGATTGGTTTATGTGGGTCGCACCAAACGGATGTTAGGAGTGCGAATCTCTGAACATCCAGGAAACATCCGGAAGGGGTTCCAGTGCCATGGTGTGTCATTGCACTTTGAGGAACACCAGTAGTAGGATTTTGTATATATGTGGGTTGCACACGCACTGCAAGCAGTGTGATCACACATATATAAATATATGTATTTTTATATAGTTTTGCAATTTTAGTTTAAATAGGACCAGTGACTTAATTAGTGATATATACATATGGGCTAATACAGGTGTATTCCCCTGCATGCGGGCATGATCCATGTAAATGGGTCAGATGTTATTAAGTCATAAGGCATTTTTAAATAAAACCTTGATCACCTGCTGGAACAGTAGGTTTGAACATGGTGGGATGTTTTGACCTCTGTCACTATCAGAAGGAAGGATCAATTTTTTGTTATGGTACCCCTGCGGATTGGTTCATGTGGGTCGCACCAAACGGATATTAGGAGTGCGAATCTCTGAACATCCAGGAAACATCCGGAAGGGGTTCCAGTGCCATGGTGTGTCATTGCACTTTGAGGAACACCAGTAGTAGGATTTTGTATATATGTGTGTTGCACGCGCACTGCAAGCAGTGTGATCACACATATATAAATATATGTATTTTTTATATAGTTTTATATAGTTTTGTAATTTTAGTTTAAATAGGACCAGTAACTTAATTAGTGATATATACATATGGGTTAATGCAGGTGTATTCCCCTGCATGCGGACATGATCCATGTAAATGGGTCAGATGTTATTAAGTCATAAGGCATTTTTGAATGCATTAATTACATTTGTCTCAGGTGTGGTATTTAGCTCTCCTTAATGGAAATATAGATATCAATAAAACCCATTTCCAATTTGTTTGTTTTAAGTCTGCAGGTCACCCCCCTTCTCCAATGCATGTAGCATCTGATATAGGATAGTAATAGAAATTGGGGGAGATAGGACGCTATATATGCTGATGCAGATTGATATGTTAAGAGCGACTCCCCTTGTGGAAATTCTCCGCTACTATTCACTACCAATATCTGTATAGAGTATTAATCTACTTTTACTTGTGTGCAATTGAGTTTTAGATTGTTGGAATGATATTATATATAATCTTTAAAAGCTTGTTAGATTGCATCATGGATTGACTCTGTATTAATGAGCAGTGTGAACTGAAGCATTGATGGAATTGGGGACACAGGTGATGCGCATGTGTGGTGATTATACACCGCCCATTGAGAGCAGTTTGGGGAAAATATAAGTCAGTTTGTCTTGCCTAGTGACCAGGTCCATGATTAAGTCAATTTTATGACGAAACATGTCGGATGTTGGCTACTAGGCGAATGAGAGAGATACATATAGGATGCTGAACATCTTACATTGATCCCTGTAAAGCGGCGGTACAGTTAAGGAGCGGTGAGAGACTATCCATTATTCCCGCATATCCTGGGTCCGCCGTGACCACCTATGCTTCAGTATGGGTTACTCAAGAGTGCTGTGAATTTTTACATTTGGCGTGTTTATTCATCCTTTGATGTGAGTGCAATGTGAGAGATTTTTATGTGTGATTAAAAAGTTTTATACTGTATCACGCTATGGAAGCAAATCTTTTCTTTGTTGCATGAGAGTATATCTATGGGAACAGCCGTGACACCTATGGAAACATCCGTGGCGTCTATGAGAACAGCCATGGTACTAGCCCTGCATTCTGGAGTGGAAACCTGGATACCCCATTTAAACCCTGTAAAGGGAAAAAGCACATCCAGTCAAACACGAAAGTGTGAGGCATATACAGCGGGTGAGTGTAATCACATAAGGGGAGAGGAGTCACATCTAGAGCGGTGTGGTGGAGGAGTGTAGATGTAATCTGCTGTTTATTCAAGAGACACTGGTTAACCACTTCAGATCCGCGCTATTGCCAAATGACGGCATTAGCGCGGACCTACATTTCCGGGACTACGTCTATTGACGTCGTCCCGGTTACGAGCGGCCTGCGCGCCCCCTGAGGGGCGCGCGCGGCGCGCTCTGTGATCGGCGAGTCCGTGAGACTCGCCTGATCACCGATCCGTGTAAGGGGTCGATCCCGACCCCTTATCACGTGATCAGCTGTCAGCCAATGACAGCTGATCATGTGATAAAACGGAGCCGGTAATCGGCTAGTATTCCTCCTCGCGCTGATAGCGCGAGGAGAAAAAAAAAAAGCCGATCGCCGGCGGCCGTGTTCGGGACATCAGTCCCGATCACGGCCAGCAATTCAAGCGGACACCTGCCCCCTGCCAGTGCCCACCTGCCACCCGCAGTGCCATCCTGAAATAAAGTAAGTGCCCCCCTGTCAGTGCCACCCAGCAGTGCCCATAGTGCCCACAGTGCCACCCAGCAGTGCCCACAGTGCCACCCAGCAGTGCCCACAGTGCCACCCACAGTGCCACCCACAGTGCCACCCAAAATCTGCCTCAAAGGTGCTGCACCCCAGTGCCGCCCATCAGTGCCCAGCAGTGCCACCCATCAGTGCCCAGCAGTGCCGCCCATCAGTGCCCAGCAGTGCCACCTATCAGAGCCACCTATCAGTGCCACCTATCAGTGCCCATCAGTCCCATCTATCTGTGGTACCTATCAGTGCCCATCCGTGCCACCCATCCGTGCCACTTATCCGTGCCATCTTATCTGTGCCCATCTTTGCCCATCAGTGCCGCCTTATCTGTGCCCATCGGTGCCGCCTTATCTGTGCCTATTAGTGCCGCCTTAACTATGCCTATCAGTGCCCACCAGTGAAGCCTATCAGTGCCCACCAATGCAGCCCATCAGTGCCCACCAATGCAGCCCATCAGTGCCCACCAATGCAGCCTATCAGTGCCGCCTAATCAGCGCACTTCAATGAAGGAGAAAAATGACCCGTTTGCAAAATTTTATAACAAACTATTAAAACATGATTTTTTTATTTTATTTTTTTGCATCTTTTTTTGTTTGTTTAGCAAAAAATAAAACTCCGAGCTGTAACTAAATACCACCAAAAGAAAGCTCTATTTGTGGGAAAAAAATGATAAAAATTTCATTTGGGTACAGTGTTGTATGACCGCGTAATTGTCACTCAAAGTGCATCAGCGCTGAAAGCTGAAAATTGGTCTGGGACTGAGGGGGGTTTAAGTGCCCAGTAAGCAAGTGGTTAAACGTTTTTTTTCACTATTCCATTATTTGGATTATGATCTAAAGATTCAACGTATGGACTATGATTTTACTGGGATACATTATATTCTCAGGAGCTTTCACAGTGGTGTTGGTAACAATGTTCTTGGGAAGTGGACATTGTTTGATAGAACTTGAAACAATTCATTTGATTCTCGTTACTTGTTTATTTATTTTTAGTGTTGAATAATATTTAGTCACAGGATATTTTTTTCAACAGATCGTATATATTTGTTATCACTATTCTTCTGGTAATATGTACTATATAATAATTTGTGTTAATTAATTTCGATACAAACTATTAATTAATTTTTTTTTCTATTTTCTGTATGCTCGGGGCAGGGCCTGCACAGTGTAGTAACATTTAGTAATTCATGTTCACTGGATTGGGTCTATTATCTTTAATATTTTTGAATTCACTGGTGTGGATGTAAAGATCCTGGCCAAGGTCCTGGCACTCCGGGTAAACGGGATAGTGGCCACTATTATTCACCAAGATCAGGCTGGCTTTATGCCACATAAGTCCACAGCAACCAACCTTAGGAGATTATTTCTGAACATGCAGCTGCAGGCAGATAATGGGGAGAGTAGGGCCCTTCTGTCCCTTGACGCCAACAAGGCGTTTGACAGTATAGGCTGGAGGTACCTGTGGGCGGTGTTAGGTAAGTTTGGCTTCGGACAGCGCTTTATTGCCTGGGTTAAACTACTGTATGCCTCCCCGAAGGCCAATATTAGGATGACAGACAAGATGTCTGCCGATTTTGCCTTGGCCAGGGGGACGCGGCAAGGGTGCCCGCTGTCCCCCTTGCTTTTCGCATTTGCGATAGAACCTCTTGCCGCCCTTATAAGAGACAGTGTAGGAATACAGGGATTTCAGTATGGGGCTGTTCACGAAAAGATCATGCTCTATGCGGATGATATGCTGCTTTTCCTGGACGACCCCAGCCAGTCCCTGCCGCAGGTGATGGCCATAATAGAAAAGTTTGGAAGGTTCTCCGGTTTGACCATTAACTGGTCTAAGTCGGCCATGTTGAAATTAGATGGAGGAGAGGTGTCGGTTCCGGAGTCCTGCCCAGTGCCAGTAGTGACTAGTTTTAAATACTTGGGGGTACAAATAACGTCCAAAGTAGGGGACTACTGCTCAGTGAACATATGCCCTCTGCTGTCGAGATTCCGGGACAGGATAAACACATGGAACACCCTTAGGATGTCCCTGGCTGGGAAGGCCAATCTTATAAAAATGATTTTAATGCCCCAATTGCTCTATTTCCTCCACAACTCACCGGTTGTAATACATTTAAAAATTTTCAGAGTAGTGAATACGCTTTTTCGGACGTTGTTGTGGAACACGAAGCCCCCTAGGATCAAGTTGGAACAGCTGCAGCGCTCCAAGGACAGCGGAGGGTTGGCGGTACCCAACCCTTGGCTGTACTATGTTGCGGCCCAGTTGCAACATTTGGTGGGCTCCATGTCGCATGAACCGGCGGGCTCCTCAGCGAGGCTGCTGCTTCATGCGTCAGGGGCAGAGACCATCCCTATGGGACTGGAGGCCCAGATGTTTAAGGGCTCCAATAAACTAACCCCTACGCTGTCCATGATACAAAAAATATGGAACAAGAGTAGACAGTTGCAGGGGGTGCAGGGGTTCACGGAATATAGTCCGATATGGGGTAATCATACGTATGTAGAGATCGCTAAAATACAGCCTGACTCTAGATGGAGTGCCCATAACGTAAAAATGCTGTCCCATATATTTCAGGATGTAAAGCTTCTCTCCTTTGCAGCCATGCAGCGAAAATGTAACCTTACGGAGGCTATGATCTTTCCCTACTTGCAGCTAAGGCACGCGGTGGCCGCGCAGGGGGACTCGGGAGAATGGGTATTGTCGCCCACCCCATTGTACCATGCGTTGCACTCTGCGGACGGCACGAAGGGTATAATTTCACAATGCTATCAGATGCTGCTAGCGCGGCACCTGCGTGACCACCCGTGCAGAGCACTACCGCTTTGGGAACAGGATGTAGGTACACTCACGGGTGAGCAGTGGGAGGAGGCCATGCAGGCCATCACCTACTGTTCACTGAATGTGGCGCAAAAAGTCTCACAACTTTATATCACACTGAGAGCGCACTACACACCGGTTAGGCTGTGTAGGATGGGTGGGACGGCTGACCCCCCTGTGCGGTAGGTGCAGGCAACACGAGGGGGATCTTATCCACCTCCTGTGGTGCTGCCCGAAGCTCCACAGATATTGGAAGGAGGTAGTGGACACTGTCAATATGGTGTTTCACACGCAGATAACTTTGGATCCCATATGTTGTATTCTAGGGGTACTGGAGGATGTGGTGTCTTTGGAACCAATCAGGATGGCGGTCTCCAGGGCGCTATTCCAGGCTAGGAAACTTATTTTGCTGGGCTGGAAATCTGCAGAACCCCCAGCAGTGGCGACCTGGATAACCCATATGGGCAGGACCCTTATCATGGAGAAATACATCTATCAGCACAGGGGATGCCCGGGAAGGTTTGAGCGCCTGTGGTCACATTGGCTGGATACACCTGGGCTAAGTCCAAACTAATTAATATTGTCCAGATTACTGTAAGATGTGTGGCAAAGGGCGGACAAGGGATGCTTAGTCCGGAAATGTTATACCTACTGGGGAACTTTGTGCGATTATGGGGCGGAGGGAGGAAGTCCTGGGCTGATGTATTGCCTGTCTGTACATTGACAATTGTGTATCAAGCGGATGTAACTGTGCAATGGAAATTGTTGTATACCTGTAACTTCAATAAACACCTTTTTGATAAAAAAAAAAAAAGTGTTACTAAACACTGATACATTAAATCAGTGATACATTAAAGTGTTACTAAACACAGGACCCTGAATTCACTATATCTGGTCTCCTACAGTGCACAGAACATGGGAATGCAAATATTTTAGTACATATAAACTGCTAAATTAATTTTCTCATCAGCAGTATATAACAGTCTTGTGACTGATCATACCAAACTGAACATATGCAGCTTGCCCCCAAGGCTTTGTACTGTCAGGAAATGGATTGGGGACAATGGAAGAAGAGGAGGATCAGAGAAGACAGGATCAAACAGCTTTTTTACACAAAGCAGAGGATTAACCCCTTAGGTTCCACAGTAAGTATAACAAGCATGCTTTACTGCATATACAGGTTGATTTTACCATAGCTCCCAACTGTCCCTGATTTTGAGGGACCGTCCCTAATTTGGAACAAAGTCCCTCTGTCCCTCTTCCCTCCTAATTTTTCCCTCATTTATGTCTGATCTATATAGTTGTATAAAAAAAATGCACTTTTTATCTTTCAAAAAGTGGTTCTCAGTGCTAATCCTTTCACTCAATTTCTAAATTGCTGCATTTTTAAATTCCAAAAGCCAATATAAAGAAATAGTATTGGTAAAAAATCACTTGTGGTTTAAAAAAATCAATTTCTTGTGTATAATTCTCCTTTAACCACTTGCCGACTGGCGCGCGCCGATATACATCGGCAAATGGGCGTACAGGTACGTCCCTTAAAATTCGTGCGCACCAGTCAGGACCACCGTGAGTAGGAGTGCGGGTCCTGTAGACTCGATCGCCACGAGGGTTACCCGCGATTGTCTCACAGGGAGGAAGAACGGGGAGATGCTAATGTAAACAAGCATCTCCCCGTTCTGCCTGGTGACAGTGTCACTGATCTCTGCTCCCTGCCATCGGAGCAGAGATCAGTGACATGTCACAGCCATGCCCCCCACAGTTAGAAACATGCCCCAAGACACACTTAACCCATACACTGCCACCTAGTGGTTAACCCCTTCATTGCCAGTGCCATTTACACAGGAATCAGAGCATTTGTATAGCACTGATTGCTGTATAAATGACAATGGTCCCAAAAATGTGTCAAAAATGTCCGACGTGTCCGCCATAATGTCGTCGTCATGATAAAAATCGTTGATTGCGGCCATTACTAGTAAAAAAAAAAAAAAAATATTAATAAAAATGCCATAAAACTATCCCCTTTTTTGTAAATGCTATAACTTTTGCACAAACCAATCAATAAATGCTTATTGTGATTTTTTTTTACCAAAAATATGTAGAAGAATACTTATCGGCCTAAACTGAGGGGAAAAAATGTTTTTTTATACATTTTTGGGGGATATTTATTATAGCAAAATGTAAAAAAGAATGCGTTTTTTTTTCAAAATTGTCGCTCTATTTTTGTGCAAAAAATAAAAACCGCAGGGGCGATCGAATACCACCAAAAGAAAGCTTTATTTGTGGGAAAAAAAGAAGGTCAGTTTTGTTTGGGAGCCACGTCGCACAACCACGCAATTGTCAATTAAAGCGACGCAGTGCCGAATCGCAAAAAGTGGCCTGGTCTTTGGCCAGCAAAATGGTCCAGGGCTTAACTGGTTAAGGGGGGGTGTGGCAGAGGGTGTGGCCTATCTCTACATACTTTTGCAAATAGGTGTCCCACATTCCCATCTCAGAAAGTTGGGAGATATGATTTTACTGTTGTGGGTTTAGTCACACTTTAAGACCCCTATCACACAGGGGCTTGCTCGCCGGGGGATCTGAACGCTGATCGGCCAAGCAGTCGGATGGCCAGTCTGTGTCCACTCCGCTTATACAGAGCAGACATAGACACAGTCTGCTCTCCTCTACGATGTAATCACAACCAACTGCCATCCAATTGGATCAACTAGACAGATGTGATGTGAATGTACAGTATGTAAAGTGCTGTGTAAAGTATCTTCCCTATGTAAATGCCTGTAATACATAAATAAAATATAGATTCTGGCGTATGAGGCAAACGGCTAGTTTTTTTTCTCCAACTGGTTTACTTCAGCCTACCATTGCCCATTCAAATCCCAAGGAGTACCTTGTGCTTAGTACCATGATCTTTAATACATAAGATGCTTCGAACTGACATGCAATTATATTACGAAAAAAAATAAAAAAAGATTACCAAATACATTACAATGGAATGAACAAGAAAAACAGATTTCCTGTATGATTTTTCCTGAAACTGAAGTGACCACAAGCCCACCCTGGGTGAGTGCTAACAACAAAAGATTTAATTGGCTTTTTGTCATATTCCCACGATTCCCGAGGCTTTTAGCTAAACTGCAAGCTGATCATGTGGATTTAATTTAACAAACGTACTTAATGCATTCAAACAAAGTTTATCCTACTACATATAAAATTCCAGTGGGGACTTCCTGGAGCGGGCTGCTCAATCACTACGAATTCCACCGTTTGGCATTTTTCAGTCCTGCTCTTCTTAACTTCCGATTCTCCTGTTTTTCTTGCTGACCCCTTTCATTTCCTTACCCGTAGCCTCTGACCTCCAGCATCAGTGGGTGTAAAATGATGAAAAATACATGTGTGCTTTGTTGACAGTGGGAAGATTGAAACATGAAAATCTCATTTTCTGTGGCTGTGAACATTCTTCACACTCCTCACCCTGAAATGATGCTAGCTTGCTTTTGCATCCCTGGACATATTGGTGCACTTTTGCATGGGAGAAAGTAGCAAGGTTAGGGAAGCATAGCTCCCAACTGTTCCCTGATTTCGAGGGACTGTCCTTGATTTGGAACAAAGTCCCTCTGTCCCTCTTTCCTAGTCATTTGTCCCTCACTTTGATCTGATCTATATAGTTGTATATAAAATGCACTTTTATCTTTCAAGAAGTGTTTTCCAGCGCTAAACCTTTCATTCAATTTCTAAATGACTGCATTTGTAAATGTCAAAAGCCAAGATAAAGAAATAGTAGTGGTAAAAAAAGTACTCGTGGGTTTAACCAATTTTTTTTTGTATAATTCTCCTTTAAGGGGTGTGTGGCAGGGGGTGTGTCCTATGCCTACATCATTTTGCTAATAGGTGTCCCTCATTCCCATCTCGAAAAGATGGGAGGTATGGGCAAGCCAAAGATGATGTGATTTTCTTTCCTGCAACCAAATTGCTTGATTCCCCCATCGACACATTTAGTGTTGTTGGGGGATTCCCTCCCATTATGCTGTTGTGTTCTGTGGACGGGGAACCTTCCATGAGTACCCAATATAGCAGCTGGCAGTAATCACATTCAAAAAATCCGACAGCCTGGTTATACTGAAGTTGATCAATGGATTGACTTCAGTACAACCAGCCTACCCATAGATGGATCAAATCTCAGTCGGTCCCTGCTGAACCATCTGAGATTCAATCCATCTATGACCGGCTTTAGTGTAGTGTCTGGAATTTAGCTTGCTATGAGTGATCAATTAAAAGGTCAGTCCACCCAAAAGTAATGATTTAGTTATGAATGATGTCTGGGGAGCTGAGACTTTGGTTTCTTATACTATATTGATATTTGTATGTATAGGATTTGTATGTCTATTAAGATATAGTTTGATGAGTTTGATGTGAAGTAGGGATGAACTCAGATGTTTCAGTTCATCCCAAGGTGTTCAGTACGTTTGAGGTCAGGGTCACTAAAGTTCCTCCACACTAATGATGAGTTCAGGCGTGTTCAAATCCCAGGCCAAACCCATCTGAGCAAGCCCACCGGGAAGTTGTCACTGCACTGGGCACTCATAAGCAGTTGAGGCATGCACCTCCCCGCAGGCACAGGTATACACATGGGGAATACCCTGGCCACAGATAATTGGCACAGTACAGGCAAGAGCTTTTTGGCAGGCTTGCTCAGTTGGGTTTGGACTAGGATCAGAATAAGCCTGAGCTCATCACTAGTGTGAAGGAACTTGAGTGGACTACATATAACCCTGACCTCAACCCTACTGAACACCTTTGGATGCATCAAAACTCCTATTGCGAGCCCGGCATTCTCATCCAACATAAGTACCCGACTTCACAAATACTCTTCTGTCTGAGTAGGCACAAACTCCAACAGACATACTCCTAGAGTGCAGTCTGTTATAACTGCAAATTAAGGGGGGTTCTGGATGAAGGTGCCACCTATTAATGGGCATGGCTATGAGATGAAATGTCAGACAAGTTCATATAGGTGTGATGGTCTGTAAAAATGAAAAAAGAAAAAAAAAATTTAAGATTTGGAATTTTATGCTGAATTCTTTATTTTATCATAGTTACAATAACAATAAATCATTGTTATTATAACCATGCATTGATGTAACTTGGGTACTTTAGCCAACGCAAGTGAATAGTTGTGTGACAGTCATCCTTAGTAACTCTGGAGGGAAATGAGTCAGAATTCCTTATCTCTATGCTTGTTCCAGGTCAGCAACTCAGAAAGCATTAAAGCCAAAGATGGGGCATGATGGTCAGAAAACTAACATTCATTGATGGCAGCTTCTAGAGAGATTTATTTATCTTTCTGATGGCCTGGATTTCTGGCTACTACACATTCACTTTATCATTACTGGGTGTGTCAAATACCTGCTCCCCCAATCTACGCCAGGGTCCTCTCAATGGCTCCTATGACCTGTGTGATGTAGAAGCTGATAGAAAAGAACAACTACACATGGCAAAGAGTGCAGGTGGTCTTAAATGGCTTGGTGGTTCTGCCTTGCAGCACTGGGGTCCGCAGTTTGTATCCTAGTGAGGACATTATCTGCATTGAGTTTTGCATGTTCTCCTTGTGCTTGCATTGGGATACTCTGGTTTCCTCCTACTCTCTGGTAGGTTTATTGGCTCATTTTCAAGTTGGCTCTAGTATCTGTATATATGCATGTGTAGGGATCTTCTGTATTCTACTGTTTAAGACTGTAAATATATTATGTATGCACTTTCTGGTCCTGGTTGTTGGCTTGAAAGCCCCAGAAGAAGGAAGTGGAGAGAGATAGAAAGTCTCAGTCACATTTCCTGTCCATGTTACTAAATCCTGGACCAGAAAACAATATTATACACTACTAGGGAGGGACTAAAGCGCAGAGTAGATTGGCTAACTCTGAGTTCCAGTGCCACGCCACAGTTCCTCCAAGTAAGAAGTCCCGTTCCAGGCTGGCCGGACAACAGTTGGAGGATACCCCCGTGAAAGCTGATCTTGTTTTCAGGTCTCTGACACAAAGACAGGTGCCCCAGCAACTGAACTTTGCTACAACATTCATTTAGCGGTATTTCTATTATTAACTATATATACCCGAGTATATGTGCACAAATCCACTAGGACACCTATCGGGCCCTTTTGCTGATAATATCTGTATGTACATTGGATGTATGTACTGTTATTAATCTCTTCTTATATAAAGCTTTTATCATTTCTATACTGGTGTGCATCTGTGTACTTATGGTTAATGGTATATGCTGGTTGCAGTTGTTTAGATTAGCTTTCCAAGGAAGGGAATCCACTCTGCTCACAGAGTCCCTGTCCTGTGTGGAGGAGGGACTAAACTTAATTATCAAACCCACTCTTCCACTTACCGTAGGTCAGGGGTCAAGTCCTGGGGAAAAAAGTGTGGGAACTCTCACCCAAGATCCACTCCCCCACCAAAAAAAAAAAATTATGATACGCTCATATGCATACATATTTCACAGAAAATACAGTGTAACATTTATTGTAAAGTGCCAGTTTACAAAAATAAAATAAGTTAACTTGTCAAACTAACAGAATAATCACCACATTGGGTGATTATCTTTCCCTCCCAGGGAATTTCTAACACAAATACACCCTGTTACATACATATACATATACAAATGCATAATGTCCTGCAAGCTGCATCTTTGCAGTGCTATAGGAGCAGTGTATTCACCACTGGGGCATTCACCAACAGGGCAGCGTTGCCAAAGTGCCAGTAAAGCGACCCGCTGCAGTGGCACTTTGCCAACGCTTTTAATCCTTTTAAGGCCGCTAGCAGGTACTCTGTAACAAAAGTAACAGTAACAAAAGTACTCTGCTAACTCTCGAAAAGCACTGCAAAAATGACTGAAAAGTGCCGCTAAAAATACCGCTGACACCTGGGTGCTGTGGGTGTGAAAGGGCTCTTATTGTGCATAAAGATTATCTAAAAATATTTTTAGATCAATAACATTTTATCAAAATATATAAAATTGCACCAATATGAGGCTGTGACCAACACACAAAATAAAACTCAAAAAGGATTTTTATTTTATGAAAAGCAAAAAAAATACTCAAAAGCGATAAAATAAACTTAAAGCGGTTCTGCACCTTTAAAAAAAATATTAAAAGTCAGCAGCTGCAATATTAGTAGCTGCTGACTTTTAATAAATTGACACTTACCTGTCCCAGGGTCCAGCGATGTCGGCGGCAGATGACGAGCGATCGCTCATCTCTCTGCTGCCCCCACCGCCATCCTTTGTCAGGGAATCGGGAAGTGAAGAGTTGCGGCTTCACTGCCCAGCTCCCTACTGCGCATGCGCGAGTCACGCTGTGCGTCTCCACTGGTCCCCGCTGTGTCCTGGGAACTGTGTGTTTCCCAGAATACAATGGGGGGGGGGCATCTGCGGCGGGCTGTCCCGGAAGTGGGTGCAGATACCTGGATTATCCAGGTAACTGCACCTCCCTCCCCCCTGAAAGGTGCCGATTGTGGTACCGAAGGGGGGAGGGATCACATGAGCAGAACTTCCACTTTAGGGTGGAAAACCGCTTTAAAAACACAGTCCACTTTGCAGCAAATATAGTCTGGCTGCCTGCAGGAAGAGAAATCCGCTGACATCCCACCCGCTCGGATCCAAAAAAGTGTGACGGAGGAAAAAGCTGTTTTTCCATCCGTCATCGGATTGGGTGAAGATGGACACTGCGGTCCGTTGTCATCCGATCTCCCATAGGGGAGAGTGGCGCTGTGACAGGTCCATCCCTGCGCAGTGTGCAGAGATGGACCTGTCATCTTCCTGCTCAGCGGAGATCGCTCCGGCCATCCCCGCTGTGCAAGCGCATATCCACGGGGCGGATCAGCACTGATCCGCCTCGTGTGAAAGGACCCTTAAAGCTGTGTGGTATTCCTCAGTGATGAAGAGTGAAAGAAAAGGTTGGAAACATGCAAAGAGAAAGAAGGGAAGATTGTCCCTGAATTGTCTCCTGGAAGTGAGAGCCATTCTCCCTGCAAAGGGAGGTTTTCTAGAAGCTGGGGTGTGGAAGAGAGAGAGAGGTCGGAGGGAGTCAATGGAAGTGCACACACTCACTTGGAAGGCTCCTGGAGGCTCTCTGATTTATTCAGCAGTACACTATCAGTGTGTCTGTCAGCTGCTTCTTTTAAATCTTCCCGCCCACCTCTCCTTCACAGACTGAAGATGCGAGCAGGGAGGGGGGCGAGAGAAGCGATGTGTGTGAAGCTGCTTGGGACAGGCTGCATCCAGGCATGCTGGAGGTGGAGTTGGATGGAGCAACGTGAGGAATGGATCCATCCCCTCCACCTAAGACAGCTATACTTGCCAAGCTGTCACCTGCACTGTCCACACACAGGCACTGACAGAGCGCAGAGGACGGACGAGGGAGGGGGAGGAGAGGAGAAGGTGGATGGGTTTTCCGGGGACTGGAACTAATTCCTGCATCTCTCACTTACGTCTTCTGCCGGCTTGTTGCTTTTGCCAGATCCTTCCCCACCTCCTCCCGCACTGAGGCTGTGGCTGCACCCTAGGCGACTGCCAGTGCCTAGTCCACCTAGTGGTAGCACCGGCCCTGGGAGGAGGACCGAGGGAGGGGAGGACGCCGTCCTTTACTATGCGGCGATGCTTAGTGAAGGATCGGCTCAGGCGGCTCTAGTCCTGCAAAGGGAACGGCGTTCCTGCTGTGAAAAAAGTGCAGGGACGCCGTTCCCACGCGTTCCCGCAGGACTCGAGCCCTGCCGTAGGTTCTGCTTTACTTATTCGCCTAGAGGTTTAGCTCAATATCCTGTTTAGGGAGGGCCATTTCTTATAACCCAACCCCCCTCCAAAAAAAAGATGGCTACATGTGAGATAGAAGCCTTATACTGTAAGCTGTTGAGGGCATGGACTGATGTGAATGTACAGTATATAAAGCCTTGCTTAAATTGTTGGTGCTAAAGAAAATACATGTCATAAATAGGACACAGACTGCCAGAAAGATAAGTGTACAGCATTTCTTTTTTGCAGGGAGGCTTTACTTTCATCGCTAAAATGTTTGTGCACTCGGGTCTGCATGTATGTGGTAACTCCTACTCAGGTTGTATCAAAACCATAGAAGAAGATGGAAATCGGAGACTCTTACAGGTTCCCATCAATTTACAGTCATGTACTGCTATAAAAACTATTCCTTTACAAAACAAGACTTATACACCTCAAAGCCATATATTCCTTGTAACTATCTGTAGAGCAACATGGAAACATTTCCAAGAAGAAATAAGAGAGCAGAGCAATCCAAAATAGCTGGGAACTTGGGAGCAATCAGCATGATGGATCGGCTGGATGCTGAAGCTGGTCCAAGATGTTCTGGTAGCTGGGGATCAGTTTGTCCAGGAGTTCTGTGTGACATCCGGCCTAGTTTCTGACAGTAGAAACCATAATCCTTAGTAGAGTCGGATCCAACTTTATTGAATATTACACAGATCATATTAATTATTTGGAAAGGCAATCTTAGGCATATTTTCTACTTTTGTTGGAGTCTGGGGCTTACGCAACAAAAATGTTTATTGGAAGAGCCGCACAGTACAAACACATAAATCTGTATAATAATGCTCTGGGGTAAGTGATGTATTTTCCTTGCACAGCAAGGACACACTTACAAACACATTACGCGATTCTTTGTGTTTAAAATAAAATAAATTAATATGTACATTTTCTGCCACACTTTTTGCAGGTACAAAACATTTTATGCAATTAGCTTCTAAGCAATTTTGTAAAAAAAAAAAAAAATGCATAAAACTCAAAATTTTGAGTTTTGAGAAGAAGATACAAATAACTCAACACTCCACAAACTGGATGCCACATGTTCACCATACACCTTGTAAACATTATTTGCTTTTTAATATAGGTACTGTAATTATTTTGTATAAAGTTGGAATTACATTAGCCATGCAAAACAGTAAATACCTTTAGTACATATTAACGTAAATAGATCATAAATATTCATAGGTAACCATGCATGTTTGTGCCATGGTCTTCCATCACAATGACTGTTTACCACCTAAACTATATGGTGAAATATTTCACATGCCACTCCAGGTGAGATCAGGCTCCATCCTCGACAATCGCTTCTCAGGTGCTGACTTGGCTCATCTTCCCCGAGTCAACTCTACCATCAAAAGGAATGCCGCTCACCAAGTTGCAAAATAATTTTCCTTTACTAAAATAGCCAGCAGGAACAAGTTCTTTTCTCACATGTTTTGTGCTAGGCACAGCGCTTTTTCAACATTATTGTGGCTAGACTTTGGGAATCTGTTGGTAGCTCTGAAATCAGAGAAATAAAGAAAGGAGCACCAGACCAAAAACAGATAATGGAATCCAAGATGATTTTAACTGTTGGCAAATAGGTCACAAAAAAAGCATTCAGCAACACTACTCCACTTTCATCAGGGCTACAAGAATAAACATAAAACAGTCATAATGAATAATGTATAAATATGCATGCATACCACAAATTGTAAAACATTACATAATAACGCATAGAATCGTATTGAATTATATGAATATATATATATATATATATATATATATATATATATATATATATATATACATACATACACACACTATATTACCAAAAGTATTGGGATGCATGCCTTTACACGCACATGAACTTTAATGGCTTCCCAGTCTTAGTCCGTAGGGTTCAATATTGCGTTGGCCTACCTTTGCAGCTATAAGCCCTTGTACACACGGTCGGACATTCAGACGGAAAATGTCCGATCGGACCGTGTTGTCGGATAATCAGACCGTGTGTGGGCTCCATCGGATTGTTTCCGTCGGAATATCCAACCGACAAAGTTTTAGAGCTAGGCTATAAAATTTTCCGACAACATGATCCGATCTGACTTTTTCTGATCGTTTGTAGAGAATTCCGATCGGACAAAGTGCCATGCATGCTCAGATCAAATTCCTAGACCAAAGCTATTGGCTACTAGCCTGAACGTAGTTCCGTCGTAACGAAATAACGTGATCACGTTCTGAACGATCGGATTTTCCAACAACTTTGTCCGACCGTGTGTATGCAATACCAGTTTCGGACATAATCCGATGGATTTGGTTGTCGGAATGTCCGACTGTGTGTACAAGGGCTAAGAGCTTCAACTCTTCTGGGAAGGCTGTCCACAAGGTTAGGAGTGCGTCTATGGGAATGTTTGACCATTCTTCCAGAAGCGCATTTGTGAGGTCAGGCACTGCTGTGGATGAGAAGGCTTACCTCGCCGTCTTCACTCTAATTCCTCCCATAGGTGTTCTATCAGGTTGAGGTTAGGACTTTGTGCAGGAAAGTCAAGTCACTCCACCCCAAATTTACTCATCCATGTCCTTATGGACCTTGCTTTGTGCACTGGTGCTCAGTCATGTTGGAACAGGAAGGGGCCATGTTGCAACAGGAGTTTGGGGTGGAGGAACTTGACTGACCTGCACAGAGTCCTGACCTCAACCCAATAGAACACCTTCAGGATGAATAAGAGCAGGGACTGTGAGCCAGGCCTTCTCATCCAACATCAGTGGCTGACCTCACAGATGCGCTTCTGGAAGAATAGTCGATCATTTCCATAGACACACCCATAAACCTTGTGGACAGCCTTCCCAGAAGAGTTGAAGCTGTTATAGCTGCAAAGGGAGGGCCAACCCAATATTGAACCCTACGGACTAACACTGAGATGCCATTAAAGTTCATGTGCGTGTAAACACTTTTCATAATATAGTTATATATATATATATATATATATATATTTATTTATTTTTTTTATTTTTTTATTTTTTTTATTATACACTGTAATACTGCAAATTATTTGTGTGTTACAAACTCTACATTGAAAATAAGATTAACCATTATTAAAGGCAGATTTTTTAAAATATGTGACAAATGCAGTCAAAAAATTCCCGCAATAGATATTTAATACTAAATCCACATATATGCCTCAGTCTGCCTACTCAGCATACAGTCCAGAAAAGGGGCCTCTTCTCCTCTAGCCTATAGAGCTGACCCTGTGTCCTCCATGCTGCTAATCAGATAGAATGTATTTAGTGATAGTTACATAAGCCATGAATTTGTATGTTTATATTACCATATCCCACCCTATTTATCTGCTTTTTAATATAAACAACTTGCGTTCAGCCAGCATTTTCTCATATATGTATATTGTCCAGTCCCTATTGGTCTATTGCTACTTGGTCTTTGACCATTAACTAATTCCATTATCTAAGCTGTCATAATTTTTACATACAACAAGTAACTTAGATGTCCTACCATTGAGATAAATGATGATACTAAGCTCTTTAGTGTAAATAGGTAGATAGAAGAATAAACTAGTATTGACCACTGTAAGGCCAGGGGCATCCAAATTTTGGTATAAATCTCAAGATTTAGAAGTACATACTTGCAAAAGGTTTTTAAATAAGTTTATAACTGGTTACAGCTAGTGAATTTGCCCATTATTTGCCCATATACTTGCAATTATTTCCAATTATTAGCAGAGCTATGTGACTTTTGAAAAGAAGATTTACCTACCTTTGGTTTTGAACTTGCTACCTTGTCTTGGCATGACTGACTTTACAAATATCTTTAAAGAGCTGTGAGTTCTTTATTGTAGTTAGAGAGGATGGTGGTGATGGACTATCCCACCTGCTTAATGTATAACCAAAATGATTTATTGGGTTGGCAGTGACCTTTCCTGGCCAAGTTTGAAATTCAGGTGTTCTTCTGTCCACCTTTAAAGCAGAACTATAGGCAAAACTTGTTTTTTCATTTTGGATATCGTAAACTAGGGTTATAACTCATGTTGGATTTTTTTTTTTCACCATTTGTGTCCCATTGTGGAGATTTCCCTTCACTACCTGTCCTATAGCCAAACAGCAAATGAGAGGAAATCCTTCCAAATTAGGGGAATTTATTGTGTGGGATTCCTCCCACTTTCTAATGACATGCTGCTAGGTTCATTGGTCTCTGTCTAAAAATGATGCCTATTATGTGGGAAAGAGAAATTGTAAGTTCCTTGGGAAGAGGGACTGATGTAAAAGAAGTATCTAAAGGTCTGTGTAAATTGTTGGTGTTATATAAATAAATACCTGTAATAAATGAAATACAGCTGGGGCCAAAAATGATGGGCTAAAGTGGAAGTTCAGTTAAACATTAACTATGCATAAAGCTGCTCGCACCCCCCATTCTAAGCCTATTCTAACTGCCCTGTAAATGAAAGATCTGTATATTTACCTATGCTGATGGTGCTCCAGTCACATGATCAGGTCCGAGTGCGGGTTTCAGTAAAGAGGAGAGACATCTGACAACGACCGCAAAGCTTGGGTGATAACGTCACCCATAGGCTTACTATGGGGCATCCGTTGTCAGCTGTTCCTCATCTACACTGGGTCATGTGATGGTACCGGAGCTCCCTCAGAATAGGTAAGTGTACAACTTTTTCCTTTCATGGGGTAGATAGAATGGGCTTAGAATGGGGGGGTGGGAGTAGGCTTGTAGGCCAGTTTAAGGAAGGCCCTCGAATACTCCTAGTTACACTAGATGTAGGATGATGCTAGTGAATTGGCATTTGCCTAATCTCCTGCTGAGTGGGAAATGTAGAAAATATGAAAACACCATGCAACTAGTATGAATCTGTTGAGTTTTTATTGTGCATGACAACAGTATAAAACTTTTTTTCTGTTGTCATGTACAATAAAAAAAAAACGAGTGGACTCATACTAGTTTCATGGCACTTCGTTCCTCCTACATTTCTTATACTATTCTTTGGAGCCTCAAAGATATTCCAGAGCAGTCTTATGAGGTCTTTACCGCAAGCTCTATACGTTTTCAAGCCACTGGTCCACTTTTTCCATTGATCTCCTGCAGAAGGGTGTGAAGATGCTCTCCAATCATAAGGACTCATTATTGTATTTTTTAGCATGATTGGATTTTGTTTTAGGATGTGTGACTCGTAGTAAAAGCTTGCCCTGAAAATCTAAATTTTAGTGCAAATTAAAAAAAAGTATGATGGACAGTAATCAACTCGGTTGTAGCATAGTAGATATGTTGTTGGCTGTACAGAAAGAGCTATGTCATCAGCTACACCAGAGACAGTCAAAGGGTTAATTGTTGCAATATATAGATTTCTCCATTACACTGGGAAAAAGGGACACAAGAGAAAGAACTTTAATTCACAAAATGTGATGATCTGACACCAATTGATTTATAATGCTGCAATAAAGAACAGATTTTCCCGCAAATCACCGACGACCACTCCAGAGCCCCAAACCTGGAACTTCTCACAATTTATGTGTCAAATCTTCATCCCCGTCTGCTGTTGTGAGTTTCTTTATACATGTAAACAATAATCCCCAAGGACAGGAGGCATAATGTAAAAAGGCTGAGGCTATCCCCCCTTTTCCTGTCCCTCCTAGTCTATAAAGTCAAGTATCACATGTGGGCTTTATTCCCTGACAAAGCGAATTCTTACTGGATTATAATTTAATATCTGCAAAGCCTCAACTTTAAAAGACAAACAAATGGAAAATCGGGTCACAATTTTCCTTTGAGCGAGAGAAGAGAAACAGACTGTGATCCTCTGGAGATTGTTCATGGGATCGGGTCCAATATAGCAAGCAGCTAAGAGCCCCTAGCTCCTGGCTTGTGATATTAGTGGACAACTATGAGAAGGAAATGTTGGTAATAAAACTCTACTTTATAGATATCTGTTGGTTTGGAAATCCCAACGTAGGGAACGTACCTACTGTGGGAAACCCAGCTACTGAGTTGGAGAACACCGAGGGTTTGACCTATCAAAAACATACTAAAGGTATCATTTTGGTATAATTTTAGTTAGGCATAGCAACAAGTAAGTTTTTCACTGTCACAAAAGGTTGCAAGGCATATTAGGTAACAAGATTGCTTACTAGGGACTCCAAAAAAGTAGCCCTTAGCTCACATTTCATACATCTAGCACCACATGCTCCTAGAATGCCTATCTCTGTAGGAACAAAGGGCATCATATTCAAAGGAAAGCCATGCTCCTATCACCTATAATTTTTTCCCTCCACACTAGGAACATTTGGTTGGTTCTCGGCAGGGGAAAAAATAGACTGATAGCATGGAGTGGCTGCAGCAAAACCCCAAAGATCAGTAGAGCAATTAGCAAAGGACTTGCTTTTTTATTAAGAAATCCTCCCTGCTGTGCTATTCTGACAGCGGGGACTCCTCCTCAAGTTGAAATTTTCCAACCTTTACGCTGAAGAAAAGTCGATCAACAGAAACAAAGATTTCTTGCTAGCGGGAACATCCTTAGATAAGGTAATAGCAGCACAAGCAGCCTATCAACTGTATAGCAGTACAAGGGGTGTGCTTGCTGACAGAAGGAGAGGTCAGAGTGACTGAGAGATGAGCTCATTAGCCTGCTGTCTCTCCTTTCATTGTCCAGTCAAAGGATGGTGTTCGGGAGGAGAAAAATAAATTATTTGGTGAGTAAACTATCAGTCGTATTTGTATATGTATTCTTTATGCATTTCATGTGTGTATGTACCAATTACAAGTAAAGTAGGTTCCAAACATACAACATACAGTAGGGAAAATAATTATTTGATTCCATGCAGATTTTGTAAGTTTGCCCACTTACAAAGAAATTAAGGGTGCATCACTGTTAGCATAGGTGTATTTTAAATGAAAGAGACAGAATATCAACCAAAAATCCAGAAAAAAAAACACATGATAAAAATGTTATAAATTGAGTTGCAGTTCAGTGAGTAAAATAAGTATTTGATCCCCAAGCAAACATGACTTAGTACTTGGTGAAGAAACCCTTGTTGGCAAGCACAGAGGTAAGATGTTTCTTGTAGTAGATTACCAGGTTTGCACACATTTCAGGAGGGGTTTAGGCCCACCCTCCTTTACAAATCTTCCCTAAATCCTTAAGGTTTCTTGGCTGTCTCTTGGTAACTAGAAGTTTCAGCTCCCTCCATACATTGTCTATGGGATAACGGTCTGGAGACTGGCTAGGCCACTCCATGATCTTAATGTGCTTTTTCTTTAGCCACTCCTTTGTTGCCTTGGCGGTATGTTTTGGGTCATTGTCATACCAGAAGACCCATCCAAGATTTTACAATACATGGCCCTGTCCATTGGCCCCTCAATGCGACAAAGTCGGCCTGTAACTTTAGCAGAATAACAGCCCAAAAGCATATTGTTTCCACCTCCGTGCTTGACTGTAGGGATGATGTTCTTAGGGTTATAATCAGCATTTGTCTTCCTTCAAACACAGCGAGTCGGGTTAATGCCAAAGAGCTCAAATTTGGTCTCACCTGACCACAGCATTCTCTGAATCATTTAGATGTGCATTGGCAAACTTCAGATGGGCCTGTACATGTGCCTTCTTGAGGAGGGGGGCCTTGTGGGTGCTGCAGGATTTCAATCCATGGTGTGACTGTGGTCCCAACTGCCATCCTCCTGTGTAGTTCTGGACTGATCCTTCACCTTTCTCATAATCATCCTCAACCCATAAGTTAAAATCTTGCATGGAACTCCAGACCAAGGGCAATTGATGGCTATGTTGTATTTTTTCCATGTGCGAATAACATCTCCAACAGTTGTCTCCTTCTTACCAAGCTTCTTGCTGATGGTCTTGTAGCCCATTCCAGACTCGTGCAACTCTACAATCTTGTCCCTGATGTCCTTTAACAGCTCTTTGGTCTTGCGCATGATAGTGAGCTTTGAATGGAAACAAGAGATTCTGTGTACAGGTGTCTTTTATACACATAATGAGTTGTCATTAGGAGAACCTTCTTAAATTGACAGGACTAATCTGTGTACCACACAAGGACATACTGTAGCCAGTCTGTTGGAGCCAGAATTATTGTTGGTTGGTGGAGGATCAAATACTTATTTTACTCATTGAACTGCAACTCAATATATAACATTTGTATCATTTGTTTTTTTCTGGATTTTTGGTTAATATTCTGTCGCTATCATTTAAAATACACCTATAATAACTAGACATGTGCATTCGTTTTCGTCCGAATGCATTTTCGTCCGAATTTCAGCAATTTTAGTTTTCGTTTTGACAAACGATAACGAAAGCACAAAATCCGAAAAACGAAAGATCCGACATAAATAAATGCTTTATTTTCGTTTTCATTGTTACAACAGTTCGATATAGAATAGGAGATTCGACATGACTCTGACAACAATCTGTGTCTATAGAACCTGTGGTCGAATGTGCCTAACCTTACCTCTATTAGTCCAAGATTATATAGAGAAAATATTCGACAGAGAAAAAAGATTTGACAGAGAGAAAAGATTCTGCAAGTTACTGTCCTAAAAAGTGTTTGGGGACCCGGGTCCTGCCCCAGGGGACATGTATCAATGCAAAAAAAAAGTTTTAAAAACGGCCGTTTTTTCGGGAGCAGTGATTTTAATAATGATTAAAGTGAAACAATAAAAGTGTAATATTCCTTTAAATTTCGTAGGGGGGGGTTGTCTATAGTATGCCTGTGAAGGGGCGCATGTTTCCCGTGCTTAGAATTGTCCCTGCACAAAGTGTCATTTATGCAGGAAAAAAAGTCCTTTAAAATCACTCGCAGCTATTATGAATTGTCGGCTCCGTAATACAGAGAAAACTCATTGAAAGTCATTGATAAAAAAAAAAAATAATAAATAAAAAAAAAAGCGTGGGGGTCCCCCAAATTCAATTACCAGGCCCTTCAGGTCTGGTATAGATATTAAGGGGAACCCTGCCTCAAATTTAAGAAAAAATTTGACGTGGGGTTCCCCCTAAATATCCATAACCAGACCCTTCAGGTCTGGTATGGATATTAAGGGGAACCCCGCATCAAATTAAAAAAAAAATTGACGTGGGGTTCCCCCTAAAAATCCATACCAGACCCTTTATCCGAGCACGCAACCTGGCAGGCCGCAGGAAAAGAGGGGGGGACGAGGGAGCGGCCCCCCCTCCCTCCTGAACCGTACCAGGCCACATGCCCTCAACATTGGGAGGATGCTTTGGGGGTCTGTGACCCCTCAAAGCACCTTGTCCCCATGTTGATGAGGACAAGGGCCTCATCCCCACAACCCTGGCCGGTGGTTGTGGAGGTCTGCGGGCGGGGGGCTTATCAGAATCTGGAAGCCCCCTTTAACAAGGGGACCCCCAGATCCCGGCCCCCCCCCTGTTTGAAATGGTAAGGGGGTACAAAAGTACCCCTACCATTTCACAAAGAAAGTGTAAAAAATGGTTAAATAAAACAAACACACTTTTGAAAAATTCCTTTATTAAAAATAAAAAAATAAAAAAAAGATTCCAGCGGCGGTAATCCACTCTTGCTATCCAGCGACGGACGGTCATCTCTCCAGCGATGTCTCATGTCATCCAGCGCAGCGAATCCATCCTTCTTCTGTCTCCTCCACGGAGACACTGCAGGCATTCCGGCGGCTGATGTTTCTTATATACGGAGGGCGGGGCCACCCGTCACCTGACCCCGCCCCCCTCTGACGCAAGGGGAAACCCGGGGTTCCCTGTGACGTAGGGGTGACCCGCACCCCTCTGATGTAACACAGGCAGGTTTCCGTTACATCAGAGGGGGGCGGGGTCACCCATACGTCACGGGGAACCCCGGGTTTCCCCTTGCGTCAGAGGGGGGCGGGGTCAGGTGACGGGTGGCCCCGCCCTCCGTATATAAGAAACGTCAGCCGCCGGAATGCCTGCAGTGTCTCCGTGGAGGAGACAGAAGAAGGATGGAGGATCGCTGCGCTGGATGAGATGAGACATCGCTGGAGAGATGATCGTCCGTCGCTGGATAGCAAGAGTGGATTACCGCCGCTGGAATCTTTTTTTTATTTTTTTATTTTTAATAAAGGAATTTTTCAAAAGTGTGTTTGTTTTATTTAACCATTTTTTACACTTTCTTTGTGAAATGGTAGGGGTACTTTTGTACCCCCTTACCATTTCAAACAGGGGGGGGGCCGGGATCTGGGGGTCCCCTTGTTAAAGGGGGCTTCCAGATTCTGATAAGCCCCCCGCCCGCAGACCTCCACAACCACCGGCCAGGGATGTGGGGATGAGGCCCTTGTCTTCATCAACATGGGGACAAGGTGCTTTGAGGGGTCACGGACCCCCAAAGCATCCTCCCAATGTTGAGGGCATGTGGCCTGGTACGGTTCAGGAGGGAGGGGGGGCTGCTCTCTCGTCCCCCCCTCTTTTCCTGCGGCCTGCCAGGTTGCGTGCTCGGATAAAGGGTCTGGTATGGATTTTTAGGGGGAACCCCACGTCAATTTTTTTTTAAATTTGACGCGGGGTTCCCCTTAATATCCATACCAGACCTGAAGGGTCTGGTTATGGATATTTAGGGGGAACCCCACGTCAAATTTTTTCTTAAATTTGAGGCAGGGTTCCCCTTAATATCCATACCAGACCTGAAGGGCCTGGAAATTGAATTTGGGGGACCCCCACGCTTTTTTATTTATTTATTTATTTATTTTTTTATCAATGACTTTCAATGAGTAAATAAATGACACTTTGTGCAGGGACAGTTCTAAGCACGGGAAACATGCGCCCCTTCACAGGCACACTATAGACAACCCCCCCCCTACGAAATTTAAAGGAATATTACACTTTTATTGTTTCACTTTAATCATTATTAAAATAACTGCTCCCGAAAAAATGGCCGTTTTTAAAACTTTTTTTTGCATTGATACATGTCCCCTGGGGCAGGACCCGGGTCCCTACACACTTTTTAGGACAGTAACTTGCAAATTAGCCTTTAAAATTAGCACTTTAGATTTTGAATGTTGGAGTCCCATAGACTTTAATAGGGTTCTAAAGTATGCTATATACTAGCTCCGTCGAATCTTCTTTATACATTCGACAGACACCATAAGCCTTCCAAGACAGATTCGACCGTAATTCATGTGGATTTTCGGACGAATGCAATTTTTGAACGAAAAACGAAATAAATAAAAACGAATTTCGGGAGTAACTAAATAAATTAAGTTTTCGGACGAAAACGAAATTCCGAAACAAAATATTTTACTCTGCACATGTCTAATAATAACAATTATAGACCCTTTATTTCTTTGTAAGTAGGCAAACTTACAACATCTTCGGGGGATCAAATTATTATTTTCCCCACTGTATGCGAATTATAAGTTTACACAGTTGGTATTTATGTCAGGTTTCCTTTAATAAAAGAAGTGCAAAGAACACATCCATGTCTATGTGGGAAGAAACCAGCAACAACCCTTCTATTATTTTCATCATATTTCAACTCACTTGCCCTATACTTGGTTGGTCTGAATATAAAACCCTTGATCTAAGCATTGCTATTTTGGTTACTTTAAAAAAATAAACTTTGCTTTGTGAATGGGTATTTAAAACTATAATTTGCAATTTTTTGAAAAAAAAAGACATTCCCAGAGTGAATCATGTTACATTCTAAATAAAAAAATAAAATAAAAATTCTCAGGCTTGTGTCTGTATTTTACTGATCCATGGGTTGTCTGCTACAATTTAGTTATATGACTATAGAAGATTAAAGGAAGATATTTATGTCACAGGATTTCTGTAAATACTCAGGTTTATGCCGACACAGCTTGGTGCTGGTAGTAGCAGACCACAAAGCTATCATTGCATTGCCATATAATGTATACTGTGGGACTGGGTGATGGTATCTCACAACCTCACCATTGGCACAATGTGTGGGAAGATCATTTCTACTGTTATACTTGCCTGGGGTTTTCAATAAATAACTCTCTTAAACAATGCTTCCGTAAAAATGGTTGCTTATCATAACTGTCATAATTCATTTTGTCTCCTTTTCTTTTTGCCCTACACTCCCCTTAAGTCCTAGAGCTTGTTTTTACTTTGGAGACATCTTGGTTTCGCACCTATACCGTTTAGCTCTTGAATCTACCCTAACGTATTATGTGTTTTTTTCCCTGACACAAAACACAAAGTTTAATAAAAAAATCAATATATGTAATGATGTACATAGAATAAATGATTACACAGAATCTGGCGTCGCCCCCTTTAGCAGAAATGTAGACATTTCACATAAATGTCCACCAGTCTCCGACATTGGCTCAGTGATATTTTTTACCCCTTTGCTATTCAAAGTCCTTAGGTTGCAAGATGTTTGTGGGTTTCCTTGTATGAATTTCCCATTTGAAATCGCCCCATGACATTTCAAAGGGATTCAAATCAGGGCTTTGACCAGGCAAGGTCATCCACCTAGCAGTAGCAACACTAAGGTTGTTGGTTTGTATTCCAACCACAGGACTACCTGCATGGAGTTTATATGTTCTACCTGGTCCTGTGTAGGTTTCTTTCCACACTCCAAAGACATGCTGGTAAGTAAGTTGGCCCTAGTGTATGAATATGAATTAGGGACCTTCGATTGTAAGTTCCTTGAGGGCAGGGACTGATAAGAATACATTATATATATATATATATATATATATATATATATATAATGTGCTACATAAATTGATGGAGCTATGTAAGTATTTGTAATTCTTAATAACCCTTGATGGGTTTGCTGGTGTGCTTTGGCTCATTTAAAAAAATCCAACATCCAGACAGGTGGCCTCACTTTCTTATAAATCACATTATTTTTTGATGCAGAAGGATTGCAAGCTGTAATGGCCCTGAAGCAGCAATGCAACCCCAAACTACACAATTTCCATCACCATGCTTCATAGTATGTATGAGGTTCATCTCCAGAAATGCTGTCAATTGTTAATGTGGCCAAACAACTCTATCTTTTGATTCATCATTCCACAACACATTTACCAGAAGGCCTGGCCTTTGCTAATACTGTATATTCAAAGGAAAACTGTAGATGGTTCTAATATTCTTTTTGGACAGCAAATGCTTTTTCCAAACATACCTCCTATACAGGTTTACTTAATGCAATCATTTTCTGATTGTAAATCCATGCACTTTAACACCTGCTGATCCTGCAATGAAATTTAGGGGTTCTAAGAGATTTATTTCAGCAACAATCAGCTCTTGGGCTGAATTTGCTGAATTGGACAGTTTTGGACAAAGAACAGTCAAATAACAATCAAAGAACAGAACAGTCAAATCTATGATATTTGTAGATTTTCTTTTTTCTTACAGTGGAATCATTGATTTCAAATATTTTGGTGGTCTTTTTAAAGCCCTTGCCCGACTCATAAGCTTTAAGAATCTTTCTGGGTGCCTTAGAGGGCTCTTTTTTCTCTTGGCATGATGACACCACACATGCCAAGAGAAAAGAAATCCCCAGATCCTAGATATCTGAGGTTTTAAATAAGACAGTTTTCTTCTGCACATTCCCTAAGGAGGTTCCTTTGAACACCTTTTGTTTTCATGGACCTTGAATGTACTTAGCTGATTTATAGGGTTAGTCCACCTTTTTTGCATGTTTCCCATAAAACCCCCTATACATTCTATGATCCACAGCACATTACATACCACTGCTTAGAGGTTACAAAAGTGTTTCTTTTCCCCATGTGTGACCTGTCAGCAAAAATTTCCTGGGTGCTCTAACCCCTTCCTTCCTGCCTAAACAAAAGACATTTGGAAGTTTTCCCCCCAGTAGATATTCCAGTTGATACAAACTGCACACAAATGCATGTACTCAGTCACTGCTGCTAGAGAGACTGCGCTGTGCATGCACGCTGTTTGAACAAGACAGAGTAGCCACTGGGGGCACATTTCCAATGTCCGGCCTAAGCACAGAGGAGTTTTTGCTTACAGGCCAATGGCCACACATGGTCTACATGTATATAGGGATAAAGTAGCGCCATTTTTACTGGCTGAGAGGTGGTATGTACTGTGTTGGGGGTCCTGGAATGCATAGGGGGGTTTTGTGGGAAAATTGAAAGAAAGGTGAACTATCCGAAATTGTTATGTCCTATGAAATTTCATAATATTTGGGATATATGGCTTGATTCTTCTTATACCACTAACTTGATATGTCTGCAAGTGGTTCTCCCAGCTTTATTTATTTTCAGCTTCCTTGATGACCTGAATCCACCTAGCATTGTGCTTGGATCATACTTGTGAGATAAAATTTTATTGGTACTATATATTAACTACTTTATCCTTAAATACTTCCCAGGTTTTATTGTGAGGGACACTAATTCTCCTTTTCTGTTGACTTGGTTGATTCTAGTGAGTGCTTCACTTTATAGTTCTTATTTTGAAATGTTTTTTTCTCATTTTGTACGTTTTGTATGATTTGAGCCAGGGAATGCCCAGAAGGCTCTGTTCTGTAACACCCTTTGTTAAAATGAATAAAGAGAACATTAAAAAAAATGAAATTGTTGTTAAACTTTAGTTTTATTCAGATTTTTTTCCAAAATTCTGTTGCCTCAACATAAATCACTGACTAGTCAGACAATGCTGGACCCCCATAGCAGTCACATGGTTTGCTATGGCTATAGTTACACCAAGGGTTACATACAGCAGTGATTCTCAACTCCAATCCTCAAGGCGCCCCAACAGGTCATGTTTTCAGGATTTCCCTCAGATGAAATGGCTGTGGCAATGGCTAAGGCAGTGAATCTGATCAAATCACCTGTGCAAAGTAATGGAAATCCTGAAAACATGACCTGTTGGGGCGCCTTGAGGACTGGAGTTGAGAAACACTGATTTACAGTATGTACCCAAACACATCTAAAAGTGCTAATAGCTGGGAAGATGTATATATATATACAATCATCTGATAGTGAACAAGGTACTCAATGCCTATGGAATAATAATAAAATATTATTCAGAGTTAAACTACATTCACGCTTGAGTTGCGCATTTGTTTGGTCATTTTAAAAAAAATATTTTTGAGCATTTTTGCAGGCGTTTCAGGCTTCAGCATTTTTCTAAAAATGTTTAACCAATGGTAAGCTAGTTATAAATGAAAAAATGTGCTATACGTGCAATTTTTATAAATTCCTATTGAGGTCTATTGGGACCAAAACGCTTGGAACTTGAAGCTTGTAGGTCAAAGAAGCTCCTGAACTTTAAGGAACACCACACTCATGTATGAGCAGGCACAACTGAAATCCATGAGCTTTTGGATGTTTCGTGTTTTGGAGCTTTGTGAAATGGGTTTAGTTTGTTGTAGCAGAGTATTTGCTGGCCGTTTTAAAACAGAACTTCTCCATTCTCTCTAAATATCTCAAACTGTCACTTTGTATCAGTTTCATCTACGGTCACATAAAAACATCTGCTGTTCTGGAGTAACCACAGAGTAAAACATATATTCCTTCAGTCCAGTGGCAGCTGGGAGAAAATGCAGTATGCAGTAATGTTTGTGCAAAAGCAAAAAAAAAAGTTAGAGTAGAAGACTGTCACCTTTCCTCCCAGATTCCTAGATAAAGCCGAACAATGGTAAAGAGAGTTGGAGTTTACAATGAGAGAGGAGGTTCCCTGAGAGGTCAGCTTAGAAAATGAGAATGAAAATCAGATAATTCAGAAGCCGACAGTTACTGATCACCATAATGGAGCATTTAAAGGGACACATAACCTTTTTACCTGCTTTATTTGGTAAATATAGTTGTAATACGGTAAATATAGTGGTAATATTAAGTGTCACCACTAACTGTAACCCCAGGACCCTGCATTTATTATATCTGGTCTACTACAGTACACAGAACATGGAAATGCAATTATTTGTGAAAATATAAACTGCTAAAAAGCTTTTCTCATCATCAGTCTTATGACTTATATCAGTGTCTGGTTAAAGCTTGTAGGAGGAGTTTTAATTCTCTTCTGCCTGCCTTATGAGGCTGCAGGACCCCTGACCCTCTGCCCGGACAGTGTCGGTTGGCCCTGTGCTGATCACATGCACCCGCCCCAAAAAAAGAAAACCCCTCTAGCAATGCACACCAAACTGAGAATGTGCAGGGTGACTCCAAAGGCTCTGTCTTATTGGAAGATGGATTGAGGACAGTGGAAGTGGAGATAGTGGACAGTGGAGAAGACAGGATCAAACAGCCTTTTTACACAATGTGGAGAATTAACCCCTTAGGTTCCACAGTGAGTATAACAAGGAATCCTCCGGAGGAAGCCATGTATCCCTGTGGTGTAACGTGTAGGGGAGGGAGCAACTAGATGGCACAGCATTCGGATTTTTAACTTACACACAGATCACAAGCAAATGCAGGGTTATGAATATAGAGGTTTTTAAATGCTATTAAAGGAGGTGCACTGGAGCACCCTTCTAATATGAGTAATACCTATTTGGATTAACCAGTTGCCGACCGCCGCACGACGATGTACGTCGACAGAATGGCACGGGCAGGCATATGGGCGTACCTGTACGTCCCTGCCTTCCCGCGGGTGGGGGGTCCGATCGGGCCCCCCCGGTGCCAGCGGCGGTCGGAATCCGTTCAGGAGCGATTCGGGATGAGGGGGCGGCCATTCATTCATGGCCACCCCCTCGCGATCGCTCCTGACGAATGGAAGTGCAGCATGACATGTAATGTAAACACAGGCAGAGGAAGTGATGTAATCTCTCCTCCGTGTCGGTATTTTTCATTCCGGCACCGAGGAGAGAGGATCGGTGAGTTGCACCAACACTACACTACACAGTAGAACATGCCAGGCACACTCTCACCCCCCCTTCACCCCCCGATCACCCCCCCAATCACCCCTGCACCCCCAGTCACAGTGACACCAATTGCATTTTTTTTTTATTGCATTGGTGTCATTTGTGACTGTAATAACTGTTAGGGCAGTTAGGGTTAGCCCCCTTTAGTTCTAGGGTACCTCCCTAACCCCCCCAATAAAGGTTTAACCCCGTGATCACCCCCCCGTCGCCAGTGTCACTAAGGCTGGGTTCACATTGCAGCGGTTTATGAGAACGGATGTGATTCGCACCGCACTGCAGTGCAAATCACATCCGATCTCTGTGCGATGCGAGTTCAGCCATACAGATAGTATGGCTGAATTCGCATCGCACCCGCCGCACCCGCCGCAAACTCGCACGGGACCCTTTTTTTGGTCCGCAGCAGAATCGGATCGCATGGGTGTTCACACCATGCGATCCGATTCCTGTCCGAGTTTGCAGATCGCACTGCGATATGCGAACTGATCTGGGGGTGTCATTAACATTTCACTGACACTCCCAGCAGTTCGCATAGGGCAGTGTGATGCGGGAACCCGCCGCGGATTCGTAGCGTTCCCGCATCGCTCCAGTGTGAACCCAGCCTAATAAGCGATCGTTTTTCTGATCGCTGTATTAGTGTCACAGGTGACGCTAGTTAGGCAGGTAGGTATTTAGGTTCGCCGCAGCTTTTTATAGCGCCAGGGACCCCCATATACTACCGCATAAAGCCCCCTGATTGCCCCCTAGTTAACCCTTTCACCAGTGATCACCATATAACTGTTACAGGTGACGCTGGTTGGTTAGTTATTTTTTTATAGTTTCAGGGCACCCGCCATTTATTACCTAATAAAGGTTTAACCCCCTGATCACCCGGCGGGTGATATAAGTTTGAGGGTCAGATAGGGTCTGCGTCGCCCCAGGCAGCGTCAGGTTAGTGCCAGTACCGCTAACACCCACGCGCAAAGCATACACCTCCCTTAGTAATATAGTATCTGATCAGATCTATATTAGCGTCGCCAGCAGTTTAGGTTTCCCAAAACGCATTGTTAGCGGGATCAGCCCAGATACCTGCTAGCACCTGCGTTTAGCCCCTCCGCCAAGCCCAGCCCAGCCCACCCAAGTGCAGTATCGATCGATCACTGTCACTTACAAAACACAACACACATAACTGCAGCGTTCGCAGAGTCAGGCCTGGTCCCTGCGATCGCTAACAGTTTTTTTTATAGCGTTTTGATACAGTCGCTGACAGCCTAGGTGCTTTTTTACCTGTGAGTCTCACTAGTGTACCCCTAAATTTAGGGGTGTCTACTTTCCAAAATGGAGTCATTTGGGGGGGGGGGGGTTTGTGCCATCTTGGCATTTTATGGCCTTCAAAACTGCGATAGGTAGTGAGGAGTGAAATCAAAAATTTACACCCTTAGAAATCCTGAAGGCAGTGCTTGGTTTTCGGGGCCCCGTACGCGGCTAGGCTCCCAAAAAATCCCACACATGTGGTATCCCCGAACTCAGGAGAAGCAGCAGAATTTATTTTGGGGTGTCATTTCACATATGCCCATAGCATGTGTGAGCAATATATCATTTAGTGACAACTTTGTTAAAAAAAAATAAAAATAAATAAAAGTTTGTAATTTTCCCGCAACTTGTGGCAAAATATAAAATATTCCATGGACTCAACATGCCTCTCAGCAAATAGCTTGGGGTGTCTACTTTCTAAAATGGGGTCATTTGTGGGTGTTTTGTGCCATCTTGGCATTTTATGGCCTTCAAAACTGTGATAGGTAGTGAGGAGTGAAATTACAAATGTATGCCCTTAGAAATCCTGAAGGCGGTGCTTGGTTTTCGGGGCTAGGCTTCCAAAAAGTCGACCACATGTGGTATCCCCGTACTCAGGAGAAGCAGCAGAATGTATTTTGGGGTACAATTCCACATATAACCATGGCATGTGTGAGCAATATATCATTTAGTGACAACTTTGTGTAAAAAAAAAAAATAATAATTTTTTTTGTCATTATTCAATCGCTTGAGGCAAAAAAATAAAATATTCAATGGGCTCAACATGCCTCTTATCAATTTCCTTAGGGTGTCTACTTTCCAAAATGGGGTCATTTGGGGGGGTTTTGTACTGCCCTGCCATTTTAGCACCTCAAGAAATGAGATAGGCAGTCATAAACTAAAAGCTGCGTAAATTCCAGAAAACGTACCTTAGTTTGTAGATGTGACAACCAATAAATATACAGTTATTGACTTTTTTTTACCAAAGACATGTGGCTGAATACATTTTGGCCTAAATGTATGACTAAAATTGAGTTTATTGGATTTTTCTAATAACAAAAAGTAGAAAATATCATTTTTTTTCAAAATTTGCGGTCTTTTTACGTTTATATCGCAAAAAAAAAAAATCGCAGAGTCAATCAAATACCTTTAAAAGAAAGCTCTATTTGTGGGAAAAAAAGGACGCAAATTTTGTTTGGGCACAACATTGCATGACCGCGCAATTACCAGTTAAAGCAGCGCAGTGCCAAATTGTAAAAAGACCTCTGGTCATTGACCAGCAAAATGGTCCGGTCTGAAAGTGGTTAATAAACGCAATTACATTTTACATTTTACATTTTCTCATACACATGATTCGGGTTACACTGCGAAGAGCAAAGGAGGAAAGAGAAGCGGACAGCAATTGATCTAGTCGTAGAGGGACAAAAAGTGATGTTTGGCTAAGCTTAATTGTAAGGTCACAGCATGAGTATATTATATAGTCACATATAAGGAGCACTCAAAAAGGCACTGCACATATTTGAATACATAGAAGCATGCGGGTACGGCTGAATTGAATCACAATCACGGATGTAATGCATGTTAATGGACTATTTGTTGATCACCTTTATAATTTTTATGAATTTTGGTTTCTGTGGATATATTGCCTGCAAATAGGAAATGTATGCACTGTATAAATTGGAGATAAACACAATTTTTTCACTTGGGAGTTATTTTTTGGAATGTATGCAAATTTTTTTATTATGTCATGTTGATCTGAATATATGAAGTTTAGCGTGTATATATGATTTGTTTTTGCATATGCAGGATTATGTATATGGGAACACTTACTGTATGTTAAGTTGCACTTGTATCACAGTGTATTTTATGCATATTGCACATAGTGCGACACATTTTATTATTTATTTTTAGTATAACAAGCATGCTTTACTGCACATACAGACTGATTTTACTGTTGTGGGTTTAGTAACACTTTAAAGAAACCAAAAACTCTTTAAAGTGGACCTTCACTTTGAAATTCTTCCTTCCATTATAAGGCCTCATGCACACGAGACGCAGATGAAACCTCTGTTAAAAAAAAGCTGAAACGCGCGTTTAGCCGCGTTTGCATGCCGCGTTTAGACGCGTTTAGATGCGTTTAGACGCGTTTGCGTTTAAACGCGTTTATAAAGATAACATCATGTAGACCCTCCCCAAGCTCTCAAAGCATTTTTTTTTAACTATTTCTGCTATTTTGATCAGAGTGAGCAGCAGCAGCATAGAGAGCAGTTGTACACTTGCATTTGCCGTGTCACTTGCACATCACCTGCCACGTCACTTGCCACGAGA
Source organism: Lithobates pipiens (assembly GCF_037356315.1). Classification (NCBI taxonomy): domain Eukaryota; kingdom Metazoa; phylum Chordata; class Amphibia; order Anura; family Ranidae; genus Lithobates; species Lithobates pipiens. The sequence goes on from NW_027507784.1 coordinate 289,382,213, forward strand.
TGTGGATTGTCCACTTTCCACGTCATCTGCCATGCCACCTGCCACAAGCTGTGGATTGTCCACTTGCCACATCACCAGCCACATCACCTGCCACAAGTTGTGGATTGTCCACTTGCCACGTCACTTGCCACAAGTTGGGGATTGTCCACTTGCCACATCACCTGCCACGTCACCTGCCACAAATTGTGGATTGTCCACTTGCCACGTCACTTGCCACATCACCTGCCACGTCACTTGCCACGAGATGTGGATTGTCCACTTTCCACGTCATCTGCCATGCCACCTGCCACAAGCTGTGGATTGTCCACTTGCCACGTCACCAGCCACATCACCTGGCACAAGTTGTGGATTGTCTACTTGCCGCGTCACTTGCCACATCACCTGCCACGTCACTTGCCACGTCACCTGCCACAAGTTGTGGATTGTTCACTTGCCACGTCACCTGCCACGTCACCTGCCACAAGTTGTGGATTGTCCACTTGCCACGTCACTTGCCACAAGCTGTGGATTGTCCACTTGCCACATCACTTGCCACGTCACCTGCCACGTCACTTGCCACGTCACCTGCCACAAGTTGTGGATTGTCCACTTGCCACGTCACTTGCCACAAGCTGTGGATTGTCCACTTGCCACATCACTTGCCACGTCACCTGCCACGTCACTTGCCACGTCACCTGCCACAAGTTTTGGATTGTCCACTTGCCACGTCACTTGCCACGTCAGCTGCCACGTCACTTGCCACGAGATGTGGATTGTCCACTTTCCACGTCATCTGCCATGCCACCTGCCACAAGCTGTGGATTGTCCACTTGCCACGTCACCAGCCACATCACCTGCCACAAGTTGTGGATTGTCCACTTGCCACGTCACTTGCCACATCACCTGCCACGTCACTTGCCACATCACCTGCCACAAGTTGTGGATTGTCTACTTGCCGCGTCACTTGCCACTTCACCTGCCACGTCACTTGCCACGTCACCTGCCACAAGTTGTGGATTGTTCACTTGCCACGTCACCTGCCACGTCACCTGCCACAAGTTGTGGATTGTCCACTTGCCACGTCACTTGCCACAAGCTGTGGATTGTCCACTTGCCACATCACTTGCCACGTCACCTGCCACGTCACTTGCCACGTCACCTGCCACAAGTTTTGGATTGTCCACTTGCCACGTCACTTGCCACGTCAGCTGCCACGTCACTTGCCACATCACCTGCCACGCCACCTGCCACAAGTTGTGGATTGTCCACTTGCCACGTCACTTGCCACATCACCTGCCACGTCACTTGCCACGAGATGTGGATTGTCCACTTGCCATGTCACTTGCCACGTCACCTGCCACGTCACTTGCCACGTCAGCTGCCACGTCACTTGCCACAAGATGTGGATTGTCCACTTGTCACATCACCTGCCACATCACTTGCCACATCACCTGCCACGTCACCTGCCACAAGTTGTGGATTGTCCACTTACCACGTCACTTGCCACATCACCTGCCACGTCACTTGCCACAAGATGTGGATTGTCCACTTTCCACGTCACCTGCCATGCCATCTGCCACAAGTTGTGGATTGTCCACTTACCACGTCACCAGCCACATCACCTGCCACAAGTTGTGGATTGTCTACTTGCCACACCACTTTCCACGTCACCTGCCACGTCACCTGCCACAAGATGTGGATTGTCCACTTGCCACGTCACCAGCCACATCACCTGCCACAAGTTGTGGATTGTCCACTTGCCACGTCCCTTGCCACGTCCCCTGCCACGTCACCTGCCACAAGTGGATTGTCCACTTGCCACATCACTTGCCACATCACCTGCCACAAGTTGTGGATTGTCCACTTGCCACGTCACCTGACACAAGTTGTGGATTGTCCACTCGCCACGTCACTTGCCACATCCCCTGCCACAAGTGGATTGTCCACTTGCCACATCACTTGCCCCATCACCTGCCACAAGTTGTGGATTGTCCACTTGCCACGTCACCTGACACAAGTTGTGGATTGTCCACTCGCCACGTCACTTGCCACATCACCTGCCACAAGTGGATTGTCCATTTGCCACGTCACTTGCCACGTCCCCTGCCACAAGTGGATTGTCCACTTGCCACGTCACTTGCCACGTCACCTGCCACAAGTTATGGATTGTCCACTTGCCACGTCACATGCCAGTCACCTGCCACAAGTTGTTGATTTTCCACTTGCCACGTCACCTGCCAAGTCACTTGCCGCGTCACCTGCCAGGTCACTTGCCACGTCACCTGCCACAAGTTGTGGATTGTCCACTTTCCACGTCACTTGCCACTTCACCTGCCACGTCACTTGCCACAAGTTGTGGATTGTCCACTTGCCACATCACTTGCCACCTGCCATGTCACTTGCCACAAGTTGTGGATTGTCCACTTGCCACGTCACTTGCCACAAGTTGTGGATTGTCCACTTGCAATTGCAATTGTTTAAAATATTTTTCTAATGGTTTTTCATTATTTGCAATCATTTTTGAGATTTTTAATGTAAAAAAAAAGGTCACCTTTAAAAACGCATATAAACGCAAACGCGGCTAAACGCGGGTGCCGCGTTTAGCCGCGTTTAGCCGCGTTTTGCGTCTGAAACGCAGAAATTTTTGTTTCTGAACGCATTTTTTTGCTTCTGGAAAATCGAGATTAAACGCAACTGCATATAAACGGAAAAAAACGAGACTGTGTGCATGGACACATAGGATAACATTGAATGAGTTCAGGTGCAGTTGAAAAAACTGTCCAACTGCATCTGAACGCGCGTTTAACTGCGTCTCGTGTGCATGAGGCCTAATACTTTCCTTTTCTTAAAGGGGTTGTAAAGGTAAATATTTTTTCACCTTAATGCATTCTATGAAAAAACATCTCACAGTGCCGGCCCCCCCAGTCCCCCCGTTTTACTTACCTGACCCCTCGAAAGTCCCGCGCTCGCCCCCGACGTCCTCTTCACCGCTCCGATTGGCTAGAGTGGATGGATTGAAAGCAGCGCAGCCATTGGCTCGCGCTGCTGTCAATCACATCCAATGACGCGGGGCGGGTCCGTGTGCTAAAGCAAGCGGCTATAGCCACCGGCTGTATCACGGGAGCGCGCGCGCAGGTGCTTCTCACCATGCGAGGGAGCTCGCATGAACGTGAGAAGTACTTGTGGGAGGAAGCAGAGACAGCTGCCGAGGGACCCCAGAAGAGCAGGTTCGGGGCCACTCTGTGCAAAACGAGCTGCACAGTGGAGGTAAGTATAACAGGTTTGTTATTTAAAAAAAAAAAATAATAACTTTACAACCCCTTTAACCTAAAATAGGCAACAATTTTATTTTTATTTACTTTTTTTGGTTCTATCGTCCAGTCCACCGCCACTGAATTAAATGCTAATAATTTCTAGGGGTATCGGAAGATGTTGTATTACTTAGCGTACTCCCTACTCCCCACCCTACCGGTTTCAGTGCTGTTTTTTTTCCCATCTCCCTGGCGCACCGGGCTATGGGTGGTAATTCGGCATCATTACATACACTGCCCGTACACTGGAGTCAAGCGTGACACTATGGATTAGAGTGCCTTAGAGAAGCTGCAATGCTTACTGTAGCTAGGAATAAGGTACGTATTTCACCTTATTCCTATACCCCTTAGCCTTAATGAGCACTAAACCTATGTAGTGGAGGGGCCTCCACTACAAAGATATTTTTTTCCTTGCCTGGAGTTCAGCTTTAAAATGTACACAGAACTGGGACCACACATAATCAAAAATCAGTAAATAGAATGGTTTTGCCTGCATGGTGAAAGTCAAAAGACTAAGGCCGCGTACACACGGGCGGACTGTTCGCCCAACTTTGTCCGCTGAACAGTGTTTGGGCGGACAGTCCGCTCGTGTGTGGGCTTTCAGCGAACAGTTTCAGCGGACAGTTGGACGGACGAGGTTTTTCGGAATTTCCGAAAAACTGTCCGCTGAAACCTTGTTTCAGCGAACAGCCCGCTCGTGTGTAGGCTTGTTCGTCAAACAAAGTTGCGCGCATGCTCAGAAAGGATTTTCACGCCGAAAGCTATAATGCAGTGTATAGGACGTCGTATTTTTCGTCCCGTCGTACGTGCTGTTCACGTCATCGCGCACGGTTTCAGCAAACTGTTCGTTCGTCGTGTGTGGGCATGTCCGTCCATGCTAATTTTGAGCGGACTGTTTGCTGAAACTGTTGGACGGACAAAGTTGGGCGAACAGTCCGCCCGTGTGTACGCGGCCTCAGAGCACATGTGTTAAACGCAAGGCCCGCAGGCCGAATACGGCCCGCCAGGTCTTTTCATGTGGCCCTTGCACCTCTCCTACAGCTATGGCAACTCCCTTGTTTCTGCTCCCATCTTGTCTCAGCAGTTGGCAGCAGAGAAGACAGAACTCCTCCTAAAGATCCTGTGCCTCTCTGTGCAGCCCCAGCACTCCCTCATCTCCGTCTTCCCTTGTCCCAGTAGCTGACTCCAGCCCTCCTCTTGTCTTCCTCCAGATCCTTCACTTTCTGCTTCCCAGCTCTGCCCCCATTGGAGCAGCACAAGAAAAGGAGGGTGCACTGACATGTAAGGGAGGGTGGAGGAATTTTGACTTCTGATGACTGGGGCTCTTAACATCTGATTTGGGGGGGGTGGGGTGCTCTGGATATCTAGTCTTAGCCCTTGAACACACGGTCGGACATTCCGACAACAAAATCCGTCGCATTTTTTTCTGACGGATTTTGTCCGAAACTGGTGTTGCATACACACGGTTGGACAAAGTTGTCGGAAAAAACGATCGTTCGTAACGTGATGACGTTATTTCGTTACGACTGAACTATGTTCAGGCTAGTAGCCAATAGCTTTGGTCTGGGAATATGATCTGAGCATGCGTGGTACTTTGTCCGATCGGAATTCTCTACAAACGAGTAGTCCGATCGGATCATGTTGTCAGAAAATTTTATATCTAGCTCTCAAACTTTGTTGGTGGGACATTTCGACGGAAAAAGTCAGATGAAGCCCACACATGGTCGGATTATCCGACAACGTGGTCCGATCGGACATTTTCCGTCGGAATGTCTGACCGTATGTACAAGGGCTTACAAATAAAACCGGACCTTTCAGGGCAAACATAATGCTGATGCAAAATGCAATAAAATTGAGTTTGACATCCCTGACCTAGAAGAAACTCATAAAACTCCACTGGATGCAAGAAAAGGGTGGTGCACTGTCATGTAAGAGAGGGTGGAGGCCTTTTGATTTCTGATGGCTGGGGCTCTTAACATCTGATGTGGGGGGGGGGGGGGGTTACTCTGGATATCTAGTCTCACAGATACAAACGGCCCTTTGAGGGCAACCATAATGCTGATGGAAAATGCAATGAAATTGAGTATGACACCCTTGACCTAGAGGAAACTCCTACAACTCCACTGGATGCAACTTCTCCACCTCCAGCAAGATCGCTTTGGGCTAGCCAATGTACCAGCATGCTGCCCTCTTCAATTAAATAAATAATACAATTATTTCTAGAATTAATAACCTAATTTTTTTTTTTTTTTTTTGCTGAGTTTGTAGGACGTTACAGATGGCCACATCATTGACCTTTCTGAAGTCAATGGGCTCTTATTTGCAACCACGCTGCCCTCAGCAATCCTTCAATTATGAACATTATGAGGTTTGTGGGGAGATCTTTAAGCAGCTGTTCAATGTGCCACTGTGTTCTGTCCTCTAATATATCTCTGCCAATTAATTGTCTACTGGATATTGCTTCTGAAATATCTCTCTGACTAAAGAACATGCTAGACAGACTATTTTTCTGTTTTTCCAAGCCTGTTAATATAATTATAACCCATGCAATTGAATTAAACAGGGCGGCATGTACAGAAGGATGGATTCTAACAGTAAAGTGAAGACACGCTATGGCTAAGAACAGACCCTGATTGTGTAGGGCGCACTTTATGAGCATACAGGCTGGCTCTACATTCTTGCAGCACTCTATGAGGATTTTGGCAGTCATAGTGGAATTTCATTTGGTGACCCTGTGATTTTAATGTTGCTCTGTCTCGTGGCTGTCAAGTTGTAAGATATAGTAGAAGGAAAGGGGTGGGGGGGGGGTGTAGAGGGAATGTGGGAAGAGGGTGCAGCTGTCCACATGCTCTGGATAATAATTATGTAAAGAGAGAATACAAGACCCAAAAACCAATATCCACTCCCATAATGCTCTCCTCAGCTGCAGACAAAAAACAGACATCAATAGCCATGTTGTGTCCAAGTAACAAAGTACTGCATTATCAGATACACCATTGTCCGAAAAATCTTTTTACTGAATAGTCTTTTAATGCAAATCTGGTGCAATTGACTGAAGTATAAAATTCTAAATTCAATGAAAAAAGATAGAATCACAACTGAAATACAAATATGTTACCTGTCTTATCTAGGAAAGAATGTGTAATCCTGTTTTCTTCAATATAAAACAGTAATGTCGCGTACACACGATCGGTATTCTCGTCGGAAAAAGCTCTGATGGTTTTCCCGACGGAATTCCGATGGAATTCGGCTCAAGCTGTCTTGCATTCACACGGTCACATTAAATTCCGCGGTGATGTAAAACACATACAACGGGACTAGAGAAAGGGAAGTTCAATAGCCAGTAGCCAATAGCTTCTGTCTCGTAGTTGAATCTGAGCATGCGTGATTTTTGGCATGTCGGAATTGTATACACACGATCGGAATTTCCGATAGAAAGTTTTTCCATCGGGAAAATTAAGAACATGCTATCAATTTTTGGCTGGCGGAAATTCGGACAGCTAAATTCTGATGGAGCATCCACACGGTCGCATTTTCCGATGAAAAGCTCTCATCTGTCTTTTTCTGGCCGGAATTCCGATCGTGTGTACGCGGCATTAGAGTCCATTCACACAGGGGCAACTTTGGATCTGACTTGAAGTCATCCTATGTTGCCTCAAGTCGCTCAATGTGTTAAAAATCAATGTAAGTGAATGAGAGCCGTCTTAATGCACATTACTGAAATCGCTCCGACTTCAGAAAAGGTTGCTGTACTACTTCAATCTGACTTCTAGGCAACTTGTACCCATTGATTTCAGTGATAGTTGCCTCCAAGTAGGATCTCCTGTCTTAACTGAAGCAACTTTCCAGGAAGTAAAATAGTTTTCTAGGCAAAACCCTCCCTCCCACAGAGCTGATTATTATGTGATTGGCCACTGGCAAAGTTCCCTGTCCTGGAGGCAACTTCAAGTTGCCTTGTAAGTTGCCTCAAGTCGTGCTGTGATACATACTCAAGTTGTGTCCAAGTTGCCTCCCAAAGTCTCGCTGGAAGTCGTGTTGCCCCTGTGTGAATGGACTCTCAAGAGGATGACACCAATTTATTTAGTTAAAGTGATAGTTAAGGCATAGGTTAAACAGAAAAAAATAATATTAAACATGTAATACTTACCTGCTCTGTGCAATGGTTTTGAACAGAACAGCCCCGATCCTCTTCTTCTTGGGTCCCCAGTTGGTGCTCCACAACCTTGCCTCTTATTAGTGTCCACCTGTGTTATAGGAGGAGTCCTTTAATTCTCCTATTTAGAGGAGTGGATTATTATGGATAGTGTAGGACCCACTAATTCGGGGTACTTTGTCACATTAAGTGGGCTTAGCACTGTATGACCATATAGTGTGACCAAACCCCCATATTTTTTTGAATATGTTTAGGTGTTTTTAACTAGCCTTGCAGGGTAAATGTCATTTTTTGCATGTGTGTGCTGTAATCTTTTTTTCAGTTGGCGCTTCGGGCTCCTCCGTCTTGACCAGTGCCCCAAATAGCAAGCCACTTGCTATGGGGGCACTGGTACGTACTCACTTCTGAACCCCACTCCATAAGACACATAGAGCCTTGGCATTGGCTCAATGGTTGTAATTGACCAGTGGCTCCCACTGCTGTGTCTTAGCCAATGAAGAGAGAGAGACCTGGGACAACCAAAGCTCCCATGCACATCGCTGGATCAAGAAGGGGCTCAGGGAAGTATTGGGGGGCTGGGGGGGCAGCACACCGAATGTTTTTTACTTTCATTCATAGAATGCATGAAGGTAAAAAAAACCTTCATCCTTTAGAACCAATTTTAGCTTATCATACACATAGATTTTTTTCCAACAGCTGATAATTTTCAGCCCAGCTCAATCAAGGAATGTTGGGAGGGAGGCGGCCAGCAGGGCCATCCACTGAGCGAATTTTAGCTGGTTCATCAGGAACCGGGCAAAATCCGTTCCATGTATGTAAAACTTTGGACCCCTCAAGATTTGGCCATTTCCTTCTGGATCAGCAAACATTTGGGGTCTGGGTGGCCCTGTTGTCAAGAGCTGACAAAGACAAACGACTTTTGTGAAAGCAACCAGTCCCACAATTCTTGGCCAAACTGAGGTGATAAATAAGATTTTTTTGCATAGTGTGTTTTATTTTAAACAATTGTAAGCGTATTACTATTTCAGGATAAAAAAAAAAAGACAAATTATGTATTTTAGTAACAAAATCATTGTGCTTTGTCAACTTGGATATCCTGTGATCCAGCAGTCCAGAACGAGCTCAAAAGGCCTATGGTTCATCTTATTGAACTGGTGGTTTCACCACCCAGAATGAGATAAATGAGATAAATGAATCTTGACTTACTACTAAATGTATCTTCTTGCATACCTCCCAACATTTTGAGATGGGAATGAGGGACACCTACTAGCAAATGTATGTAGGCATAGGACACACACCCTGCCACACCCCCTTAAATGAGAATTAACCCTCAAAAGAAGGTTAATTAAACCCACAAGTGCTTTTTTTACCATTACTATTCTTTTATATTGGCTTTTAAAATGTACAAATGCAGCAATTTAGAAGTTGGATGAAAGCTTTAGCACTGGGAAACACTTTTTGAAAGATAAACAAGTGTATTTTATATACAACTCTATAGCTCAGACCAAAATGAGGGAAAAATGAGGAGGAATGAGGGACAGAGGGACATTGCTTTAAGTCAGGGACAATCCCTCGAAATCAGGGACAGTTGGGAGGTATGTCTTCTTGGAAGAAACTAAATTCTATCCTCTGCATCACCTCTGGCCTGCTCTGCATTTTCCTACCTCTAGGGCATAAACGGAGTATAAATAGATGTACAGGATGTGGCCAGTAACCAAAGGTCAAGCAGCAGACGACATCCAGGAAGGATGTCATATTGATCTGCGATTGTCCATTTTGCTTCTATTTATTAGTAATTCTTAAATCTATTATTTAGGAATTGCCTCTATACAATTCAGTTCAGCTCAGGCACTGTCCTTAACTGACTGAGAAGCAAACTATGCGCAATGAAATGAAGATTGTGTTTGTATCAGCCGAAGGCAGTGCGCAGCTGGCAAGGCATTCCGTACTAATGTAGCCACAGGTTACATAAGACTGCAGGCAAGACTAACATAGCTAGGCAAATATAGCAAGAAGAAGATATAATCTACTGAATATCTGTCATTGTATAGTTGTCTATACAGTATATTGAACTCTTTTTACATACAACCAAATATTATGTGAAATAGAATTCCATATATTTCTGGTAACCTAAATTCAGTGTAAACCTTTAAAACACACTACAGAATTCACTACTACAAATTTAGTTTAAGCTGAACCTAAACAGCTACATAAGAGAACAGTTTTATCTGCCCTGGTATTTGTATTTCTATCCAGTAAGTCCTCATATTAACACAGCCAGGTGCATGACACTACTTACAGTTAGGAATACAGTGGTATCTTCTGCTCGCCCAAGCCTTCTGACTGGACAGTGAAAGAGCAGCAGATTGATGCAGTCATGTCTCTGATCACTCCGCTCTCTCCTCCTATTGGCATGTTCCTTCTCAGCACATGCATGCAGAATACCCGATTGGCTCCCGCACCTATCCCTTTCTCCTAAAGTGCCACAGTATAGCATATTGCAAGAGGATAACAGGCAAATGCAGGTATTTACAGTAGATGAATTTAAAAATGTTATTTTTAAATCAATGAATACAGAGTCACAATAATCTGTGATTTTTATATGGGCCTGGAGTTCAGCTCCTCATATATACACATCTCATTTTTATTTTTGCTCAACACCCTAAAGAGCCACTGAATAGATGGGTCCCCCTGCTGCTTTAAGTGATGACCCGCCCTTTACCTGGACCCGACACTCTGTCATGAATCAGATGTGACCAGAAATGCGTGGAAAGCAATAGAGCAAATCAAACGCATGTCAATTCAAAATATTGTGATTTATTAAGGTAAGTGAAAAATATAAATACAAACACCTCCGATATAACACAGTGCACAACCAAACAATTACCAGACAGAGGCCCACAAGTAACAACAGTCAGACATATATATATATATATACAATAAATAGGGAATACCAGGATTATAAATGTATCAAGGCAAGGGTCATCAACGGGAGATCAGCAGATGGGGACAGGGAGAGGATGGATAGATCAGGCTGCAGGGAAAAGTAAAGGTAACAGGGACACAGGAGGGGCAGTTTCAGGAACAAGATACAGGGTACAGGTATCAGGTGCACAGACAAGGCCAGGTTCCGAGATAAGAGGTTCAGGTCAGGGTGCAAGGAATATACCAAGGCAAGTGTGTATGTGTTTGCAGGGTATTAGTACACATTTCCTGCAATCAGGCTCAGATGACACCTGATCACAGGAGATAATGTCGGCCCCACACTGCCGGGAAATATCTGCCGGTGGACGCCAGTACTGTGGCCCAGGGATCAGATAGTGCCACCAGCAGGTGAAACCTCTCCTGACAGTTCCAGACAGCCAGGAGACACCCACTGGTGGACATCAGTACTGCAAGCCAAGTGTCCAACCACGCCACCAGCAGGTGGAACCCTTCCTGACACACTCACTAACCCATTGGTAACATTTGATTGGGCTTTTTCTGAGATAGGAAAAGCCCAAGGGCACACACCTCCCTCTCCAGTGGTTTTGCCCCAAGATTAGAGTCTTTTGGGAAGCAATCACCTCTTGGATGAAGATAACGACCCTTAGACCCATAGACAGCTCTCTTCTACAGCAGGGCAGCACAGTGGTTTAGTGGTTAGCACTTTCACCTAGCAGCAATAGGGTCGCTGGTTCAAATCCTGACCACAACACCATCTGCCTGGAGTTTGCATGTTCTCTCTGTGCCTGCGTGGGTTTCCTCCCACACTCCAAAGACATGCTGGCAGGTTAATTAGACCTTGTCTAAAAACAAATTGGCCTTAATATGTGTATGTGTATGTCAATGTTGTATGTGTTTACAAGCGTGTCAGGACCTTACAGGGTAAAGGACCACACAAAGCTGCAGATGGACTCTGGTGGCAAGAAAGTGCCCTGAAGCGATTCAGTTCGCATAGGTAGTGCTATACAAGTCACTCACTCCTTCTACAACTTCTATTTTACAGGGTTCCCTCTTCTGTTAAATCCTACAAGAAGATCGTCACTCCCCATTTGCTGAATGTGACAAAATCTTTAATTCCTAGTATTTGGAAACAGACCACCTGCCCCTTCGCTCACATAGGGGAAAAGGAAGGTGAATGCCCTTATGGAGGTAGAACGCTGGGTTCACACAGTTAGAAAATTATATATTCTGTAAATGCAAATTTAGGGATGTGTGGCTGGGATTGGTGTATGACTATGTTGAGATACCAAAGGACTAACTGTCTCTCTCTGTATACCCTGTAGTAGCCCCACTGGTTCTACTCAACTGAATTAGCATTTTTGTTCTACTTCTGCATTTACCCACGCGGTTTTAGGTTAGCCAGCATGAAGCAGGGCAGCACAGTGGCTTAGTGGTTATCACTTCAGCCTTGCAACACTAGGATCCTAGGTTTATAATACGACCAGACTATGGATGTTCTCCATGCGCTTGCATGGATTTCCTCCAACATGCCAAAGATGCTGGTAGGTTAATTGGCTCCTGTCTAGTCCTTGAACATGTATGAATGCATGATAGGTAGAGACCTTAGATTGCAGGTGCCCTGAGGGCAGGTACTGATGTGAATGTAAAATATTTGTAAATCGTTGCCTAAATTATGGACACTAAATAAACCTGTGATGACCACTGGAACCCAGGACAAGAAGTGCCATGGGTGCAGCTATATAACTTCAAGGGGTTTGATTATGACTGTTGGTGTCTGTCCACATTATAATATATACAGATTAAAGAGAAAAAGAAAAAAAAGGGCGCACCAGCCTTGTGCATTATCCTTTGGATGTATTTTATTAAAAGTAGATAAAAGGAAAACTACTCACAAACATCTATAGAAATCTTGCAATGTAAATAGTCTCCGAGTGACAGTAATAGGTCTAGGACAAATGATGAACTCCAGAGGTCACGGGGGGAGATAACAGAGGCCACTGCCGGCTTACGCATTTCGAAGGGTAACCTTCTTCCTCAGAGCCCAGCAGTGTGACATCCTTCAGCAGTCCTTCTATACAGACATATGCACCTTCAATCAATCAAACAAGGAAGTCTCAGAAGGACCTAAAGGACCCACCCAGAGGGTCCTTTCAGAGGGCAGCCTGAGGCCATAAGGATACGCCCACAACAGGTGGCATAGCCCTTACTAAGATTAAATTAGCAACATTCTCTATTAAAGTGGTTGTAAACCCTTTTTGCTGACCTTTACTTATAGGGAAGCCTAGAATAAGGCTTACCTTTAGGTAGTGGAAATATCTCTAAAACGTGCACCATTTAGAAGATATTCTATTTGTAGTGCGCTGATGTCATCATCAGGGCATGTGTTTTGAAGACCACCGTACCATTTCCTCCCCCAGCATGTGCCGTGACTGCCGGCTCCCACGCGCATGCGTGGGAGTGACTCACATGACTCCGGCCAGTCACAGAGCCAGAGTCCATGGCCCCGGAAGAAGAAGGGCGGAGATGGAAGTGGCCTGCTCAGGGGACAGTGCGGGGTTCATTTGCAGGTATGATGCATACTAGCCCATTATGCTTTTCATTTGCAGTCCTTGAGGGGAGCAAAAGAGGAAGTTATACCCATTGGGTTTTACTTCCTCTTTAAACCCAAAAACAAACATGTAATATATCGCAGTTCATCAATCTTTAAAAGTGGTGGCTGCATTATTTTCCCCTTTTTTTTAGACTTTTTTTTCCTTTATCTTCACCTGGTGATCTGGTCAGTAACATTCTTCCTGACCTAGGCTGGCCATACATTATACAGTTTTCTTATTCAATTTCCTTTAGATTTACCTTCAACTATGTAGTGCAAGGGCCTGCATGATTCCATACAAATTGAAAGTGTATGCAATATATGGTTTTGGTAAATCTAAAGGAAAATTGTACAATACAATTGTATAATAATTATTATTATTATTATTATTATTATTCATGATTTATATAATGCCAACAGTTTACGCAGCGCTTTACAATGTATAGGGGGGACAACACAATTACAGTACAATACAAAAGGTACAGGAGGGCAATAGCTGCAGAGAATGATTTGATGGGGTGGCTCGGGGACAGTTAGGTGGGTGTGGGATAGTATATGGTCAGCCTAAAGGCCCGTACACACGATCAGAAAATCGTATGAAAAATACCGCTATTGAAGCGTACGATAATCTGATTGTTAGTACTGTACACAGCTTTCAAGAACCAATCACAACATTCATTAAAAAAAAAATGTTCTCGTATGATACCAGATCGTACAATTGTCGATTAATCTGTGAAGTTGTCTTTCAAAAATACATTTCGTATTTTGTAGTATGGGAATTTTCATAACTTTAGTAAACTTCATTTTCAATGTGAGACTAGCATGAAAAATAAAACAGAGGGTCATTGGTCCAATAATCTCATCGTGTGTACCAGGCATTAGGGTGTTTCCATTCTGGATGGAGCAATAACTGGGACACCTTTGGGCTGCAGAATTAGCAGCATTGTCAATCTGGGGATAGAGTAGTGTGAGATTCCCTATGTAGGAGATTTACACGGCTTTGACTATATGTTGTAAGAAATAAAGTCGAATTCAAGATAATGTTTTTAAGCAGTTACCGTTTTTAAGCGGCAATAACAGTTTTACATAAATAAATAAAATAAGATAAGATTACAAGGTGATCGTTTATAATTACTTTAATTAACTATTTCAGCCCAAGAAGGATTTGCCCCTTTCCTGACCAGGCCATTTTTTGCGATACGGCACTGCACCGCTTTAACTGATAATTGCGCGGTCGTGCAACATTGTACCCAAACAAAATGTATGTTCTTTTTTCCCCCACAAATAGAGCTTTCTTTTGGGGGTATTGGATCATCTCTGCGGTTAAAATTTTTTGCACTATATAAACAAAAAAAAATAGCGACAATTTTGCAAAAAACACAATAAATAATAAATAACAATCTTTTTTTTAAAACAAATTTTTTCCTCCGTTTAGGCCAATATGTATTCTTCTACATATTTTTGGTAAAAAAAATCAAAAAAAAATCGCAATAAGCATATATTGATTGGTTTGCGCAAAAGTTATAGCGTCTACAGTATAGGGGATAGATTTAAGTCATTTTTATTATTATTTTTTTTTTACTAGTAATGGGGGCGATCTGCGATTTTTATCAGGACTGCAACATTGTGGCGGACAGATCAGACACTTTTGTCACTATTTTGGGACCATTGACATTTAAACAGCGATCAGAGCTAAAAATAGCCGCAAAAAATTGATTACTGTATAAATGTCATTGGCAGGGAAGGGATTAACACGGGGGGGGGGGGGCGATCAAGGGATTAACTGTGTTCCCTGGATGAGTTCTAACTGCAAGGGGGATGGGACTACCTAGGGGAGGAGAGAGATCGGTGTTCATACTTAGTATGAACACACGTTCTCTCGCCCTGTCACAAGCGATTGCGAGTTCCCAGCGGTCATCCCGCCCCCTGGGCACACGCATCAGCTCCGGGGACACGCGGCAAGCACGTGCGCATGCCTCTGGCAGCTGTGACCTCTTAAAGAAGCAATGTACAGCTATGGTGATTTGCCCAGCCAAGCCAACCTGCAGCAGTATAACTGCGGTCGCTGGTCGGCTAGTGGTTAAAAGAAAAGAAAACAAATTCACATTTAAGAATTGATAAGCTGCAATATAATACATTTTAGTTTTTGGGTTTAATACCGCTTTAAACAGGAAGTAAACCCCGATGGGTTTTACTTCCTCTTTTGCTCCCAGCAAGGCCTGTTAATTAAAAGCATAATGGGCTAGTATGCTTCGCATACTAGCCCATTATACATCACTTACCTGCAAACGAAGCCCGCGCTGTCCCATGTGCAGGCCGCGTCCATCTTTGCCCCTCTTCCTTCTGGGATTTCGGACTCCGGGCTCTGCGACTGGCCAGAGCCGCATGATGTCACTCCCATGCCTGCACGCAGGAACTGTCAGTCACGGCACACACTGGGGGAAGAAACGGCACGATGGTCCCTTTCTTCACAGCGCATGCGCCATTGATGACATTGGGGCACTACAAGTATAATATCTGCTAAACGCTACACATTTAGGAGATATTTCCAATACCTATAGGTAAGCATTATTCTAGGCTTACCTATAGGTAAATGTCACACAAAAGGGTTTACAACCACTTTAAAGTGATTGTAAACCTAGTTACACCACTTTTAGAGAAAGGATGAACCACTGCTCCAAAGTAATCCTCGAGGACTGAAGCTCTATCTCCTATTGATGAGCCCCAGGTGCTGACCATTAACCTACACCACTTTTACCTACAGGTAAGCCTATATTAAGGCTTACCTGTGGTTACTGTAAATATCTCCTAAACCTGCATGGTTTAGGAGATGTTTATCATATATGCTAGTGCTGACGTCATTGGTGCATGCACACTAAGAAAGGGCATGATCAGCGGCTCCCACTCACATGCGCTGGGGGGAGGTCAGGCGACTCCGGCCATTCACAGAGCCGGAGTCCATGGCCCCAGAAGGTAGAGAGGTGAAGATGGATGTGGCCAAAAGCGGGGACAGTGTGGGCTTCGTTTGCAGGTAAGTGGCACATAATGGGCTAGAATGCGATGCATACTAGCCCATTATGCTTTTACTTTGCAGGGAACAAAAGAGAAAGTAAAACCCATCAGGGTCTACTTCCTCTTTAAGCTTCTTTACCTTTCTGTTACCTGCAAAATGTGATGGTTGGAAATATTAGTATGAAATATGAAGGTAAATCTAAGGCCGCGTACAAACGACCGGACTTTCCGGCAGGAAAGGTAGAAAAGGTCTGACGCTCTTCCTGATGAACTTTCGACAGAGTTCTGATAGTCTTCCGAACGAACGGACTTGCCCACACACGAATGGACCAAGTTCTGTTCGTTTTGAACGTGATGACGTAAGACGGGACTAAAAAAGGAAGTTCAATAGCCAGTAGCCAATAGCTTCCCTTGCATCGTATTTGGTCTGTCGGACCAGCATACAGACGAACGGTTTTCCCGATAGGAATTGAGTCCGTCGGACAGATTTGAAACATGTTCTATTTCTAGGTCTGACTGATTTTTTAAATGAAAAGCGATCGGCTTAGCCCACACACGATCGGAATGTCCGACAGAATCAGTCCTAGTCTGCCGAAAAGTCCGGTTGTGTGTACGCGGCATAAATTTCTTCTACCTAAAGTACTGCTACTTTTTTCTTTTTAAAAAATCTACAATATGAGGCTGATTCTAGCCCATTAGCATTCAGGCAATAGACAGTTAAGTTTTAATTTCATTTATACAGGACATAATCAGGCTTGTAACATAATCTGGCGTTGAGCATCACGTTGTCTAAATAAGGCTCATTTGACTTGCTTTCTAATGCAGCCTGTAGGTGTTTTTCATCTCCCACACCGAGACACTCTGTGAGAATGTTACAGTTTCCCGTGACATCTTTTAACGCCAAGTTAATTGGTGCCTGATTGCATGAACCGGACCATAAAGAGTTTAGGGTAAAGATTAGTGAACTGTTATTGTTGCTCTTCTTCACAGACCTGGCAGAGTGGACTAACCTGTCCAGTTGGGACTGTCTTACAATGAATGCATACAGGCTGACAATGTTTTCTTTACCCGTAACTTCAAAAACAGTAAGCTCCACTCCAACTCAAGCTGCATTACATTCTATTGAAGGAGGTGTAAAATTCCACTATAAGCACAAAGGAAATAGTAAAGAATTCTGCATGTATGTAGGCCGAGACCCTTGTACATGGGAGTGAGTATAGACAGGTAGGTTGGGAGAACCCAGAGAGAGGTTTCCCAAGACTATTACTGAAGACAGGCAGATTATTAAAACTGAACTTTAGGCAAACAGCTAAATGCGCAATAAAACGTATTAACTGAGAAATAATTTGTATATCTGCCTGGCCGCCTTTGTGGTACAGTCATCCGTGCCAGGATGGCGCAGCTTTATTTGTGTAAATGTAGACGTAAGCCTGATCACCAACATCTCATATAAGCTGTATTGCACATGATCGGAATTCCAGCCAGAAAAAGACCAATGAGAGCTTTTCATCGAAAAAAAAAAATGTGTGTATGCTCCATCGGAATTTAGCTGTCCGAATTTCTGCCAGCCAAAAATTGATAGCATGTTCTAAATTTTCCCGACGAAAAAACTTTCTATCTGAAATTCCGATTGTGTGTATGCAATTCCGACACGCCAAAATTCACGCATGCTCAGATTCAACTACGGGACGGAAGCTATTGGCTACTGGCTATTGAACTTCCTTTTTCTAGTCCCGGTGTACGTGTTGTACGTCACCGCGTTCTAACCGATCAGAATTTGGTGTGACCGTGTGTAGGCAAGACAGCTTGAGCCAAATTCCGTCAGAATTCCTTCAGGAAAACCATCAGAGCTTTTTCCGACGAGAATTCCAATCGTGTGTACGCGGCATATCATCTTAATCTAATTGCAAAATCCATGGAAGGGAAGTTATACATTTCAAGCAATTTTCCCCAGAGCTTTTTGTCTAAGGTGAAGCTCTGCTGGCTTCCATCATTAGATCAAGTGCAAGAAAACATTTCTATTTTTTCACATTTTTCTTTTTTTCCTTGCATGTGATTGGTTATTCTGTGCAAAGTGAATTTCACAACATTCATTAAGCTCCGGGGCAAATTTCCTTGCAAAGAGCAACTTCCCTTGCAAAGTGAACTACCTATTTGTCTTTACAAAATAAACCTCTATAAGTAGACACCCCCTCATAATTTTGCTCCTGTGTTGTCACTCAGTCACACCAGCTTCCTAATAGGACCCCTTACACATGGGGTGGGTTCCATTGGAGTCCACCGCTCCGTGGGGGATCTGTCTGCTGATCCACGCTGAGCAGGGCGAAGGGCTGGTCTTTGTCCTTTCTGCTTATGCAGAGCGGGCACAAACACAGCCCACTCTCCGAAAAAGATAAGGAACCATGCATTACCTTTGTGATCATTGATTAAAGAAAAACAATAAAAATTATATTCACAAACAAAAACATCAATAAGGCATAGCAAAGTCCAAACAGTGCTCCGACCTCCCTGGTGTGCTGGGCAGGTCCCAAAAGTGAGATGAATGTCCAAGTTATCTGACGCATGTCAAGGGGGATCCCCGCTTCCTCAGAGCTGAACTCTATTCCTTATATTTTTCAGTTTCTACTGGGTGTCCCCATCCTAATATAAGTGGCAGCACCGCCAGTACAAGGGTCAGATTAGTTGAAGATCTCAGGCTGTCCTTGGTCGCACCTTTCTCTCGAACCATCAAAATAACTTTCAGGTCTCATGGAACCTGTGACAATAAATACTATACATTGAAGATTAGTGTGAAGAATGCTTCTTACAATGGTGGTCAGTGGGAAGAATGGCACCTTCCATTGCAGGCCAGTGAGAAGAATGCTCCCTACATTTGTGGCCATTGGGAAAAATGGCCCCTAACACTAGTGGCCATTAGGAAGAATGTCTTCCCTAGATTGGTGGTCAGTGGGAAGAATGTTCCCTCACATTGGTGGCCAGTGTAAAGATTTGGGCCCTTACTTTAAAGGTCAGTGGGAATAATGCTCCTTACATTGGTGGTACATGGGAAACATTGCCCGTTACATTGGGGCTGTTGGGAAGAATGCCCCTCTTATGGATAGGTATAAAGGTCATTATTGTTATTGATAACTTACCTGAGAAACAGAAATTGCTAATTGCTTTAAGAAACCTTAGAAACATCTGAAAGAACCCTAGAGTTCCATGAAACCGTGGTTTAGAAATACTGCTCTAAGGGCACCTCCCCGCCTGCTCTTCCAATCAGCATGTTTCCTGGCAGCCCATGTGTATGCATCAGATTTTGATTGGTACTTACTGTCCTTCCTTCTCTCAATATAAACACTGCTGATATCTTTAAAGGAACACTCAACTGTTTTCCATATCTGATGTGGGCTAATTTCTGGCTATCTACCATACAATAATTGTTTTTAATAGAGTAAAATTGTTAAAACCTGTCAAGGTTTTATTGTTCTATAAGAAAAAAGTGAATTAACGTGCCACACCATTGCTAACTGGTCCCGATATGACTTTATTCAGTGTGACATGGTCAGTCTGAGGACCATCCAAAAAATATCAAACATGTTTTGGGGTCACAAAATACCCCTTCATCAGGGCTTGGGATAGAAAACAATGTATATAGACTAGAAGCTAACTGAACCTTTAAAAGTAAGATAGGATAGCAATACCAATAAGATAACCTCACAGGTCCAGTGCTAATTTTCCACTTTCCTTAGGTCTCTTAAGCCAGTCATAGATGGGTTGCAGGAAATAAAATCGCTTGATTACTCGTTCAACACAGGGTTGATGGGGAAATTCCTCCTGCAGAGCCATTGTCTTCTCCCCATAGGGAGAACAAAGTGATTACTGCCAGCGGCTATAATAGCAGCTAGAAATAATCGCATATAAAATCCTACAGGCTGGTTGTACCCAAGTTAATTGATCAATCAGCTTGGTTACATTCAACCTGCCCATACAAGGTTCTAATCTCAGCCAATCCCTGCTGAACCAGCCGAGATTCAAACTGTCTATGGCTGGCTTTAGGCTACTTAGGAGAGATTAATCTTCTGTATTTGTCCTCTACTCATCAGCTGGAGAGAATGTGAGCAATCCAAAATTTTACAGTGTCACCAGGACACGAAGACAGGGACATTTTCCAGTGGGGACCAGTCTAAGAGGGGATTTTTTTACCCACCTGCTAAATGCAACCCATTGAAGTGAATAGGGTCACCCCACAACCTTGTGCAATGCACCTGGTTGCAGAACGGTAGTGTGTACTTTTATGGGTTAAAACACGTGGCAAGGAGGTGACATATTGCCTCCTCACCGCCTGTCAAACCCCCTCTGAAAATTGATTCACCATGCCCAATTGACAACTCTTTACAGGGCAATATTGCCTTGACCGTCAGAAGGTGCTGACCCTCCCTCTACCAATCTGACTATTGCTGCAAGTTCAAATATTGATACTAGATTGGTTTAATCAATACATAGCTGGATTAAATGTTATTTTCATAGAAGAATGGTGTTCAGCTATACAAAAGATAGCCAAATCAAAATGTTTGTTCAGCTTCACAAATATAGAATTTGGGGCAAACACTGAATATGTATAGCATAAATCATTAGACAATTGAGGTAAAACTCTAGAAACAAAATGAACAACCATAAAGAAGGCATTTTGCTTCCTCTCAAAACAGTATTTAAAGAACATGTAAGGGTCGATGACTATTCCTATGTATTTTATGTAGAAGGTATAACATATGTGCTATAACCACTTGCCAACTTGCCCTTTAGCAGTTTCACTGCTACAGGGTGACCACTGTGCGCAGGATCACGTATATATATATATATATATATATATATATATATATATATATATATATATAAGGGATCCTGCACTTCCGGGTAGGGGACACGAATGTTCGCCACCGCTGTCCTGCTCCCACTGTGTGTAATCACGGGTACCACAGGCTCGATGTCCACTGGCACCCACCGATCAATAGCCATGGAGGCAGAACTGCAATCTGCCTACAGTATATAAACAAGGCAGATTGCCGTTCTGACAGGAGGGAAGGCATGAATACTGTGTCTCTGCAACACAGGACCTAGGATCCATGTCTTCCCCTAGTAAAAGCACCTCCCACAGTTTAGAAAAACACTGGCTAGGCACAAGTTAACCCTTTGATCACCCCTGATGTTAACCCCTTCCCAGCTAGTGTCTTTAGTACAGTAACAAGCAAGATATTTGGGGGGCATAACCTAAAAGATGCATTAAAGATGGTGCAGCCATAAGACCATAGAACAGATCAAAATATTACAGAACACGCATGCAAAAAATAAATTTACCTCCTGCAAGGCTATTTAAAACACCTAAACATTTTAAAAAATATGGGGATTTAGTCACACCATATTGCTATATGGTGCTTCCCGACCGGCGCACGCCGATGTATGTCGGCAGAATGGCACGGAGAGGTAAATGGGCGTACAAGTACGTCCCTTTAAATTTGCTGCCGTGCCACCGTGTGCGTGCCGGCGGCGGAAAAACAAGCATCTCCCTGTTCTGCCTAGCAACAGTAACACTGATCTCTGCTCCCTGTGACTGGAGCAGAGATCAGTGATGTGTAAAACACAGCCACGCCCCCACAGTTAGCAACAGGCCCCTAGGACACACTTAACCCCTACACTGCCACCTAGTGGTTAACCCCTTCACTCCCAGTGTCATTTAGGAATCAGTGCATTTGTATAGCACTGATTGCTGTATAAATGACAATGGTCCCAAAAATGTGTCAAAAATCTCTGATTTGTCGCAGTCACAATAAAAACCGTTGATCGCTGCCATTTCTAGTAAAAAAAAAAATTATTAATAAAAATGCCATAAAACTATCCCCTATTTTGTAAACGCTATAACTTTTGTGCAAACCAATCAATCGCTTATTGCAATTTTTTTTTACCAAAAATATATAGAAGAATACGTATCAGCCTAAACTGAGAAAAAAAAAATGATACATTTTTGGGGGATATTTATTATATAGCAAAAAAAATAGTAAAAAATAATGCATTTTTTCAAAATTGTAGCTCTTTTTTTGTTTATAGTGCAAAAAATAAAAACCACAGAGGTGATCAAATATCACCAAAAGAAATCTCTATTTGTGGGAGCCACGCACGACCACGCAATTGTCAGTTAAAGCGACGCAGTGCCAAATCACAAAAAGTGGTCTGGTCTTTGGCCAGCAAAATGGTCCGGGCATATGTGGTTAAGCCTACTTACTGCGACACAGTACCTCATTATTAGGGGGTCCTATGCCATCCACAGAATGGGAGATCTTGCTTCTCTGAACCATGGGAGCCATACACTCCTCTATATGGGAGAACTAAAGGATTCCACCTATGACACAGGTGGACACTAATAAGAGGCAATGATGATGGAGTGGGGTGCTCCAGCCCAAAAGGATTTGGTCAGAATCCATACAGTAGACAAACAAGATATTTGGAGGGCACACTCTAAAAAATGCATTAAAGATGGTGTAGCCATAAGACCTTAGAAAAGAACAAAATAGTACAGTAACAGTGGATATTTTTAACATTGATCACTGTATTAGTGCCACTGATTCCCAAAAAGTGTGTTAGTGTCAGAATGTGTACCGTAAGATCGCAGTCAAACTATAAGTATCTGATCACCGCCATTATGTAGACACTATAACTTTTGCGCAAACCAATCAATATACGCATATTGGGATTTTTTACCAAAAATATGTAGCAGAATACATATTGACCTAAATTGAGAAAGAAATTCGATTTTTTAATTTTTTTTTTTATTGGATGTGTTTTATAGCAGAAAGTATTTTTTTTTTTTTTTTTTAAATGTCTGTCTTTTTTTGTTTTTAGCGCAAAAAAAAATATATGCAGAGGTGATCAAATGCCACCAAAAGAAATCTCTATTTGTGGGAAAAAAAGGACATCAATTTTATTTGGGTTCAGTGTCGTACGACCGTACAAATTGTCAGTTAAAGTAGCGCAGTGCCGTATAATAAAAAAATCATAAAAAATGGCCTGGTCAGGAAGGAGGATAAATCTTCCGGAGGTCAACTGGTTATAGAAGCAGAAAGTGGAGCAAAACAATTCTCTACACCTCAAATAAAATGATACAAAACCTGTTCTCAACATGAGAAAAATCTAGCGATAAAACAGAAAAAGAGATAAGCATCTTACAGAAAAGTTTTTAAATTCAGATTAATTCTTACAGGACATTTTACGCAACAAAAGATTTCAATCAGGGTACAAAAGGAAGAATGCATCAATCATAGTTAGCTTACATAGGTGAGTGTAGCTAAGGACAAATTGTAAATGAAGGCATTAGACAAGGAGATTCAGGATAGTACATCAAAATAGTTTCAACTTCAGCACAAGCAAACGAAACAAAATATAATCTATACACTCTGCTCTGCTTAATGATCCTGTAAACTGTTTTTCATAAAATAATTTCTTACTGTGTCTTTCTGCCTCCTAGTAATAACCTGGGTGAGCTCCTGAACCTTTCCTTTTCCTCTTCATTTCATTTAGTTCGGAATGAGCAGTGTTATGCCCTGTTCACACGGTCGGAAAAGGTTTGATTGGATTATGTTGTCAGAAAATCCGATTGTGTGTGGGCTCTATCGGACTTTTCCCGTCTGAAATTCCGACAGAAAAAGTTTGAGAGCTGGATCTCAAATTTTCCGACAATAAAATCCGATCTGACTTTTTCCGATCATTTGTAGAGAATTCCGATGGACAAAATGCCACGCATGTTTAGATTAAATTATGAGACCAAAGCTATTGGCTACTAGCTTCTACGTAGTCCCATCATACGCAACGAACGTCACCTTGTTCCGACGATAGGATTTTCCGACAACTTTGTCCGACGGTGTGTATGCAGCACAAGTTTCGGCCAAAATCTGTTGGAAAGAATCCGACAGATTTTGTGGTCGGAATGTCTGACTATGTGTACAGGGCATTAGTTGCAGTCATGTGCACAGCTCCAAGTACACTACACATCCCATAGTCCATAGTCACTATTCCATCACGAGAGGGTGGCTACGTTCCTACATACAGGAACCATAGGACCTCAGAGCCACCCTCTAACAGGAAGTCAGGTTACAGTAACAAAAAAAAAAAGGAATTTTGAGATTTGGAGGAGGCTGAGGCCGCGTACACACGCGGGGACTGTTCGCCCAACTTTGTCCGCTGAACAGTGTTTCGGCAAACAGTCCGCTCGTGTGTGGGCTTTCAGCGGACAGTTTCAGCGAACAGTCCGCTGAACAAGGTTTTTCGGAAATTCCGAAAAACTGTCCGCTGAAACTTTGTTTCAGCGAACAGTCCCCTCGTGTGTAGGCTTGTTCGTCAAACTAAGTTCCGCGCATGCTCAGAAAGGATTTACACACCGAAAGTTATAATGCAGTGTATAGGACGTCGTATTTTTCGTCCCGTCGTACGTGCCGTTCACGTCATCGCGCACGGTTTCAGCAAACTGTTCGTCCGTCGTGTGTGGCCATGTCCGTCCATGCTAATTTTGAGCGGACTGTTTGCCGAAACTGTTTGACGGACAAAGTTGGGCGAACAGTCCCCGCGTGTGTACGCGGCCTGAGAGAAATAGGAAGGACTTTTTTAAAGTAAAGATGCGTACTTATATATCATTTTTTTTAAAACCAAAGTTTAGTGTCACTTTAAACACACAAGTTGAACATATTCCAATGTCACATTCCAGAGCAGCCTTTCTCAAACTTTTTAACATGGGGGATGCTTTGAAATAACCTATAACAGGGGTATCCAAACTTTTCAAACAAAGGGACAGTTTATTGTCCTTCAGGCTTTAGGGGGCTTGATTGTAGCGGGGGGAGGGGGTAGTCCCAGGTGCCCGGCGTCAGTGAGGATAAATATGGCCTTAGGGTTGGTGGTCAATAGGAGGAGGAGTAATGCCCCTATTCGTGTGAGGAATAGTATCCCATGATTGGTATCTGTGGAAGAAATAGTGCCCCATTATTGGTGTTCCGTGGAAGGATTACTGCCTCGTATCAGTGGGAGGACTAGTCCCCCAAGGGTAGGAGAAAGGCTAGCAAAAGGCCACATTTGGTCCTCAGGCCGTAGTATGGAGACCCTAGACCTATAATTTAAAAACCAAAAAAAAAAAGGAAAAAGAACAGACTTTATAGGTTGCCACACATAACCCCAAATAAAGGAAATGTGTCCTTAAAGTATGTATAAAAATACAAAAGTTTTTTTACATTCCAAAACAGTTTAAAATCAATTTAAATGCTTCTAACACTTACCATAAGTGTAAACTATATTCCCCAATGGGATAGTAATGCACTTGTCCTGCTCCTACTTAGCCCTTATATACAACATATGTACATGTAAAAAGAGTGACAGGTTTCCAAAAATATGCAGGATCCAAGTGGTGATCTTACTCTCTAAGCGTTTCACCAATGAATGGCTTCTTCAGGAGTTCTGTGTTGGAAAACAAATCACAGTTACTTACATGACTTAGTTATAATTACTACCTACATATGCAATATGTAATTGTACTGTGCCCTTATGTTGTAAAGCGCTTCGTAAACTGTTGGTGATATTTAAATACTCTATTATCATAATAATAATATTGGAAAATGTAACAAGATACTTAGCGATAGATGCCTTTTGCAAAAGAGTCCTGCCTGCTTTTATTGCGGCTTGACACGATGATCAAACCAGGCAAGGATGTGTCCTGCCCACTTCTATTGCGGCTTGGCACGATGATCAAACCAGGCAAGGGCGAATCCCGCCCACTTCTATTACTGCTTGGCACAATTATCAAACCAGGCAAGGGCGAGTCCCGCCCAATTCTATTGCGGCTTGGCACGATAATCAGACCAGGCAGGGGCGAGTCCCGCCCACTTCTATTGCGGCTTGGCACGATGATCAAACTAGGCACGTGCACGCCCTGGTACTGGACTAGTTTATTCCAATTTTGGCTGTGGTATATACAAGACTAGCTGGTAGCATTTGATCAATTGTAAGTCTTGCGAAAAGTAGTACCTTTTAAGGAATATAGCACACATTCCTTGGTCAGTTGGTCAGTTCGTAGTAACATATGTCCTTCTATGGCATCTTAACCAGGTTTTGGAGGCGTTCTTATACGTTTGTGAGCTACAATAAAGGAAAAATACATTTCTACATCACTGTAGTTTTAGCAGGCTAATTGTTAAGCTGGCCATGCACTAGTAGATTTTTAAACTAACGTTCATTACAAAAATTCTCAGAACATTCAATGACTTGATGAATGTACCATATTGATCGGCATATAACACGCACTTTTCCCCCTGGAAATAGGGGGGAAATCGTGGGTGCGTGTTATACGCTGACATAGTGCTGCCTCTGAGGGGTAAGAGGGGGATGAGTGCCATCAGATTAGACAGAACCAGATCTCCTGTGGTGTACTCGGTTCATCTTGGCTCAGCTCGGCTCGCAGTCACGCCCCGTTACGCCCTCCTGGATGGCTCCTAGCATGTCATATGTCCTGGATTGCGAGCCGAGTGCAGAGCTGAGCTGAGTACACAGGAGATTTGGCTCTGTCTACAACCGTGCTGGCTACATTAACAGGCACTGGTGAGGCTGCAGATGGGCACTGAGCAGGCTGCAACGATGGGCAATGTCAAGGCTGCAGATGGGCACTGCTGAGGCTGCAAATGGGCATTAATCAGACTACAATGATGAGCAGTGGCAAGGCTGCAGATGGGGAATGGCAGGGCTGCAAATGGACACTGATCAGGCTTCATTAATGTGCAATGGTGAGACTGCAGATGGGCACTGATCAGGCTGTATTAATGGGCACTGAGCCTTATTTTGCTTCAAAGTCCGTTATTTACATTTTTTTTCCTGAAAAAAAAAATGGGGGTGCGTGTTATACACATGTGCGTGTTATACACCGATAAATACGGTAATTCAAAAGTACGTCAAAACATGTTTGCATTTAACATTACATTTTAGAATGCACAGACTTTCCTGAACCAAAAAAACATACACTGTTAGAAATGAATTTGTTCAAGAAAAAATTTCAATCCGGCATCTTCAAACTTTATCATCACTGCAGTCGAAAATGAACATCAATTTGACCCCAGCAATGACTAGAAAATGTAACAAACTTTCTTAAATCACCAATTTGAAATCAAGGTTTAGTAGTGTATAGCAAGCTTTCCTGAGCTGCAATGAGGACGAAGTGTCCAGTATAGAGACTATGGCCGCAGCCTGCGCCCCCCATGAGTGTCACCTAAGACAGCCATTTCAATTGGCCTTGTGAGTGGCCCAACTCCAAGCAATTTCTAAATGCAAGACTTTAGTTCCACTTTAAGTATACATGGAATTTATTCTTAGGGAAAAGGACAACTACTCTATTATATTAGAAGGTTCAAAATGTATTTGATAAGGTAAGGGGTGGGATACGTAGGTCACAACAACCTACATAAGAGTGCAAACAAAAACACAATCAAGTGAAACAAAACAATATAGGATGCAGAAAATGTGTGGAGAAAGAACAGCATAAGCATGAATCACAATACATGGGTGTATACCGACGCGTTTCAAATGTGGTTCTTCTTCAGGGGTCACGGATCAACATATATTTATATATCTATGAAAAAAAAAGCAATATGAAAAGGATACAGCAATACATTTGCAAAAATGGCCATCAATATTGACCATGAATATGATACCAAATCACATAAAAAATTTTAAAAACATATATACTAAACCTGTGGTGTGTCATGCAAGCATAATAATGCATCCAACAGATTGTTTCTTTAAAAACGAGGGGAGAGGAAAAGTACTCAGTGTGGTATGCTTTAAAGTGCATCTAAACCAAAGAATTTTTTTTATACATCTTTCCAAACCTTCAATGTGATGGCTGCATTAGTTTCCCTTTTTATATTTAGTGATCCTGCCAATAACACACTTCTTGTTGTGAGCGTAACAACGCTCATTCACTGTACTGTATCTATGGAGGAGCATCGATGTTCCCGGAGATTGCAGGGAACAATGTAACTGATAACAGAGCACAGGAAGGTATCAGCTCGCTAGATTTTCCAGCAGAGTCAACAGGATTTTATTGAACAGCTATAACAAAACACTTTCAATGGTAAATTTAACAAGAAAATAATTAGAAATTCATTGTTAAAGTTTACATACACTTTAACTAAAAGCAGTGGAGAATATAGAGTTGATAATATAATTGTTGAATCGATGGTGAGTATTCAGTTCCTTGCTTCTGTGGAGAGAATTAGGCTCGGTTCACACAGGGGCGACTCAGATCCGACTTCAGGTTGCCCCTAGTCGCCTCAGGTCGGACAACATTTAAAAATCAATGTAAGTGAATGAGAGCCGTCTTAATGCACGCTACTGAAGTCGCTCCGACTTCAAAAGAAGTTCCTGTACTACTTCAATCCGACTTGTAGGCGACTGGTACCCATTGATTTCAATGGAGGTCGCCTACAAGTCGGATCTCTGTCTATACGGAGGCGACTTTGACAGAATTATTAGCTCTGAAGGGGGAACTCCATACCAAATTTATGAAAAAAATTTGGCATGGGTTCCCCCTCCGAGAGCATACCAGGCCCTTAGGTCTGGTATGGATTCCAAGGGGAACCCCCCACGCCGTTTTTTTCAACCCATGTGACATCAACCGATGACCCCGCCCCTTGTCCCTATATAAGTCGCCGCGCAGTGCGTCCCTGGCATTGCGGCCAGAGAGAACGTCGAGTCAACATCTCCAGGAGAAGAAGAAGGAGGAGAAGAAGAACGGAAGGCGGCGGCGGCGACGACAGAAGACCGGGCCACCGCCTGTAAAAGAGCTATAAGAAGAAGCGGTGGCCTGGCAGAAGAACCGAAAAGGGGGACAAGACCCCCGAAGTCGGAAGAAGAGGGCGGCGGCGAGGAAGAAAGCCGGGCTCCTCCGCTAGCAAAAAAGCTACAAGAAGATAGCGGAGGAGTCCGGCGAGAAGACCCCCGAAGACGAAGACCCCCGGAGCTGTGCAATAAACTATTTTTTAACCCTGTGTTGTGTTTTATTTTTACTTTTTTCCACAGGTGAATGGGTAGGGGTACATTGTACCCCATACTCATTCACATAGGGTGGGGGGCCGGTATCCGGGGGCCCCCTTATTAAAGGGGGCTCCCGGATTCCGATAAGCCCCCCGCCCGCAGACCCCGACAACCAATGGCCAGGGTTGTCGGGAAGAGGCCCTTGTCCTCATCAACATGGGGACAAGGTGCTTTGGGGTGGGGGGGCCGCACACCCCCCCCTCCCCCAAGGTACCCCCTCATGTTGAGGGCACGTGGCCTGGTACGGCTCAAGAGGGGGGGGGCGACCGCTCATCCCCACCCCCTTTCCTGGCCTGCCGGGTAGCGTGCTCGGATAAGGGTCTGGTGTGGATCTGAGGGGATCCCCCACGCCGTTCTTTCGGCGTAGGGGGTTCCCCTTGGAATACATACCAGACCTAAGGGCCTGGTATGCTCTCGGAGGGGGAACCCACTCCAAATTTTTTTTCATAAATTTGCCGTGGAGTTCCCCCTTCAGAGCTCATTCTCTGATTTGCCACGGCAAAAGTCGCCTGGCCTGGGGCGACTTAAAGTTGTGTTGTAAGTCGCCCCAGGTCGTGTCTAAGTCGTGTTCAAGTCGTCTCCAAGTTGCCTTACAAAGTCGTCCTGAAGTCGTGTCGCCCCTGTGTGAACCGAGCTAACTTGAAGCATTGCTACCCACTATATTTTACATATTTTGCTTAGAAGGGACAGATGTAGAGCCAGATGAGAAAAAATTGGTGGGGAAATACATGAGGATACAAAAGGAAACAACAGTTACAGGAAATGAATATAATGATATAATACAGATTAAAATGATATCATTAATCTAAGCGATGTTCTACTTTACTCTCATCTCCCTTCTGAGAAAGAAAAAACGATTTTTTGTTTTGTTCCACTTTGGTAGTCATGATTTTGTTATTAGGATGTGCGGTTGTTTTTGAGAAATGCTTTCTTAACCCTTTCATGCCTAATCCTGTTTCTGACATTTGTTGCTTACAAGTTAAAATCCATATTTTTTTTGCTAGAAAATTACTTAGAATCCCCAAACATTATATATATATATGTTTTAGTAGGGACCACAAAGAATAAAATGGCGATTGTTGCAATATTTTATGTCACATGATATTTGCACCGCGGTCTTTCAAATGCAATTTTTTGATGAAAAAGACACTTTCATGAAAAGCAAACAGTAAAGTTAGCCCCATTTTTTTTTATAATGTGAAAGATGATGTTATTCCGAGTAAATTGATACCTAACATGTCATGCTTTTAAATTGCGCACACTCGTGGAATGGCGACGAAATACGGTACCTAAAAATCTCCATAGGCGACACTTTAAAAAAATTTAATGGTTACAGAGTTACAGAGGAGGTCTTTTGATAGAATTATTGCTCTCACTCTGACAATCGTGGCAATACCTCACGTGTGATTTAAACACCATTTACATTTTACGGGCACGACATATGTATGCTTTTCCTTGCTGCGTGAGCATGCAGAGACAGGGGTGCTTTAACAAAATATTTTTTTGTTTTTCTTATTTATTTATTTTTCTTTTTTTTTTTTTTACATTGTCCCTTAAAAAAAAATACAAATTCTGATCACTTTTATTGCTGTCAAAATTAATGTAAACATCCCTTGTGACAGTAATAGGTGGTGACAGGTACTCTTTATGGAGGGATCAGGGATCTAAAAGACCCCAAATACCTCCTTTGCACTTAAAAGTATTCAGATCGCCAAAATCTGCAATTCTGAATACTGTCATTTTTTTTAAATCGGCGCCATTGGCAGCTGAGTACACCAGAAGTGACGTTGTGACGTCACTTCCCGGGATTTTATATTGGAGAACCGATCAGAGCCAAATCTGGCTTTGTTCGAGTCTCAGCCTAGGCAACGGACACACCAGCTGGTGGCTCGGGTCTCCCGGTGGGACAGGAGCCTCGGGAAGAGCGGCGGAAGGTGGCGGAAGGGGGGCGATTTCATCTTCCCCTTCTTTAGGATAACAGCCAAGCGGCTTTTAGCTGCATCGGTTGTTATTACTAAAAAGCCAACTGCTGGCTCTAAAAAACTGTACTGGGGTAAAGCTTGCAGCTGCAGGTAAACGGGTGACCCCGCCCCCTCTGACAACATGGAGAAAGCCATAGGGAAGTCCCCATGTGTCAGAGGGGGCGGGGTCACTGGGTGGCCCCGCCCTGCATTATATAAGAGCTGTCACCTGGACAGAAGCTTTTACACAGCGAAAGACTCCCATTGAGGCGGATCGTCAGCAGGACAAAGTGGAGAAGAAGCCAGAGGAAAATGAAGCCGGAGGAAATGCTCGACGAGAAGACCGGAGGAAGATAGAGGAAGAAGCAGGCAAAGAACAAGATGGAAGAAGAAGCGGGGAAAGAAGAAGACATTAATGAAGGAATATTCAAAAACCGTCTACTGTCTTTTTTAACATATTTGACACTTTTTTTGTGAAATGGTAGGGGGTATATTTGTACCCCATTACCAATTCACACGGGGGGGGGGGGCGGGATCTGTTCTATTTTCCTGTGGCCTGCCAGGTTGCGTGCTTGGATAAGGATCTGGTATGGATTTTTGGGGGGACCCTGCGCTATTTTTTTTTACATTTTGGTTTGGGGTTCCCCTGTGGGGGAATCCCATGCCATTTTTATCAATGAACTTTTATGTGTAGTGCCGGTGATGTGTCGAATACTGTCCCTCGTCGGATAGTGTCCGTCCTGTACTGCCCTTGCGCAGTACGGAGAACAAGGAGACGCCGAAGGTCTCCAAAGATGGACGGCGCTTGCGCACTGAGTCCAGGTTCAAGCCCCACCATCCAAGTGGACATAGAGTTACAATAAAAATTAGCTGAGCGAAGCGAGCCCGCAAGGGGCCCTGTTACTATGTGCTACTGTATGTCCACTTGGATGGTGGGGCTTGCACCTGGACTCAATGCGCAGGTGCCGTTCTTCTTTGGAGACTTTCTGAGTCTCCTTCTCCTCCGTACTGCGCAAGCTCTGTGCCTGCGCACTATGGGGTGGACACTATCTGATGGCTGGACACTTTTTGACAGAACACCGGGATCGACAATTTATTATAGCCACGAGTAGTTTTAAATGACTTGTTTTCCTTTAGAAATGTCATTTTGCTGTCAGACTGTTCTAAACACAGGAAACATGCGTCGCTTTACAGGCATACTATAGACACCCACCAGGTACAAAATTGAAAGGAATATTACACTTTTATTGTTTCACTTTAATCATTATTAAAATCACTGCTCCCGAAAAAATGTCTCCAAACACTTTTTAAGACAATACCATGCATATAAGCCTTTAAAATTAGCACTTTTGATTTTTCATATTCATGTCCCATAGACTTTAACAGTGTTCATGTGTTGGAACACATTTTTTGCCTGTTCTGGTGCGAACCGAACGGGGGGTTTGTGTTCGGCCCATCCTTAGTGCCTGCTAATTCCAGGTCTTTCTGAATCTTTCCACAAGTAGTCCTTGGCTCTTGGACAACTCTTCTGATAATTCTTTTCACTTCAGAAATCTTTTGAGGAGCACCAGGTTGTGGATGGTTTATGTTGAAATTATGTTCTTTGCACTTCTGGATTATGGCCGCAACAGTGCTCACTGGAACATTCAGAAGTTTAGAAACCCTTTAAATTCCAATAAGGTTACAAAGGTCTTGAGAGAGCTCTTTGCTTTTATTCATCATGAGATGTTTCTTGTGTGACATCTTAGTAATGAGACACCTTTTTTCAGACCATCATTTGAGACTGAACCAGCTGATATTATTCTGGTGGTGGGATTGTGGAGGTTCCAAATCTAGTTTGTCTATGGCCAGCATACAAAGTGGTGCGATTCTAGTTTGGGTTAATTCTGTATGCTGATATTTTTGCTCTTAAAGTGTTACTAAACCCCGGAGCCTGCTGCATTCACTTTATCTGGTCTCCCACAGTACACAGAACATGGAAGTGCAATTATTTTAGTAAATGCAAACTGCTAAATATCTTGTCTCATCAGCGGTATATAGAAGTCTTGTGACTTCTATCAGTTCCTGGTTACAGCTTGTAGGAATAGTTCTCATACTGCACTGGCTGACCTATCAGGATGCAGGACCCCCGACCCTCAGTCTGGACAATGCTGATTGGCCCTGTGCTGATCACATGCACTTTCCCAAGAAAAAAAAAACTCTAGCAATACATACCAAAAGGAGCATGTGCAGACTT
Organism: Lithobates pipiens; assembly: GCF_037356315.1. NCBI lineage: Eukaryota > Metazoa > Chordata > Amphibia > Anura > Ranidae > Lithobates > Lithobates pipiens. The sequence continues at coordinate 289,415,496 of NW_027507784.1, forward strand.
GCTCCAGTAACTCTGTCTTATCCGGACATGTTTTGGAGACAACGTAAGAAGGGGAGGATCTGTGCATTCAGGATCAGTCTTTTTACACAATGCAGAAGATTACCTCTTAGGTACCACAGTGAGTATAACAAGCATGTTTTACTGCATATACTGTTGTGAGTTTGGTAACACTTTAAGGCCTAATGCACACAGGGTGTCTGTCTTAGCCCCTCTGGATGCCAGAAATCCTGGCAGGAAAAAGCTGCTTAAAAAATGCGCCCAAAGCCACGTTTTGCATATTAGTTTAGCTGTGTCTGGCGTTTGAGCGTTAATGCATTTCACTGGCCACCATATTTATTCTGGCCATTGAAATGCATTGAGACTCAAAGCCTCAAACAGACAAGCTTTTTCTGCTTTTCAGCTTTTCTCCAGAACGTGTATTTGTTTTGTTTTTTCAGCCTATAAATGTCCTCTACTAATACACCTGTAAACACCTATGTGTGTATGAGCACATGGGCTAACATAAAGGTGCTTTTTACAGACTGAAAAAAAAAAAAGCCAAACACCCTTAAAAGCCACATTTTTTTAAGCCCATTGTTCAAGAGCCCGAAAATTTCACATCAGCTGTTTAATGATGAATGATTTAGATCTATCTTGTAAGCCCCAAATCATATAATAATAAATAAAAAAAACAAGAGCAAAGAATAGACGAAAGAATGTAGACAGCATTTTGACTGAGCAGATTTTGGATAGTTAAAAATAGATGAAAACACAATGACAATCATGTTTTCTCGCTCATTGTGTGACTATGGAATATAATAGGAATAAAGGCATTTGGTGGCTGACCATCTAAGGAAAAGAACGGGGCTGGAGCAGAAGGGAACCTAGGTGCAGGTCCCACATAACTGGGGGTGCTAGGCAGTCTGCTAGGTGGGTAGGGACATTTAATCTACTAAGGTGAGCATTGGTACGATGGAGGAGTAGGGGTTCGGCCTGGAGGCTGGGTTGTCTTGGGGGTGGGGGCAACAGTGTTTCAGTAGGGCAGTGATGGCGAACCTTGGCACCCAAGATGTTTTGCAACTACATTTCCCATGATTCTCCAGTACTTTGCAGTGTAGTGGAGCATCATGGGAAATGTATTTTCCAAGGTTTGCCATCACTGCAGTAGGGGTCAACAGGAGAGAGTAGACCAGCACAGGAAGCCTTTCATCAGTTTAGGCTGCATGGATGGTTTAATATGTTCTGTCTGTGTGTATGTCAGCATGGTTTTTGGGTTTGTATAAAAAAAAAAAGGGTGGGGTGGTACGTCAGGTTTCAGGTTGTCGTAGCGGTTGGCAGGGATCTTGGGTTTTTGAAGGTCGGAATGTTGGAAGGAATACAGTATGTGGTGTGGAAGGGGTTGAGCCTATCTCGGTATGAGTACCTTTCCTATCATGGAAATAATGGGCTATCGGTCATCAGTCTGCATCGGGCAAGAAAATGGTAAAAGTTTGGCCCTGAGCTGGTGGAATTGCAGCTAGGGGCCAGGATGCCTAGGTGGTGGTGGTACAGCCGATGTGATAGAAAACCTTCCTTCATTAACCTGAGACATAGTCAGTCAGTTTAACCACTTCAGCCACGGAAGAATTTACCCCCCTCCTGACCAGAGCACTTTTTGCGATTCGGTACTGTGTCGCTTTAACTGACAATTGCGTGGTTGTTCGACGTTGTACTCAAACAAAATTGGTGTCGTTTTTTTCCCACAAATAGAGCTTTTTTTTGGTGGTATTTGATCACCCTTGCGGTTTTTATTTTACAAAAAAAAGAGTGCCAATTTTGAAAAAAACGCATTATTTTTTACTTTTTGCTATAATAAATATCCCCCAAAAATATATTTAAAAAAACAATATTTTCCCTCAGTTTAGGCCGATATGTATTTTTCTACATATTTTTGTTAAAAAAAAAAATCACAATAAGCATATATTGATTGGTTTGCACAAAAGTTATAGCGTCTACAAAATAGGGGATAGATTTATAGCATTTTTATTTTTTTATTTTTTACTAGTAATGGCAGCGATCTTTTATCATGACTGCGACATTATAGCGGACACATCGGACAATTTTGACACATTTTTGAAACCATTGGCATTAATACAGCGATCAGTGCGATTAAAATGCATTGATTACTGTAAAAATGTCACTGGCAGTGAAGGGGTTAACACTACTGGGCGGTGAAGGGGTTAACTATGTTCCCTGGGAGGTGATTGTAACTGAAGGGGGAGGAACTAATTACAGGAAGTGACAGATCGTGGTTCCTAGCTAATAGGAACACACAATCTGTCACTCCTGTTAGAACAGAACAAGGAAGTGTGTGTTTACACACACTCATCCCTGTTGTGTCTCCTGGTAATGGTCTCTTGTGGCCGGCGGTCATCGCGACCGCCTGCCACGAGCATCGGCACCCCCGCTGTGCAGCGGTCCTGCTATCCGGAACCCCGCGACATCACGTACAGTAACGTGATTTTCGTGCAGGGGAGTCGGCCAGCCTGCCACAGTAAAAATGCAGCGGCTGGTCCGGAAGCGGTTAAGTTGGGTAAAATATAGTTGGGTTATAAGATTTATTTTGTGTAAAATTGTTATGGTTGTTAATAAAGGGTCCGCTACAGTCATTTAATTCCAGAATGTGTTGCGTGTTGCTTTCTAATAGATTGCTGGGCCAATAGGAGGGGTGGTAGTGGTTAGTGTTGGCAGGCTATACATCAGCCATACACCAAGTGATGAAAGGGAATTTCTGGAGAACAAAGCCACCCCTACCATAAATCTGTATAGAACATGTGGCTATGGTCATGTATTATTAGATGATTAATATGCCCTTCACCACCTTATATGTCACAGGGATCTCGCATTTTTAACTTCACGGATTTTAATGATGACCTAATAGATGGTCTACAGTGCAGCTCTACAACTACAAAAATAGGCATATTTCACAGTTTATTAGCAGTCTCTAGACTCATTCCCAAACAATCTGATGGTACAATACCAAAAAGACCAGGGTAACATGTATTTTTGGATTTAGAGTGACCTGATACCAGGTGTGGTAGCCTGATGTCATAAAATAAGATGCTTCAGTCTTTAGTAAATGCTAAAGCTGGCCTGCAGGGACATTGAATTCTGACAGCAGCCCCCTGTGAACAAACCAATCAGCAGGTAATAGGCTGCTTCCAACTGGTTTGTTTGACAGAAGTCGAATTAACGATAATCTTCTGTCAAATAGGGATTTTTTTTTTCTAAAGATTCACAAGAACACAATAGTAAAGATATGAAATAACACACATAAAGCACAATTAATGGGAGAACTAAGTAGATAAATAATAGATGCTCACCCACAAGTATATAAAGTAGGAAATCGGTACAGAAGGCCCAACTCGAATGGGAAAAAAAGAACATAACACATTTTTTTGCTTGTTTTTTTTTTTCTTCACAAAAAAAAACTCACAAGAATGCAACACTAAATATAAGAAAAAACGTTCATAAAGCACAATTAATGGAAGAATCAAACAGATAAACAATAATGATAAACAATAGCAGTACACTCACAAGTTTATAAAGTAGGAAACCTGATTAGAGGATATAACTAGAACGGGAAATCAAGAACACAACACAATATATTTTTTTTTATTATTTTTTTTCTCTTCTCTCGGGAGTGGGGGGTTGGGGACCATGGACGAGCGAAGCGGGGGGAGCCAATCTCCAAGACTGATATATGTTATAAGAAGAGAATTGTGAATTTTATTCCCCTTTATCCACTTAAGGACCAGGCCTCTTTTTCAGATTTGGTGTTTACATGTTTAAAACAGTTTTTTTTTTTGCTAGAAAATTACTTAGAACCCCCAAACATTATATTTTGTTTTTTTTTCTAACACCCTAGGGAATAAAATGGCGGCCATTGTAATACTTTTTTTCACACCGTATTTGCGCAGTGGTCTTACAAGTGCACTTTTTTGAATAAAAAAATAAGACAACAGACAAAATTAGCCCAATTTCTGTTTATATTGTGAAAGATAATGTTACGCTGAGTAAATTGATACCCAACATGTCATGCTTCATGGGAATAGCGTCAAACTTTTACCCTCAAAAATCTCCATAAGCGGCATTTAAAAAATTCTACAGGTTGCATGTTTTGCGTTTACAGAGCAGGTCTAGGGCTAGAATTATTGCTTTCGCTCTACCGATCGCGGCGATACCTCATATGTGTGGTTTGACCGCCGTTTTCATATGCAGGCGCTACTCACCTATGCGTTCGCTTCTGTGCGCAAGCTGGTCGGGACGGGGTGTTTTAAAAATATTATTTTTTTTCTTATTTATTTTACTTGATTTTATTTATTTTTACACTTTTTTAATGTAAACATCCCTTGTAATAGAAAAAAGCATGACGGGTCTTCTCAAATATGAGATCTGGGGTAAAAAAGTCCTCAGATCTCATATTTGGACTTAAATGCAAAAAAAATAAAAAATGTCATTTGAAAAAGATGTACCTTTAAGAGGTATGGGAAGAAGTGACATTTTGATGTCGCTTCCGCCTTCCTACGGTATAGAGACGAGTGGGGGGCCATCTTAGCCTCACTCGTCTCTATACCCAGCCATCGATAGGACCCAATCACCTCTGCCACTACCGACGGCTCCGGTAAGCTGCGGAGGGTGCAGGAGAGCGGCGGGAGGGGGGTGGCACCTCTCCCGCCGCCGACAACGGTGATCTCGCGGCGAACTCGCTGTGGAGACCACCGTTATCGCACACAGGACCGCCTCCTGTAAAGAGGGATATCTCAGTTGTGGCAGCAGCTGCTGCCGTTACCAAGATTTCTCTCTTCAAAGTACCGACGTATATCTACATGAGGCGGTCCTTAAGTAGTTATACTTTCAATAAGGATATACCATGTAAATAACAAATGTAATAAGGGGGAAGGCAAAGGGAAAAAAATGTTTAATAAAGTTTGAATTATAAAAAAAAAATAGGGATGGCCACACACTAATCGAAATTCCTCTGGTCCCTACTGAGCAGGCCAAATTTGAATCCATCTATGGCCAAACTTTAAAGTGATTGTAAAGGTTTGTTTTTATTTTTTATTTTTAAATAACAAACAGAGCAGCCCCAATCCTCCTCTTCTGGAGTGCCCCAGCAGCGCTCCTAGCTCCTCTTCTTTATCAGGTGCCCCCACGGAGAGACGCTTTCCCTGGGGGTACCTGTGCGGGCACACTCACAAGTCCCACTGCTGCATCCATAGATCAAGACAGCAGGACTTGGCCCCGTCCCTCACTCCTGTGTCATGGGATTTGATTGACAGCAGCGGGAGCTAATGGCTCCTGATTCTATCAATCTATCCAGCAGAAGGTTTTTCACCTTAAGTTGTAAAGTTTAAAAATCTGGATACTTTACAGCCCCTTTAAGTGAAACAAAAGCTTCATTTTTTTTTTTAATTATTAAAATAATAGACATATTATACTTACCTGCTCTGTCCAATGTGATATGTGATATGGCTTTTTATCAAGGGGGAAGGGGCCACACTACATAAGTGGACCTTACTTGGAGTGCACAGTTGCTTTAACATGTCAATGTATTTTATAGTCATTTGTACTCTTTGTACATCAACATTTTTTGTTTTTATAATAATTCATGGTGATCGTTTTCAGAACATCCTTGTTCAGGAACTTTCTGTAATGGGATGACTACATTATTTCATTTTCTCCTAAATATTTTCCTGCATTGTCATCTACATTGGGCTAGCATGCTCTGGCACTGCCAGCACCTATGCTTTAACAAACATGTCATCCAGAGTGGGTTTAGCTCTGCTTTAAAAGCTTTAAAACACGTCTAAACTGGCTAGTGTGGCGTAGGAGTTATTGGCAGCAAACATTTTTGAAGTTCAACTTTTGAAAGAAAATAATAGATGCACACATACTTGGAGAAAAAAATGTGCATTTATTTATTTGCATAGGAGCCTGCAAAATATTGCACCTGTGATCAGTGTATCATGGGCACAATGCCAGGCTCCTGCACACTCTTGCTCCAGTTCTATTTCTATACCAATGCATGGACTTTTAGTTGGGCAGCTGGAGGAAGTGTTAAAGGACTATAAGGGAACCCCTGCTAATAATTTTTATTTTTACAGATCATGAAACATAAGTGTGTACAGCAGTGGCGGCTGCTCATAAGGGGCGCAAAGGTGCCGCCCCCCTAATTAATGCACCTGGCCCCTCATCTCCATACAGGGTTCCCGGATGCATGGATTTCAATGAGGTTTTTTTTTCTTTAAAGCAAATAATTAGACCCTGAGATTCTATTTGGCTTCAGAAAGGGGGGCTGGGGGCGCAGAGCACTGCGCCCTGAGCGCACCCACTTGTGTGACATTAGCAAATTAATATTCACTAATGTCTTCCAGCTTCTACTCCCGGCCAATCAGAATGCGGGTCCTGAGATCCACTTGGCCAGGAGTCTTAAGACCCGATAGGATGGGAGGAGAAGCGACTGCCTGGACTCAGGAGAAGATGCAGGGGGAAACCGCTGAAGCCGCGACCAAGATGGGTTAGTGCGGGGCTGGCAGGCAGAAGGCAAGCGGGGCAAACGAGCGGGCGATAGAGCGAATGAGCAATCAAGTGACAGAGGGTGAGGGGGTCCAGGTTTGTTTGCCGCCCCGAAAAAAATTGAGCACCAGCCACCACTGGCATACAGTAAGTTGTAGGTATAAGAATAAAAAGAATGAATAATAATAATGTGGTGTACTTCGCATATTTGACAACCAGAGCTGCTCTATTTAAGAATATTTTTTATAGTAATAATAATTAAAAGAAAAAAGTAATAACCAAGACCAAAGCAGGCAGTGAGAATTACAGTGCTCCTTAACATTGGTGGTCAATGGAAAAGTGATCCCTTACATTAGGGGTGCCCAACCTTATGAAAAGCAAGGGCCACTTAAATGGTTTTGTAACCAGTCACAGTCCACAATGAACTATGGGCTTTTAACGCCCCCCCAAAAACGTAAACAAGCCCTTACTGTCCTGAGCCCCCTATAAGGCTGCTTTCACATTGATGTGCTGTGGTTTACCCACACCACGGGTGCAGCACAGTGCACCAATGGCTTTTATGCAGCTTTGTTGCACTAAGCCATAGACTTCTATTTCATCTTGTGGGTGTGGTGTAAGTTCTGAAAGCACACCAAACTCCTGCATTCAGGCTCATAGCCCTGTGCAAGTAACCCACAGAAAAGCCACAGGTGCACTCCACTGCTCCTGCAGATCAGTGTGAAGGCAGCTTAAAGCGGAGTTCCACCCATTTCTGTGTTTATTAAAAGTCAGCAGCTTCTCTAAAGTGCCGGCATTGCAAGTGTGGGCACTCGGCTGTGACAGCTTGCAGCATCACAGCTGGTTGCACACTGCGCATGAGTGGATCGGGCTGTGCATTCTGAATGGGCAGGCGATCTTCTGGAACCTGTGACGTGTCCTAGAAGATAACAGGGAGGGAGGGAGAAGAGGAGAACTTCCGCTCTGTGCCACCATGAGCAGAAGTAGGAGCTGGGTACCTGTCAAAACTAGGTACCAACCCCCCCCCCCCCCAAAAAAATAATGATATGCCAAATGCGGCATGTCCGGGGGGGGGTCAGGAGTCCCTAACGACTTACAGACTGCCTGTCGCTATACATTGGTACTTTGAAGAGGGATATCTTTGTTATAGCAGTAGCTAGCTACCATAACCCCGGTATCCTCTTCAGCAGGCGGTCCGCTTTCAGATAAAAGTAGTCTCTGCGGCAGATTTGCTGCGAGATCACTTTCGTCAAGTGACGAGAGAGGGCCCCCCACCTCGCTCTGGTGCCCTCTGTCACCTACCAGAGCTGTCGGCAGTGGCGGAGGTGATCGGGTCCTGACTCCTGAGTCCTTTTTCAAATTACATCTAATTATTTTTAATTTTTTTTATTGCATTTCAGTGTAAATATGAGATCTGAGGTATTTTTGACCCCAGATATCATATTTAAGAGGTCCGGTCATGCTTTTTTTTCTATTACAAGGGATGTTTACATTCCTTGTAATAAGAATAAAAGTGACACCATTTTTTTTTAAAAAGAACAATGTAAAAATAAAATATAAAAATAAATAAGAAAAATTTTTTTTTTTAAATGAGCCCCATCCCACCAAGCTCGTATGCAGAAGCGAACGCATACGTGAGCAACGTCCGCATATGAAAATGTTCAAACCACACATATGAGATATTGCCACAATCATTAGAGATAATAATTATTATAATAATTAGAGAATAATTCCAGCCCTAGACCTCCTCTGTAACTCAAAACATGCAACCTGTAGACTTTTTTAAACATCACCTATGGAGCTTTTTAAGGGTAAAAGTTTGTCGCCATTCCACGAGTGGGTGCAATTTTGAAGCGTGACATGTTGGGTATCAATTTACTCGGCGTAACATTATCTTTCACAGTATAAAAAAATCTGGCTAACTTTACTGTTGTCTTATATTTTAATTAAAAAAAGTGTATTTTTTCCAAAAAAAGTGTGCTTGTAAGACCGCTGTGCAAATACGGTGTGACAGAAAGTGTTACAATGACTGACATTTTATTCTCTAGGGTGTTAGAAAAAAAATATATATAATGTTTGGGGGTTCTAAGTAATTTTCTAGCAAAAAAAAAATGTTTTTAACGTGTAAACACCAAATCTCAGAAAGAGGCTCGTTCCTTAAGTGGTTAAAGTGGAAGTTCCGCTTTTGCTCATATATGCCCAAAATCTGCAAAACTCCAATATTATTGCTGTGATTGCAGTAATGCCCAAACTGTGATTTTCATAACTTGACCTTCCTTCACTTTCGGCATCGGCAGGAATTCGCCAGGAGAAGAAAATGTTGCTGTCCCAGGAAAAGTGCATTTGGTATCACTCCGCTATAGGGGAAGCATTGGCTTATGTGGCTCTGCTCCCTTCGCCACCGCTTGCTTCCTCTACCATGGCTCCAGCCACAATGCTGATGCCCTAGGATGGCAGGTCGGCAATAGGGATGAGCCGAACACCCCCCGGTTCGGTTCGCACCAGAACTTTCGAACGGACCCCAAATTCGTACGAACGTTAGAACCCCATTGAAGTCTATGGGACTCGAACGTTCGAAATTAAAAGTGTTAATTTTAACGGCTAATATGCAAGATACTGTCCTAAAAAGGGTTTGGGGACCTGGCTCCTGCCCCAGGGGACATGGGTCAATGCAAAAAAAACTTTTAAAAACGGCCGTTTTGGCGGGAGCACTGATTTTTTAATGACGATTAAAATGAAAAAATATTCCTTTAAATATGGTGCCTGGGGGTGTCTGTAGTATGCCTGTGAAGTGCCACGTGTTTCCCGTGTTTAGAACAGTCCCTGCACAAAATGACATTTAACGGAAATAACATCATTTAAAGCTGCTTGCGGTTTTAATGTTATATCTGGTTCCTGCAATATGGTTGAAAATCATTGAGAAAAATGGCATGGGTAGCCCTCCCTGCCCATTACCAGCCCCTTTGGGTCTTGTACGCATATTAAGGGGAACCCCGTACCCATATTAAAAAAAGGAAATACGTGTGGCCCCCAGGCCCCCAGGCCCTATATACTCAGAACAGCAGTATACAGGCAAACAAGACAGGGACTGTGTAGGTTTGTTGTGTTACCGTAAGTTGAATCGGTTTGTAATTTTCAACTGGTACATTTTTAAAGTGTAGCTCCAGTCAAAAAAACAATTTTTAAGCTTTTTGGAAAACATAGGGAAGGGTTATCACCCCTGTATAATTTGTTTTGCCGTCCGTCTTTTTCAGAGCACGCAGACAGCATGCACAATCTCCTACCGCTGACTGCAAGCTCTATTTAAAACGAGCAAGATAGTTAGCTATATAGGTGGATATAGCGGTGTATACTGCGTTCAGAGCACGCAGACAGTATGCACAATCTCCTAACACTGACTGAAAGCTCTATTTAAAACGAGCAAGATATTTAGCTATACAGGTGGATATAGCGGTGTATACTGCGTTCAGAGCACGCAGACAGCACGCACAATCTCCTAACACTGACTGACAGCTCTATTATAAAAGATAGATATATCGCTAGATATATAGGTGAATATAGCGGTGTATACTGCGGTCAGGGCACGCAGACAACAACCACTACAGAAGAGCAAGAACGAAAAATCGGCCGATAACGATCGGTGTATACTGTGTTGAAGGTACACAGAACACCCATTAACTGCTACAGATGCCAACACACTACACAAGGCCGCCGCGCTGGTGGCCTTATATAGTGTGGGGCGTGTACTACACAGCCTGAGCTATGATTGTGGCTCTCCTCGCTGCCGGCGCTGTGATTGGCCAAGCATGCGGGGTCACAGTGCATGCTTGGCCAATCATGAGCCAGCAATGCACTGCGCCATCGCAGTGCATTGTGGGCCATGAGCGCCACACGAATTTGGTGCGAACGGCCCATAACGTTCGGAATTCGCCGAACGGGCGAACAGACGATGTTCGAGTCGAACGTATGTTCGACTCGAACGTATGTTCGACTCGAACACAAAGCTCATCCCTAGTCGGCAACACGCAGTCTGGGCTTGTCGATCAACCATCCCGGAGCAGGAGGTCATGAGCCACAATCAGAGGGCTCCAGTTGGGCACCCATGCCTTACATTGATGGTCAGTGGAGAAGTGCCCCCTTACTCTGGTGGTCAGCAGTGAAGGGTCTTAGTACACCGGTGGTGAGTGAGTAGAATTCTCCTTTGGTGGTCAGTGGTTCCCTTACAAACAACAGAAAATGTCTTTCAGTGGTTACTTATCTGAGGTGCATAAATTGCTCAGGAAACCATTAAACCTCTGGAGGAGGTTGTAGCTTCACTGTATTTGGGTGTGGGGTTGATTGCTAGGGGGTAAAGCAGCCTTTCTCAACCTTTTCAACACAGGGGAACCCGTGAAATAGTTCTCTGGCGTTGGGGAACCCCTGCTAAAAATTTGAAATCTACAACTCGTGATACATTAGTGTGATGGTCAGTGGGAAGAATGGTCCTTACACTTTTGGTCATTGGGAAGAATTAACTCCTTACAGGTAGCTAAAACGATCAATGGTGTCAGTTGGAACTTAACTGAGAGGCAGAAATTGCCCAATGCTGAAGGAACCCCTAGCAACCTCTGGAGGAACCCTGGTTGAGAATCACTAGGGTAGAGCCTATATTGTCTAAAATTTCCAAATCTAGGATGTTGAAAATTTGTTTCCCACAAGTTATGTGAGTATTAGCATTAATTTCAGTCATTGCTGCTTCTTTCACACACATTAAACATTTTGGTAGCTTCCAACATGTTTTTATATTTTAAAATTAAAAATGCATACTGTAGAACAATAACTGGCAGAAGGATTCTGAAGATTTGCGGTCCAAGTCTGGTTTTAATTGACATCACTTGTACAGCAGTTTTCAAAATGAATGTGAAAATCTACTTGCATATGAAATTGGTTTAATGCACACTGGATTGCACAATAATGCGGTTATTCAAACCTCAGGATGCAATTTAAATGTCAAATATTGGTAATATTTAACAGCTTACTCCAATGCAGAACAGATATACTGTATGTAAATGCTATATTTATTCATGAGAAAGGCCCACAAGTAAAGTTACAAATTCACACAACTATGGAAACATTTGCACAGAAAAAATTGCATTCAACATGGAACAAATTTTGTTGAGAACTAGAAAGATCGAGGAGATATAAACAGCGACCCTCCATACTCACCAAAGATAAATCGATCTTAAAATGTAATACCCTAACTACAATATATAATGACAGCCTAATTCTCTCTCAAGATTGGGTCTCATGTTCAAAACTGTTCTTTTTGCATCCAATCATACCATTCCTTTTATTATGAAGGAGGGGGAGGGGAGGGGGAAATTGGACCGTGCTGCCAGCAACAATACATTTCTGTTATACACTGTTGAATACCCAACAATCTATAACTGTTGGACACAAATTGTTTGGATAGATTAGATTGGTCTTCATATTACAACTACATTACAAATATATTTAGTAAATGTACAGTTGATCGTACAAACATACAGCTAGATTGTAACGTTAATGGTAACAGTTAGGCTTTATTCACACTCGGGTGTTTGCCACGATTCTGCCCGCAATTACAGAATTGTGGCAAAACTATTAATAAACTATTTTAACAGAAACAATATATTTACTCAGGGCCGTTCCTGGGCGGGTGCTTAGGGTGCAACACGCCCAGGCATCACAAGCTAAGGCAAAAGAGGGGCGCTGAAGCTTAGGTGCTGCTTGCTCACACTGGCAAATGATAGGAGGGGGTCCGAGCAGGAGAAACTGAGCTGCCTCCCTCCCTCCCCCCCCCCCCCCCCTCGAGGAGCCCCTGTCAGAAGAGGGCTCTTTTTCCTGCCCATTCCCCCTTCTATCAGCAGTCAGCAGTATAGGAGATCAGAGCGGCTGTGTCTCTCTGTGTGGAGAGAGAGCAGCCGCCGCCTATTCTTTCCCCCCTCCCTCTCCTCCTCATGCTGCTGTTCTTGGAAGAGGCGCTTGCCAGGACAGCCAGGGCTATGTTTCCTCCCCCTTTCCCTCCCATTGGCTAGGGGAAAAAAACAAACAAATAGGAGAAAATAAGGATCATGGTACATGTAGTCCCCATGACTGGATGGCACATCGCAATCCTAGGGGGCAAACTGCAGCCCTCAACATGCCCAGCTGAATGGGAGGGCGAGAGAGCCATGCTATGAGTAACACACTGTATCTGGTGACAGGCAATGGTGGCAAGTGGCAAGCAATAGTGGCAAGTGTCACGCTGCATCTGTTGACAGGCAATGGTAGCAAGTGGCAGGTAATGGTGGCAAGTGACAAACAATGGTGCAAGTGACAGGTAATAGTGGCAAGTGACAAGCAATGGTGGCAAGTGTCCTGCTGCATCTGGTGACAGGCAATGGTGGCAATTGGCAGGCAATCGTGACAAGTGGCAGGCAATGGTGGCAAGTGACAAGCAATGGTGGCAAGTGTCATGCTGCATCTTGTGGCAGGCAATGGTAGCAATTGGCAGGCAATGGTAGCAAGTGGCAGGTAATGGTGGCAAGTGACAAGCAATGGCGGCAAGTGACAGGTAAAAGTGACAAGTGACAAGCAATGGTGGCAAGTGTCATGCTGCATCTTGTGGCAGGCAATGGTGGCAATTGGCAGGCAATGGTGACAAGTGGCAGGCAATGGTGACAAGTAACATGCTGCATCTGGTGACAGGCAATGGTGTCAAGTGTCATGCTGCATCTTGTGGCAGACAATGGTGGCAAGTGTCACGCTGCATCTTGCAGCAAGTAATGGTGTCAAGTGGGAGGCTGCATTTGGTGACAGACAATGGTGGCAAGTAACATCCTGCATTTTATGGCAGGCAATGGGGGCAAGTAACATGCTGAATCTTGTGGCAGACAATGGTGGCAAGTGACAGGCTACATCTGGTAACAGGCAATTTGGGCAAGTGACAAGCAATCGTGACAAGTGTCACATTGCATCTGATGACAGGCAATGGTGGCAAGTGGCAGGCAATGGTGGCAAGTGTCACGCTGCATCTGATGATAGGCAATGGTGGTAAGTGTCAGGCAATGGTGGCAAGTAACATGCTGCATCTTGTGGCAGGCAATGGTGGCAAGTGACAGGCTGCATCTGGAGACAGGCAATGGTGGCAAGTGGCAGGCAATGGTGGCAAGTAACATGCTGCAACTTGTGGCAGGCAATGGTGGCAAATGGCAGTCTGCATCTGGTGATAGGCAATGGTGACAAGTGACATGCTTCATCTGGTACCAGGCAATGGTGGCAAGTGATAGGCAATGGTGGCAAGTGACAAGCAATGGTGGCAAGTGGCAGGATGCATATGATGACAGGCAATGGTGGCAAGTAACATGCTGAATCTTGTGGCAGGCAATGGTTGCAAGTGACAGGCTGCATCTGGTGACAGGCTATGGTGGCAAGTGACAGGCTGCATCTTGTGGCAGGCAATGGTGGCAAGTGACAGCCTGCATCTGGTGATAGGCAATGGTGGCAGGTGACAGGCTGTATCTTGTGGCAGGTAATGGTGGCAAGTGACAGGCTACATCTGGTGACAGGCAATGGTGGCAAGTGACATGCTGCATCTTGTGGCAGGCAATGGTGGCAAGTGACGCTGCATCTGGTGGCAGGCAATGGTGGCAAGTGACAGCCTGCATCTGATGAAAGGGAATGGTGGCAAGTGACAGGCTGCTTCTTGTGGCAGGGAATGGCGGCAACTGACAGCCTGCATCTGGTGATAGACAATGGTGGCAAATGACAGGCTGCATCTTGTGGCAGGCAATGGTGGCAAGTGACTGTCTGCATCTGGTGGCAGGTAATTGTGGCAAGTGACAGGCTGCATCTTGAGGCAGGCAGTGGTGGCAAGTGACAGGCTACATTTGTGACAGGCAATAGTGGCAAGTGACACGCTGCATCTTGTGGCAGGTAATGGTGGCAAGTGACAGGCTACATCTTTTGGCAAGTGACGGTGGCAAGTGATGGGCTGCATCTGGTGACAGGCGACAGTGGCATGCTGCATCTGGTGAAAGGCAATGGTGGCATGCTGCATCTGGTGAAAGGCAATGGTGGCATGCTGCATCTGGTGGCAAGTGACAAGCTCAGGGTTCCCACAGATTCTGAATTACAGTGAGTTAAACGATTTCATTATATCGTACAATTTATATATTACAATGTAGTATTAGAAATAATGTGATTCAATCACCATATCAATCATGGTGTCAGGATAATTTAAGTGCTAACACGAGCTTTGGAAGGATTATTTCATTTTCCTTGATCAGTGTTAGAAGTATTGAAGGAGTCAACGGGAGCTGCAGACTTTTACTGCATTCAAGTTCTTTATTTCTTGTTTCCAAATCCCTACATTGCTAAGTAGTAGAGCGGTGATTAGTTAATGCTGGTAAAGTTCAGGATGTGGTTGGCATGCTGTTTAGACTTACTGAAACAACTGTAAACTCAAAAGTTTAGAATTGCCGGTGATAAGCTGTTGAGCATTATCCTCAGGTGTTGTGCCATTGACTTGTTGCCATAGAAATATTTTTAAAGGGGAGGAGTTAGTAAGATGACTACACCCATGCGGGGGCGCCAGAACTATTTCTGCACCCAGGCGTCTCTGACCCTAGGATCGGCCTTGCATTTATTATTTTTGTAATTCTACAGTCCCATAGGGTATTTTCTATCTGTAAATGTTTTGGTTAACTGATATGTAAGAGATGTTTTATGTTCTGTGTTGCTGGCAGCCATATTATATGAGTTTTTTTTGTATATAGTCCTGTTTAACCACTTCCCGACTGCCCACTCTGGCAATTTACTGTGAAGGGGCAACCCGTGTAGGCAAAGCGATGTACCCTTACATCGCTGCTTCCTTATGAGTTTAAGGCACATGTGTGCGCACCCACCGGTCGGCACTCACTTTGATTGTACACAGCAGAAGCCTGTCAGCAAGTCCCAGCCAATGAATTACTGCCAGGGCCTACTGATTGGCTGTGAGCTCAGTACAGAAAGAGCGACCCCACTGTGAGAAACAAATAGAGATCTATTAGTAAAAGCAGCACACCTTACACATTTGTTAGGCACACATTTAACCCCTTGATCACCCTAGATGTTAATCCCTTCCCAGCTAGTGTGATTAGTATAGTGACAGTGTATAATATTATCTGTGAACACTGTAGTAATGTCATTGGTGAGGTCAGTGGCAGTTAGTCAGTTCCCCCCAATGGCAGTTAGTGTCAGATTGCCCACTGCACTATTGCAGTCCCATTATAAGTCGCTGATCATCGCCATTAGTAGTATAACAAAAAAAAAATATTTTTTTTGATATGTTTTAAAGCAGAAAGTATAAGATTTTTAATTTTTTTTATTTATATCACGAAAAATAAAAAAAACCTAGTGGTGATCGAATGCCACCCAATGATACCGTAGCTTTATTTGTGTAAAAAAAAATGCCATGAATTTGGTTCGGGTACAGCCTTTAATGACCACGCAATTCCCAGTTAAATTAGCGCAGTGCTAAATAGCAAAATATGGCCTGGTCATGAAGGAGATAAAATCTTCCGAAGGTAAAGTGGTTAAAGAATATTTCTGTTATTGTTTTGCATGAGATTTTTGGAAATAAAATATACACTATTAGATTTTCTGCAGATTTTTGTCTTCAGATTTACCAAAACCATGTGGTGCAAGGGCCTGCCTGATTGCGTACAAATTTAAACTCTTAAGGTTTTTTTTTTTGTTTTGTTTTTTTTAAGTATAATTCTTTATTCAAAGATTTTTTTCAGTTATAAACAAACATATAAAAAATAACAGATAAAAGAATAAACCTATTTTAGAATCAAAGAAAAAGTCACGACCAACTTCGCTAAGCATATATCACAAATAAGCCAACATTGACACATATTAAATTTATAAACTAAAGTTAGGAGGTTAATAAAGATTATAAATGAATATACCATCCTAGTGAAAATTCATTGTCAAATCAAATAGTAACCTCCAAAGTATATCTAATATGCGACAATTACAACAATTGTTAACCTATAATACAGATACCTTAACTACTTTAGGGAGAAAACCTTTCTCCTAAATCCCAACAATGGGGGTCCGGAGACAAAATCTAGATTTAGAAACTCTTAAGCCCTTGTACACACGGTCGGAGAATCCGTCGGAATGTGTCCTATCGGACCGTGTCGTCGGATAATCCGACTGTGTGTGGTATGCATCGAACTGATTCCGTCCGAATATCCATCGGACCCAATTTTCCAACATGTTGGAAATATTTCCCGACCAACTGGGCCGGTCGGACCTAATCCGATCATGTGTAGAGCATTTTGACCGGACCAAGTGCCACGCATGCTCAGATCAAATTCCTACATCAAAGCTATTGGCTACTAGCCTGAATGTAGTCCCATTGTAACGAAATTACATCATCACGCTCTGAAAGATCGGATTTTTCGCCAACTTTGTCCGACCGTGTGTATGCAACAGTTTCGGACAAGATCCGACGGACAAAATCCGACGGGCAAAATCAGACGGATTTGGTTGTGGAAATCTCCGACCGTGTGTACAGGGGCTTAAGGTTTGACCTCATATTATATGGTTTTGGTAAATCTGAAAACAAAAATCTGTAGAAAATCTAATAGTGTGTATGGAGCCTTAGAAATACTGGTCATTTTTTACATTCTTGTTCTCCTAAACCAGCATTATTCTTCCTTTAAAACACTAAAAGACACAAAGGTCCATGAAATGCTGGATTATGGGGTCTTCACAGTTGCCCTCTGTCTTTTTTTTCATGAAAACGTGGTTCTTCCCCCAATGTGTTCTGACTTTCAAGCCACCACTTCTCACAGAACCAGCTATGACACTTTACACAAATCAGAGTTTACGCATGGTGTCTTAAACCATTTTGGTAATTAGAGATAGGTCAAAGGGCTGAAGGCAGTGATTGGATTTTTAGGATTCTTAAAAACCCCAAATCTTTGGCATTGTTGTTTTATGATTTGTAATTAGCCTGGATCCATTGACTTGAGGAGCAACATAGGTGTGAATTTCAGGTCAAGCGTTTGAATTACAATTTCATAGTTACAATTTACTTGTACTATGGTGATGATAAATGTTTAGTCGGCTTAGGCCAAAATATAAACTACAGCAGTAAAAGTAAGATACGTAGCTTCAACGTTGTCCAAAGCAACGGAACAGGAAACATTTGGTTTTATTGTATTCCTATTACTTCCACTGAATGCAGCAAGCAACATGCCCTTTGTCATACCTCCCAACGTTTTGAGGTGGGAATGAGGGGCACCTACTAGCAAATGTATGTAGGCATAGGACATGCCCCCTGCCACACCCCCTTAAAGGAGAATTACCTCCAAAAAAAGGTTAATTAAGTGCTTTTTTACCATTACTATTCCTTTATACTGGCTTTTAAAATGTACAAATGCAGCAATTTAGAAATTGGATGAAAGGTTTAGCACTGGGAAACACTTTTTGAAAGATAAAAAGTGCATTTTATATACAACTATATAGATCAGACCAAAATGAGGGACAAATGAGGAAGAATGAGGGACAGCGGGACATTGCTCCAAATCAGGGACAGTCCCTCCAAATCAGGGACATTTGGGAGGTATGCATTTGTGGTCATTGTGAAATCTTCAAAATCAAATGCCCCCTTGCAACATAAGGATTTACTAAAGCATTAAATGGATTGTGTGTATCCAATTATTTGCCGTCACTGTGTGAGCATTCAAGCGGCCATGAAGCCTCCTGTAATAGGCAATGACGATTCCCCAATCACACTTTAGCCTCCAAAACATACAATATAGGGTTAATGTCCCTGTCTTGTACATGATGAGTAGAGCTTTAGGTGGAGGAAGAAAGCACTTGAGCTGGCTGGAGCATAATGAATCAACCCCTTGCAGTGCTCTGGGCTCCACTTGGAGAGCAGATATTTTAATTTTCATGGAGTTGGTATTTTAAGGATAAGTTCACTTTGTGGAAAAAAATAATGAATGCACATTTTTTGCAGGTAAAATAATGTGCATTTATTTATTTATTTTTGGCGCCTGTAAAGAATTGCACCATGCCATGCCTGGTGCCATGCAGATCTGTCAGTGTATCTGCTTGCCTGTACATCCCATACAGGTAAGCATATTCAATCTGACAGGGAACCATGAATGAACTACCATGGCGCTCCACAGCGCCGTGTTAGTTCATTGAAAACTACAAGCCGACCACCGCAAAAGCTGCCAGAACCTGTCAATCAGTGACACAGCTGGGCGGAGTCCCGCTCGACCACGTTTATTTTTTACGTTGTGACAGCCAGTGAGAAGGGAGAGGAACCCTGCTAGCTGTCACAGCAGGGATCAGCAGACATCCCAACCTGCAAAAACGAATTTCAGGGAGGTGGCAAAACTTATTTCAGGGAGGTGACGCAACACGACGCGACAATTCCCCCCCCCCCCCCATGACACAATAGTATATGTGTGAACATTTTCTGTGTGTGTGTATAATGTGTATAATGTCACCCACATGCAGCCTATTCCACACATACAGTGGTGTGAAAAAGTGTTTGCCCCCTTCCTCATTTCCTGTTCCTTTGCATGTTTGTCACACTTAAGTGTTTCGGAACATCAAACCAATTTAAACAATAGTCAAGGACAACACAAGTAAACACAAAATGCAATTTGTAAATGAAGGTGTTTATTATTAAAGGTGAAAAAAAATCCAAACCATCATGGCCCTGTGTGAAAAAGTGATTGCCCCCTAAACCTAATAACTGGTTGGGCCACCCTTAGCAGCAACAACTGCAACCAAGCGTTTGCGATAACGTGCAATGAGGCTTTTACAGCGTCCTGGAGGAATTTTGGCCCACTCATCTTTGCAGAATTGTCCTAATTCAGTTACATTAGAGGGTTTTCAAGCATGAACGGCCTTTTTAAGTTCATACCACAACATCTCAATAGGATTCAGGTCAGGACTTTGGCTAGGCCACTCCAAAGTCTTCATTTTGTTTTTCTTCAGCCATTCGGTGGTGGACTTGCTGGTGTGTTTAGGATCATTGTCCTGCTGCAGAACCCAAGTTCGTTTCAGCTTGAGTACACGAACAGATGGTCGGACATTCTCCTTCAGGATCTCTTGGTAGACAGCAGAATTCATAGTTCCTTTTATCACGGCAAGTCTTCCAGGTCCTGAAGCAGCAAAACAGCCCCAGACCATCACACTACCACCACCATATTTTACTGTTGGTATAATGTTCTTTTTATGAAATGCAGTGTTCCTTCTACGCCAGATATACTTGGACACACACCTTCCAAAGAGTTCCACTTTTGTCTCATCGGTCCACAGAATGTTGTCCCAAAAGTCTTGGGGATCATCAAGATGTGTTGTGGAGAAATTGAGACGAGCTTTGATGTTCTTTTTGCTCAGCAGTGGTTTTCTCCTTGGAACTCTGCCATGCAGGCCATTTTTGCCCAGTCTTTTCCTGATGGTGGAGGCATGAACGCTGACCTTAACTGAGGCAAGTGAGGCCTGCAGTTCCTTGGACGTTGTTGTGGGGTCTTTTGTGACCCCTTGGATGAGTCGTCGCTGCGCTCTTGGGGTAATTTTGGACGGCCGGCCACTCCTGGGAAGGTTCACCACTGTTCCATGTCTTCGCCATTTGTGGATAATGGCTCTCACTGTGGTTCGCTGGATTCCCAAAGCTTTGGAAATGGCTTTATAACCCTTTCCAGACTGATAGATCTCAATTACTTTCTTTCTCAATTGTTCCTGAATTTCTTTGGGTCTCGGCATGATGTGTAGCTTTTAAGGATCTTCTGGTGGACCTTACTGTGTCAAGCAGCTCCTATTTAAGTGATGCCTTGATTGTGAACAGGTGTGGCAATAATCAGGCCTGGGTGTGGCTAGAGAAATTGAACTCAGGTGTGGACAACCACAGTTATAGTATGTTTTAACAAGGGGGGCAATCACTTTTTCACACAGGGCCATGATGGTTTGGATTTTTTTTCACCTTTAATAATAAACACCTTCATTTACAAATTGCATTTTGTGTTTACTTGTGTTGTCCTTGACTATTGTTTAAATTGGTTTGATGCTCCGAAACACTTAAGTGTGACAAACATGCAAAGGAACAGGAAATGAGGAAGGGGGCAAACACTTTTTCACACCACTGTATACACCTCATATCACTCAGGCATAGCCTATGTAGGCTGCATGGGTGAGTGATGTGAGTTGTATATGTGTAAGCCTCATTCACACGGAGCTGCACAGACACAACCACTGGTCAAATGTGAAAGGCGTGTGGATGTGAGTGATTGGCCCCAAATGTGTGTCTGTGTTTGGGGCAGCTTCAAATAGACGCCAGTGCACTCAGCACCTGGAGGTTGAGACACAGCAAAAAAAAAGCCTGTTAATGCTATCCTGGCATCATCGCTCAGGATGAGGCCTAAAGTTGGCCATACACGGGTTGAATTTTGGATGATTTCTTCAGAATTGGCTGCAGTTCAAGCTGAACCTGTCAACACCGGGTGAAAAGTTTCAGATGAACAGAGACTGCGGAGATTCCTCTATGTACACAGTTTAGCATGGATGGAGGAATCTACAATATTAGTTCTATCTCGTTCAGCCCATGGTCTGAACAAGGCAAAAATTGTGCATGTATGGTTAACCCAGTGTTTCTCAACTCCAGTCCTCAAGGCACCCCAACAGGTCATGTTTCGATTATTTTGCACAGGTGATTTGATCAGTTTCACTGCCTTAGTAATTACCGCAGCCGTTTCATCTGAGGGAAATCCTGAAAACATGACCAGTTGGGGCACCTTGAGGACTGGAGTTGAGAAACACTGGGTTAACCTAACAATGCTGGAAAGTCCTGGTGCCAAAAATATACAGTTCAGAGAACAAGGTTTACCCCTAGATCTATCTAGGTATCAAGAGATACATTACAAAGTGTAATAGTGCTGTACACAGTGGAGCAGCCATGAGCTTGACCTCAGGAGTTAAAGTGGTTGTAAACCCTTACAAACCACTTTGACCTACAGGTAAGCCTAGATTAAGGCTTACCTGTAGGTCCAAGAAATATCTCCTAAACCTACACGGTTTAGGAGATATTTGCCAAAACACAGGCACAGCTGTCTACACGCCATAGACATCGGCGCACAGACGCACTGCGCGCCGCTGTCAACGGCAATATGCCGCAAGTGGCATGAGCGGGAGTGACGTCATCGTAGCTTCGTCGAATGAGCAGCGAGACCCACCGAGAAGATGGATGCTCCAGACTACAGGGGACAGCGGTGACTTTGCTGGCTCCTGTGTCAGGTAAGTGACACATAATGGACTACTATGCGATGCATAGTAGTCCATTATGCTTTACCTTTGCAGGGTACCAAAGAGGAAGTAAACCGATCAGGGTTTACTTCCTCTTTAAAGGGGTTGTAAACCCTCGTGTTTTTTCACCTTAATGCATCCTATGCATTAATGAATGAATGAATTGTTCTCGACTCTTGATTGGATAGATTAATAGCAGCGCAGCCAATGCCTCCTGCTGCTGTCAATCAAATGCAATGACACGGGGGCGGGGCTGAGTCCGGCATTCATGTCTATGGATGCAAATGCTGGACTTGGGAGCACACCCACAAGTTAACCCCCCAGAGAGCGCTTCTCCTAGGGGATTATCTGATAAGAGGAGGAGCCACGAGTGCGCCGAGGGACCCCAGAAGTCGGTGTTCGGGGCCGCTCTGTGCAAAACTAACTGCACAGTGGAGGTAAGTATGACATGTTTGTTATGTAAAAAAAAAAAAAAAACGCAAACCTTTACAATCACTTTAAAGTCAAACTTTACGACATTCTGGACGGCAACTCCTCTAAAAGTAAGCATAACATAAATAAGAGATCTGTAGCACACGAGTCCTACATTATAATAATCTTCTACATATTTATCAGGCTGTTTTCCAAATATTAAAGCACGGCATTCAAAAATGTCAACTTCCTGTCAAAACACTATTATTAGAGTTGATGGATAGACTTTGAAAGAGAAAAAGTAAAGTTAAGAAACGAGCGTTTTAGTTCTGACGCAATGCTTGTTTCATTATAGGTTGGCTGGAGTTTCCTGGCTTGACTTGGCTTTTTCTCAGTACGATTGACAGGAGGGAATGATAAGGAAGAACTCTGATTACAAAGCATCCCCTGGAAAATAGAGAGTGATGGGGATTTGGCTGCAGATGTGCGTGTGTTGTTAATGGAGGTCAGACGTGAACTGCACAGGGACTCGCTTAGATTGCAAGGTTCGCAGCTGTTTCTCTGTGAATCATTATCGGATGTGATGTAGTCCTGCTGGCTGCGGTACAGACGCATATTCTCATGTCACAAAGGAGAGGTGGAATACAACAAAATCACATCCAGGATTTACACAAAACATTCATTTTCTCTTTTCTCCATTTTTTTTTTATTAGTGATGTGTACAATGTAATAAAACACAGACAATGGGCACACAATGCACAGTCCTAGAGCCAGCAGAGTATCTGTAGAGGTCCAAAGCATGAATGGATGACAGATTGGCATTGGGCGTGTATGGTGATATTACATTGTACACGTGAAGCATTGTAGGCTACATACAGTATCTCACAAAAGTGAGTACACCCCTCAGATTTTTGTAAACATTTTATTATATCTTTCCATGTGACAACACTGAAGAAATTATACTTTGCTACAATGTAAAGTAGTGAATGTACAGCTTGTATAACAGCGTACATTTGCTGTCCCCTCAAAATAACTCAACACACAGCCATTAATGTCTAAACCACCGGCAACAAAAGTGAGTACACCCCTAAGTAAAAACATCCAAATTGGGCCCAATTAGCCATTTTCCCTCTCCGGTGTCATGAGACTCGTTAGTGTTACAAGGTCTCAGGTGTGAATGGGGAGCAGGTGTGTTACATTTGGTGTTATCACTCTCTCTCTCTCATACTGGTCACTGGAAGTTCAACATGGCACCTCATGGCAAAGAACTCTCTGAGGATCTGAAAAAAAGAATTGTTGATCTACATAATGATGGCCTAGGCTATAAGAAGGTTGTCAAGACCCTGAAACTGAGCTGCAGCACGGTGGTCAAGACCATACAGCAGTTTAACAAGTTCCACTCATAACAGGCCTCGCCATGGTCAACCAAAGAAGTTGAGTGCATGTGCTCAGTGTCATATCCAAAGGTTGTCTTTGGGAAATAGACTTATGAGTGCTGTCAACATTGCTGCAGAGGTTGAGGGGGTGGGGGGTCATCCTGTCAGTGCTCAGACCTTACACCGCACACTGCATCAAAATGGTCTGCATGGCTGTCGTTCCAGAAGGAAGCCTCTTCTAAAGATGATGCATAAGAAAGCCCGCAAACAGTTTGCTGAAGACAAGCAGACTAAGGACATAGATTACTGGAACCATGTCCTGTGGTCTGATGAGACCAAGATAAACTTATTTGGTTCAGGTGGTGTCAAGCGTGTGTGGCGGCAACCAGGTGAGGAGTACAAAGACAAGTGTGTCTTGCCTACAGTCAAGCATGGTGGCGGGAGTGAAATGGTCTGGGGTTGCATGAGTGCTGCCAACACTGGGGAGCTACAGTTCATTGAGGGAACCATGAATGCCATCATGTACTGTGATATACTAAAGCAGAACATGATCCCCTCCCTTCAGAGACTGGGCTGCAGGGTAGTATTGCAACATGATAACAACCCCAAACACACCTCCAAGACGACCACTGACTTGCTAAAGAAGCTGAGGGTAAAGGTGGTGGACTGACCAAGCATGTCTCCAGACCTAAACACCCTATTCAGCATCTGTGGGGCATCCTCAAACGAAAGGTGGAGGAGCGCAATGTCTCTAACATCCACCAGCTCTATGATGTCATCATGGAGGGTGGAAGAGGACTCCAGTGGCAACCTATGAAGCTCTGGTGAACTCCATTTCCAAGAGGGTTAAGACAGTGCTGTAAAATAATGGTGTCCACACAAAATATTGACACTTTGGGCCCAATTTGGACATTTTCACTTAGGGGTGTACTCACTTTTGTTGCCAGCAGTTTAGACATTATTGGCTGTGTATTGAGTTATTTTGAGAGGACACCATTATACAAGCTGTACACTCACTACTTTACATTGTAGCAAATTGTATTTTCTTCAGTGTTATCACATGAAAAGATATAATAAAATATTTACAAAAATGTGAGGGGTGTACTCACTTTTGTGACATACTGTATATGTTTCTGTAAGTGAGAACTAGAGATGACCATTAACGAGAGCTTTGGTTTATTTTTCTGTTAGCACAGAAATGGTGCCTAGTGGCCCTGCATTACAGTGCCCATAGCTGTTCCCCCTCCTGTTCATTCACTGGAGGGAAAATCAGTGAACAGACTTTCACTGGTCTCCCTCTGCTCTGCCTAGTAACACACACATTTTGAGTTAAAAGTTGCCACTGTCACCGCATTCAACATATTTTTTGCATATTATTTACCTACTTGTTTAGATTTAAAATGCCTTGAGACTGCTGCTGGCTGCTACTATCTTGGATGTGATGTCAGCAGTCCCAGCAGAATCGGAGCCATCTGATTGGTGGTTCCTTTAATATTGCCCTTTTTGCTCCTACCACAGCAAGTACAAATGGTTATGTATGAAAATAGAGGAGGGGCAGGGGAGCTAGGACAGCACAGACAGTATTTTTACACTTCCAGAGGAGGAGAGGGCTAAGACATGCAAGCAGAAAGGGGGGCATGCTAGGGAATTGACACTTTCTAAAGTGGCAGTTCTCTAGGAAGTTCAAAAGTGCATTGCAAGACAATAAAACAATATATGGAATGAAAAACACTGTAAGTAAGAATTTAACATACTTGAGTTTTCTATGCTTTTACCTGAAAAGTTGGTGACAGGTTCTCTTTAACACCCATAACACAATCAAACTGGGAGACGATTATCTCATGCCTTTGTGTACCCAGATAGCCATGGAGTGCTATTACATACAATGCAATCAGTGGCGGAACTACCGCCATAGCGACCCGCGCGGGCGCTATGGGGCCCGCAGCCGAGTGGGGCCCAGGGAGGATGAGGAATGCATACTATACTTGCCAAAAATTTTTTCCTTGGCACCGCTAAAAGTCCATGGCTCTGGTCATTTCTGTCTCTGTCACCATTTTACAGAAGACCAGTCAAGTAAGAACCAAGAGGCGGAGCCCAGGTGGCAATGAAAGTGTCTGCAATAAAAATGGAGCTCCTGGTTCTGCAAAAGGCGCGGAGACGAGCACAGTGAGCCCTGAGTGGTGCTGAGGCCCAATGGAGGTCCCTGGATCCCAATGCCGAGATATCCCTGTCTGACTGAGACTCAGCGGTCTCTCTCACTGGATGCCTCCTATCACATCGTGCTGCCCAGAGCGTCAGTGAAAGTCTGAGCAAGTAAATCTCCGGCGGCTGCACACCCAGGTGCATGAATGGGGGGCAGAACTCCTGGGGGGGTGAACTATCTTGGGGGGTCTGTACTCCTGAGGGGGTGAATTCTCCTGGGGGGGTCTGTACTCCTGGTGGGGGTGAATTGTCCTGGGGGTCTGTATTTCTGGGTGGTGAATTGTCCTGGGGGTCTGTACTCCTGGGGGGTCTGTACTTCTGGGTGGTGAATTGTCCTGTGGCGGATCTGTACTCCTGGGGGGGTAAATTGTCCTGGGGTCTGAACTCCTGGGGGGGTCTGTACAGATGGTTTGTCCAGGGCGTCTGTACTAATGGAGGAGGGTCTATATTGATGGAGGAGGGTCTGTACTGAGGGAAGACTATGGGGGAGGGGGTAACGCCATGTTTTTCCGCACCGGGTGACACCAACCCTAGTGACGCCACTGGTAACTGGGGGCAGCTGATGTAAGGAGGGACTCTACTGGGAATGCCTGATGTAAGGAGGGACTCTACTGGAGGCACCATGTAAGGAGGAACTCTACTGGGGGCACCTGATGTAAGGAGGGAATGCCTGATGTAAGGGGGGACTCTACTGGGGGCCCCTGATGTAAGGAGGGACATTACTAGGGGCACCTGATTTAAGGAGGGACTCTACTGGGAATGCCTGATGTAAGGAGGGACCCTACTGGGAATGCCTGATGTAAGGAGGGACGCTATTGGGAATGCCTGATGTAAGGAGGGACTCTACTGGGGCACCTGACGTAAGGAGGGACTCTACTGGGGGCACCTGATGTAGGGAGGGACTCTACTGGGAATGCCTGATGTAAGGAGGGACTCTACTGGGAATGCCTGATGTAAGGAAGGACTCTACTGGAGGCACCTGATGTAAGGAGGGACTTTACTGGGGGCACCTATTGTAAGGAGGGACACTACTAGGGGCATCTGATGTAAGGAGGGACTCTATTGGGGGCACCTGATGTAAGGAGGGACTCTACTGGGAATGCCTGATGTAAGGAGGGACTCTACTGGGGGCACCTGATGTAAGAAGGGACTCTACTTGGGGCACCTGATGTAAGGAGGGACTCTACTTGGGGCACCTGATGTAAGGAGGGTCTCTATTGGGGACACCTGATGTAAGGATGGATTCTGCTGTGAATGCCTAATATAAGGATGGACTCTCCTGGAAATGCCTGGTGTAAGGAGGGACTCTACTGGGGGCACCTGATGTAAGGAGGGACTCTACTTGGGGCACCTGATGTAAGGAGGGACTCTACAACCATGGCACCGTGATGATTGGAGTGCTAACACCAGGCATTTGGAGTATCTTTATCTGTTGATTGTTAAACTTTCTGGAATACATATATTGCTATTGTGGTGTAGGATCTGGGTCTGTTGTCCCTCCATCCATCTCTTTCCTTTCTCTCTCCTTCCCTTCCTATCTTTCTTTCTTTCCTTCCTTCCTCCATTCCTCATTCATCTCAGACTCGAACCACACCCACTTTGAGCCATGCCCTTTAAGCCACACCCACTATTTAATTTAAGCACCACCATTTTTTTGTGGGGGGTTGTTTTCAGGGGGGGGGCATACAACATTTTTCCTATGGAGCCCTGTGATTTCTCGTTCAGCCCCTTAAATGTAATTGCACTTTGATCAGTGGTCACACTATTGTTCCTCCAGGGACATCTTTAGGGTTCAGTCAATACTGTGATTTTTCATCCCTAGAAGGGTCTATAAACAACATAAGATTGCTGGACTGTAATGGGCGTCTTGCTGCCCTAGGCCCACCTGAATAATGATGGCCTTCTCCCAAGACTTCCTGCTCTGTTGCTCCCTCATTGTGAGCAGGAACCTCATAATCCTCTTGTCTTGAATTGTATTGTAACTGAACAGTATCGCTTTTGAAGCTCTGTTGGAGCTATATAAAGCTTGTATAATAACATGATAATAATTGTGTATCTTTGCTCTGTTCCCTCCAACTTGCTGCCCTAGACATTGTCCCCAACTACTCTTACAGTAAACACTACCTTGCCAGACAGTAAAAAAGCGTAAATAAAGAGACACAGAGAGTAAAGAGAGTATTTCACCAGGCTGCACATGATCACACCCAAGTCTCTCTGAGAATATAAATGTATACAGAGACATGAGAGTGCAGCTGGATGTGCAAGCCCAAACAGATAACCCCCACCATCCCACCCCAGCAACTCTATCATGATGCACCCACACAAAAAAAAGGGTTTGGTTTGGCCAAGTTCTCAGGTTTAATGCTATAGAGAAGGGGACTGTACTGCACATCTGAGATGGCCAATATGATTGAAACCTGTTTTCCATCCTTTGAAAGATGGCCAGCTGACATATACTTTACATAATGACATACGATTGGGTCACTATGACTATAGTCTTTGGGAAGCTTCCCCATCCCAAAGGAAAAAAATAAAAGCTCTCTTGCAGTGGGGCTGTCCCTACACTGCAGGATTTAATTTAGCTCTAGGGGGGTCACAAAAACCAGTTTTACTTACCTGCTCCTCAGCTCCCCCAGCAGCGGGCACTCTCTTCAACCACCCTATGCTCTACAGGTGAACTGTTCTTTGGTGTCTGCACATCCAAGGTATGGGTTGTGGGGGCAACCCCACTGCAAGGGAAGATTATTCCTTTCCATGGAGTTCAACTATAACAATCATCTTTAAGGTAAATTTGAAAAGGTAATTATAGAGAATGCCCTTAACAGGTATATCAATAATATGTCTTTGGTGTAGTGTCTCTGAAAATCTAATTTGAAATGGAAATGAGATTCTGAGATTGATTTATAAAATCAAAGTACAATAAAAACTGTTATGAGTCTCTTTTGAGACTCTTTTGATATTTAGGCCCAGACCAAAGGTTTTAGGATGTGCCCATGATGTGCCTGAGTGTGGCCAAGGTTTAGTTAAATTGGGGTTGTGTCCTGATTTCTGTTGTTCTAAGGAATAGTGATATGATATCATCATGTTTTGGGAACTAATTTTAGGTAAGAAAAGTAATGTTAAATCAGGATAACAAGTCCTTTGAAACATTTGAAAGGACAGTTAAAGAAACACGTAAATTGCAAGAATGCAAAAGAGATTTGACAGTATATATATATAACGTAAACCTTTACATAAAACTGTCATCCACTATTTCAGATTTCACTTGCAGAGTAAACACTTAGCTCAACCAGCTCTTCCAGAAAAAAAATTACGTTCCAAGTTTATAACGTAAGGTGATAAGCTATGGAACATGCCAGGCTGTAATGTAAAACATTTGTCATTAAAATAACTAGCCTACATATAGCACTATTTAATATTCACAGCGGTGGCATCTCATTCTCTGTATTTGTAGTTGGAAACATTCAGTTGTGTTTTTAAAGATAGTGTTGACAGGTCCTCGGAACAACATCACCACTTGTAGACGTTGTCATCGCTACAGCTGCTTACAAACTAGATTGCGGCCAACCATGCATGAACGACCTTACCACTGAACGATTTTCTAACAGAAGATCTGTCTACATACATTTCAGTTTGCACTAAATGAACTTGCATTTTGTGTCTACATAAAGGAAGAGGATAGGCTTGACTTAGGAAAAATAATAATGGTCAGCCAAGGTATTTTAACCCAACCGCCGATCAACTCTTCCCCTTGGCCCCGTAATGTCAGCGGATTGTGAAGGAGCCTACAAACATAGGAACGTGTATTCTTCAAGTGCTTCACAATTGCTCTAGGAACCCAAAAAAACACCGAACTTGAGTGTTGGCTTGCCTTTTCTGGCATCCCACTCCTGTTGGCACAACAATGTAATAGGCCCTATGCACATGGACGCACTTCAGCATAAATTATGCCTAGAATAAAAAGCATGTCAATTTCCCATGGATGGGGAGTCACTGGTGGCCTGGGTTAGGATAGTGCCAACCAATTTTAGTCTCAAGACGATAGATCTTAGGAGAGCTAAATATCAATAACCTGTAGGGATTTCTAATTGTTGATAGAAGAGTGTTTACTGCTGAATGGATCTTCATTATTTGTAATGGTAATGGTGGTCCAAAATTCACAAAAGCTGGTTCAGTGTCTGAGACACGCTTCATTTACTGCTACAGGTTAAAGCTTTTTAAAATAATCCAAACAGTGACTCTGAAAAACAGAAGAAACAACTTATTTATGAATAAGCTGGACTCAGACACTGCCGAAAAATGGTAAAGGAGTTAATGACCTGCCCTGAAAATGCACCCAGGGCCTTGTACAAGGAGAACAAAGATATCTCTTTCTAGTTTCTTTCTTTGTCTTATTTGTGGAAAGTAGGACAATAGAAGTAGTTTTACTTGTACACTGACCATTAATCTTCGCTGTGACCAACAGCCAACCTTCCCCTGTCCCCTCTCCCCTTCTGTTGTCTCTGGGAGTTAAACCCAAAAGCAAACATGAGAACTCAGGAAGATTGGGGCTGTCCTGCTAACCTTGTCTTTACACCCTGTTCAATGGTTTATATGGATGCTTGTGTCCCGTTAGTCCAAATCTACAATAGCAGGCCATAATCCAACTCCGGAGGGACTGCAGATACCTATGATCAGAGATCTCTGCCAAGGGATCTCTAGCCACTCGTCATTCCCCTTGTTGGCTGGCCCCAGAGCTCCATTGAACTGTAATAATTAAAATGAAAGAGGAGCTTGTTCCTTTAAGATTCTGACATTCTTTTTTATCTCCCAGGCATCAAAAGGAGAGCTGAGCCAATGCAGGCACCGATTAAACCCTTAATGACCGAAACCATGTTGCTCCTTATTAAGAAGGGCTACCAGCACTTTACAGCTTTTTTTGTATGTATCGGATTTATTTTAAGTCTAATATTGCATTGATTTGGTTTTATAATAAAAAAAATAAAAATATAAAGAGTTGTTTCATGAGTGGAACCTTCAAATCCTTCTCAGGTCTGTAACATAGATAGCTCTTAGGCCGCGTACACACGGGCGGACTGTTCGCCCAACCTTGTCCGCTGAACAGTGTTTGGGCGGACAGTCCGCTCGTGTGTGGGCTTTCAGCGGACAGTTTCAGCGGACAGTTGGACGGACAAGGTCTTTCGGAAATTCCGAAAAACTGTCCGCTGAAACTGTGTTTGAGCGAACAGTCCGCCCGTGTGTGGGCCTGTCCGCTGTACTTTCGAAATGAGCGGACTGTTCCCGCTCGGAAAGTCTGCCCATTTCGAGCGCGTGTACAGGTAGGCGGGGCCCGCGAGGGAGACGTCGCGGGCTCCGCCGCCTGGAATGGGCTTAAAGGGGAACACCAACGCCGAAAAAAATCGGCGTGGGGGTTCCCCCAAAGTCCACACCAGACCCTTGTCCGAGCACGCTACCCGGCCGGCCAGGAAAGGGGGCGAGCGAGCGCGCCCCCCCTACCGAGCCGTACCAGGCCGCGTGCCCTCAACATGGGGGGTGCCTTGGGGAAGGGGGGGCCGCGCGGCCCCCCCACCCCAAAGCACCTTGTCCCCATGTTGATGAGGACAAGGGCCTCTTCCCGACAACCCTGGCCGTTGGTTGTCGGGGTCTGCGGGCGGGGGGCTTATCGGAATCCGGGAGCTCCCTTTAAGAAGGGGGCCCCCGGATACCGGCCCCCCACCCTATGTGAATGAGTATGGGGTACAATGTACCCCTACCCATTCACCTGTGAAATAAAGTACAAATAAAAACACAACACAGGGGAAAAAAATATTTTATTGCACAGCTCCGGGGGTCTTCCGTCTTCGGGGGTCTTCTCGCCGGACTCCTCCGCTATGTGTGTGTAGCTCTTTTGCCAGCGGAGGAGTCCGGCTTTCTTCCTCCCCGCCGCCGGCCTCTTCTCCCGACTTCGGGGGTCTTGTCCCCCTCTTCGGTTCTTCTGCCGGGCCACCGCGCCTGGTCCGGTGGCCCGGTCTTCTGTCGCCGTCTTCCGTTCTTCTGTCGCCGCCTTCGGTTCTTCTGCCGGGCCACCGCGCCTTCTTGTAGCTCTTTTACAGGCGGTGGCCCGGTCTTCTGTCGCCGCTGTCGCCTTCCGTTCTTCTTCTTGTTCTTCTTGTTCTTCTCCAGGAGATGTTGACACGTCGCTCCCTCCGGCCGGAATGCCAGAGCCGCCCTGCGCTGTGACTTATATAGTGACAATGGGGCGGTGTCACATGGTATATGTCACATGGGTTGGTCACATGGTGACCCCGCCCCCTTACGATGTCATAGTCCCCATGTGACATCAACCCATGTGACCAACCCATGTGACATATACCATGTACCATAAGCCCCCCTTCCCCAAGGCACCCCCCATGTTGAGGGCACGCGGCCTGGTACGGCTAAGGAGGGGGGGCGCGCTCGCTCGCCCCCCTTTCCTGGCCGGCCGGGTAGCGTGCTCGGACAAGGGTCTGGTGTGGACTTGGGGGGAACCCCCACGCCGATTTTTTACGGCGTTGGGGTTCCCCTTTAAGCCCATTCCAGGCGGCGGAGCCCGCGACGTCTCCTTCGCGGGCCCCGCCTACATGTACACGCGCTTGAAATGGGCGGATTTGCCTCCTCCTTACGTGGGCGAGTCCGTTCATTTCAAAAGTTGAGCGAACTGTTTGCCCAACCTTGTTCGTCAAACAGTCCGCTCGTGTGTGGGCAAGTCCGCTCATGCAAATTTTGAGCGGACTGTTTGATGAAACTGTTTGCCGAACAAGGTTGGGCAAACAGTCCGTGCGTGTGTACGCGGCCTAAAAGGAAGAATTATGTTGACGGGTCAGCGTTTTGGCTACATATTAGCTACGTAAGTAATAAAGTATATAAACCCAATCACTAAAGTCTCATATGAACTTTAACATATAATATTCATTTCAAATGTAATTTTTAAATCTGGAGCTTTAATTAACATAACACCTAATGTATAGTTCCTGCCATGAAGTAGTCCAGGCACTTTCAGCTGTGGAACTGTGCTCCTGCATTGGTCACTCTGTATGAGTAGTCCAAATATGAAATAAAAGGATGAGAAAAAAATGTGAAAACTGTATCTTATTTGGAAAAAAGGCAGCTGCATCTGATACACATTGTTCTAGCAAACTAAATGATTTTTTTCTAAATAGAGTATATCCTGGACTTCTTTAGAAACTGGAGCGAACCCATCAAACCTATTGAGATAACATAGCCTAAAAGTGCAAGGTGGCCCCCACACCTATGCATACTTAATTAGCAGATACTGATTTCTTAAGCCTAAAACTATCTGTGTTCACAAGGCCTTTGATGCTTTGGGACCCCCATTCCACACTCAATGTGCAAGCTTCTTGAAAGTATATCTAAATACTAGGATACAATAGCAATGTGAGGTCATAGGACAGAACCAGTTAGAGTTGAAGGAGACCTCAGAGGTCTGCTCTCCTGGAAGTGTTGGTTTTTAAGTGGACTTTAGGGAACCAGTGCTTTGCAACTGAGTAGCACTGAGCATCATGGGTAGCAGGACAAGTAAGTATTCAGTTACTTGCTTTGCATTCCTGAGATTTTTTTATTACATGATAGAGTCTCTATAAGATGATTTTTGGTGGTTTTCAAGGGTGCACTGCAGAAGAGTCTGATTGACTGACCAAAGCTCTGAAATACAGGGGGTTACAGTAGGATGATATCAAGACCCTTATATATGTGTTTGGGGTCTTATGAATACGGATGTAGATTATTTTTTTCCTTTGGGTAGGGGGGCTTGAGAAGAAAAATGCAGAGCGAGTAATGCACAGACTGACGTTTTTGTGGGTGTGGGCAAAAGAAGTGAATATGATCAATAAAATTCCTTCATTCGTATGGCTTATGTGTCATGTGATAGAGCCAAGGTGGGGCCTAGGGGCCTTCGTCCGCTCCTGGCCGCGCCATATCTGAGGTCTGAATTTTATAGGTGACTGGACCCACAACATTACAGAGATTCCTGTGTACTATCATATGGGCATTGCTAACTTGGACAGAAGCCATTGAACAGGGGATATATAGAATGTGCTGGCAGGCACTCTGGATGGGTTTGGACCCCCGGACCCCTGTTTTCTATGCCCCGATTACAAAAACATACTAAGTAAATCTATAAGAATTACTCTTTTAAGAATGGATACTGCTGTTATTTTTTCATAGTGTATGTTTTAAATGTATTTTAATGTTAATGTAATTTTTTTTTTCTTCAATGCATGAGGATGTTTCGTTGGCAGTCCCCCATCCATCACCACCAAGGTCACATTTTGCAGTTTTCCTATACAATGGATGAAATGGTTTGGTCCCATCAGCTCAATAGGAAACACAGTCTCTATGGCTATCAAGACTATAGTTTTCCCTAAACAGTCTGACCTCACCTCCAGTTTTGCTTAGGGCAACGCAGCTAGTGATGATAAATTCTTTAAATATGATATTCTTCTTATCATGGGAAACAGTTTTGTTCTTACCAAATGTTCATTTGAATTGTTTTTGAAATATTCTAGTAAAAATGTTATTTTGATGTCTCTTTCTGATTTTCCTTTCTTGGTATGCCATAAATTTCTCATCCTAATTATGTAACGATTTGTGGGTGCTCTTTCTAATGTCTATCTAAGAGAAAGTTTATCCTAACAGGTTATGGTAAGTTGGGCCAAAGGGAACCAAAAAGCCCTCCATGGACTAGTACATAGAACAGCAGAGCCTTCTTAAAACAGAAGGTATTTACATATCTCCTTGTGTCATAAATACTAAACTTAAGGAGATTATTTCTCTTTTCATTGCATTGGGTGGAGGTTTCTAACATTCCTTTATGACCCTGTGGCCAACTCTACAACCACAACTGTTGAGTAACAGTGTAGTATACTGTTTGCTGTTATGCAGCAATTTATTCCACACTGCATACAGCTTCTTGTTGGCCATCATCACTGCAGTACATAGAAACAATGGCTTCTATGGATGTGGGCTTGGGAAGCAACCTGGAAAGTATAACCCAATAGGTTATGATAGGATAAGCCAACATAAACCAACAAGTTTGATGTCTGGCTATATAATGCTATCCATACACCAGTCCAAAAATTGTTCAAACCGTTTTCGTTTTCGAAAAACGAACACTCAGTTGTAAGAGCAAACAATATTGCCACCATGTAATGACCGCATTTTGAATGATAAATCATTTAATGGACTTTAATGAATCCGTTTTTTATCTATTTCGTCACATATCTGCAGTGCAAACAGCTGAATTTTTAAATTAACCTTTGAATTTATCGCTCGTTAGCAGAATTTTCCAACCTGTTCCTTTGATTTTTGGGCTCTATTTGTGCCCATTAACTGGAAGAAAAACAAACAGAAAAAATTTCTGCTAGTGTATGGCCAGCATTGGTAATACATTTAGCATCTTTGCTGAGAAACTTGTTTCCAGCAAAAGAAATCCCTTACTAGAGTTGTGGTCAGGTGAGAACAACAGTATAGCACAATCTTTTGCTTATCTACTAAGCATGAAGAACAGCTTGTAAAGAGCAAATATGACTGCAACCTATGTACATATACAGAAAAAAAAAGGGTTAACAAAAAAGTTTTTATAACCTTATAGTGTGCTAATATAGATGACAAGAATATTTTTTTTTAAATGTGTATATATATGATTTTTATTTATTTATTTACATCTGTAAACCAATAGTGTATACTAAAAAAATTATAACATGTACAAAATACATTGTTTCTGAGAACTGAAATAAAATGTAAAATGGTACTCACATGCTGCTTTGCATTCATATTAGAAGCTATCTAATCACAATGTATACACATGAACAGTCATTGCTTGGCTTGTCTGCTGCTGGACGCTAGTGATACACAGATGCCTCCGAGCAAAGGCAGGAAGTCATCTGGCAGGACATATGGACTATGCAATGAACAATTAAAAATGACATGAAAAGATGGAAGAAAAGAACATGGTTTCAGACATCTAAAAATATTCAGAGGCGATCGCTGCCGTTAGCATAGAGCTTTACGTTCCATATTAGTCCTTCATGACTTCGGGGGAAAGGGGCACCATAAATGAGTTTACAGATATTATTAGAGATAGGAGCCTTGTCACGGCCCCTAATGTTCTGGGTCTGCAGAGTCTCCACATGTGCTAGCATACAAGCAGGCCATTGTTACTGCCATTCTGAAGCCTTCTGTCACTGCACTGGGCTTGAACTTGCTGTGTCACTAACCTGTACATCTGTCTCTTTCTCTCCAAGTCCCAGAAGACAGAAGGCACTGTGAAATGTCAAGAAAAACAGCTTTGTCACATCAGAGCTATGGTGGAGATGTCTGCAGGCCTATCACCACCACCAAAGAAATACTAATAGTCCAGGGATTCATTAATGATCAATGTGCATAATAATTTTATTGAAAAAAAGAATGTATTTTACTTAACGTGATAATAAAGCCTATTTTTTTGAAGAAGAAGAAAAAGAGGTCCACAATTGCATTAGAACAGTGGTCTTCAAACTGCAGGCCAGGGGCCAAATGAGGCCTTTTGCTTGCTTTTATCTGTTTTTTTTTTTTCCTCCACTGTCAGCAACGGTGGAGAGCATAGTTCGTGCCACTGACACCAACAATGGTTTACTAACCCTCTCACTGACACCAACTATGGCACGCCATTCGTCCCATTGATACCAATGATGGGGACACTATTCTTCCCATTGATACCAATGATGGGGACACTATTCCTCCCATTGATACCAATGATGCAGGGCACTATTCTTCCCATTGATACCAACAATGCATGGCACTATTCTTCCCATTGATACCAACGATGGAGGCACTATTCCTCCCATTGATACCAATGACGGGGGCACTATTCTTCCCATTGATACCAACGATGCAGGGACTATTCTTCCCATTGATACCAACGATGGAGGCACTATTCCTCCCATTGATACCAACGACGGGGGCACTATTCTTCCCATTGATACCAACGATGGGGGCACTATTCCCCCCACTGACACCAACAATAGGGCACTCCTCCTCCCACTGACACCAATGATGGGGCATTATTCCTCCCACTGACACCAACAATGGGGCACTATTCCTTCCATTGACACCAATGATGGAGCACTATTCATCTCACTAACACCAATGCAGAACCACTTTTCCTCCCGCTGATACCAATGATGGGGCAATATTCCTCCCACTGACACCAATGATGGGACATTATTCCTCCCACTGACACCAATGATAGGGCACTATTCCTCCCATTGATACCAACAATGGGGCACTATTCCTCTCACTGACACCAATAATGGGGCGCTGTTCCTCCCACTGACACCAATGATGAAGCGCCATTCCAATCACTGACAGGCCCCGGGTCAATATACCCCCCTTTACAGGTGTCTACTTAGCCAGTCAGCTGCTAAGGAGACACCTGTGTGTGTGCACTCCCTAGTGTGCTGTGCATACAAACCACCACCCTGCTCCTTCCCCCTTGCACTTTGACAGAGGGCAACAGGAGCCTATCACTTGCCCTCAGTACCTACATCTAGAACTCACAAGAATGGGAAAGCAGTTCTGATCATAAGGACTCAGTGGCGGTGAAAAAAGGACCACAGGTAAGTGTTTAGGGATGAGGGCAGAGAAAGGTACTGGGGCTTTTTTTTACCTTAATGCTTTAAAGTGGTATTAAATCCAAAAGTAAACATTTATTACATTGTAAAAAAGTCCATAAATGCAGCGCTAGTTTCTACTATAAAGTGACCTTTAAATCACATATGATGACAATAAACGTCCACAACAGGAATGATGGAAGGACAGATGAAAGGCCCCACACCAGCTTCAGTGCGATAGGGACAACACAAACATCAATGGATAGTACATATAGATCGAAGCAGGCAACTCCACACATGGAAGAGATGTGCCAGGCCTTTACTGACTTTGGGCTAACCAAAATAATGAATATAAGACTCCCATAATGAAGTATTTAAAACTAATATCAAGGCTTTGTTATAATTGTACGTACAGTGCCTTGAAAAAGTATTCATACCCCTTTAAATTTTCCACATTTTGTCATGTTACACCCAAAAATTTTAATGTATTTTACTGGGATTTTATGTGATAGACCAGGGATATGCAATTAGCGGACCTCCAGCTGTTGCAGAACTACAAGTCCCATGAGGCATAGCAAGACTCTGACAGCCACAAGCATAACACCCATAACAGGCAGAGGCATGATGGGACTTGTAGTTTTGCAACAGCTGGAGGTCCGCTAATTGCATATCCCTGTGATAGACCAACACAAAGTGATACATAATTGTGAAGTGGAAGGAAAATGATAAATGGTTTTAAAAATTGTTTACAAATAAATATGTGAAAAGTGTGGCGTGCGTTTGTATTAAGCCCCCTTTACTCTGGCAACCCTAACTAAAATCTAGTGAAACCAATTGCCTTCAGAAGTCACCTAATTATTAAATAGAGTCCACCTGTGTGTAATTTAATCTCAGTATAAATACCGCTGTTCTCTGAAGCCCTTAGAGAACCTTAGTGAACAAACAGCATCATGAAGGCCAAGGAACACACCAGGCAGGTCAGGGATAAAGTTGTGGAAAAGTCTAAAGCAGGGTTAGGTTATAAAAAAATATCTCAAGCTTTGAACATCTTACTGAGCACTGTTCAATCCATCATCCAAAAATGGAAAGATTATGGCACAACTGCAAACCTACCAAGACATGGCCTTCCACTTAAGCTGACAGGCTGGGCAAGGAGAGCATTAATCAGAGAAGCAGCCAAGATGCCCATGGTAACTCTGGAGAAGCTGCAGAGATCCACAGCTCAGGCGGGAGAATCTATTAGTTGTGCACTCCACAAATCTGGCCTTTATGGAAGAGTGGCAAGAAGAAAGTCGTTGTTGAAAGTCATTGTTAAAAGAAATCCATAAGTCCCATTTGTAGTTTGTGAAAAGTCATGAGGGGGGCACAGCAAACACGTGGAAGGAGGTGCTCTGGTCAGATGAGACCAAAATGGAACTTTGTGGCCTAAAAGCAAAATGCTAATTGTGAAGGAAAACTAACAATGCACATCACCCTGAACACACCATCCTCACCGTGAAACATGGTGGTGGCAGCAATTTGATCATGCGTGGGCTCCATCGGACCTTTGCTGTCCAAAAATCTGATGGACTTTAGAAATAGAACATGTTTCAAATTTTTCCGACGGACTCAATTGCTACGGAGAAATCTGCTCGTCTTTATGCTAGTCCAATGGACGAAAACCGACACCAGGGCAGCTATTGGCTACTGGCTATGAACTTCCTTATTCTAGTCCGGTCGTACTTCATCACGTTCGAATCTGTCAGACTTTGGTGTGATTGTGTGTGGCCAAGTCCGGTCATTCAGAAAATTCCATCCGAACTCCGCCGAAAGTCCTTCGGGAAGACCGTCGGACCTAGTCTGCCGGAAAGTCTGTACGCAGCATTAGAGCCTGCAAAAGACTTACATAGTTACATAGTAGGCGAGGTTGAAAAAATAAACAAGTCCATCAATTCCAACCTATGTGTGTGATTTTATGACGGTATTACATTGTATATCCCTGTATGTTGTGGTTGTTCAGGTGCTTATCTAATGGACTTAAAACTGGGGCGGAGGTTCACCTTCCAGCTGGATAACGACCCTAAACATGCAGCCAGAGTTGCAATGGAATAGTTCAGATCAAAGCATATTCATGTCTTTGAATGGCCCAGGCAAAGTCCAGACCTAAATCCAATTGAGAATCTGTGGCAAGACTTGAAAGTTGTTGTTTACAGATGCTCTCCATCCAATCTGACAGAGCTTGAGCTATTTTGCAAAGAAGAATGGCCAAAAATGTTACCCTCTAGATATGCCAAGCTGGTGGAGACATCCCCAAAAAGCTGTAACTACAGCGAAAAGTGGTTCTACAAAGTATTGACTCAGGGAGCCTGAATACAAATGCACACTACACGTTTCACATATTTATTTGTAAAAAAAAATGTAAAACTATTTATCATTTTCCTTCTACTTCACAACTATATGTCACATTAAAGCCCCAAATTTTTTTTTTTACGTTTTTGGTTGTAACGTGACAAAATGTGGGAAATGTCAAGGGGTATGAATACTTTTTCAAGGCACTGTACAAAATCACTGATCAAATCGAGCATCAAAAAAATCCAACAAAATGGTCGCAGCTAGTAGCGTGCTTACGTCATGCACCAAGTCCTTTCTAAGGCGGTTTGTCATCAGATGACATCATCAGAGGCGTGGCCTGCTGACGCAAGCACACTGTATATAAACACAACAGCGAAAATTGGAAAACTGGAAGCGCGCACCCGGAGACACCCCGAACACTCGGGTGCATTGCAATGGAAGTAACTAAAGGCTGGTAAACGCTCCCGGAAGAGGAAGTGTTCAGATGCGTTTCGACTCCTGGATGTAAATGCCTCATGGACTCAATTTACTTTATATGAACATCCAATACATATTGAATAAAAAGAAACGTAAGTATATTACCACTAGCAGAGGAGCATAAAATGACCAGCTTTTATTTATTTATTTATGTAAAACCTTTATTACAGAAGGGAAAAAATATACATTTGGCGTAACTACTTATAAAATATTAGCTGGAGTTTGGTTTTAATTTCTTAGTGTATTTAAATCTGCTAGAACATCTAACACTTCCCTTCCCCCATACTGACAATGTTGCTGTCCAAATCTGCCCCCTGTTCTCATTCATCTAAAGTGAGGGCACTCTTATACAGGAGGTGTGTTACTGGCCAGATCACCAGGTGAAAACAGAGGGGAAAAGGCCTAAAAAAAGAAAACTAATGCATTCACTACATCTAATGATTGTTAAACTGCAATATATTACATTTTGGGTTTTGGTTTTAATACCACTACAATGAAAAAAAGACCTAGCAATTATTACTGCTTTATAAAAATAAAATACCAGCTTGCTTGCGCTATAGACCGATGAGAGCTTTTCACCAGAAAATGCGATCGTGTGTATGCTCCATCGGAATTTAGCTGGCCGAATTCCCGCCAGCAAAAATTTGAGAGCATGTTCTCCATTTTTCCGATGGAAAACTTTCTATCGGAAATTCTGATCATGTGTATGCAATTCCGACACTCAAAAACTCACACATGCTCAGATTCAACTACGAGATGGAAGCTATTGGCTACTGGATATTGAACTTCCTTTTTATAGTCCCATCGCACGTGTTGTACGTCACCGCGTTCTTGGCGGTCGGAATTTGGTGTGACCGTGTGTATGCAAGACAGCTTGAGCGAAATCCCGTTGGAATTCCGTCGGGAAAACAATCAGAGTTTTTTCCGACCAAAATTAGGATCGTGTGTATGCGGCATAAGAGAACTTTCTAAAAAGCTGTAATATATTACAATTTTGTTTTGGGACTTTAGATATACTTTCACAGTTGGGCATTGCATTGCTAAAATGCAGTTGGAAAATCCAAGCTGATTTCGACATAGACGAAAGCCCCGTACACACGATCGGAATTTCCAACAGGAAATGTTCGATGGCAGGCTAAATCCGACCGTGTGTATGCTCCATCGGACAATTGTTGTCGGACCTTCTGCTAACAATTGTTGGTTGGCAGGATCTCAAATTTTCCACGGACAAATGTGTGTTGTCGGATTTTCTCGAGCGTGTGTACTCAAGTCTGTCGGACAAAAGTCCAAAGTACAAACACGCATGCTCAGAAGCAGAAGTGGTCGGTCTTGTAAACTAGCGTTTGTAATGGAGAATTAACATTTGTGACGTGGCAAATTATGAAATCTCCAAAGATTTTCAAAGGCTTTTTTTTTCTAGTGATATCAAGAATAATATTATTATGTTTTTTTTTGTCTTTATTTGCGCAAGTTACCACAACACCATCATCCCGTAGTTTTTAAGATCAAAGATACAACTATGTTGGTGTCCCTTGTCAATTTTACATTGTATTTTTTAAAATGTAACTGTCTACTCCTAAACTGTCATTTGAAGTAAAAGACATAGCCAAGTATTATTCTAAACATTTTTTTTAATGTGCATAAAAAAAAAAAAAAAAAAATTAGACATGCTATCTGCCAATAGGACTTAACCAAAAAGTGCATTCTATGCATCCAAAAATATAGAAAATATACCAAATCAAATCATTATTCGATCAAAAAAATAATGTCAAAGCAATAACTCCAAGGCCAATAATAAATAACACGTTATCTCCTCCGATTCCGCAACATGTCTGGTTTACGAACGGCCGTTCAGAAACAAACTGAAAAGAGCAAACTGAAAAGCGGTAAATGGAAAACACGTAAAAGAAAAGCACGAATGAACACTCACCAAACTTCTACTCACACGAAATTAACAAAAGGAGCCCAAAGGGTGGCACTAAAGAGCTGAAAAAGCATGTAGTATGTCACCACGTTCGTAAATGTTGGTCAACATTTGTGTGGCCGTGTGTATGCAAGACAAGTTTGGGCCAACGCCCTTTGGACAAAATTCTGCGGTTTTGTTGGCCAAGAATCAGATTGTGTTTACGAGGCAATGCACTTTATTATCTAGATTTATTTAATTTATTACAGCTATGTAATATTAACTTACCAGCATGTCTTTGGAGCATGGGTGGAAATCAGAGCACCAAAGGGAAACCCACACAGGCACATGCTAATGCCAAACAGGTAGTTCCATGGCTGGAATTCAAACCAATGACCCTAGTGCTGCTAGGCAGAAGTGATAACCACTTAGCCACTGTGCTGCCCCATGTAAGCTGAGCACCAGTTGTGTCTACAGAACATTTGCTCCTATGTGAAGCCCTTTAACAGTATGTCATATCTTAGAAAACCTGGACAAATCATGCAGTAGGGGCTCTACCTATTCTTGAAAGCAATATGTAATGGATATGGTAGAAAGTGTATCCACCAGGTCCTTTGGATCCTACACACATGTGCCATGGCCCATTTATTCATATGGGGGAGCCATACTTTGCAGTACTACTAAAAACCACCATGAGTACTGTTCTCTATTATGGGGCCAAAACACACACATGTAAGATCAGGGGGATCCAACAGGGATATTTTCTAAAACAAACATGAAGTAAATGTGACGGACTGGGGTTTATATGGTCACAAAACAGACACCCCAAAGCAAAGTACATATTCATTTTTTTTTATATTTCTAAACATCTCCCTTCTATTCTATTAATAACCAGTAGATGGCAGAGAAGGTACACAAACAGAGTCTATATAAGGCCACACACCATGTGACTGGAAATTAAACTACTTCCAGCCATAAAGTCAGTGGTCATATCTCATGCTGTTTGTGTGATTCTTTGCAGGTATGTACTCTAAATTGTTCCTAATCTGTATTAACCTGTGATAGAAAGATTCCTAAACATCTTGAGCAGATGCAGAAAAAGTCTCAGCAGATTTTATGCTATTGTTTTGCTGTAATTAGAAGTTTAGAACAGCGGGTGTGAGAAACAAGGGAAAAGGGCAAAAGAACATGAAAATACTGCATTAGTCAGAACAAATGTCTATGATAAACACTAAACCTTTCTAAATAGGTATATTTAAACCTGATTTATTGAAGATTGCATAGATTTATAGAAGCACATGTTTTCTGTTATTTAATATAGAAAAAAACCTATTGTATGTAAAGCTTATGTATTGCATCATACAGACATGCAATGTGCACCATCTAGTGGTTAAAAAAGAGTACTACCATGAAAATATTTGTATTAAAGCAATGCATTGCTAGTATGATTATTGCACACTTAAAGTGTACCAGAGAGATAAAGATAATTATCTATAACACTGAATAACAGGGATATATATGTTATTAAAATTTAGTAATGTTCATTGTTGTAACTATGTTTTAGAATACTTTAGTTAAAATCGGTATTATATATATTGT
The DNA here is from genome assembly GCF_037356315.1 of Lithobates pipiens. Lineage (NCBI taxonomy): Eukaryota > Metazoa > Chordata > Amphibia > Anura > Ranidae > Lithobates > Lithobates pipiens. The sequence continues at coordinate 289,459,277 of NW_027507784.1, forward strand.
TAATGGTTATAAACATGTGACTATAAAAATGTAAAAGATGTATTGTTATGTAAAAATTAAACTACTTCCAGCCATAAAGTCAGTGGTCATATCTCATGCTGTTTGTGTGATTCTTTGCAGTCCACGCCAAGCTGATCACCTTATCTCATCGCGTCTACAATCATCGGCTCTCTTAATTCACATTTTGAGGCCGGTAACATTTTGGGGGCTCGTGTGCCGGGATTCGTTGTGTTACCAGTGAAAGGGAAGTGCGAGACAAGCGTGAGCCTGCTACAGAGCTACAAGGAGAGTCGTGAGAGTCGTCTGCCTCGTGAGTGCAAGTCTTCAGATTGCAACAGAGATGGCGTCTCCTCGTCGTGCGCTGATGTGGGATATCCGGAAACAAATTCATCTGCTTAATGAAGAACAGCTGCATAGCCTCGCTATTACGCTGGAAGATGAAAGAGACGTGGACGTTCCATCAGTGACTGGTACCAACGAAATGGAACTTGTTGAATTTATTAAAGGCTACTTGAGAAGTGATCAGCTGGAAAAGTTGGAAGATCAAGGTATGTCTTACCTACTCATCATCCAAGACAAGATCAATGAACTAAAACTTAACAAGGAAAGTAAACCAACTGTGGACATTGCAACCGCTGCAAAAAAAATAAGTAGTGGGACTGCAAGGACTGAACAGGTATCGGAGGTGGTGAGATTAACTGATGTTGTTGCTTTATTGCCACGTAGAGAATTTAAAATGCATGGTGGGTTAATTTCAGATCATGGTTCGGACATGAGTTACAGTAGCGTGTGCAGACAAATTGACGAGGGTCTAACAGAAAAATTCCCGGAATCTGAAATTATACGCACAGTGTTGAGAATAATCAAACCTGGTAATTTTAAAGATATGTTGACTGACAGAGATGATCTTACTGTTGCTGAATTGAAAAGGTTTTTGAAGTCACATATGAGAGAACGAAGTGGTAATGAGTTATTTCAGGACCTTAGCAATGCTACCCAGCAAGAAAGAGAAACAGCACAACAATTTGTTTACAGGCTAGTGGGGTTAAAACAAAAAGTTCTGTCTACATCACAACATGATAGGCAAGAGTTTAACTATGACAAAAAACTGGTACAAGGCATATTCCTTCATACACTGTATCAGGGACTAAATGAGAAAAATTCTAATGTTAGACGAGATATCAAGCCTTATGTGTCTGATTTGACTTTATCATAGAGCAGGTCACCAGATCAGTTGATGAGGAAACAGAAAGGCAGAGACGCTTAAACAGTGCTCCTAAACATAAACCTATTACTGTTCATTCATCCCAGACACCAGGGAATAGCGAAAAAGACACCTTCCAAAAGGGAGTTGAGGGAGATGCTAGAGCAAATCACACTGCATTAATGGAACTAACAACACAGGTCTCTGCTCTCACAAAGAACCTGGAAAAGATGATGAAGCTAACTCCTATTGTTGGAAACCAAATGACTAAGCCACTAACCAATGTTCAAGTTCCAGATACAACTCACTGCAAGCCCAGGTGTGATGTTTGCATTAAACGAGAGAGTCAGAACTGCTACCATTGTTTCTACTGTGGTTGGACAGGACACAGAGCGGTTGATTGCTTGAAGAAAAGAAGGCAGTCGGGAAACGACAGACGGTCACTGGGAAAGGGACAACCAGTGACCACCTCAAATGATCTGTCCCATGCTAAGGTAAACAGGGTATTCACCCACCGGTCAACTAGAACACTCCCAAAAGAGAATGGATTCTCCAAACAACACGTAGCACAATTAATTGGAGGAAAATGCCTACTGTCATGTCGGATGAATGGTGTACCGGTTGACATGTTGATGGATACAGGAGCTCAGGTCAGCATTGTCGGGAAGGCATGGTTAGAAAAGTTTCTACCCAGCGTCTCCATTAGGCACATACAAGATTTACTTTGTGATGACAACTTATCCATTACAGCTGCAAATGGTTCTATCATTCCATTCATCGGGTGGATTGAAGTCTGCCTGGAATTCGAAAGTAGTGGACATGGAAACTTAGCCATTTATGTGCCAATGCTGGTGAGTGACTGCTGTAATGACAATCCAATTCTTGGGTTTAATGTTATCGAAGAATTGATCAGAGAAAACCGTGACCGACCAAACAGCACCCAAAACCTGACTATCTTGCTGAGTGAAGCTATGAAAGTAAGACAGAGTGTAGCGAATAACATTATCAATGCTGTCAGTCAAGCAACTGACCCAGGAGAAATATTCGATAGTCGTATGGTCAAAGTGGGGAAGAAGGGACTCCAGATTAAAGGAGGCGAGCTCTGTGAAGTCAAATGCAGAATTAGAGCGTGGCCGAAAGGAGGAATCATGCCATTTGAACCACTTCCCGAATATCCAGTCGAGGAAGGACTTGAACTATTTCCTTCAGTGGTAGATGTGCCAAATGGGTTCTCTAAACTGGTGAAGATACCTATACTGAACCGTGCTCAACATGACATCTACCTTCCACCCAGAACAGTATTGGGTACCATTTCTCCAGCAGCTGAGATTCTACCATTGTCTCCAAACAAAGACGATGGAAAGGGAATTGACCAGAAGAAAAGGGTGTTTCATGTAAACCAGTTGAATCAAGTGGACACTGGAAATCAGCTACCCACTAACAAATCTGTTAAGTGGCACCCACCTGTCAATTTGGAAGATCTCTCAGAAGAAGAACAGGAGATAGCGAGACAAATGTTATATGATGAATCAGATGTCTTTGCTCGAGATGAGGGAGACATAGGATGCATCCCTAACCTGAAACTGAGGATAAATCTGAAAGATGAAACTCCTGTCCAGAAACGCTACAATTCGATACCGAAACCCTTATACAAAGAAGTGAAAGAATATATCCAAAACCTTCTTGACCGAGGTTGGGTAACAAAATCTTCTTCCGCATACTCATCACCAGTTGTTTGTGTTCGAAAGAAGGACAGTAGCCTACGACTATGTGTTGACTTTAGGGAGTTAAACCGAAAGACGATCCCAGATAGACATCCACTACCCAGAATACAAGATCTGCTGGATAGCTTAGGAGGATTTACGTGGTTCTCAATCCTGGACCAGGGTAGTGCGTATCATCAAGGCTTTGTGCATGAAGACTCCAGACATCTGACGGCTTTCAGCACCCCCTGGGGACTCCTGGAGTGGAACCGTATTCCATTTGGATTAATGAATGCCCCAGCAGCTTTTCAGAGATGCATGGAGAATGTATTAGAGGGCATCAGAGACAAATGTTGTTCTCCATACTTGGATGACGTACTTTGCTACTCCAAAACTTTTCAGGAGCATGTCAATGATATTAGGCAAGTGCTTAGTCGAATGCGTGAGCATGGTATCAAACTTAGACCGAAGAAGTGTGAACTCTTTAAACGACAGATTCGATACCTTGGACGAATGGTGTCAGAAGAAGGCATAAAAATTGACCCAAAAGATCTTGAAGCGGTATTACATTTGAAAAGGAAAGAACCAAAAACAGTGGGAGGAGTCAGATCTTTGTTAGGATTCCTGAGCTACTACAGGTCCTTCATTCAAGATTTCTCTCGACTTGCTAAACCACTGTATGAACTTTTGCAGAACACTGAGAAAGAATCTGCTACATCCATCCCCAAAAACAATCGGAGGGAATCTACAAAGAAAAACGGGAACAAAGCACAAGTGCCATCTAAAACACTGATTCAATGGACACCCAAACATCAAGCTGTAGTATCCAGACTGGTGGACATGCTAACCAATCCACCAATTCTAGCATACCCTGATTTTGATTTACCCTTCGTCTTACACACTGATGCTTCCAATGAAGGCCTAGGTGCTGTACTATACCAACGACAAGGAGAAAAACTTCGTGTTATTGGGTTTGGCTCCAGAACATTGACTCCAGCAGAGCGCAATTACCATCTTCACTCTGGTAAACTTGAGTTTTTAGCTCTCAAGTGGGCAGTCTGTGACAAATTCAGAGATTACTTGTACTACACTCCAACATTCACCGTTTACACAGACAACAACCCATTGACATATGTATTGAGTACTGCCAGACTGAATGCTGTGGGTCATCGCTGGGTTGGCGAGTTGGCTGATTTCCACTTCGATATCAAGTACAGGCCAGGTAAACAGAATGCAGACGCAGATACACTGTCACGATTTCCGGTGGAACTCACGAAGAATCTGAGTGAGTACACAGAGCTTGTACCATCTGAGGTTGTGTCAGCTATGTGGCAAGGGAGCAAAGCTGTTGACGAAGAAGAGGCATTATGGGTGGCTTCATTGACTCTTCACTCAGAAAGTGATGTGGCCGAAGAATTGCTGAAAGGACAGACAATCTGCCCAATGACTCAGGAGAATATCAGAGCATTACAACAAGACGATACCAACATTAGAGAAGTGGTCTGGCTTAAGGAGAACGAATGGATTCCAAACCACAAAGAAAAGGAGAATATGACCAGCAAAACAAGACGTTTGATACATGAATGGAATAAACTCAGAGTCAATGAAGGAATCCTCTACCGACACTCTGGAACCCGAAAACAGCTAGTTCTACCAGAAAAGTTAAAACCATTGGTCTTAAGAAATCTTCATGATGACATGGGTCACATTGGTACTGACAAGGTAACCCACCTAGCACGTGAACGATTTTACTGGCCATTTATGCAAAAAGACATTGATGAATATGTGCTGAAGAAGTGCAGCTGCATCAAACGAAAGCGTCCAAATATCACCGAAAGAGCACCTATGGGTTCGATTACTACCAGTTCACCTTTGGAGTTAGTATCCATTGATTATCTTCACTTGGAGAAAAGCAAAGGAGGATATGAGTATATACTTGTAATAGTTGACCATTTCACACGCTTTGCACAAGCGTATCCAACTAAGAACAAATCTGGAAAAACGGCGGCAGAAAAGATCTTTCAAGATTTCATACCACGTTTTGGCTATCCAGAGAAACTCCACCATGACCAAGGAAGAGAATTTGAAAACAACTTATTTCAGACATTGCAACGATTGGCAGGGATTTCTCATTCAAGAACTACTCCATACCATCCACAGGGTAACCCAGTGGAGAGACTGAACCGTACTTTGTTACAGATGCTTCGCACCTTAGAGGAAGAGAAAAAGTCAGATTGGAAAGAACATCTTCCAAATATGGTTCATGCATACAATTGCACCAGGCATGAAGCCACACCATACTCGCCATTCTTTCTATTGTATGGAAGATCTCCTCGTTTGCCAATTGACCTAATGCTTAACCTAAATTTGGAAAAGGAATCAGAAAGTCAACCAACATTTACTCAGAAATGGGCATCTAGAATGCAAGAAGCTTACAAAATCGCATCCGAGAATAGCAAAAAATCATCTGCTAAAGGGAAGAAGTACTATGACAAACAGATAAAAGGAGCACCTCTTCAACCGGGTGATCGGGTCTTAGTACGAAATCTCTCTGAAAGAGGAGGACCTGGTAAACTTCGTTCATACTGGGAAGAATCAGTACACAAAGTGGTAGAAAGAATCAAAGATGGGCCTGTGTACAAAATTCAGCCTGAAAGTGGTAAAAAGACTATTCGAGTACTGCACAGAAATCTTTTACTACCAGTAAATGACCTACCAATTGAAGGACACATTCCAAGAGTATCGATGAAACAAAGACAATCAAGTAACAGAAAGGATACCAGAATGGATGTGGACCAGGAGGAGGAATGTTCAGATGAAGAAAGATGGTATTATCCTTATATACCAGAGACTACAGAAAGTCATGATTGTATTGTGTCTCAACCAAACTCTCAAAACGTACAGAAAATCCCATTAAGAGTTTCTGCTGAAGAGTTCTATCCTACAACTACCACACCCAATCTTGAGCAAGAACAAAATGATGGAACAGTAGTTGGCGACCAAATATGGGCTACAGACATGGTGGGACTAGACACTGCAGAATTACCCTTATTAAGTCAAGACTTACCTGTGAACCAAGATATGCAAATGGAAAATGATGTTGATGGAGAAGACTCAACTCCTGTCAGAAGATCTACCAGACAAGTTAAGCCTAAAGAGATCTTTACATATGACATACTAGGTCAGCCAAGATACATACCAAGTCAGATTCACACCATACAAACTCCTACAATGCTAGCTACTCCCAGGACATGCCAGGTAGTTAACGTAGCTCCTTGGTGGCAACAAGTACCTATTTGGGTTACTTAAATCACTAAATAGTGTTCAGATACCAATTGAGTTTAATGTCGGGAGCCATTAACTGAAGGAGGGGAGAGTGTGACGGACTGGGGTTTATATGGTCACAAAACAGACACCCCAAAGCAAAGTACATATTCATTTTTTTTTATATTTCTAAACATCTCCCTTCTATTCTATTAATAACCAGTAGATGGCAGAGAAGGTACACAAACAGAGTCTATATAAGGCCACACACCATGTGACTGGAAATTAAACTACTTCCAGCCATAAAGTCAGTGGTCATATCTCATGCTGTTTGTGTGATTCTTTGCAGGTATGTACTCTAAATTGTTCCTAATCTGTATTAACCTGTGATAGAAAGATTCCTAAACATCTTGAGCAGATGCAGAAAAAGTCTCAGCAGATTTTATGCTATTGTTTTGCTGTAATTAGAAGTTTAGAACAGCGGGTGTGAGAAACAAGGGAAAAGGGCAAAAGAACATGAAAATACTGCATTAGTCAGAACAAATGTCTATGATAAACACTAAACCTTTCTAAATAGGTATATTTAAACCTGATTTATTGAAGATTGCATAGATTTATAGAAGCACATGTTTTCTGTTATTTAATATAGAAAAAAACCTATTGTATGTAAAGCTTATGTATTGCATCATACAGACATGCAATGTGCACCATCTAGTGGTTAAAAAAGAGTACTACCATGAAAATATTTGTATTAAAGCAATGCATTGCTAGTATGATTATTGCACACTTAAAGTGTACCAGAGAGATAAAGATAATTATCTATAACACTGAATGACAGGGATATATATGTTATTAAAATTTAGTAATGTTCATTGTTGTAACTATGTTTTAGAATACTTTAGTTAAAATCGGTATTATATATATTGTTAATGGTTATAAACATGTGACTATAAAAATGTAAAAGATGTATTGTTATGTAAAAATTAAACTACTTCCAGCCATAAAGTCAGTGGTCATATCTCATGCTGTTTGTGTGATTCTTTGCAGTCCACGCCAAGCTGATCACCTTATCTCATCGCGTCTACAATCATCGGCTCTCTTAATTCACATTTTGAGGCCGGTAACATAAACTCCTTCCTCACACCATGGTTTCAAGCAGGGCCACTCAGTGAAGGTCGCTGGATCAATGATGAAGGTAAGTATTTCCCACGGTGGGCTGCACTCAGGGGGTAGACACAAGTTGTACCAAAGGTTCAGAATTTGAATGCCTAGGCAACACAGGCAGTCCTGGTTTCAAACTATTTGATAACTGAAGCCCAATTGCCCTAATGGTCAACTCCATCATATCTAATGTCAGTCACTCACATAATAACATTTTTAAATAGCATTGTGTAATATAAAAATTTAGCAGCACAGGCTGCTAAAGAATCCATTGTGTCCAGTAGAAAATGTTTTGTCTTGAAGATCTTTACCAACTTCCCTGGCCACTAGGTGGTGCTCTTTTGCTGCCTCAGATAGACCTAGCTGGAGAAATCCTAGAAGTTATCCAAGACATCCCATAGTATGGTGGCACCAAAACGGATGCACAACCATTATTACATTTTTAGAAAACAAAACTTCTCATAGCAGGAGCACTAATCTTGTAAGATTTACTGAGAAAGAACAATGAACACATGTCACTGCTATCCACATTGTAAATTTCTCTTTACTGGTCTAGTGGCTATATAACAATGCAACAATCAATTGTGCTAATAATAAGACAACAAGCTAAGGAGAATTAAGCACTTCTAAAAATCTTAACCATTTCTCCAACACTGACGTAGGATGAATGCTCTAGTTTGTCCTAGATAAAATTTTATGAGCTTTAAGCCTCTTACACATGATTGGATTCTCCACTGACAAAACCGCTGACTTTTGTCCGAAGGTGTGTGCCTGGATTTTGTCTTGCATACAAACGATAAGGAATTGTCAGCCTTTTTTTCATGCTTTTCAGTTCGTTTCTGAATGGTCGTTCGTCAACCAGCCATGTTGTGGAATCGGAGGAGAAAACATGTTATTTATTATTGGCCTTGGAGTTATTGTTTTGACCCAAGTCCAGTCCAGAGACAGGAGGTGTTCTTGGACCAAAAATTGGTTGCTTTATTATTCGTGACCAATTATGTCATATGCCTTTGCTGCAGGAGCTCCAGGAGAATAATCCGGATGATTTTCGGAATTATCTCCGGATGATGGACCCCTGCTTTCACCAACTCAGGGCATTGTTGACCCCCTATATTAAAAAGCAGGACACATGCATGAGGCTTTTATTTTATTTTTTGGTTGAATAATAATGATTTCTTATATTTTTTATATATTTTTGGCAGTTACATTACAAATACAGTGTAAAATTGACAAGGGACACCAACATAGTTGTATCTCTGATCTTAAAAACTATGGGATAATGGTGTTGTGGTAACATTCCCAAATAAAAAAATAAAAAAAAGCATAATAATATTATTCTTGATATCACAAAAAAAGCCTTTGAAAATGTGTTTGCAATAACTCCATCAGTATCACCAGCAAAGTAGCTTCATTATTATCCCATTAAGGCTGGGTTCACACCGGAGCGATGCGGGAACGCCGCGAATCCGCTGTGTTTTCCCGCATCGCATGCCTCCCGCCGGCAGTTCACACTGCCCTAAGCGGACTGCTGGGAGTGTCAGTGAAATGTTAATGACACCCCCAGATCAGTTCGCATATCGCAGTGCGATCTGCAAACTCGGACAGGAATCGGATCGCATGGTGTGAACACCCATGCGATCCGATTCTGCTGCGGACCAAAAAAAGGGTCCCGTGCGAGTTTGCGGCGGGTGCGATGCGAATTCAGCCATACTATCTGTATGGCTGAACTCGCATCGCACAGAGATCGGATGTGATTTGCACTGCAGTGCGGTGCGAATCCCATCCGGTTCTCGCTGCCGCAGCGGTGTGAACCCAGCCTAAAGAAGAAGAGAATTGTGCGCTGCATTTCGAGATTTCATAATTTGCCATGTCATGAATGTTATGTCTCCATTACAAATACTAGTTTACAAGACCGACTGCTTCTGGCTCGTCCTTGCTTCCGATCATGCGTGTTTGTACTTTGGACTTTTGTCCGACGGACTTGTGTACAAACGCTTGGAAAATCCGACAACAGACATTTGTTCACGGAAAATTTTAAAACCTGCCATCCAACATTTGTCTGCCGAAAATCTGACAATAATTGTCTAATGGAGCTTACAAACAGTCCGATTTTCTGCCAACAGCCTGTCATCACACATTTCCCGTTGGAAAATCTGATCATTCGTACGAGGCTATAGAATGAAATTCGTTGGCTCAGTGATGGCAAGAAAGAATGTTCTAATTTTTCTACTAACAGTCGAATGAAAATCTAACCTATTATGGCCAGCTTAAAATGGATGTCACTGCATCTGGGCACCACCAAAAATGAAAAACGCTATTTAATTCATTTTTAGCATTCAAATCAAACTTCCCCATCCATCCATATCCCCATGCTTTATTTTGTTGAGAAATCACAGAAAAACACCCCCTAGCATTTCTGGTAGTGGCCATCTTGAATAGGGGCAGATGATTCAGGTAGCATTAACTTCCTGGAATCCATCTGCCCTTGGCACAGGCATGCATGCAGGAGAGTGTGCTCAGATGAGAAAAGCCTCCTTCCTCTCCTCCCCTCCTGAAGACTCCTGGGATGTATGACATAATTTGCTTGGGCAAATCCTAGAAATCAGAAAGTAACTTAAGAAATACAACAAAAAAGGTTTAGAACAAGTAAATGTGATATACTTTCCTATCTATTTACTAATGCTAGCACCACTTTAAGGTAATCCCTGAAATCCTGTCTCTTCATCAGACCATCCCCCACAGTTATTACCTTTGTATCACTTGACCCTCCCCTTTAGATTGTAAACTCTAATGAGCAGGACCCTCTGATTCTCCTGTATTGAATTGTATTGTAACTGTACTGTCTGCCCTCATGTTGTAAAGTGCTGCGCAAACTGTTGGCGCGATATAAATCCTGTATAATAATAATATTCATTTAAGATGTACATAAACATTCCTTTCTGCCAGATCAGGAATCAGTGCATATTCTATGGAGCAGGACTAATCAGATCCCAACTAGAAATTATTGGAGAACAAAATAATAGAACAGACTCTTATGCCCTGTACACACGGTCGGACTTTCAGATGGAAAATGTGCGATCGGATTGTGTTGTCGGAAATTCCGATCGTGCGTGGACTCCATCTGACTTTTTCTGTCAGAATTTCCGACACATAAAGTTTGAGATCTGGATTTAAAATTTTCCGACAACAAAATCCGATTGTTTAAATTCCGATCGTGTGTAGAGAATTCCGACGCGCAAAGTGCCAGGCGTGCTCAGAATAAATTACGAGACGAAAGCTATTGGCTACTGGCCTCTTTATAGTCCCGTCATATGTGTTTTACGTCACCATCGGATTTTCCGACGACTTTGTTCGACCGTGTGTATGCAAGACAAGTTTGGGCCAAAATCCGTCAGAAAAAATCAGACGTATTTTGACGTCGGAATGTCCGACCGTGTGTACAGGTTATTCAACCTTGACCATTGGCTACTGTTTACCCCAGGTGTTATCCACCTTTTGAAGATCGAGGACCACTTAAGTGATTTGGCAACCGGTTGCAGGCCACAATAAAATGAAATGTATATGTGATGGCGTTGCGCTGTGTGTGGTATACAAATGTGTATACAAATAGCAGCAATCCACGAGCACCAAGCTCGTATGTACAGCCAGTTCCTGGTAAACCTATTGCTTCAAATTTGAGAACTTGCTATCACGGAAAAGTCCGACAGCAAATGTTCGATGAAGCATACACACGGTCGGACTTTCAGACAACAAGCTCACAACTAACATTTGTTGTCGGAAAATCCAACCGTGTGTAGGCGGCATTATGGTAACTTTAATTTAACTCTCTTGACAATGATTTTCCGCTTGTGTACTCATAAAAAACAAAACCCAGGTAAAGGGATTATGCACAAACCTCCACTTGTCTATAGGAATTCAAATACACTATTGATTGCAAATGAACTCTCACTGTATAGTAAATAGATCCCCACCTACACACCGGATAATGCTCATTTGCAATGCACAGGGCTGGATTGTTAAAGTCATTAAAGAGTTCACAAGCATGTGTTATATTCGTCAGACCTGCAGACCTACAGTAATAAATCAACATAATCACCCATCCTGTTATTAGAGCTTGTTATTGAAATAAGGTGGTGGTGGGTGCACACTTCATATAAGACACACTTCTGTCTTTCCAATAAACACTCTCGGCTTTAGCACGTATCAGTGAACTGCTGGCAGCAACACTTGGACAGGACAAACTGTCAGGTCCCCAAGTGGCTCCTGTGCTAGTGACGAGATCTATTTATATATCTGTGATACAATTTGAGATTCTGAAAGCAAATTCATCAGGAAAGAATGTTAACAGTCTTAACCAGATCATGCCAACCTTTGGAAAAAAAAACTTCAACTGCCTTCTACCCCTGAATTTGCACTGGGTAAAACAAAACTTGGACAAGTAGAGAACTTAATGCCTAAATCCAGTTTTGGTTTTTGAATCCATTGCCCTGAAATTTTCAAAATAAAAACACTCACATCCTCTGAAAGACTTACCACCTTGTGGTCCAGCGTCGGTCCTCTTCTGTGTTGAAGAATGCCCAACGTTATTCAACTCGCTTTCTGTGAGCTCAGTGCTTCATGGATCCACCAGTTCTATCATGCCCTGGGTCTACAGAAAGGGGTTTGAATGATTTTGGGCGTTCTTTAAACTTAAAAGACTCTCAAAGACTCATCACCTTGTGGTCCAACGTTGGTCCTCTTCTATATTGAAAAAAGCCCAACATCATTCAACTCACTTTCTCTAAGCCCAAGGCTTCAAAGACCCCCCCCCCCCCCCAGTTCTGGATCCACAGAAAGGGGGTTGAATAATTTTGGGCGTTCTTCAAAATGGAAGAAGACCAACACTGGACCACAAAGTGGTGAGTCTTTGGGAGGACCGCATTGAGGAGAAAGTGAGTACTTCATCATGGGGTCCTGCACTCATGGCAAAATGCTGCAGAGATAAGTGTTGACATTATTTTATGATTCCATCAAAATGATGCTTCGCTCAGAGAAGTGAAGATTAGGTAAAAACTGGAAGTCACAATCTGGGTGCCTAAACTGTGTCCTCCCATCCACCAAAATACAAGACAGCTATCGAGAAAATACAGCTGGCAACTCCATAGTCCTCAAGTATTTTATTTTGCCATACCAGCGAGTACACAGAGAGTGGCAAACGCGGTTTTGGCGATAAGCCTTGTTCACGGCACACAATTATTTTAGTGCCATTTCTCTACATCATTGAAGGCCATCCATTGATAAACAAGATAGGAGGAATAGGACCTCAAATAAATAAATACTTGTTTCCTATGATTTTCAGCTCCGTCTAGTGGCCATAATTCAGGAACATCTGACCTGGAGAGAAAATAGCCTAGTAACACTTAGTTTTGCGCCAATTTACACAGAAAACATGCAGTTTCACGTGATGAACAGCTCAGTAATTTTCTTTTTATAAATATACCACTAAACTCCAAACTTTATGCAAAAAAAATTATCCAAAAATACATATTGGGATGGCTGGAGGATTGGCTGGAACTGGAATTTAAAATCACATATGTGGCCTGATATCTCACATGCCTTTTCCATCCAAAATCAATATTTCTGCGGATTTTGGTGGCTCTGTGCTGTACTTTTCTGTAATACGCTGAATGAAACATCCAGCAGCAAGACTCCCTTATAGTGTCTTTGGCAGGTGGTGGCTTCGTAAGCAATGCTAATGTTTAATGTGGCTTAAACAAAGCCGAATCTTGTCCCTTGCGCCAGCTCTGTAAGTGACAGATTACAGTTTGATAAGTGTACATAAGATATGGCATTACCCAGCCATAGCAGAGCGGGTTTTAAACTGGTTTTGTCAGTCAGTCCCGGATCATTGCAAGAAGCCCCTTTAATGAAACACTCATTAGGCATAGGAATTGGTCACTTTAATTGTCCTAGATGTTTAACTTGTATTACAAGTATTTCCTGTTCTGGAGAACGCTTTCAAGTAATCAAGGAGAGAATTATTAAGCATGTTAATGACCAATAAAATAATAAAATGATAATTTAGCAGTCAGACCATGCCCGCATGTTCAACCACTAGCTTTAATCTTGTGCGTGCTGTTTACCCTGTGCCAGTATCAGCATTTACAAGGTTATTATGGCGCTGGCCAAAGGAGATTCCAATACCAATGGACCCTGTAAACTATTTTAAAGGCTAAAGCCGGCCATAGATGGACTATATTTCAGCCAGTTCAGTAAGGACCAAACAAATTGCCACCCAAGTATGGCCTCTCCCGCTTTACAAAAGTCAATCTAACGATCGATTTCTGTTGAGTGGGACTGCTGGAAAACTTTTATTGCTCAGTGGCTGCAGTCAATCGTAATGGATGGGGGAATCCTAAAAACAAAAAACAAATCTCCTGCGCCTGGGTGCTGGGTCTAGCGGTGTGTGATGCATTTAGCCCTTTTGTATGGAATGTCAATGGCCTTGCCGCCCTCCTCTGAACAATGAGTGTCCTTGGAACTCAAACATATAAAAAGAAGGCAGGGTGGTGCGACCTTGTGCATTACCAAAAATAATTTTAATAATAGTAAAACAGCAATGATCATCCTCACATAGAAACGTGGTATACAAGCATATCAATGCATCAGTAATAACAAGCACTGACTCTTAGGTCTATATCAGGAACCAAAGGTGTTGGAGGACCAGCCAGTATTGCAGGGTGGTTAACGTGTTTTGAAGGAGGACCATCGAATCATTGCTTTGGCTCTGAGCCGCGTCCTGCAGGACTGCAAGCTGTGGCAGCCAGTGTATGTGTGCGGGAAGGGCAGGGAGTCTGTGCCAATGGGGGTCAGCCCCCCTGGGTCCCAAACATTGGGGGGGGGGGTGTCATCCCGGCACACCCGTCCACCCCTCCCTCAGTCCTTGTCCTCCAGCGGCCACTGTATCAAGGTCCCGTCTCCTAGAGTTCAGTGATAGGCGGAAGAATGCTGGCATGTATTATAGGGGGTGGTAGCTTGTTACACTGGTGTTGAGGCTGCATTGCTGGGGACACTGGTGGTGAAGCTGCATTGCTGGGGACATTGGTGGTGTGGCTGCGTTGCTGGGGACATTGGTGATGAGGCTGCATTGCTGGGGACACTGGTGGTGAATCTGCATTGCTGGGGAGGCTGCATTGCTGGGGACATTGGTGGTGAGGCTGCGTTGCTGGGGACATTGGTGGTGAGGCTACATTGCTGGGGATATTGATGATGAGGCTGCGTGGCTGGGGACATTGGTGGTGAGTGTGCATTGATGGGGACATTGGTGGTGAGTGTGCATTGATGGGGACATTGGTGGTGAGTCTGCGTTGCTGGGGACATTGGTGGTGAATCTGCATTGCTGGGGACATTGGTGGTGAGTGTGCATTGCTGGGGACATTGGTGGTGAGTGTGCATTGATGGGGACATTGGTGGTGAGTGTGCATTGCTGGGGACATTGGTGGTGAGTGTGCATTGCTGGGGACATTGGTGGTGAGTGTGCATTGATGGGGACATTGGTGGTGAGTGTGCATTGATGGGGACATTGGTGGTGAGTGTGCATTGATGGGGACATTGGTGGTGAGTGTGCATTGCTGGGGACATTGGTGGTGAGTATGCATTGATGGGGACATTGGTGGTGAGTCTGCGTTGCTGGGGACATTGGTGGTGAATCTGCATTGCTGGGGACATTGGTGGTGAGTGTGCATTGCTGGGGACATTGGTGGTGAGTGTGCATTGATGGGGACATTGGTGGTGAGTGTACATTGCTGGGGACATTGGTGGTGAGTGTGCATTGCTGGGGACATTGGTGGTGAGTGTGCATTGATGGGGACATTGGTGGTGAGTGTGCATTGATGGGGACATTGGTGGTGAGTGTGCATTGATGGGGACATTGGTGGTGAGTGTGCATTGATGGGGACATTGGTGGTGAGTGTGCATTGCTGGGGACATTGGTGGTGAGTATGCATTGATGGGGACATTGGTGGTGAGTCTGCGTTGCTGGGGACATTGGTGGTGAATCTGCATTGCTGGGGACATTGGTGGTGAGTGTGCATTGCTGGGGACATTGGTGGTGAGTATGCATTGATGGGGACATTGGTGGTGAGTCTGCGTTGCTGGGGACATTGGTGGTGAGTGTGCATTGATGGGGACATTGGTGGTGAATCTGCATTGATGGGGACATTGGTGGTGAGTCTGCGTTGCTGGGGACATTGGTGGTGAATCTGCATTGCTGGGGACATTGGGGACTCCATATAGAGGAGTGTATTTCTCCCATGCTGGAGATGAAGGATCTTCCATTCTATGAATAGTGTAGGACCCCTGATAATGGGGGGTACTTTGACGCAGTAGAGGGCTCAGCACTACCTGGCCTTATGGTGAGACCAAATCCCCATATTATTTAATACGTTCTGGTGTTTTACATTTCCTTGCAGGATCGGATGTGATTGTTGTGTGTGTGCTGTAATCTATTGTTCTGCTTTATCCCCAATACAGATCTGGGGAAGAGTCTGCACCGGCCTGTGTGTATTGGACTTGCAATGAATTGAGTATGGCTGCAATGCTCTGCAAGACCATAAAGTGGACAATTCCTTTAAATCGTTTTCTGTTGTAACTGAAGACCGCACTAGCCCGCCAAATCTTCCTTTATACTTTGCATGTGCAATAAAGAAAAAAAAACGATTGTATATACAGTATATTATTTTCTGCTTTTAGACGACCATCCATCCGATCGTCTCCCAGATCCCGCTCTCAGTCCCCGGACAAGTCCTCTCTCCCGGCCAGCTCCCGCCCACGTGTGACACTCAGGGCACAGCCTCCTAGCCACATGGGATTCCATAGGAGGCGTGACCTGCTGTCCAGCCACGCCCCCGGCTCGGCCCCTTCTTGTATATCTTACGCTGTGTTGGGCGTGTTTTCTTTCTGCCTCCTCCCCGGTGGGCACGGCTCCTACTGTATAGCTTACTGTGGAGTGGGCGGGGTGCCGCTCTGCCCCTCCTCAGTGGGCGTGCCTGTAAGTAGGAGATTTTAAATCCCTGTGTGCGGCATTGTGCGCTTAGTGTGTGTGTGTGTACAGTCACAGTGTCAGTGATCGGAGAGCTGCGCTCAGCGGGATCCCATACAGCCTGTCTATTCCCCCCAATCTCTGATCGTAGCGATCCCAGTCTCCTGCACCATGCTGAGGAACTTCGGAAGGAAGCTGCTGCTGTCCATGGTGGGGGCCACCCTCACCTGCCTGCTGGTCCTGGTGGTAGATCAGCAGAACAGACAGCTGGTGCAGATGGCACAGACCGCCGACCTCTCCGCTCTGATCGGGGCACCCTCTGCCCAGCGTGAGGAGCCGCCCTCCTCCAAGGATGCCCAGACCTTCTCCGCTTATTTCAGCCAGCTCACCCGGGACAGGAAGGACGTAGAGCAAGTGGGGGCCCCTTCTGCTGGGGCCCCGGGAGCCAGCAAGCCCCCCATAGAGGAGATCACCGCTAAAGATGTCTTCATTGCCGTGAAGACCACCAAGAAGTTCCACCGGTCCAGGATGGACCTGCTCATGGACACCTGGATCTCCAGGAACAAGGAGCAGGTGAGACCCTCAACATCACCTCCAGACTGGGGGGGGCTGACACCTGATCAGAGATAATAGTAGAGGGGGGGTCATTGATCAGAGATAATAGTAGAGGGGGGGGTCATTGATCACAGATAATAGTAGAGGGGAGTCATTGATCACAGATAATAGTAGAGGGGAGTCATTGATCACAGATAATAGTAGGGGGGAGTCATTGATCACAGATAATAGTAGGGGGGCATTTAATCAGAGATAATTGTAGGGGGGGGGGGGTCATTGATCAGACATAATAGTAAGGGGGATTATTGATCAGAGATAATAGTAGAGGGGAGGGGGGCATTGATCTAAGATAATAGTGGGGGGGGGGGGGTCATCTGATCAGAGATAATGGTGGAGGTCACCTGATCCTTTACGCCTTGATCTTATCTACTCCTTCTACCATATATACTCTCATATGCAAACATTCATTAGGAGTTACAATCTGATCACAATGTTACATCTTCAGAGAAGTGAAGATCTTACTGGGTTGTCTGACAATAGGGTAGGGATCGCTGTGCCATCTGTTCATCCCCAGTGACATCAGGAGTCACAATGTTTCACTGGTCTAAGCTTCCATTTGTATCAACTCAACCTAAAAATGTATTCCATTGAAGCCTTGCTACGAATGTTAGTGTCACTGCTCAAGTAGATAATCGACCGAAAAATAATTGATAATTAATAGAAAATCGATTGATAGATAATAAGTGACTGATAACTGGTAGATAATCGAGTGATAGTTGATTTATAGATAATAAATCAATTGATAGATTATCGGCTTTTAGATAATTAATAGGTATATGGCTTGATAGCTGATCAATAATCTATTGATCAATACATTGATTTATAGATAATTGATCAGTAGAGAGATTTGTAGATGATTAATCAATACATAGATTTATAGATAGGTGATAGATAATTGATAAATCAATATATAGATAGGTGATAGATAATTGATAAATCAATATATAGATAGGTGATGGATAATTGATAAATCAATATATAGATAGGTGATGGATAATTGATAAATCAATACATACATTTATTGATCAGTTGGCTGATGGGTAGATAAATAGCTTTATAGATACAGATGTTTGTTAGATATTTGATTTCTAGATACAGTTGGTACATCAATAGATTTATAGATGATGGATACGTATTCCTGCAGGGTAGATGTCCCGTAATTTCTTCTCCTCCGTACTCTGGAAGGGTCTGTAATCCAATGGTGTTCCCATATATATGGAATTAGTTGGGTGGCCTTATGGCCTTCAGAATGTTTGATTCCAAGGATCATTATGGATGGAGCTCCTTTATTTTTAGAAAATGCCGGTAATGCTAATTCTCTCTCTGACTATCCTTTAATCCCTGACTATCCATGGTACTAAATCCCCTCTTGTGATATATATTTTCCTCTGGAGAGGAAGGACCTAGGAGGAGCATGAAATTCAGTTTGTTTTCTGGCTTAATCTGTCAAATAGGAAAGGGATCATATAAGGGCACATGGAGAGCAGATTGTTCTAATGTATTGTATATGACCTGATAGAACTTGTATTGTCTGCTCTATAGTAGACTCTACTCACAGGAACCCAACATTGTTCTATATGCATTCACATCTCTCTCCTAGACATTTTTTATTGTGTCCGCACAATCTGATGCACAGTGCTGTTTTTTTATTTATTTTATTTTTTTATTTTAGGTGATCAGTTGTCTGTTTTATGACTTGCAACTGGTTTGGCTAGAGCTTTCAACATTGTAGGGGACTTCTAGCACATATGTGGTATTGTAGAGAGCATTGCTGTCACTTCCTGCCAAAGGAAATGCTGCAAGTTCTGTCACTCTTGGAAATCAGCAAAATGCAGTAACCCATAATTCCACTCAGCATGCTTCTCATATAGTTTGGGCTGACATTTGATTGGTCATAGGCCTACTGAATCGGTATTAATTTTTTAGCATAAAATAGGATTGGGGGAGATGATCCTTAATTTTGTTGGCCTTGGATTTGACGAAGAAGGCCAGCTACTTCATCCCTACCTTGTGGTTTTAGGTTTAATCTTTTTTGTCTGACTTTTTTTTTTTCTTTCTGTGCTTTGCGCCTGAATTAAAGTTAAGGATTGAGGATGGGAAAAGGGTGGGGGGGGGGGGGGGGTGCACGGATAAATTTCACAAGGACTATAGAATGACATCCCTGAGAATGAAGCCCGGCGCTTTCTTCTTCGGTTTCTTTTTGCTTTGTTTGGTTTTGCAGGCTGTTTGAGTTCCCAGGGACCGAGCCTGTTCTCTCACGCTGTCCCCCAGCGTTCGCTAACAATGCCCCTTTTCTGCAAGGCCAGAGAAAGGCTTTTGCCGTCTCTTGCAAGGAGCTTTTATGCTGGGAACACTTGAAGTCCAAGCTATCGCGGTGGTGTCCAGGTCAGGTTGCCTAAGAGATGTAGGCTGATGAAGCCCCAAGATGAAAAAAAAAGCGGGGGAGGGGGGGTGTAATGAGCAAAATGAGAAGGAAGCTTTCTGGGGGCTCTTTGACAAGGCTTGACATTCCTTGTAGGGTTCTTGAAGGACAGCCGTTTGAGGGAGATGTGACCCAAATAGCCATTCAAGAATAGGCATGGAAGGCTACACTTTTATATTGACCAAGCACGATTGGTCTTAAAATTCGCTGAGAGATATCTTGACAGCTACTCAGGGCTTCCACTAAAGAGGGCCAAGATAATCCTGTTCAGCATCTCGAATGTAAGTTTAGTTAAGGTTTGCAGGCCCTCAAAGAAAGTCCAGCGTGAGTAATTGACTGCTTAGCAAAATTCCCAGGAAGATCTGAATATCAAACACCCTCTCCTGCACGGTCCCTTTAAGAACCAGCACTTGGCCAAAGAGTCTTAAGCGGAACTTATTTGCTATTTCATTTTTTTTTTTTTCATAAGATGAACTTCTGTTTTGTCAACCGTATGGACTAAATCAGTGCTTTTGCCAGGACCTTAGGGCACAAGTAGAAATTCCAGTTCGCTCACTTCCAGCATGCCCCTGGGTAGTAAACATTCAATGTTTAACCCAAAACACAGCTAATTCACCCACTCGCCCGCACGCCTACCCTGATCTTACACAAGTTTTTGATAATGAGCTTTTTTGTTCACTGGTAATTCTTCTTTTTTTGTTTTTATTTTAAATTTTTTTAGTTGACGAGTTTGAGGATTGAGATGTGAGTTCTGGCCTTTCCCCCCCAAGAGTGTTAACCCTTGGAAGTTTGCCCAGCTGCAGCAAAGGGGTTAATGCATAGTATTCCTCAACGCTTTTATCTGATTGAACTGCCCTATAGAGGAGCAGTGAGAAAATACATTTAGGGTTGCAGAGGACAAGGTCTCTTTGATGGATACAAAAGGCCAGGTTTCCTGTGTCTACTCCGGGGTGATACTGTTACCTCTCTATTGTTACTCATGACTGTTGTGATCTCACAATAGAAAAAAAGGGGCAAAGGGGAGATAATTAAAATGGCAGACCACCCCAGTTGGTAAAGATTTGACAAGGGAAGTGGAACCTTTCGCACAAAACGTTATTCCGTCCATTTTCTTGAATATCTCTGCTACAGAGATAAGCATCTGTTGTGCAAAGCAATCTACAGAAGCTGCCCCCTGCATAGGCGCCTGCGGCATAGCTCATATTTTTACATTTTGGCGCTGAAGTAAGGCTAACCCCGCGAAAGAGCTGTGATGGAATCTAATCTGGCATATTTAACTTTTTTTTTTTTTTCTGCGGATATTTCTCATTTTTCTTAGAGAAGGACAATATTCGCCCCTTAGGGGAATTCAAATGACAGTGACATTTAAGTACCATATGCTCTATCTATGTATCAGGTGACAAATGCAAAAATGTTCAATTCAACTAGGATATGCACGTATTTGTCAAAGCAACGATTTTTGGATGGTTGCTAAGGGTTTCTGCACTTTATAGTAAGGCAGTGGGAGGCTAGGTAACTACTAAACCCCTCACAGGCTTCTGCAGTTGTGGAACTACAAGGCCCAACATGCTGAGGGTTGTAGTTCTTTTACATCTTGGGGTGCTATTTTGACTGTTAACTTCCTGGTTATAGTCATATCTTATTATTAGGACTGTACCCCATGCACAGTTTGCATTCTTGATCTGGAATTTCCAGTAGTACAGTGCAAAATCTCTGCCTCTAGCAGTAGAGGGGTTAGGTCTACACGGAATGCAGTTTTCAGACGTCGACAGTCCCCCGCACAGGCCCTGTGGCAGTGACAAGACTTGTGCCAGTCATTCTGTTCTTAAACTGTTCTAAGAACCCCCCATCAGGCATTGTTTGACAGGCCCGTGGCAGTGACAAGACGGGCTGGCTTGCCAGGTTTTGTCCTCAGGTGTAACGGCTCTGAAGAGGCGTGCCTCACATGCTCCTGACGTGCTGCTCTGTGTATATATCAACAGAGATGAGGTAGATAGAGCTCTGCTTACTGTTTATGGTATAAACAAGAGAGTGTATATGGTCCAACCGAATAAGGTGGAACTGGTCAAAACTGGTTATGGCCTCCTTTAACAAGCACTTGGGGGTAACCAGTGCATCTGGCAGCGAAGTCCAACTCCCACTTCACATTTCTACCTGTTGCATTATGAATCACACACTTGTGATCAATATAAATCCTGCTGGGTATGGCGATTTACCAAATGTCAAAATATAGGGCAGACGAGGAAGAACCTTAAATAACTTTGTAGAAGGCAATGAGAAAGCTTGTGCAAGGCAGACAACAGAAGCTCCCTTGTAGTCTGTATTCTAGGGCCGACTCTGTCATGTTTTCTATAAAAAAAAGTGGTAAAAAGCAACACTTGTGATGGTGCATCAGTGGTGGTTTGTGGGGGTAACCCACGGCAATCATTCAGAAACTAGTAACTAGTACTCATCAGGTTAGAGACTGAGTTCCTAGGTCTGCACACCAGCTGGACTCACCATAAGTAGGAATGCCCCAAGGGGGGCAAGAACCGAGCCAAGAATGGTGACATAAGGAACTTGCCACAACAGGGGAGATTTACTAAGACTGAAGCACTCAGAATCTGGTGCAGCTGTACATGGTAGCCAATTAGCTTCTAACTTCAGCTTGTTCAATTGAGCTTTGACAATAAACCCTGGGAGCTGATCGGTTTCTATGCAGAGCTGCACCAGATTTTGCACTCTCTAATTTTAGTAAATCCCCCCTAAATGTCTCCAGCAGCTGACTATCCACCTGAGACCACTTGTAGCAAACCATAATTACAGCTAAGCTTATTTGAACAGTGAGCTGATATACAAGTTATTAGACCAACCAAGCTGCTGTGGATCCCTAGGGTTCCTTCAAGGGTTTCTAGGGGGTTCCTTGAGCTGTGGCCTTTTGACCTCACCTTGGATAATGCCCACGTGATGTCAATACCACTTGCAACAGCCAGAGGCATGATCTCAGTGATCTGTAAGGGTGGCATTCTGACCACCAATGTAAGGAGCATTGTTCCAACTGATGCCTGAAGAATTCATTTTAGTAGGGTTCCTTAATGCAAGCCATACATTATACAATTTTCTTGTTCAATTTCTTTTAGATTTACCTTCAACTATGTAGTGCAAGGGCCTACCTGATTGCATACAAATTGGAAAGTGTTTAGGTTTGACCTCATATTATATGGCTTTGGTAAATGTAAAAGGAACGTAAATTTTATGCCCAGCCTAAGACCTGAACATTATTTCAAGGGTTCCTCTGAGGTAAAAATGTTGATAAAGACTGTATTGGACAATATATAACCTTTATAACTCCCATTTGTACAGAGTGTTCAGAGTAGTATAGAATCAGCTAATGAGTGCATTTTTTAAATGCGCCGATAATGTAAACCCTTTAAATTGTAATGAAGGTGGGATCTCATCCAATAACACTAAGCTGTTTGTCCTGATCCGAGTTTGCTTAGGCAATGTTTTGGGTACACCTGTGCGAGTAGGGGTTGTTTGACAGGTGATATGACAAGCAGCTTGTTGCAGGTAGTAATTCTTCTTCCTCCTCCCATATCATCTTTATCATCTTGTTAAACCTGTCTGCTGGCAACACAGTGCGAGATTCAAATTTGAAATGATCCAATACATAGAATTACACCAGAATTGGGATATCATGCATTGCTTCCAAGATTGAACATATCAGCTATTACAAGCTTTAGGATCAGTTAGACAGCTTCAATCCTCCAGCTGTTGTGGACGTTTAAGTCCAGCATCCCCAGGCAGCTGAAGTTCTCGATGTTCTGCTGCATAGTATTGTTTTATTAGAGTATTGGCTAGAATCTACAAATAAAGTCCCTTTTTTTTTTTTCTTATGAGGCAAGCTGCCTACTGACTGTACTAGCTAGATCGGAACTAAAGGAGTAGGGGTCAGTGATGACCTGTTTTTGAAACCATGGGCTGAGGGTTCCTGTAATTGAGTTGAGTACCTGTCCGCATGGTAGCATTTTGGGTGGTTAACCTAACTTGTTTAAAGTGAAAACTGCTTGGTTTCTGGAAATGGAGCATGAAGTAGCACGTGGCTATAGCACGCAGGCCTCCCACGCACCTCACTTATCACTATACTCTCCAGCCAGCTTCAGACTTTAATGACATTCACTGTCACCCACTTGTTACCAAAGTTGTAAAACTTCAGAGGAATTTATGAACCGCAATTAACACTCGCTCTTTGCCCTGGGACCTGCAGTTTCTCCAAGACATTTTGTTTTCTTGCACGGGGGAAAAAAATGTATCGCACAATGCTTTCCACTGTAAATATCTACCTTTTAAAAAAAAATCCGATATTCTCTTCCACCAACCTTGACAGAGCTGCTTCAATGGCTGATATACACTTAGATATTACATTCTCAACCAGGGTTCCACGGAGGGTTCCTCCAAAGGTTGTTGGGGGATCCCTTAATCTGTGGCTGATTGAAGTCCCATTTGATGGTGCCTGGATAATTTCAGGTCCAGTGCCACTTGGCAGCACCAGTGGCATGACAGCAGTAATTTTAGCTGTTTGTAAAGGTGGCATTGTGACTACTACAATAAGGCTGGCATTCTTCCCCCTGGTGATTTACTTTTACCAGCAGTTCTTTGAGCCCAGAAAATGATTTTAAGGGTTCCTCTGTGTTGAGAAAGGCTGCTCCATTCTCAATACAGACGAACCCTTGAAATAACTTTCCAGGCTCAGGGAACCCCTGCTAAAAATGACTATATCAGCAACTTGTGGGCACTGGCAAAAATTATCCACTTACAGATGACCAAAGAGATCAATGGTGTCAGTGGGACCTTATCTGAGAGGCAGAAATTACTCATTGCTCAAGGAACCCCTAAAAACCTATGGAGGAACCCTGTTTGAGAAGCCCTGCTCTGGATTTAAAATGGTTGAATAAGGCTGGTATATAGTCTACTATTTCAGTGGCCTTTGTGTTCTAATTTTTTAAAGATCGTTGTAGGGTACTTGCAGTATATCAGACATATCTAGCGGTTTGTTAAATATAGACTGGTGTTTCAAAAGGCTTCTGGAATGTCTGACCCATGTTTCTAGTAGCTGGAGAGCAGATAAAGGTTAATTGTTTGAGATTAATTGGATTTCCTGGCTGGACTTCTTGGGCCTGGCAGGAAGGGGTGTGAGCCAAGGATCCTGCCGATCACAGATATCTCCGAAGAGGTGACACTTGGGGCTTTAAACAGGCTGTCCCTTCCTCCCTTGGAGCAAGGAGCAG
The DNA here is from genome assembly GCF_037356315.1 of Lithobates pipiens. NCBI lineage: Eukaryota > Metazoa > Chordata > Amphibia > Anura > Ranidae > Lithobates > Lithobates pipiens. The sequence goes on from NW_027507784.1 coordinate 289,483,932, forward strand.
GCAGGCAGGCTACAAGCTTCCGGAGTACACGTCCAATAAAGCGAAGGGGGGTGCCTGAGTTTTCTTTCCTGTCTCTCTATAGAGAAAAGGCTCTTCTTTTATGGCCAGGAATCATCCCATTGTCTCCGAGCTTTGAGGAGCACAAAGGAGGGGAGAGGATGGGGACTCAGAATCCGCCAGACCTGTAAAAAAAAAACAGTTAGCTATCTATTTTTAGTGCCAAAACCCACTCCAGCTGAGATGAAAGGTATAATAACCATGAAGCAAATTCTTTTCTGGTCCTATAGATGACACGACTCTGCGTGAGTCTAGGCTGGGACCAAGTTTACAATCTGCCCTGCAGAGTATTGCAAACAATGGCAAAGACAGAGAAGGGATCCTCAAAGAAATTAGGATCTTGCCTTGTTTAATATAGAGCAGGATTAATCGAAATTTATACTAACCGGGTTTGTAATGAACTGCAACTAGCAGATTTTGGTTTGGCCATTATGGACTACTTTATTGTGGTCTTTTAAGGCATATTTTTTATTTTTTTTAACGAAAAAAGCCACCTTGAGTCAATTCCGTAATTTTGTTCTAATAAAATGTATACCTTTCTAAATTATCGTGAACCCACCCTGCCCCCTCTGCAGTCACCCCCTCTGTGTCCCGGGAGGGAGAAAAGGGCTGCCACATCAATCATTTTCTTTTATTCTCCTTTTCAATTCACCAAGCTTAACCAGGCCAGCTGTATGCTAATGAGCAGGACACGTCTCGGCTTAAACTCTTGCTCAGTGAGTAAAGCTAGCCAGCAACATTTAGCCTATTGTTGAGAAACAGACTCCCAACTTTTCCCCTCTTCCCTTCTTAAGAAAGCCTACCACAGGCATAAATTACGCTTGACAGCGGAGCTTCCACTTCAACTGCACTTTGCTATCTCGCCTTCCTTCCCTCCTCCTCCATTGTTCTTTGTTGCTGTGTTTTACATTCTTTTTATGCCTCCTTTGTGTCTTGTGTTTTTTTTTTTTTTTTTTTTTATTCTTTTACCTAGAACAGGCAGGTGGCACGCCATCCTTTCTTCACTTCTGTAACTAATTGATGGGGCTTGTGCTGTTTTTTTTTTTTTTTGTTTGTTTTATATATTTTAATATCCGTCTCCCCACAACAATTTAGTAAAGAAAGTAAAGAAAACAGACAAAACCACAAAGACAGACGACATCTGCCGAACATTAGCTGTGTCAATAAGGGACGGCGGCCAGGCAGGTGGGGAAGGTAAAAGTGGGCGTGGCTTAGGAAGGTAGCATCCCCAGCCCTACAGGCCCAAGAGCCGCAATGGTTTTCAGTGCTATTTAGTTACATAGAACTAAGCAAGGAAAACAAAGTAAAGAATTTGGAAGCCGAGCTGGCAGATGTAAAGGCTGGTTCTGTACCACCCTCTGATATGTGGCAGGTTGAACACAGCCGAGACTCGTGCCATGAGAACAGCTGCTCTTGCCACAGTTATTAGGAGCGTCACATATAAAGAACAGTAGGGATTTTGTTCGGACACTGTAGCTGCCTTTTCTGTCATTTTAGTGGAGCAAAATGAAAAAGATAAAAATGTATGATTAGTTTAGGCAAGTTTTATAAATGTATGGACTACATACAAGAAAATTAGACAAATGCTTAAAAACCGATGAGCTGTGGACAAAGTAAAGCCAATGATGATGTGAAAAATTGATGTGAATGTCCAATATGCTTGTAAAGCCTTGCATAACATGACGGCGCTATACAAGTACCTATGATAAAATAAATTAAAAAATGTAATATTGAATAGCAGCCAATCAAAAAAAAAATACAAAAATATATAACATAATAAAGTTAACTTCCTTCAACATGATGGTCTTCTGATACCATCTCCATTTACTGGCTTTAGGGAGGGCTTTAGACTTTTTAACCAACACAGCTGTCGTTCTCCAAGAATCTGCCCACAAAAGGAGCCGGTCTTGGATTTGATCGGGGTAGCTGCAAATTATAAGCCCTCCTCTCTAACCATCTGCTTTTCTACATCCTATTTGTATAAAGGTTCCAGGTGCATTCCCAACCACAGAAATGTAATGTGCCTTTTATCTCCTTTGTATCTTTCAGACTTTCATCTTCACGGATGGGGAGGACGAAGAGCTGCAGAAAAAGACAGGTGAGGATGAAACTTCAAATCCCCCATTTGTTGTATAATCCACTTTTACTTTCTAATTGTATGTAGAAGCGAGCCATACAATACATTACAGGGATGCTAGCTTCTATATAAACATAGGCTTCTATTACGGTTAATTAAACAAAAATCTGAAATAAAAAGGACGCCTCTGAATGTTTTCTTAAAAATATTTAAATAATTACTTAGTTCGGGACCAATAATTTGATTTCCTTTTTGATTTGTAACCTCAAACGTCTTAAAGCCGTTTTTTATTTGGTTAACATATTTCAAGCTTGCCCCTGTTCTCTGGGGTTTGGACAAGTTGGTTAAGCAACATGGAGCTTTGTAAGTGAATAGGCCTGACAAAGGATGTTCTCCGTGTGCTGTAGGTCCTTTGTACTGTATTTTACCGTCCCCCATTGTTGGGACCTTTTAACTAGACTGACAAGGAGTAAGCTTTAAGCAGTAGCTAGGAATAAACCATTATGGAGAGGGAAGGGTGGAACACCAGCAGTGGGGTGGGTTTCTTGCTAATGTAGCGTGTGTATTTTTTTTTAATTCCCCCATTGAGTCTGGGTCACAGCCTTGATCCTTCTCATGTAAATTATTTCTATTCAGACTCTTTATACAGCGTCTATTGAGAGAGCACAGCCAGTAACAGGTGGCCTGATCTGGGAAAGTGCATATTCAATAGGAAGAGATCCCTTTAAAAAAAAAAAGGGGGGGGGGTGAGGGACTAGTAATTAACTCTTTCACGTGTTTACTCCCCCCAAAGCTGGTGTGGTGCCAGTCCTCCTCCCCCAGTAAAATGACAATGGCTCGTTCTATCTGCTGCTTCCCCCAGTGTTATATGGCATCCTCTGCTGTAACCTTATACTGTCAACCCCAGCAGCTGTATTAACCCATTGCCAGCAAGAGCTGAAATGAAACCCAAAATCTTTGTAGCGTGTGGTTATGTACTTTAGGCTTTGGTATACTGATCGTGTTTCTTTGTATCCCCTACAGATAATGTCATCAGTACAAACTGCTCTGCTGCTCACAGCCGCCAAGCCTTATCCTGTAAAATGGCCGTTGAGTATGACCAGTTCATAGAGTCCAACATGAAGTAAGTATCGCTGAAGTTGTATAATACAAAGTACATTTAAACCCGCAATAAAATTTAGGGAATTCTATGGTGTGTGGCAATCTCTTATGATGCTTGTTCGTTTTTTTTTTTCCAGATGGTTCTGCCATGTGGACGATGACAATTACGTCAATGTGAAGACTCTAATTAAACTGTTGTCACGATATTCTCATACAAATGATATCTATATTGGGAAGCCAAGTTTAGATCGGCCCATCCAAGCAACTGAGAGGATCAGTGAAAGCAAAATGGTAAGTAGGAGAGGCCTACCTAGATGTTCGCTTAAGCAGGGGGGAACTAAACTGCTATTTTGCTCTTGTTTCCATCTTGTTTGAGTAGTTTTCTAATGGTTCTATTTTATGTTATTTTTTTTTCCTCAGCGCCCTGTTAACTTCTGGTTTGCCACTGGAGGAGCCGGGTTCTGCATTAGCCGAGGATTGGCCCTGAAAATGAGCCCATGGGCAAGGTGAGGATCTTTATATTTAACTGTTTCCCAATAATTGGTTTAGAATACATATAAGGAAATGGGGGAAATTTTAGGTAACTTTAGTCATTACTGCTTTACAAGAAATACCTTCTGGGACATAGCATTTATATTGCAGCATTTCAAAGTAAATGTCCTGCTTAAGAAGACACCACTAGATACCTACTGATGCCTTAGCTAGCCTTAAAAGCCTCCTTATGATCTTGAATTTGATTAAGTTTTACTTTATTGTTGAGACCTGACTTTATGACCAAGGTCCTTTCCCCTATTAAATGAGAGCACCCTTACTGTCCACTGAGGCAACCTCATTGAACAGTGGAGGGGCATGTTAAAACAGGGATATTATGATCAATGATCTTGGCTTTGATTGACAATGTTTTTAACAGTTTGCTTTTCTTTGGCAGTGGGGGACACTTCATGAACACAGCTGAGAAAATCCGACTTCCTGATGACTGCACCATCGGTTATATCATTGAGTCTGTTCTTGGTGTGAAGCTAATACGAAGCAACCTCTTCCATTCTCATCTGGAAAACCTGCACCAAGTTCCTCAAATTGAAATCCCACATCAGGTAAGTTCAGTACCCAGTAAACTTTTTTCTAAAAGGAGGGACTGTCAACATTTTGCAATGGTAATGCTAATAGAGCAAAATTGGTGAAATGGTTTAAAACAGGGGTGTCCACCCTGTGGCTCATGGACCACATGTGGCCCAAAACAGCTATGAATGCAGCCCAACACAGTCGTAAACTTTAATGTTGATTTTTGGTGCGGGATTTTTGTAAAAATGCATTTACACTTCACAAACATGAGAAATAAAAAAATTTGTGTCTTTACTGGACTTTTATAAAGTTTTATCTTCCCAAAAAAAATCTCCCACTCTTCACAATCACGCCTTATTCAAGTCATCAGTTTTCGGCAGCACCTATATTTGTGAGCAACTATTCTCAAGATGCTCAGATATTTTGGTTCTAATTTTGCACTTCATCCTTGAAAACTCATTGAGAATTGCTACTACATCCATCAAACCAGACATTGATGCGCTAGTTTATCAAACGGTTTCAAATATCGCACTCATTTTATGTTGACCTCTTTTACTTTATAATAAAAAAAATTACAAAAAAATGAACTTTTATTACTTGGGTACATTATTTATATCAGTGATCTTTAACTTGAGATCTGCCCATCTGCTATCCTTTGTTAGTGTAGTCAATAGGTTGGACACCCCTGGGTTAGTAGATTTTCTGTTAGAAAGATGTAGAAATAAGGTCTTACAAATAATGAATTTATTGCTTTTCCCCAGGTGACACTGAGTTACGGAATGTTTGAAAACAAGAGAAATGCAATCCTCATGAAAGGAGTCTTTTCAGTTGAGGACGATCCATCAAGGTAAGGATCCAATTTTTTCTTTGTCTGCCAAGAAGTGCTTAGGTTTTTTTTAAAGTCTGAATCTTGTTAATAAAATATCCAAGTCTCTAAACATCATTTTTTTTTTTTTTGTAGGTTTCGCTCTGTTCATTGTCTTCTGTATCCAGATACTCCCTGGTGCCCCAAAACCTTTGCCTATTAGAAGACTTCAAATCTTCTGCAACCTCGTCCCAAGTTTCCCTGGTATCCGAAGGGCTTGTGGGACCAGTATGTCGTCCTTGCTGTGAACGTCGCCAGTTTCTGGTGCTGTGCATGGAACGCACAGTGTTTTTCGTTTCATAGGCTGCTGTGCGGCCAGTTAACTGTCTCTGCCTGAGCAGACAGTGAGAGCTTATTTCTGCAGAGTTTTTTGGCACCTCCTCATGTGATTGAGAGCCATGGGGACCTTCTGGAAGAGAGCCTGAAGATTGGCATGCTCAGTTCGTGTATGTCAACTCGCTCCATCAAAGACTTATAGACTTACTTTAAATGCTTAGCAGGGTCTGCAATTCTTATAGAATGTAAGCCGAAGACCTGCCTCTATAACTGTTGCTTCTTGTGAGCTACCTATAGCTACCTTTACCTAAATTTTCCAAAGTAGAGTACATTTTAAATCACCAATCCATCCAAGGTCCCATTAAGTGGGCACCTTGGTTATCATGCAATATGATTTGTGTAGATTGATTGCTTGGCTACTGAAAAATGTTTGGTACTTTTTTTATAATTTTTTTTTTGTACATTCTGGTGACTTCAATATTTTTCACAATTGGTGCTAATATTGTATGGATCTGGATGTCAAAGGTCCAGTCTACAGTTCTGGGAAAATTGTATTTGCCTTACCCTAGGGGATGTCTCCCCTCTATTTTAGGCTCCGGATTTAGGTATAAATGAAGACCCCCCCCCCCCCCGCCTTCCTCTCCTTTGTCTTCACCAAATAGAATTTTATTGTCTTAGAGCACCTATCCTAATATGGTGATATATTAATCACTTAATGAAGCAGTGAATAATGGAATGACTATGTGCAACAGGCAATAACCCAGGGCAACAAACCTGTTTCTAGCCACGGCAGTTAAGAGACGAATTCTGATTGGTTGTTGCGGGTTCCAGCACTTCGCACTTGCTCGTTGTACCTTACACTGCCTTATTAATGCCTGTTTATGTTTAGAGAATATATAGTGATTTTAACCCTTTTCTGCCAGTGCATTTTTTTTTCTGCTCTGGCAGAAAACCAGTTAAGCACATCTTTAAGGCACTTTGATAGTAAAATTAGAGCTGGACTCTTAAAAGCACCTTAAGCTGCCACACTGAAATGGGATGCAGCATTCACAACAATGGACAAAAGCCGAATTTAGGCAGGATTCTTTTTGTAGATGGTTTTTCTTCATTTTTATAGCCTTTAAAAAAAAAAATCTATGCAGAGGTCTGAAAATCAAAAAAAAAGTTTGCACCATCCCTTTCCAGTGTGAAAACTCAATAAGGTTTAGTAAAATAATTTGGGACTAATTTTGGCATGGAAATTAATTTTAACATTTTAACTATTGAAAACTAACTAAAAAAAATCCCTATGCCAAAACCTTTTTTTTAAAAGCTGTTTAAAACTTACCGCAGAATATTTTCTTCTGGAAAACTGACTTCAGCAGGTCGCAGAGTACAGTTATTCCAAGTCCAACCCAGGCTGCTTATTTTAAGCAGTGTTGTGCCATAAAATAAATGACGGTTTTCAGTTCTGGGTCACCTGGTCTAACTGCACAAGTGTATTCTGTAGATATGCTAAGTCACTTATGTTAAGGCACTTGAAGGTTTTAACCACGTGATCTGAGAAGTGATCTTGTTACCCATAAGCAAGGCTGGGCAAACCCCAAGAGCCATTTGTGTTGCTCCATATTTTCAGGATTTCAGATTGGACGGTCTCATGAACTGTCTTTGTTGAGTCTTGCCTATAGCCATCAATCCTGTTTGTTTTTTTATTCTATTTTATTTTTTTATTTTTTTTGCACCTGCAATGGGACAACTGACTATAATTCTTATGGGCAACAAGAATATTTTTCATAAGCGAGGCTTAATGCTTGTTAGAATCTTCAACAAAAGTTTTAATGCATCTTCAAGGTGGTAATTTTTATTTGGGGATTTTATATTATTGCCCATATTGGGCACTGTTTGTACAAAATGTAAAGATGCAGTGTTTTTTACTGTGTATCTAATGAGAGAACTTTTTATGTACCTAATGAATTATTTTTATTTTCTGTGGATCGGAAAAAAATGTTTATTGAATTCAAATCTTTATATATCTTAACGCGCTTGCATTATTAATGTCACAGCTCCAGTATCTGGGGTTTTATTGTTCTAGAATTTGTTTTGAAATCTAAAGAGAATAAAACTGTTCTCAGGGGAATTATACCTGGTATCAGGGCGATTCTAATGTATCTCAGTCTCTGCTTTAAATAAAGCAGTTTTTTTCTTGAATATTGTGTGTGTTTTTGATTACTTTACTTTTTCTTCATTCAAGAGGACAGTATATTGCTGCTCCGGTACATGCATATTTTAGTTAAAGTGGTTGTAATCCTTAGACATGAAATATGAACAAAGCACATCCCTCTTTAGCGTGTATATGTCTCAATTAAGAGCACAAAGTGCCACTTGTCTGCTGCTCTGTTCCTCAGCTATCAATATAAATCACTTCTGACATGTTTTCCTGAAAACCAAAAGAAAAAAGGTGATGGGGAGGCGAGCCCCAGCTGATTGACAGCCTGAGCTCTGTTACTGTGTGGTGTATGTAGGGGGGTGTGTCCCTTCCCTCCAATCCACTCTCAGAGCTCTGCAGAGTGTAACTTCAGCTCTCCATCCCATTTTTTTTTTTTCTGAACCTTCAGACAAGCTTTAAAATTCAGCACTTGAAACAGATGTAAAGACAAAAGGGTACGGGTAAAATATAGCTCCCAACTGTCCCTGATTTGGAGCAATGTCCCTCATTCCTCCTCATTTGTCCCTCATTTTGGTCTGATCTACATAGATGTATATAAAATGCACTTTTTATCTATCAAAGTGTTTCCCAGTGCTAAAGCTTTCATCTGATTTCTAAATGGCTGTATTTGTAAATTGCATATTCCAATATAAAGGATGGTAAAAAAAAGCACTTGTGGGTTTAACCAATTTTGTTTTTTGTACAATTCTCCTTTTAGGGGGCATGGTCAGGGGTGTGTCCTATGCCTGCATACTCTTGCTGATAGGTGTCCCTCATTCCCATCTCAAAAAGTTGAGCGGTATGGTAAAACTAATATAGGAGGATTTGTTCTATCTGTTTCACCTGAGGCCAGTCATTTCACTGGGCATATGTAAGGGTTTACAACCACTTTAGCTTTAATATTGTATTTGATTTTACATATTACTTTCTTGTTCTATGATTATGATTCATATACAAGTTAGTATTAGAGTAGTAGATGGTTTCTCAATCATGGTTCCATGGAACCCTGGGGTTCCTTCAGAGGTTGCGAAGGGGTTCATAGAGCAATTTCTGCTTCTCAAAGTTCCTACCTACACCATTGAAATTTTTAGCTATCCATAAGGGAGTTAATCCTTCCCAATGACCACAAGCATAAAGCGCATTCTTCCCACTGACCATCACACTAAGGCTGTATATACTGTATCAGATTAGTATATCAGCCAAGCAGTCTGCATCTCCGCTGAACAACTTAAAACATTTCTGTACAGAATAACCAACCAAGAGGATGTATTGTGTTTAGAGTGCCTTGAAAAATGATTCACACCCCTTGAAATTTTCCACACTTTGTCATGTTGCAACCAAAAACATAAATGTATTTTATTGGGATTTTATGTGATAGACCAACACAAAGTGGCACATAATTGTGAAGTGGAAGGAAATGATAAATGGTTTTCAATTTTCTTTTTACAAATAAATATCTGAAAAGTGTGGTGTGCATTTGTATGGCGTCCACACTTTGTAGAACCACACTTCGCTGCAATTACAGCTACAAGTCTTTTTGGGGAAGTCTCTACCAGCTTTGCACATCTAGAGTGAAATATTTGCCCATTCTTTGCAAAATAGCTCAAGATCTGTCTGATTGGATGGAAAGCGTCTGAACAGCATTTTCCAAGTCTTGCCACAGATTCTAAATTGGATTTAGATCTAAACTTTGACTGGGTCATTCTAACACATGAATATGCTTTGTTCTAAACAATTCCATTGTAGCTCTGGCTGTACGTTTAGTGTCATTGTCGTTCTGGAAGGTGAACCTCCACCCCAGTATCAAGTTTTTTGCAGACTCTAATGCCCCGTACACACGAGAGGACTTATGTCCGACAGACTTCCAAAGGAGTTCCGACGGAGTTCTGACAGACTTTTCGGCCGAACGGACTTGGCCACACACGATCACACTAAACTCCGACGGATTCGAACGTGATGACGTACGACTGGACTCGAATAAGGAAGTTCATAGCCAGTAGCCAATAGCTGCCCTAGCGTCGGTTTTAGTCCGTCGGAGTAGCATACACACGAGCGGAGTTTTCGAAGGGGACCGGGTCCGGCGGAGTTCCGTCGGGAAAATTTGAAGCATGCTTCATTTCTAAAGTCCGTCAGACTTTGGCGAATCAAAAGTCCGTTGCAGCCCACACACGATCGGATAGTCTGACGGACTCGGTCCTTCGGACTTTGGATGTTGAAAAGTCCGCTCGTGTGTACGGGGCATTACAGGGTTTCTTCTAAGATTGCCCTGTATTTGGTTCCATCTATCTTCCCATAAACTCTGACCAGCTTCCCTGTCCCTGGTGAAGAAAAGCATCCCCGCAACATGATGCTGCCACTACCATGTTTCACGGTGCGGATGGTGTGTTCAGGGTGATGTGCAGGGTTAGGTTTCTGCCACACATAGCATTTTGCTTTTAGGCCAAAGTAAAATTTTGGCCTCATCTGACCAGAGCACCTTCTTCCACATGTTTCCTGTGTCCCCCGCATGGATTCTCACAAACTGCAAATGGGACTTCTTATGGCTTTCTTTCAACAATGGCTTTCTTCCTGCCACTATTCCATAAAGGCCAGGATTTGTGGAGAGCAGGACTAATAGTTGTCCTGTGGACAGATTCTCCCACCTGAGCTGTGGATCTCTGCGGCTCCTCCAGAGTTACCATGGTCCTCTTGGCTGCTTCTCTGATTAATGCTCTCCCTGCCCGGCCTGTCAGTTTAGGTGGACGGCCATGTCTTGGTAGGTTTGCAGTTGTGCCATACTCTTCCCATTTTCGGATGATGAATTGAACAGTCCTCCGTGAGATTTTCAAAGATAGGGATATATTTTTTTTTTTTTTATAACCCAACTTTAACCCTGACCTGTCTGGTGTGTCCCTTGGCCTTCATGATGCTGTTTGTTCACTAAGGTTCTCTAACAAACCTCTGAGGGCTTCACAGAACAGCTGCATTTTACACAGGTGGACTCTTATTTACTAATTAGTTGACTTCTGAAGGCAATTGGTTCCATTAGATTTTAGTTAGGGGGTATCAAAGTAAAAGGGGCGGAATACAAATGCATGTCATACTTTTCATATATTTGTAAAAAAAATTTAAAACCATTCATAATTTCCTTCCACTTCACAATTATGTGCCACTTTCTGTTTGTTGATCTATCACATAAAATCCCAACAAAATACATTTAAGTTTTTGGTTGTAACATGACAAAACATTTCAAGGGGTATGAATACTTTTTCAAGGCACTGTATATAGGGCTTTTTGAGATGGCGTCAAGGAGGCTGAACAGCAGTACACAAGAGCATACAGAACCTGCATACTGCCGCATCCTGTAATAGGGCATCTTACAATGGGTACTCCTGTTTTGGTGACAACTGTCTAAAAGGGCATCTTCACTTCCTGTTGTGCCTATAGAACAGGTGTCTTTTTTTGCCATCTGTGTCCCATTGGGGAGATTTCCCTTGACTTCCGGTTCCATAGTCAACACAGGAAGTGAGAGGGAATCAATTGGGGACCCCCCTCCCCAGGTCACCCACACTAGTATCCCCATTAGAAGATTCCCCCCCCTATTCCTTTTCTGGGGACAACCCAATATTTGAGGTTTTCTTTTACTTTCAATGATAACAGTAAACAAAGACAAATAGAGAGGGTGAGGGTAGGGCTTATTTGTGGGGTAGGGCTTATATTGCAGCCATCACCGACAATCGCGCTAGGTCTTATTTTCGGAGAAACAGGGTGTATATATATATATATATAAAATTAGCAGACCCTCGAGAATAAAATGGAGGTTGTTGCACTGGTCTATTTCACCTCCTTCCCCCCCCCCCATATCTGTCTTCCATTAGGCAGATTCCCCTTCACTTCCTTTCCCAAAGCCAAAACAGGAAGTGAGAGGAGATCCCTGGAATTTCAGATTCTGCTTCTTCGTTCCTCAGCTATCAGCATGAATCCGTTCTGACAAGTTTTTCTGACAACCAGAGAAAATGTGGTGACGGGGGAGGGAGCTCCAGCTGATTGAAAGCCTCAGCTCTATTCCTGTGTGCTGTGCAGAGAGGGGTGTGCCTCTTCCTTCCAATCAGCTCTCTGAGCTCTCCTCACTGAGCGCTGCATTGTGTGAGTTCAGCGATCCTCCCACTTTTTTCTCACATCTCAGACAAGCTGTACAAATTGTGGACTTTGAAGGCTGCAGATAAACAGGTACAACTTATTTAGGAGGATTTGTGTATCACCTGAGAACCACTTTAAGGGAAATCTCCCCAATAGGACATATGGCAAAAAAAAACCCTGACAGGGTTAGACACTCCCCCAATCTATCTATAAGACATCTGAGTCATGGGTTTAAATGGCAGGGCAGTATATTTCATCACTATAATGGTGTACAATGGCAAATTTTAACACAAGGGCAATAATGTATGTTTTATGATGTTAAGCACTAAACACCGGAAATGTTGAAGACAAAACCGCGGTTTTAAACGGTTCTGTGTCTACTTCCTCTTCAGCTGCCCAGAAGACAGCGCTGATACCGAGAACTGAGTCAAGTATTACCAGCCGATGAACTTCTGCCCACAAACTTGCTCTGCTCAGCAACCGAGCAAAAATAAGAAAACTTATCGGAAAACACCATCTGATGGTGAATCACAAGTTAGGAAACCAGCAAGAAGCTTTGTGGGTGAAAAGTTGACAGATCTGCTAGAAAGATGGTACACTATCAGGAAACGGCATCACTCAAGCCACCTCTTAAAGCAACAGCCCAATTAGCTTTAATAACTAAATACATTTGGAAAGCTGTTTAAAAGGCATTACCAAAAAAGAGGTTTTTAGTATTTCTGAACAAACTGCAGCTTTGACCAAAGCCCTTGCTATAGGCGCAGGACATTTACATACCTCCCGAAGCCTGAAAACCCCCCAGAGATGGCATCAGCCCACCCTGTCTTGTTGCTAGGCTGTTGCTAAGACACTACAAACTGTTACTGGTCACCTCTACCATTAAAGGAGTCTGATTCAAATCCCTGGATGCAGCAACTCTGAGTTCAGCATTTTAAAGCTTGTTCCTGTGTTCATGGAGGTACACAGTACCATCTTGGAATGACTTGGCACCTCATAGCAACAAGGCAGGATGGGATCATGCCATCTCTGTGAGTTTTTCAGTCAGACTTCAGGAGGCATGTAAATGACCTACACCTACAGCAAAGGGCATAGCTCCCAACTGTCCCTGATTTCGAGGGACTGCCCCAGATTTGGAGCAATGTCCCACTTTCCCCCTCATTTGTCCCTCATTTTGGTCTGATCTATATAGTTGTATATAAAATCAATTTTTTATCTTTAAAAAAGTGTTTCCCAGTGCTAAACCTTTCATTCAAATTCTAAATGGCTGCATTTGTAATTTGTAAAAGGAATAGTAGTGGTAAAAAAAGACCTTGTGTATTTATTTATTTTTGGTTAATTCTTCTTTAAGGGGGTGTGACCGGGGGCGTGTCCTAGGCCTACATATGTTTGCTAGTAGGTGTCCCTCATTCCCATCTCAAAATGTTGGGAGGTATTGCAAAGGGCATTATTCAAGTGATACCAATGTCTTGTATTTTATTCCTTAAAAATAACAAACATGTTATACTTACCTCCTCTGTTCAGTGGATTAGCACAGAGCAGTCCAAATCCTCCTCTTCGGCTCACCTGGCCCCTCCCTCCTGTCTAGTGCCCCCACAAAAAGCAACTTGCTCTGGGGGCACCTGAGCCGAGCCGCAGCTTTGTGTGTCCATTCAGACACAGAGCTTTGGTTCGGCCCCACCCCCTCTCTCTCCCAATTGGCTGACTGACTTTGAAAGCAGTGGGAGCCAATGGCAGTGCTGCTATGTCTCAGCCAATCAGGAGGGAGAGTCCTGGACGGCTGAGGCACTCATGCAACATAGATATGGGGCTCAGGTAAGTATTAAGGGGTTCTGGGTCGTCTGCTGTACACAGAAGTTTTTTTTTAACTTAATGCTTCGAATGCATTAAGATTAAAAAATCTTCTGCCTTTACAAATCTTTCAGGTTTGGTCAAAGCTGCACAGTTTTTTTGGGGGTTTTTTTCTGCATGCGCCACTTACCTGCATTGGCAGTTTTTTGGTGAAGGTGAACTATGGCTTTAAAGTCTTTGGGGTTGATTTATTATAACTGGGCAAAATCTGGTGCACTCTGCATAGAAACCAATCAACTTCCAGGTTTTATTGTCAAAGCTTAATGCCCCATACACACGGTCGGACATTCCGACTACAAAATGCATCTGATTTTTTCCAATGGATTTTGGCCCAAACTTATCTTGCACACACACGGTCGCACAAAGTTGTCGTAAAATCCGATCTTTCAGAACGCGGTGACGTAGAACACGTACGACGGGACTATAAAGGAGGCAGTAGCCAATAGCTTTCGTCTCGTAATTTATACTGAGCATGCGTCGCAATTGTCTACACGCGATTGGAATTTAAACGCTCGGATTTTGTTGTCGGAAAATTTTAGATCCTGCTCTCAAACTTTGTGTGTCGTAAATTCCGACGGAAAAAGTCAGATGGAGCCCACACACGGTCGGATTTTCCGACAACAAGATCCGATCGCACATTTTCCTGTCGGAAAGTCCAACCATGTGTACAGGGCATAACCGAGCAAGCTGAAGTTAGAAGCTGATTGGCTACCATGTATGTACAGCTGCACCAGATTCTGAGTGAACCAGTTTTAGTAAATTCCCCTTACTGACGGTTCACACTGAGGCAGCACGACTTGCAGCGTGACTGCCTCAGGCGACCGGGATCCGACTTGTATAGAAGTCAATGCAAGTCGTCCCAAAAGTCGTACAGGAACCTTGTTCTAAGTCGGAGCAACTTGAGTCGCTCCAATTAGAATGGTTCCATTGCACAGAATGGGGCACGACTTGTCAGGCGGCCAAGTGGCCTGACGAGTCGCCCCTGTGTGAACCGGCTCTTAGGTGTTTGCTTTTTTTCGAAAGCATTCACGGCTTGAGTAGAAAACTCTTTCCCCAGCTTTGTAGAAGGACCCTAGCTCTTTGTGTAGAACAAATGATCTCTCTGCAGAGGTTTGACAGCCCCCCCCCCCCCCCCCCCCGCCAAGTCAGAGCTGGAGAATGAATTTAGCTGAGTTCAGAGCTATAGGTCTGAACTCAGCAGGAGTGTCAGACCTCTGCAGAGAGACTACTGCTACCGCATAGAGCAAAGGTTCCGCTCTGCAGCAGTTTGCTTTTGATCCACTTCTGAAGTGCATTTTACATTTTTGCACATGCGTTTTTTGTTGCTTTTGCATTTTTTTAATGCTTTTTTTTTTTTTTTTTGACCAATTTGTTGTTGGGCAGATTACAAAATGCAAATTGCGGCAAAGACACACTACATACTTTTTTGTAGCTTCTCCGTAGAAGTCTGTTGGACCAAAAGTGCATGATTTGCATTTAAAAAAGTCCCTGGGCCCTTTCCAAAAATGCAGCAGCTGAAAAAAAAAAAAAAGCATATGGGGGGTATTTACGAAAGGAAAATCCACTTTGTACTGCAAGTGCATTTGGAAGTGCAGTCGCTCTAAATCTAAGGAATAGATCTGAAATGAGTGGAAGCTCTGCTGATTTTATCATCCAATCATGTGCAAGCTAAAATGCTGTTTTTTATTTTTCTTGCATGCCCCCCTCGGATCTACAGCGACATGCGTTGCAGTGCAAAGTGGATTTTCCTTTAGTAAATAACCCCCATAGATGTGAACGTGTCCCATAGGAAACCATGTTAAATGAACTGTAGTGTGTTTCTGCAAAAAGCACCAAAAATGCATAGGTATGAACCAGGCCTTAAGCTCCAGTTCATTTCTAGTTCATTCATATTGTATTCAATCAAGCCCTGATGAAGGGGGCATTTTTAGATCCCCGAAATGCATTGGATACTTTCTGTAGTGTTATTCTGACTTTTATTGGAATAATGTTGTATCTGGACAATTTAGCAGTGGTGTGCTGCTTCAGTTTGCATTTTTTTTTTCTAAAGAATATGAACTTAAACACTTTCAGTATCGATGTCAATGGCATGTATTTGGCTCGTTTAAAGCAGAACTTTAAAAAAGAAGTAAATCCTGATGGGTTTTCCTTCCTCTTTTGCTCCATGCAAAGCCTGCAAATTAAAAGCATAATGGGCTAGTACTAGCCCATTATGTGACACTTACCTGCAAACGGATCCATCGCTGTCCCCTGTGCATGCTGCATCCATCTTCGCCCCTCTTCCTTCTGGGGGACCGCGGACTCCGGCTCTGTGACTGGCCAGAGCTGTGTGACGTCACTCCCCGGCACACGCTGAGGAAGAAATGGCACGGAGGTCCATTTCCTTACAGCGTATGCACCAATTACATCATTGGCGCACCACAAGTGATATATCTCCTAAACGGCGCATGTTTAGGAGATATTTCCACTACCTATAGGTAAGCCTTATTATAGGCTTACCTATTGTTAAAAGTCATGAGGAAGCACTTACAACCACTTTAAGGGTTAATACTCCTGAAGTCAGAAGAAGACCCCCGGAGTTGCCTATTTTTATTGACACTTTTTCCCTCAGGTGAATGGGTAGGGGTATACTCATTCACATAGGGTGGGGGGCCAGGATCTGGGGGCCCCCTTATTAAAGGGGGCTCACGGATTCCGATAAGCCCCCTGTTGCAGACGTGAACAACCAAGGGCCAGGGTTGTCGGGAAGAGGCCCTTGTCCTCATCAACATGGGGACAAGGTGCTTTGGGGTGGGGGCTGCAGGGCACCCCCCTTCCCCAAAGCACCCCCCCATGTTGAGGGCATGCGGCCTGGTACGGTTCAGAAAGGAGGGGGGGCGCTCGCTCATCCTCAACCCCTTTCCTGACCGACCGGGCTGCGTGCTCGGTAAGGGTCTGTTATGGACTTTGGGGGGACCCCCACAAAATTTTTCGGTATAGGGGTTACCCTTAAAATCCATAGCAGGCGACGGGGCTCACAAGGTGTCAATTTTGCCGATGAAGGGGGCGAGATTACCTTCCTTCTCTAGTCCCGTTGTACCTGAAGTCACGTTCAAAATGAATGGACTTTAGTCTGTGTGTGGACAAGTCCGTTCATTTGGAAAGACCGGCGGACCAGCATACAGACGAGCGGATTGTCCGTTCGAAAGCCGAGTCCGGCGGACAATTTAGAGTCAAGTCTTCTTTCTAAGGCCGCTGGAATTTGGGGAAGAAAAAGTCTGCTGGAGCCCAAAGTCTGCCGGATAGTTTGATCGTGCGAACGCGGCATTACTGCAGCACTTTTTTTCCACTTTAAACAAAGTTAATTTCATACAAAACAGACTAGTATATCATGTTCATATTTATTAAAGGCACAGACGAGACCATGACCTATTAAACATCAGGGGCTGCCAAAAAAACTGTGGTTTCGTGGTCAGCATGGTGGCAAAACTAGTCCTGTGTTAAGCAACCAGGGATGATATCAGCAGATATTTCACTCCTACGTTTGTGTGTTTAGTTTTCTTCAACAATCTAAAACATGACGAATTTATTGCCTTTTACCTAATTTAGTTCAACAGGTTTATTCAATAAAACAGTAAAAAGTGCACTGAAAACGGGCAAAGTACGTAAAGTCATATCACCAGTCAGCCCCCCACCTACACACATCCTTCAATCAATACGGAGGAACTTCGACATGCAGTATCATGCTGAACGTGATAGCAGTAGAAATGTATAATCCAGTTGATGGATTTTTACACCAATAACATTTGATTTTCCAAGACACATGAATGATGTTTGAAAATATAGTTATGAAAGCAGTATAATTCTGCTCATTCAGTGGTGGTAAACCCTTTCATACACACACTGACTTGACTGGCCTCAGGGGATACCCAGAGATTAAACAAATCCTTTTACATAAGTTGTAGCTGATTATCTGGAGCCTTCTCTCCTCTACAGACGTCTAAAGCACACATTTTACACATAATTTCTGATCTCCAGAAAGCAGGGGGCAGGGATTTAATGCCACAAACTGCACAGTATGGAGCAGGAAGCTGAGTGTAACCTGGGATCTAAATGGTTGTTTAGCCTGACTCGCCAGGTGAGCAGAGATTACCTGGAGCAGAGCTTCAGCCTGGGATGGTGGTTGGGAGGAGGCAGGGAGGGGGATAGCAGGAGGGGGGCCAAGTTGCTGCGCCATGAGTTGTACTTGCCTCTGAGTTGTACTTGCCCCCTGGGCAAAAAGTTGCCGGTCAGTCCCTGAACAGGAGCTATAGGCTCCTGCTGCTGTCATACTCCTGTTAGAAGGAACCAGGGGCGTGGCTTGTGGGCACGGCTTGTGGGCACTGTGTGCGTCTATGGATACACACAGCCCTGCTTTCAAGCATACCCATATTGGTAACCCCTAGCAGCCAGTTTGCTAAGAGGGCACCTGTAGGACAAAGGAGCAGACAATGCCGGTAGGGAAATGCCAAAGAGGCAGAGGAAGCAAGAGACCGCTCTATAAGTATAACCTCTAGTATCATTTTAACTATTTCCCATCCCATGTATAGACAAGTGACGGCCGCAAGGTTGCTCTCTCATCCTGGGCAGCCGTCATATGAAGTCCTCGGCTATCTGGCCACCTAGGGGGCGCATGCGTGTGCCCGCCACGTCACATCGGGAGCCAATGCGTGTGCCCGGTGACCACGATGTTCGCCGGGCACCCACGATTGCTTGTCACAGAGCAGGGATGTGGATCTGTGTGTTATGCTGGATTAAAACACAGATCTGATAGAAATACACAATGTAGACTGAGATTCACGTAAAAATACACACAGCTTAAAATAAATAAAAAAACATGCAAGAAGAATGTTTGCTTGCACATGATTGGATGCTTGAAGTAAACAAAGCTTAATTTTATTGACTAAACCAGGGGTCTCCAAACTTTCTAAACAAGGGCCAGTTTACTGTTGTTCAAGCTTTGGGGGGGGGGGGGGGGGGGCGGTCTGTCAGCGTTGGTAGAAAATGCCCTGGCGTAAATGGAGGTAAACCATGCCCCATCATTGGTGTTAGTGGGAGTAGAGTTCCACCGATAACACTTTTTTAAGACCAAGTACAAGTACCGATACTTTTTATCAAGTACTCGATACTGATTACCGATAATTCCTTTTAATCACTGTCATGTGACAGTGGCACTAATATGCAGCACTGATGAGCACTGATAGGTGGCACTGATTATGCAGCACTGATGACCACTGATAGATGGCACTGATTATGCAGCACTGATAGGTGGCACTGATTATGCAGCACTGATGAGCACCGATAGGTGGCACTGACTGATGGGCACTAACTGATGGCTGGCACTGACAGGTGGCACTAATAAGCACTGAAATTTAGCACTGATTGGCAATAAATTTAATGAATGATAAGAAGAAAGGAAGGAGTTTGCAATGTTATATGCTGCGACGCCCATCTTGGTACACCTTACGCAGTAAGCAGCAGCAGGCATCTTGTTACACCCAACTCAAACTATATGGGCTGGGTGTAATAAGATGTCCGCTGCAGGCTTACTGCGGCTCAATGCAGGGTGTACCAAGATGGGCGACGAGACGTTCAACCTCTGATGGAGACACGGAACACTTCCATTATGGAATGTGACGGCCCCGGTCAGCGATTCTGATGGAACATGCAGCTGCACCCTGCACTCCTTGCCAGCTTACCTTCCTCTACTGCCAGCCTGTTGAGGACTCGCTCTGCACTCCGCACTCCCCGCCCACTGACTTCTGGTTGCGAGCAATGCCACCTCTTCATTCCCAGGTATCGGATTAGGCATCAGGAGCATTTGTGCGAGTACAAGTACAAATGCTTGGTATCGGCAACCCTATCGTGCAACCCTAACTGGAAATAATAGTGCCCCTATGGCAAGACATAGGCAAGTAAAGGGGATGCATCCAGCCCCCGGGCGCAGTTTGGAGCCCACTGGACTAAACTCAGTGATTACTGTATTTATTGGCGTATAACACTCACTTTTTCACCATGAAAATTGGGTGCAAATAGCGTGGGCTTGTTATACGCCAATACTACAATTTTAACTGCCTCGGAGGGGACAGGGAGGGGGCGGGACGGACCTCTGTAATAGGAAGTCCCGTCTCCTTGGCCACCATTGGACCACTGTTCTGTTTATCATAGGAGATTCACATTGTATACAATCTGTCGGCACTCATCCCGCCCCACTCCCTGTCTGCTCTGGGCTGCAGATGGGCATCGATCAGGCTGCATTGATGGCAAGGGTGAGGCTGCTGCATTGATGGCAAGGGTGAGGTTGCATTGATGGCAATGGTGAGGCTGCATTGATGGCAATGGTGAAGTTGCATTGATGGCAATGGTGAGGCTGCATTGATGGCAATGGTGAAGTTGCATTGATGGCAATGGTGAGGCTGCATTGATGGCAATGGTGAGGTTGCATTGATGGCAATGGTGAGGCTGCATTGATGGCAATGGTGAGGCTGCATTGATGGCAATGGTGCGACTGCATTGATGGCAATGGTGAGGCTGCATTGATGGCAATGGTGAGGCTGCAGATGGGCACTGACCTTTATTTTGCTTCAAAGTTCCTTATTTCAAATTTAAGTTTTGTTCCTGAAACTTCCCTCTTAAAATGAATGTGTGTTTTAACCCGATAAATATGGTATTTGCTTACCAAGTTGAAACTCCTATATTTCCTACAGCAAAAAAGCTTCTATAGCCGTAGTCTCCCAGGACCTCGGGCCTCAAGGGCATCCAGTAAAAAAATCAAACAAGTCATCTTTTTTTTGCAGTCAGAGGCTACTAAAACATGGCAGCTGCAGAATCCACTCCTCCCCAGAGAATGCAAGTAATAACTGAAGCAACCACTAACAGCTCTGCTATGTAATTATAATTAACTGAAATGAGATATTATTTAAACATGGTGCATTTTATATGATCCAAGGCCATCTTCCTAAATGAGTATCTTTTCTGTATTATGTTTAGATTACAGTAATGGAAAAATATTTGTTTAATAATTAGTTGCACTCAGTTCATAGCACTGCCGGGACCTTAAAATTCTTTTCCCACTAAAAATACGGAAATCTATAGGGGATTTACTTTGATTGTGTGTGGAGAGTCTGTGTGGTATTCATTGAGTATTTGTACAGTGGGGCTACTCAATGAACACATCTTTCTAAAAATATCTCTGTTTGGTCATGTGAACCCGAGTAAACATTTCCAGTATTATTAGGAGAAGTTATAAATGACTCTCCCATACGCCAGTGTTTGTATTTTGCTTTGTCTGTCTTTTAAGATTGTTTATTACCAGATGGGCGTAGAGGCAGTGGAGATTACACATAGGATTATGGGCCCAGATCCGTCAAAACTGTCTGTGTTGCCTATTGCAATCAATCAGAATTTGAAAAGAGTGTAAATCCTAGTATTGGACTTTCTTATCTCTTTTCTTTTGGTCTGGTATTTATACCCATTGAAAGTGTTTTGTTATATCTGACGAGTGCAACAAAAATACCTGTTCACCCTTCCATGAATTCAAGCAAGATAATAACTTCCACACTGTCTGCCTGTATAGACTGCTATTAGTTAGCATAGTTCCGTGTTCTCTCTGTGGACTACAGAAGACCTCCCTCCGTGTAATAGAGGACAGGGGGAGGTATTTTATAGCCCTGTCCTAGGGTGACAACGTTGCTCCTCCATAGGTACAGTACAGTCACTGTGTTAATGACATGTGAGGGAGGGTTTTGGATATAGCCGGATGCACCCCACTCAGCTTCTGCTGCCATTCCTGCAGTCAAGCCGGCTGCCACTGAAACCATACCCACTCTGGGCTTTACAGTATACTCAGATCCTTCCTCCTGATCGCTTCTGCACAGCCATGATGATGATGACTAGCAAGGGTGCTGTCGCCAAGTTAGAGAGCTTTGTTCGCACCCCTGCTATGAAAACCCTCAGAGGAGACCCATGCACAGCTGATCATGTGGCCCAAGATAGCACCAGCTCCCATGTGAATAGAACAGTAATGGCGAACCTTGGTACCCCAGATGTTTTGGAACTACATTTCCCATGATGCTCGACTACACTGCAGAGTGCATGAGCATCATGGGAAATGTAGTTCCAAAACATCTGGGGTGCCAAGGTTCGCCATCACTGCACTAAAAGAAAGGATGCTGCTGCCAAGTTACAAAGCTGCACTCGCACCCCTGCTATGAAAACCCTCAAAGTAGACCCATGCACAGCTGATCATGTGGTCCAAGATGGCTCCAATTCCCACCTCACTAGAATCAAGGATGCTGTTGCCAAGTTAGAGCTTTTCTCGCACCCCTGCTACTAAGCCCTCAGAGAATACTCATGCACAGCTGATCGTGTGGCCCAAGATGGCACCAGCTCCCATGTCACTAGAAGCAAGGATGCTGTTGCCAAGTTAGAGAGCTTTGTTGATACCCCTGCTATGAAAACCCCCAGAGAAGACTCATGCACAGCTGACTGTGGGGTCTAAGGTGGCACCAGCTTCCACATCACTAGAGGCAAGGATGCTGTTGCCAAGTTTGAGGGCTTTGCTCACACCCCTGCTATGAAAACCCTCAGAAAAGACCCATGCACAGCTGATTGTGTGGCCCAAGATAACACCAGCTCCCATGTCACTAGAAGCAAGGATGCTGTCGCCAAAGTTAGAGATCTTTGTTCGCACCCCTGCTATGAAAACCACCAGAGAAGACCCATGCACAGCTGATCATGGGGTCCAAGATGGCACCAGCTCCCACGTCACTAGAGGCAAGGATGCTGCTGCCAAGTTAGAGGGCTTTGCTTGCACCGCTGCTATGAAAATCCTCAGAGTAGACCTATGCACAGCAAATCGCGTGACCCAAAACAGGCCCCAGCTCCCATGTCAGTAGAAGCAAGGATGCTGCCACCAAGTTAGAGTGCTTCGCTCATACCCCTGCTAAGGGGGGAATAGGCAAATGTTCAGGTATGCCACCCTCCATCCCTTCAGAGCACTCTGTGTATATAGCTGTGAACATATTACATGCCTCACCAGAACTGACAGAGCAGGATGAGGGGGATCATAGGCCTGTTAGTGGGGGCCCTGATAACTCTGTTATCAAGCTAGGGACCCAGCAGAGAAGCGGGGGGGACGCTTGAGGAAGATATCACTGTGAAGTTTGAAGGAGCTCAAGGGATTCAGTGATAGTGAATCAGTGGGTCTAGTGAGAGATCAGGAGCTCAATGCATTGGAGAACTACAAGGAGCAATTGTAGTGAAAGTGAAGGAACTGTAAATTCTGCCAATTAATCCTACAACTACCTAAGGGTGTCCTGGCCCTAACCCTCAATCCCCCAAAAATACAAAAAGGACTGTTAAAAGAAATAAAACCTCTTTTGCATCCAAGAAGTATCTGGCGCTCAATAACTTTTACCATCTTACACCCACTATGCCTCACAACCCACCACATACAGAAGGATGTCAGCTATTCCTGGCCCTAGAGGTTCTCATCAGACCAAAGGAGGCCTGTGACCTTGCTACAGGGACCTTCTAGACTCCGATATCACCCTTACTAAATTAATTAAGGCCCCTAACTCTCTCTGCCTGTAAACAAGACACTGGGTATTGATGGGCTGCCAACATAAGGTTGAATAACCTGGAAGGATCAGGCCGATGGAAAAAAGCAGGCATTACCTTTTCTCTCAACAATATTTTGCACCCAGATTCTTCCAGCAACTACAGAGTTCTCTTTCCCAAGATCTATTTTTTTTTTAGAGGTAACCCATATAAGCAACATCTCCAAAATACACCCCTTCCTAACTAATTACACCACAAAGTTCCAAGTTCACTCCCTGGTAATCTCTCACTTCAACTACTGCACCTCCCTCCTCATTGGCTTACCTCTATATAGACGATACTCTCTACATAGACAAAATACTAACAACAACTTACAGAGCCATCCACAACTCTGCCCCCAGCTATATCACTAACCTAGTCTTAAAATGCCGACCTCATCGTTCTCTTCGTTCCACCCAAGATCTCATGCTGTCTAGCTCCCTTGTCAGCTCCTCTCATGCTCGACTCCAAGACTTTTCCTGAGCCTCTCCTATCCTGTGGAATTTCCTACCCCAATCTGTTTTCTACCCTGTCTACATTTAGACGATCCCTAAAAACTCCCCTCTTCAGAGAAGCCTTTCCTGCCCCCACCTAATAACTGTACTTAATTTTCTCCATCAGCTCTTCCCCCACAGTTATTACCTTTTGTATCACTTGACCGTCCCTTTTTAAATTGTAATCTCTACTTGCAGGGCCCTCTGATTCCTCATGTATTGAATTGTATTGTAACTGTACTGTCTGCCCTCACAGTATAAAATGCTGCGTAAACTCTTGGTGCTATATAAATCCTTCATAATAATAATACTATAAAACCAACATAATCTTGCTCATTGCCCACTCGTCATGCAAGAAGGGTCTCATTTCCAAAATATACACATCTCTACTTACTAGTTCTCTTGGAGGCAACGTCAAGTTGCCTTGTAAGTTGCCTCAAATCGTGCTGTGATTCATACTCAAGTCGTGTCCAAGTTGCCTCCCAAAGTCTTGCTTGAAGTCGTGTTGCCCCTGTGTGAATGGACTCTAACTGATTGCTATTATAGGTTAAAGGAAAATTGATACAAGACTTAGATCAGTTCATGGATGAGCAGTGGCTTGAGGCGCTACGGAGAGTGCCTCAAATGTCAATATTTGGCTCCCCGAGACACAGAAATTTCTCCTGCATAAAGTGTACTGGACACACAGCAGAATGTTTCCACTTCTCCTTTAGAGACTCTTTGTTGTACCCAAGGTGCACCTCAGGACAAGGGGGAATTAACCAGAGGTTTTGGCAATGCCATGAGTTGGTACAGTACTGGAAAGACAATATGCTACCTTAAAGGGGTTGTAAACCCTTACAACCAACTTTGACCTACAGGTAAGCCTAGATTAAGGCTTACCTGGAGGTCCAAGAAATATCTCCTAAACCTATACGGTTTAGGAGATATTTACCCGAAGACAGCCACCGCAGGCGCACTGGGGTAGGCCGCAGATCGCGGCGATATGCTGCGAGTGTCGGCTCCCTGTGCATGCGCGGGAGTGACATCATCGCGGCTCCGGTGAATCACAGCACCGGAGCCGCGAGACCCGGAAGTCACTCCGGGATCCATGGCAGCGGCGAAGAGGAAGACGGAAGACTGCTTCGGGGGCTTCATTCTCAGGTAAGTTATTCATAATGAGCCATGCATACTAGCTCATTATCCTTTTGCCTTACAGGGTGTGCTTTTAAAAAAAAAAAAAAATGTTGCCTTTACTTCCTCTTTAATCTGGGCACTTCACCTACAGTGTTCCTCTGAGATGGGTGTCTTTTATGATCCTTTGTGATGACCTTGAGCTTGAAGTAGCAGTGACCAGAACCCTATATTGGGCCAGGAAAACAATGGCACAACACTCCTAGCCTCCAACATCACACCAATGAATAGAAAAGACGAGCTTGCTTTTACACCTAGAAAGCCTAACCTATACCTACAAACGTAGCTAAATGTTATAAGATCTGGCCTGAATTTTTGAGTGACCCTACAATACCAGCATCAGTAAAGAACGGACTCTTATGCCCTGTACACACGATCGGACTATCCGGTGGACAATCCGCCCGTGTGTGGGCTCCACTTGACTTTTTTTTTCCCAAAAGTCCGGCGGACTTAGAATGAAGTTTTGACTCAAAATTGTCCGCCGGTCTAAGTCCGCCAGATAGTCCGATCGTGTGTATGCGGCATTAGAAGGGTATAACCCTTGGAGTAGCAAGCTTGTCTGACCCTCCTTACCTTCCCTTCATAGAACCTTTGCCACCCCTGACTGGTTAAATAACAAATTCTCAGAACACAAGTCACTTGCAATTACAAATATGATCTTTAATTGTCTATTCCTATTCAGAATTGTAATATACTTCTCATGTATTTACAAGGCATGCTGATAATTGGTGCTTGATGGCCGAGTTGGTAGGCCATTAAAATATGTTTGTAATTAAAGCGGTTTGGTACCTAAAAATTAAACTTCATATTATTAAAATCACAAGATAGAATACTTACCTAAATGAACCCTGAAAAAAAAAATATTCTTTACTTACCTTTTATTTCAGATGTTTCTGCTGACTTCCTGGTTGTCCTCCCGTGGGAGTAGGCGTGGTTATCGTCCTCGCAATGGTCCCTGGGAAATTTCCCAAGAATCCATGGGGGGACAATGAAATTGCGAAATCTCGTGAGATTTTGTTAGGATGCCGGTCACGTGACGAGGGTGTGTCCGAATTTGCCATTTTTAAAGTGGGCAGGCAGCTGTATCTGCCATTACCACCATTGCACACTGAGCATGTGCGAGATGGAGTGGAGCATGCTGGGAGCCGAGCGTCATCGATATACAGGAAGTAAATGCCTGTGGGCTTCAGACGCCCACACTTAAAATGGAAAATGCCAGAGCACTTTTTTAAAAGTCATCCCGAGGAAAAGAATCGTCGCGCCGGGGGTCAAAAAAACGCCGGACGTGGATGCTAAGCGAAGGTAGCAGTCGCCCACCTGTAACACAGGTAAGAAAAAAAAAAAAAAAGAGCGGAATCCCGCTTTAATAGACTGAAGACTGCATTTCTATTCCTTTGTATACTGTAGGCCACGTTGCTTTGTTCTGTTCTGAAACCACAAACATGTGAAAACTGAAAACCGTTGTTCTTCTCAAAAAAAAAAAAAAAAAAAGCTACCGTACTTGATAGAAAAAAGGGAACTAGTAAGCATTTTTGTTCTTGGGTTTAGATAAGCGTTAAACATATTTCACTGGTGTAAGTTAGAGATTGATTGCAGATTGGTTTCAATGGGAACACAGTATTTTTCATCAACACAACCAATGTGAGTCGGGCACAGAATCATAAAATGAGGCTGCAGTTCCTCCTACATACACAGTGAAAAGAATACTAAAGTATTACTATAAGTGTAAATTGTCTTTAGCACTGGTTTAGTCATTTCTGGACAGCTGAATTAGATCAACGATTAACTTAACTTATTGACTGTTTTTGCATGTTGTACAGAATTTTTTGTAGTTGATTTTAAACCCTAATGTTCATATGCTTAAATTTACCTAGTAATCAGAAACCGAGAGTATGGGATTATTTTTCCTTTTAACTTCTCGGAAATCGGTAAATTCTGTGGGCTTCTCTAATAATAGCAAATGCTACTGTGAAACCAAGAGTTGGGTTATGTGTAGGACTTAAATGTCAGAGTCAGAAGTTCGAATCATACATGAACTTTAAACTGAACTCCAGGCAAATATAAAAGACACAAAGTAAAGCGTTAAAAAAAAAACAAAAAGCAAACATTTTTATTATATTGTATCTTACCAATATTTATATGTGGTGGCTGCATTTGTTTTCTTTTTTAGGCTTTCTTTCCCTTATTCTCACAAGGTGATCTGGCCAGTGAGCCTGTTGTTTTTCAAAAGAACAAGCTCTCTTATAGATGTAGCAGTTATGCCGCGTACACACGATCGGAATTTTGGTCGGAAAAAGCTCTGATGGTTTTTTCGATGGAATTCCGGTGGGATTTCGCTCAAGCTGTCTAGCGTACACATGGTCACACCAAATTCCAACCGCCAAGAACACAATGATGTACACCGTGACTAAAAAAAGGAAGTTCAATAGCCAGTAGCCAATCGCTTCCATCTCGTAGTTGAATCTGAGCATGCGTGAGTTTTTGCGCATCAGAATTGCATGCACACAAATGGATTTTCGAATAGGAACTTTTTCCAACCGAAAAATTGAGAACATGCTCTCAATCTTTTGCTGGCCGAAATTCAGCTGGCAAAAGTCCGATGGAGAATACACAAGATCACATTTTGCAACCAAAAGCTCTCATCGGTCTTTTGCTGGCCGAATTTCCGATCATGTGTACGCGGCATTAGAGGGATGAGACAAACTATTAACCACTGAAAGGGGTGCTTACAATGATCTGTTTTTATTTATTTGTGTAAAACCTTTATCCCAAAAGGAAAAAACTGTAACTCCTTACAAAGTGTGAGCTGGAATTTGGGTTCAGTTTGTTAGCGTATCTAAATCTGCTAGTATATTCAATACTCCCTTCCCCCCTGCTGTTCAAAGGTTCTCTAAGTGCTCCTTTATCCAGAGTTTGTCTCACTAATACCGGAGGTGTGTTACTGATCATAGAGAGGAAAAGCCTAAAAAAAAGAAAACCAATGCCGCTACCCCATCTAATGATTGGTAAGCTGCAACTCTGTAAATATTATATACTGTATTTATTGGCATATAACACGCACTTTTTTCACACTGAATATCGTGTTATACGCCAATACTTCAATTTTAGCTGCCTCGGAGGGGACAGAGAGGGGGCGGGATGAGCGCCGCCAGATTACATACAGTGAGACTCTCCTGTTTACTTGGTGGCCTCTGTAATAGGAAGTCCCGTCTCTTGGGCCACCATTGGACCACTGTTCTGTCAATCAAAGGAGATTCTCACTGTATGTAATCTGTCGGCGCTCATCCCGCTCCCTTCCCTGTCCCCTCTAGGCTGCACTGATGGCAATGGTGAGGCTGCTGCACTGATGGCAATGGTGAGGCTGCTGCATCGAAGACAATGGTGAGGCTGCTGCATCGAAGACAATGGTGAGGCTGCTGCATTGAATGGCAATGGTAAGGGTGCTGCATTGATGGAAATGGTGAGGCTGCTGCATTGATGGCAATGGCGAGACTGCTACATTGGGGCAATGGCGAGGCTGCATTGATGTGGACTAATGAAGCTGGATTGATGGCAATTGTGAGGCTGTAGATGGGCATTGATCAGCTGCATTGATGGCAATGGTGAGGCTGCATTGATGTGGACTAATGAAGCTGGATTGATGGCACTTGTGAGGCTGCACAATGGGCATTGATCAGCTGCATTGATGGCAATGGTGAGGCTGCATTGATGTGTACTAATGAAGCTGGATTGATGGCACTTGTGAGGCTGCAGATGGGCATTGATGGCAATGGTGAGGCTGCAGATGGGCACTGACCCTTATTTTGCTTCAAAGTTCCTCATTTAAGGTTTAAGTTTTTATCTGAAACTTCCCTCTTATAAAGAATGTGTGTGTTATACGCCGATAAATACGGTAATTAACTGTATTTTTTAATGCAAACCGTGTCAATAGCTGAATTTGACCTTATATTAGCCTCTTATAGTCCCTGGATGGGCAGAAATATATATATTTTTTGTGGTTTAAACGTCTTTCATATATATATATATTTTATCTGTGAATTTAGCTGTTTTGCTGTCAGTGGTTAAAAGAGATTAAAGAAGAATACTTCTAAGAACTGATTGGATCTAACATGACCTAGGTTCATTTGAAGATAAACGCTCCCTTCTGTATTTGTGTCCCCATATCTCAGTATAACAGTGATACACATGTGAAAAAACAATGTAAAAAGGAACTAAACCCATTGATTTAACGGTTTAAAAAAACAGTTACATTGGCTTGTACTCTAAACCAAACTGTCAAACCATCAAAGGGCCAGTGTCATAACTGATCACATGTTCAGCACCATGGCGGTTGCAAATCAAACAGAGACTAAGATAGCAGCTTTCTTGGCTGAAAAGGATAGGGAGGTTTAGTTCCACTTTAAGAGCTACTTATCCATCTAATTGAGCGTACACACGATTGGAATTCTGGCCAGAAAAAGACAGATGAAAGCTTTTCATCGGAAAATGCGACCGTGTGTACGTTCCATCGGAATTTAGCTGTCCGAATTTCCGCCAGCCAAAAATTGATAGCATGTTCTCAATTTTCCAGACGGAAAAACTTTCTATCGGAATTATGCAATTCCGACAAGCCAAAAGTTCACGCATGCTCAGAATCAAGCAGAAAGAACCGCACTGACTATTGAATTTCCTTTTTCTAGTCCTGTCGTACGTGTTGTACGTCACGGCGTTCTAAATCGGAATTTGGTGTGACCGTGTGTAGGCAAGACAGTTTGAGCAGAATTCCGTCTGGAAAACCATCAGGGTTTTCTCCAACGAGAATTCCGATTGTGTGTATGCGGCATAAGAATGTTATGGATCTTAGTGGTGGATGGTGGACTCCTTTTAACTTTCAATGAGCTTTAAGAGAATCTATCACTTAGCCTGTTATGGGCCCTTTTTTTTCATCTTTGCTATGTTCCCCAACGTTCCGTTCCTCTGCTGTATATAAGAGTTAGACTATGTTCTACGTTGCAGTGTTGGCTCTTACAGAAGGTTGATGACAATTGGATAAAGGTCACATTCTCCCCTATACCCAAACGGGGTATTTTGCTAGGAACAAGATATGTCACTAAGACTCCGTAGGTACAAACAAGGCCAAGGATAAATCCAAGGGAAAAACCAAGCTTAACTTACCACCAGCCCGCAGACAACGAAATAACCTGTCTAACAGTATGCATTAAAAACAGGGGTTTAGTCTGCACACATTTGCAAATGCATGCATATGCCACAGAGCCATGGCACCCTGGTATATGTGGTACCTAACACTAATTTGTACTGGTCCAAATCATTTGGTGGAGAGAGGATTATGGTGTGGGGATGTTTTTTAGGGGTTGGGCTTGGCCCCTTAATTCCAGTGAAGGGAACTCTAAAGGTGTCTGCATACCAAGAAATTTTGAACAATTTTATGCTCCCAACTTTGTGGGGACAGTTTGGGGATGATCCCTTCCTGTTACAACATGACTGCACACCAGTGCACAAAGCAAGGTCCATAAAAACATGGATAAGCGAGTTTGGGGTGGAGGAACTTGACTGGCCTACACAGAGTCCTTACCTCAACCCAGTAGAACACCTTTTGATAAATTAAAGTGGAGACTGAGAGCCAGGCCTTCTTGTCCACATCTCAGCCTAACCTCACAAATGTCAAACATTGCCATAGACACATTCCTAAACCTTGTGGACAGTTTTTCCAGAAGAGTTGAATCTGTTATAGCTGCAAAGGGGGGGCCAACTCAATATTGAACCCTACGGACTAAGACTGGGATGCCATTAAAGTACATGTGCGTGTAAAGGCAGGCGTTCCAATACTTTTGATAATATAGTGTATATGTGATCACCTGGAACGGATTTTTCTGGCCTTACCAGTAAAAAGGGGACTTATTGCTAATATGAATTTGGTTTTCATTTATCTAGATCAGCCTTTCTCAACCTTTTCAACACTGTGGAATTCTTGAAAGAGCCCTACTAATAATTACTATATTTACAACTCATGATACATTCTGCAGAAGTGGTTTGCATAAGCTACGAAACATCTTTAACATTACAGAACAAGTATAATTGAACTAATTACTACTAGCTATACTTATTGCCTATAATTGTTAAAGTGGTTGTAAACCCTTACAAACCCTTACAAACCACTTTGACCTACAGGTAAGCCTAGATTAAGGCTTACCTGTAGGTCCAAGAAATATCTCCTAAACCTACACGGTTTAGGAGATATTTGCCCGAAGACAGGCGTGGCATTTCCAACAATGGAGCTGCCGCACGTGTCGGCTCCCGTGCGCATGCGTGGGAGTGACGTCATCGCGGCTCCACCGAATGACAGTGGCGTAGCTGCGAGACCCCACCGAAAAGATGGATGCGCCGGACTACAGGGGACAGCGGTGACATCGCTGGCTCCTGTGTCAGGTAAGTGACACATAATTGACTACTATGCGATGCATAGTAGTCCATTATGCTTTGCCTTTGCAGGGAATGAAAGAGGAAGTAAACCCATCAGGGTTTACTTCCTCTTTAATAGGAATGAGACTCTGCCACTAGAAACTACAGAAAAGTGCCATCAAAGTCACATGTAAAATTAACCACTTCCGGACCGCCGCACGCCGATATACGTCCTAACTTTGAAGAGGGATATTTTTGTTATGGCAGCAGCTAGCTACCATAACCCTGGTATCCTTTTCTTCGGCGAGTGGTCCAGTTTCCGATAATAGTGGTCTCTGCGGCAGATTCGCCGCAAGATTACTTTTATCGGCGGCGGGAGAGGGCCGCCCTCCTGCTGCTCTCTGGTGCCCTCCGTGCTTACCGGAGCCGTCGGAGGTGATCAGATCCTTGTCCTTGCTGGGTATGGAGATGAGTGAGGGGAAGATGGCCCCCATCCGTCTCCATACCATTGCAAGGCGGAAGCGACCTCAAAACGTCACTTCCGGCCGTAGTTCTTAAAGGGCCATTTTTTTTTCAAATGACAATTTTTTTTTTTATTGTTGCATTTTAGAGTAAATATTAGATCTGAGGTCTTTTTGACCTCAGATCTCATATTTAAGAGGTCCCTCGTACTTTTTTTCTATTACAAGGGATGTTTACATCCCTTGCAATAGGAATAAAAGTGACATTTTTTTTTTTTTTAAAGAACTGTGTAAAAATATAAAATAAAAGCTAAAATAAATAAGTAAAAAAAAAAAACGATTTTTAAACATGCCCCGTCCTGCCGAGCTCACGTGCAGAAGCGAGCGCATACATGAGTAGCGCCTACATATGAAAACTGTGTTCAAACCACAAAAAATGCAACCTGTAGAATGTTTTAAACGCTGTCTATGGAGATTTTTAAGGGTAAAAGTTTGTCGCCATTCCACGAGCGGGTGTAATTTTGAAGCGTGACATGTTGGGTATCAATTTACTCAACAAAACATTATCTTTCACAATATAAAAAAAATTGGGCTACCTTTACTGTTGTCTTATTTTTTCCAAAAAAGTGCACTTGTAAGACCACTGCACAAATACTGTGTGACCGAAAGTATTGCAATAACTGCCATTTTATTCTCTAGGGTATTAGAAAAAAATGTATAATGTTTGGGGGTTTTAAGTAATTTTCTAGCAAAAAAAAATTATTTTAACTTGTAAACACCAAGAAAGAGGCTCAGTCCTTAAGTGGTTAAACAACTTTTGGTAAACTTAAATTTTCCTTTCTACTTCTGGACTTTCCTGAGGCATTATAAGGCTGGGATGATGTAGCCCTAGTCTAATGCCGTGTACACACGACTGGACATTTCGATAGCAAAGTTCAGGCGGAACGAATCCGTTGGACAATTCGATCGTGTGTGGGCTTCATCGGACCTTTTCTGTCAAAAAATTCTGATGGACTTTAGAAATAGAACATGTTTCAAATCTTTCCGCCGGAACTCTGCCAGAACCAGTTCCTATCAAGAAAACATATTGTCTGTATGCAGGTCCGACAGACCAACAACGACGCAAGGGCAGCTATTGGCTATTGAACTTCCCCTTTCTAGTCCTGTTGTACGTCATTGCGTTAAACGATTAGACCCTGGTGTGATCATGTGTAAGCAAGTCCATTTCAGCGGAACTCCGTAGAAAAGTCAGTCGAAACGTCCATCAGAGTTCATTCCGACGGAAAGTCCGGTCGTGTGTATGCGGTGATGTGTCAAATACTGTCCCCCATCGGATAGTGTCCGCCCCGTACTGCGCTTGTGCAGTACGGAGGACAAGGAGACGCTGAAGGTCTCCAAAGGTGAACGATGCCTGCGCCGTGAGTCCAGGTTCAAGCCCCACCATCCAAGTGGACATAGAGTTAGAATAAAAAATAGCTGAGCGAAGCGAGGCCATGCCCGAAGTGTGGCAAGCAAAGCAGGCCAGCGGGGGGCCCTGATACTATGTGCTACCATATGTCCACTTGGATGGTGGGGCTTGCACCTGGACTCAGTGGGCAGGCGCCGTTCTTTTTGGAGACTTTCGGAGTTTCCTTCTCCTCCGTACTGTGGAAGTGCTGCGCCTTCTCAGTACGGGGCGGACACTATCTGATGGCCGGACAGTTTTTGACAGAACATAACAGGTGCACCCTTGAAAGGCTACGTCACCAGTGCCTTCCAGGGAAATCTTGCCTGATTTTACTCATGCGCTGTATGAGATCTGGGGTGACTTGTTATTGTTCAATAACAAGCCATGCCAAATCTCGTTTGCTGCATGCACTAGATCAGGAGCAACGTCACGGGTGGGCCAGTACAAAATAAGGAAGAAGAAGCCAGCACTGGCAACATGTTCTTTTGAAAATGGCGGCGCGGGATACTAGGAAGAAGAGCAGAGTATTAGCACAAGGCCACACAGTAAAGGAGGAGTCAGTTATCGTTAAATGTGTTTATTGATATATTTTCTGTCCAGCAATGGTGGTGTTATCAGATGAGGAAGAAGAGGAAAGGTCCACTTTAACACTTTTGCAAACATTAATATGTCTTTATAGGATTAAAAGTACAAGTCTGCAGTAAAAGCCTTTGCGCCATTGTACACGCAATTTGTGGGTAAATAGCTATCCCCTTACACAGTGTCTCTGGTATGGTGTATAGAAAATAGGATGTGAGGTCTGCGTGTTGAATTATTTCATTCTCTGGCAGGTCCCTTTAGTTTGTGCATGTCAATGACGACTTCGCTCCATTCACACACTTCTTTCTCCATTCAAGCCAACCTCCCTCCCATCCTGTCCTTCCCTTCAGTACCCAAAACTGGAGCACACATTGTAGGCCCGGTTGCCATGGAGACCTTTCTATCATCCCCTGAAAAGAGGATTCTTTATGCCTTGTCTTTTTTATAACCCCCCCCCCCCCAATCCCACACTCCGTCAAAGAAAGAAGTATTGAAGAAAAGAGGTTGTTGGGGTGTAAATAAATTGTTTGGATTTTGGACAGGGAGGGTTGAGGAAACGTTACACGGGTGACAGGAGGGTTCACTGGTTTTAGTTTAAATCATCTCCTCTGCAGAGCAGACAGCTGCATAAACTTAACAGTCACCAACATAGTGCGTACCAGAAGACCCCGCCTCCGTTTACTAAAGGGGGAATTGTTAATCGGTGTGGAATTCCATTCAAAACCATCCACGCTATCAGTTTGCCTGTCCAGTACATACAATACAGTAAAACCATACAAGTAATGCTTCGAAAGGACTACAAAAAGCTCACACTCTAATGCCACGTACACATGATCAGACTTCCCGCCCAAAAAACGTGGATTTTTGTGCGAAGGTTGTTGGCTCAAACTTGTCTTGCATACACACGGTCACACAAATGTTGGCCGACAATTATGAACGTGGGAACGCGATGACATACAAGACGTACAACGAGAAAAAGGAAGTTCAATAGTCAGTGCGGTTCCTTCTGCTTGATTCCGAGCACGCGTGAACTTTTGTGCGACTGACTTGTGTACACATGATCTGACTTTCCTACAACAAAGTTTTGTTGGCGGAAAATTTGAGAACCTGCTAGCAAACATTTGTTGGCGGAAAGTCCGACAGCAAATATTCGATGGAGCATACACATGGTCGGACTTTCCAACAACAAGCTCACATCCAACATTTCCCGTCTGAAAATCTGACCGTGTGTATGCGGTATAATTGGTGTATAGCACAAAAAAAGCCTTAAAGGAGAAGTCCAGCCTGAGCTTGTTTGGCTGGGTTTCCCCTATGGGTCACAGGAGCGCAATTTGTTTTGCACTCCTGTGACCTGTTTTCAGCAGAGATCGGTCTGAAGTCCGCTCACTGCTGACATCACAGGAATCAGTCCAGGCACAGTGTCATCCTGACAATTAAGTCTGGATCTGCCAGGTGCCTGGCTTCACTGAGAGCCTGAGACAGCCGCTCCCCGCCACTCCACAGCTCAGCGCTCCAATCAGCGTAGAGGAGAAGAGAGGAGAGATGCTGATTGACAGTCAGCAGCTCTCTGCTCAGGGATCTGTGAGAACCGAGCCATCGGCGATGTTCGATCGCTCGGTTCTCACTGTAAGGCGCCGGGGGACAGATGTAGCATCCACCTAGGTAAGTATGATGGGGGGGGGAAAAACCCAAACCCATATTTCTCTTTTAAGAATGCCTAGTAAGTAATAATTATTCAGTAGAGCTCAAAGCTAAGCAAAAACGTGTCTACAATGTGTAAAGGCAGAGTTATTAGGGCTTGCTTACACATGTGGTGCTCTCTGAAGAGTGATATGCCTTCAGATCATTCTTCAGAGGACATTATATCACCTTTTCACCTTTTTAACCTTGTAGACGTCGCACCAGCGTGTGCATTGCAGACGCCCCCCGTTTGACTGCCTGCAACAGTGGAGATGAATTTTGTCATGGCATATGTATAACCCCTTCGCTGTCCTGGAGGACAGTAAAAACGCAGCTCAACAACATGTTTTACTGTCCCTCAATCACAACTTTCAAACAGGCCTTAGAAACAGAGGTCTACACCTAACTAGTCTAAAATGTATGTTGACCCCCCTCTGCTAATATATATACTTACCTATTTGCAGCCCACTCTGGTCTGGTCATGTGATCTGCCTCCCCGGTGTCAGCCAGCAGTGGCTGCAGGGTAGAGGAGGGAGTGCTAGTGTCCTGTTGAGAAAGGTCCCCTGTCGTATAGTGACGCCCTGTACTGCGCAGGCGCAGCACTTGCGCAGTACAGAGGACAAAGGAGATGCCGAAAGTCTCTGAACATGAACAGCTGTTGATGAGTTGTACATGGCGCCTGCGCAATTAAGACTACATTGTGTCACACGCTCCCGATGCTCGTGCATGGGGGGGGGGGGGGAACCTCAATTTCGAATTTAAATGGAAACAACTTTGGGGGAGGGGGAATGTTGCAAACAAAAAATATATATAACGTATACAATTGCGACACAAGTCATATTGTAATTGAATATAATTAAAAACTACCTTTCCTTTTCAATCTGCAGCTCTGTAATTTTCTGTAAAATGCAATGCAATATGGCTACCTGGAGGTGTTCTGTACACAGACGGTGTACTGAACAACCCCCAGATATATCATCTCCTGCTTGTGTGATTAGCTTACTGGTTTTCCATCCCCTGCAACAAAAAAAGAAATTTTTGGTGAGATACTCTCAAAGGGAAATCAAAGGGAAATGCAGTCCCTGCCACTTTCCTCATTAGAACCCTGCAGGTGCAGCAGTTGATAATTATAAAACCAGTCCCAACCAGATTCACTGTGGACACAGACAGCCACGTGTTGACACCTCCCCAACCGCATTTATAAACAAGCTCTTAAGCTCAGATAGTTTTTAACTATAGGAATGTCTTTATGAACAGACCAAATGGCCAAGCCCCTCCAGGAATGTGTGCTATCTTCTTTAAAAGGTTTCTTTCCAAGAGTTACAATTGGTCACTACTGTCCATTAGGCTTGTATATACTACAGCCAAAACGTGGAGTTAGTCCTGTACCAGGGTTGCTTCATGCATGTGCCTGGTTTGATCATTGTGCCAAGTCGTAGACAAGGGACTCCTTGGCAAAAGGCATCTATAGCTAAGTATTCTTGTTACATTTTCCAATATTATTTATTGATTATTGGTACTTATATAGTGCCATCAACTTATGCTGCACTTTACATATATATTGTACATTCACATCACTCCCTGCCCTCAAGGAGCTTACAATCTAAGGTCCCTAACTCACATTTATACATACACATACCAGGCCCAATTTAGACAGGAGCCAAAAAACATACCAGCGCATCTTTGGAGTGTAGGAGGAAACTGGAGTACCTGGAGGAAACCCAAGCAGGCGCAGGGAGAATATACAAACTCCAGGCAGGTAGTGCTATGGTTGGGATTTGAACCAACGACCCAAGTGCTGCTGGCGGAATTGCTAGCCACTTAGTCACTGTGCTGTCCAATATTTTTACATTTGATATCTTTATCCGTCATTATTTAATTAAATGTTATATACAGTATGATTTTACCTACAAGTGTTTGTGTGATATCTCTTATTGCATATGTCAAAAACACCCAAAAACGTAAACTATTACGTAATAGTGATAAAACACGCAGATCACCACAACACACAGTAATGCACTGTAGATGTGCATTTCTGTGCACTGTGATTGGAGGTTAATTGCATTCCCGCACACATCTACAGTGATCTGTAATGCTCCTGCGTTACAGTTCATTGCAACACATGCATGTGCTGGAAAAAAAATAATGTAGGATCATATTCCACCCTCCTCTACTGAGGCAGGTGGGCCAAATCTGTAGTAGAAAATAGAAAATCAATATACTCTTTGGATTTCCCCATCTTACAAAGTTGTCTACATCTGTATAAATATGACAGCTTGAGTCTGTAGTTTAGGATTTGGTTTCAAAACATCAGAATTCTTGGGACTCGCCATCTGTCCATCAACGCTGTAATAAGAGTCTATGGCGCTATGCAAATAACCAACTTGCAAATTATATTTATGTATTTACAAATGCAGCTCTTGGCCCACTCTTCTTATGCCTGGTAAAATTTGCAATGCATAAGAGTTATTGTGGTTCATCTGCTTTGTAAATAGCCGCCCTGCACCTGTGCCCTGCACTTTGTGAAGAGAAAACCCCACTGAATAGGCAGGTTTGTGGTGACACAACCTTGGACAGCTGCTTGCACAGTGCCACTTTGTCTTAATGGACAGAGCCACCGGGGTCATGTAGCTGCCCTCCTTTTGTCCAGGTCACAAAGCAAGCCATCCAGACCAAGCATGTTGGATACATTATGTGGCTCCTCAGTGCAGATGGCACAAGACACTGACCTGTCACTCAGACTGGTGGGTCATCATACGGATCCACAGAAAGAAACTCAAGATGACTTTGGCTCTGATATTTCATGTCTCCTATTTTAAGTTAAAAATGAAATGTCATGTCGGTTGTCACATCTACATGAGATTTTGGAAGGTGATGCCATCAAAAGACGATTCCTACAAAAGACCTTTCCATAACACTTGCCCGTTCACTTAGGTTGAACTTGCATGTTTCTGGACTGCGTGGACACCCGTTAAGGGAGCCACGGAATGATCCGACCCCCAAGGGGAGGGGTAATGAGGGGCGGGCATGACCTGGTGCCCAGGAGCCAACAGAAGCAAGGGAGTTTGCAATGAACTGAGAGAAGCGAGGGGGCGGAGCCATATAAAAAGGGGGCGGAGCTTAGACGGGGCCAGTACACGTGGAGAGTTCACAGGAGGAGGCAGCTTTCCCACCCTCCCTCCCTAATGTGGGGTTGTTTGAGCATTCAGGTTATTGGTATCTGGCTGGTCGTTGTTTTTCTTTCTTTCTTTCAGGAACAGAGGCTTGGTCATCACAGCAGTGAAAACGGCCCTATTGGGGGCTGCAGCGTTATCTTTCTGGTGGTCTTTGACGGTGGCGGTAAAATGGAGGTGATCTAAAAGGGGTGGGGGGCTCATCAGTAATAGGGGGCCCCTCCGGGGTATTCCCGAACGTTGGACGGAATACTGGGTGTTTTTCACTGCAGGAATTGGTTGTCTCCGGGCGGTCACAGCTGGAGGCCTGGTTATGTTAATGGTACCGCAGTGAGGTTGGTTTTTGGTTATAAAAGTGGGTCACCGTAAGAGATCACCAGACTGGACTTTGGTTTAAATGTTGTTTATGGTTTTATATATATATTTATATATTTATATATTTATATACATATCTTTGGAGTGAGTTAAAATTTCGGTGTGTTAATAAAAGGCTGTTGTGGCCAGTTTACTCCAAAGAAAAGGTGTGGTCTCATTATTATTATAAAAGGTTGATAAGGGGCCAGAGGTGTTATGGGGTTAACAATAGGAAAGGGGACATTGGGCTACGCAGGTCATGTCAATCTCATTTTTGAGGGACAAAAAAAGCAATCTTTGAAGAAAAAAACCCTGTTCACTTTATTTTTTATTTTTTTTACAAGGTCAGTCAGCCAACAGATATCAGTCCTGATCTTATCCTCGACTGGCTGTGGTTGGGTATACCAATAGATTGGCAGGTTAGAAAATATCCTGACCTCTGTTTATTGCCCTCCAGGTGAGCCACTATTGACCTCTGGTTTCTTGCTCCGCTCCCTCACCCTGCCATTGGAACTCCTTGAACAGAAGCCAAAGCCCTTTGTACCTTTTGGGCCAGCAAAGGAGCTCAACAGGGACAAAGGCATATTTTTGAAGACCAACATGGCTACTTGGAAGGATCACAAGATGCCTGGGCTTCAGCACAGTTAATAATTTAGTCCAGTTCAGATTTAATAACTTTAGTCCTAACCCCAATCCTAACGCTTAATATTAAACCTTTACTTGTACCGTAACACCAAATCTTAATCCTAAGCCTAAAGCCCCATACACACCATCAGATTTTCTGCTGATTTTTTTCCTTTCGATTTACCAAAACCATATAATATGAGGTCAAAACTTAGGAGTTTCAATGTGTATGCAATCAGGCAGGCCCTTGCACTACTTGGTTTTGGTAAACCTGAAGACAAAAATCAGCAGAAAATCTGATATGCTGCGTACACACGATCGGACTTTCCGGCAAACTTGGTCCAGCGGACCAGAATCCGTAAGACAATTTGATCATGTGTGGGCTCCAGCTGACTTTTTTTCCCCAAAAGTCCGATGGACCTAGAAAAAAAGCACATTTAAAATCTATCCGACTGACTCAAGTTCGATGGACTAAAAATCGGGAAAACTGTTAGTCTGTGTGCTAGTCCGAAGGACCAAATAGGACGCAAGGGCAGCTATTGGCTACTGGCTATTGAACTTCCTTGTTTAGTCCCGTTTACGTTATCACGTTCAAAACGAACAGACTTTTGAACGGACTTAGTCCGTCGTGTATGGCCTAGTCCGTTTCGTTCGGAAAGTCCGCCGGGCCTCCGCCGAAAGTCAGACGGGAAGACCGTCGGACCTAGTCCATCGAAAAGTCCGGTCGTGTGTACGTGGCATTAGTGTGTATGGAGCTTTAAAGTTACAATTTAACATTTAAGATAATAATAATCTTTATAAAAAATTTGAAGAGCTATTTGTAATGCATAATTGATTGTTCTTCCTTTCTGTGTGAATTCTGGAAAATCTGAATGTTACTAGGCCATTTTCTCTCAAGAGGCAGATGTTCTTCATTCA
This sequence comes from Lithobates pipiens, assembly GCF_037356315.1. Classification (NCBI taxonomy): domain Eukaryota; kingdom Metazoa; phylum Chordata; class Amphibia; order Anura; family Ranidae; genus Lithobates; species Lithobates pipiens. The sequence goes on from NW_027507784.1 coordinate 289,524,442, forward strand.
TAATTCAATAGAGTGAATCAGGAAAATCCTACATAATGGCCACTAGATGGAGCTGACAGTCACAGCAAAAAAGTATTTATTTCCAGTGATCAACAGCTTTTTTTCAAGGCCATAATGCAGTATTTTCCTGATTCATGCTATTCTTATAAATGGAGAACATCTGCCCCAGAAAAAAAATTGCTTAGTAACATTTTAATAGCATTCACACTTGAGGTGATTGTAGCCGTATAAGTGCACCTATGACAGAAACAGTCCTGTCCATGATACTTTTTTTGTTTTCACTATCATACAGTTTTTAAGGACAAGCTTTTGGGGTGTATGACCTTCATCAAGGTCATGGGAGCACTTCTAGAACCTTAATGAAGGGGACACAACCCAAAAGCTTGTCCTGAAAAATTGCATGTTAGTGCACATAAAAAAAGTATCATGGACAGTACTCAAGCATTCGCACTACATAAATATATATGCAGTTTTGAAACACAATAATTGTGCAAGTTTTTGTATGATAACACATATATCTCTTAAACCAAATGAAACTCAAAAGCAAACATTATATTGCAGCTTACCAATCTTAGATGTGGTGGTTTCAATAGTTTTTAGGCTTTATTTCATTTATTTTCACTTGATGATCCAGCCAGTAAGTCTGTTGTGTTTTCACCAGAACAAGCTCTCCTGCAAATGTAGCAGTTAGAGGGATGAGACAAACCATTTTCTACTGGTAGGTGTTTACAGTGATGAGCTTTTATTTATTTGTGTAAAAAAAAAACCTTGCTGCAATTGCTTGTGTAACTGTAGTGTGACCTGGAGTTTGGCTTTATTTTGTTAGTGTATCTAAATCTGCTAGTCCACTGTCTAAAGGTGGCCCTTGTGTTCCTTCATCTAGAGCAGTGGTGACCAAACTTTTGTAAACAAAGGGCCAGTTTACTGTCCTTTAGACTTTAGGAGGCCTGGACTAGGGCAACTGGGAGTAGAAAAGGTCCAGACATCGGTGGGAAAAGATAATGCCCCATCTTTGGTGTCAATGGGAGGAATTGTGTCCCATTATTGGTGTCATTCGGCCCCACTCTTGGTGTCATTGGGAGAAATTGTGCCCCATAATTGGTGTCATTGGAAGGAACTGTGTTCCATCATTGGGAGAAACTGTGCCTCATTGTTGCTGTCATTGGGAGAAATTGTGCCCCATCATTGGTGTCATTATGAGAAATTGTGTCCCATTATTGGTGCCATTGGGGTGAATTGTGTTCCATCATTGGTGTCATTGGGAGAAATTGTGCCCCATCATTGGAAGGAATTGTGTTCCATCATTGGTGTCGTTGGGAGAAACTGTGCCTCATTGTTGGTGTCATTGGGAGAAATTGTGCCCCATCATTGGTGTCATTATGAGGAATTGTGTCCCATTATTGGCGCCATTGGGATGAATTGTGTTCCATCATTGGTGCCATTGGAAGGAATTGTGTTCCATCATCGGTGTCTTTGGGAGAAATTGTGCCCCATCATTGGTGTCATTATGAGGAATTGTGTACCATTATTAGCGCCATTGGGATGAATTGTGTTCCATCATTGGTGTCATTGGGAGAAATTGTGCCCCATCATTGGCATCATTGGGAGGAATTGTGTTCCATCATTGGTGTCATTGGGAGAAACTGTGCCCCATTGTTGGTGTCATTGGGAGAAATTGTGCCCCATCATTGGTGTCATTAGGAGGAACTGTGTTCCATCATTGGTGTCATTGGGAGAAATTGTCCCCCCATCGTTTGTGTAATTGGGAGGTATTGTACCCCCTTCACTGGTGTCAGTTGGGGAATTATGCTCCATTGTTGGTATCAGTGGATGAAACAGTGCCTCAAGGGCAAGTAAAAGGGCCACATCTTGCCCCCGGGCCGCAGTTTGGAGACCGCTTATCTAGAGTGTAGGCGCTCTAATACAAGAGGTGTGTTATTGGCCAGATCACCAGGTGAAAACGGGAAAAAGCATAAATAAGAAAACAAATGCAGCCATCATATCTAAGATTAGGTAGGCTGAAATATATTACATTTTTGGTGGTTACCACTTTAACCTGACAATTAAAATTAACCTTTAACACTTTGCACAAGATTGGTAGTTTAAATACAGTATGTTTCCCAAGGGCTATGAGAAATGGAACTGACTTATCTATGTGCTGACAACAGAGAATAACAGGGAACTGAAAGGACATGGCGTTTGACAAAGGTCATGATTGTCCGAAATGCGTAGTAGTGGCTATGTTGATAATATCAGCTGCTTTCCCTCTGTGACAGCCTGAGTGCCAAACTACCTTTTTCTCACGATGGGGAACTGGATTCTTTTTTTGAACATTTGCTTTTCTTTGGACATTTCTCATACAGAGAGTAAGCATTGGCCAGCTGCGTTCTGCACACGTGCAGAGGGGGGATGAATGGTCTGAAGCTTCCTGCCAATGTGTTAATACTCACACCCAGCAATGAGCAGGACTTGCTTTGATAGAAGTGACTTGTGCGGGATTCCTGGGCACACTTTACTCCCAGTCCTCATGTCACATTTCCTTTTGTCCCTTATTAACACTACAGTGAGAAACAAGTGTGCCAGGAAAAGGTGACACACTCCACTCCGGGGCCAACATGGTCACATGTAATAGAAGGACCCAACCTAAGACTCCTACATTGTGCCTTGTACTAATATTAGGAAAAGTGCTATGAGACACTGCCCTGCAGGTCAGAGGTTTTCACTTCACTTGCAGCCTGCTTATTTAGGTAATTGACTCTGAAAATACTAAAGCCAGAGGCCATGTGGCAATCATTTCTAGGAGGCTGGTAATGGCAGCCTACATATTTCTTTACTAGTTTCCTTTAACACTTGACATCCGCGCTATGGACGAATGACGGCGGATGTGAATTCCCAGGAGGCCGTCATAGGCTGTGCACGTTCCCTGCATGCGCCCTACAGGGTGCGCGAGGAGCGCGTTGTGATCACAGAGTCCATGAGACTCGGGTGATCACTGATCTGATTAAGGGGCCAGTCCCGGCCCCTTACCATGTGATCAGCTGTCAACCAATGACAGCTGATCACATGATCAAAACAAAAAGCTCGGTGATTGCTTTTTTATTTCTCCTCACGCTGACAGCGGAGTAGAAAAAAAAGCCGATCACCGGCTCACCTTAAAGGGACATCGGTCCCAAAATGGAAGAGGCAATTATGCCTCATAATTGCCATCCAAAAGTGCCCAAAAGTGCCACCTATTATTGCCCAAAAGTGCCACCTATCAATGCCCACAAGTGGTGCCAATCAGTGCCACATAGAAGTGCTGCCCATCAGTAGAACCGATCAGTGCCCATCACTGCCACCCATCAGTGCATCAATAACGGGCAAAAAAATTACCTGTTTTAAAATTTTGTAACAAAATAAATAATAAAAAAACATAAAAAAAAAAAAAATTGATCTTTTCACATTTTTTTTTTTTAAACAAAAAATAAAAACCACAGAGGTGATCAAATACCACCAAAAGAAAGCTCTATTTGGGGCGAGAAAAATGATAAAAATTTAATTTGGGTACAGTGTTGTATGACCGCGCAATTGTCATTCAAAGTGCATTTTCAAAGCTGAAAATTGGTCTGGATAGGAGGGGGGTTTAAGTGCCCAGTAAGCAAGTGGGTAATAAAGAAAAGGGGAAACCTTTCTTGAGAGATACATGAGGCTGCCATTGCTGACTCTTATGCCGCATACACACGATCGCATTTTCCGACAACAAAACAGTGGAATTTTGTTCGAAGGATGTTGGCTCAAACTTGTCTTTCATACACACGGTCACACAAATGTTGGCCAAAAATTCAGAACGTGAGAACGCGGTGAAGCACAAGACGTACGGCGAGCCGAGAAAAATGAAGTTCAATAGCCAGTGCGGCTTCTTCTGCTTGATTCTGAGCATGCGTGAACTTTTGTGTGACAGACTTGTGTACACACCATCGGACTTTCCGACAACAAGTTTTCACAGGCAGAATCATGGCATTTTGAATCTGCCCATGATTCAAAACGCTGAGATGTGAATACAGCCTTAATTATAAATGGGAAGCACAGTGGCTAAGTGAATAACGCTTCTGCCTAACAGCACTAGGGTCATCGGTTTAAATCCCAACCAAAACACTACCTGCCTGGAGTTTGTTTGTTCTTCCTGTGTCTGTGTGGTTTTTCTCCGCAGTCTCTGATTATCTCCTGTAATCCATCCGCAGTCTTTCCCCAATGGCCCTTAAGCCCCTCCCACAATATGTTTTGGCCAAACACTTTTTTCCTTGGCATACCCCTCATTCTCAAGTTCAAAGGTTTCAGAGGTATGTTTTGTATGTATGGACTCAGCACAGTACCACTTCTCTTGGCTGGTATACTGGGTTTAAATCAGTGATTGTGTTGCCTTCCACAAGATGGTGCCCCTTTGCACCTGCCCAGTAAGATTGGCTATTACAGTGCACCATCCTGTGATAGCTACGTCAATGGCTGAGAGCACTGACCACTGTGTTCTGGTGGGGGGGGGGGGGCATCCCCCTGTCAGACCACAATAACACAGTGGAGAAGATAGCTGTACTAACACTGCATATGTTAGTACAGTGATCTGTCTGGCTGAATGAAAAAAAAGCTGACAGTGTGTACCAGGCCTTAGACTGGACAATAGCCAACATCACTGCAACATTCATAAAAACAGGAAGAAGGCAAAACTGAAATCAGGTTCAATTTTCAAGAGGATCTGAGAAAATAGAATTAAGGATGTGATTACTTACTAAAAGCAACACACCGTCTTTCCTTTTTCCAGTCTTTATGAATTTAGTGCAATTTGTTTTAATGAAAATAACTTTTACTTTGTACCTGCTGCCATACCTCCCAACTTTTTGAGATGGGAATGAGGGACACCTATCAGCAAAACTAATCAGGCATAGGACACACCCCTTACCACGCCCTTAAAGGAGAATTGTACAAAAAAAACAAGATTGGTTAAACCCACAAGTTTTTTACCACTACTATTCCTTTATATTGGCTTTTGGAAATGACAAATGCAGAAATTTAGAAATCAGATGAAATGTTTAGCACTGGAAAACACTTTTTGATAGATAAAAAGTGCATTTTATAGCCATCTATATAGATCAGACCAAAATGAGGGACAAATGAGGAGGAATGAAGGACAGAGGGACATTTTCCAAATCAGGGACAGTCCCTAGAAATCAGGGACAGTTGGGAGCTATGCCTGCTGCTGAAGCTCCCCAGAACAAAACATTATCTACAGCCCTGACTGGAATGAGTAGCACACTTGTGTAAATGAAGGTGCCTGGCCCAGTGTGAATACCAACACATATCTGTAGGAGCTTCACTTTGATGAGGTGACCTCTGTGAATTTCAAAGAGTGTTAAAAAGAAAAAGAAGTAATGGACACACTTTACACCTAGTCCTGTGGGTGACACTTCCTTTCTGTATTCTAGTTTAGCAGGTAGGTGCTAAGTGTGTGTGTCTGGTGGGAAAGAAGTGTGCAGACATTCTCGCCCCCTCCAAATATTTCCATTTTCCCTACACACAGTTTGCAGAATGGCTAGTTTATCCATTTTGTGTCATGTGAACTCTGTTTGCCCCCCTGGGAATGTTCATATACTCAGTAGACACCTGACACTCATTAGCAGTCTAATAATATTTGCATTACATTGCATGGTGGTGCAGTGATTGACATTCTTACCTTGCAGCTCTGGGACCCGTACAGAGTATGGTGACAGTACAGTGCCCTACAGTCATTTGGAAATTGACAGATATTGAATCTTAAGCAGGCCATACATGGTCGAATTTTGAATGAAATTTCTTTTCAAAATCAGAAAGTTTTTTTTTTTTTGGGATCCGATGGCGCCACCATTGATTTTCCAAATTCGGCCGACCAAGCCTTCAATTTCACCTCATGTTGCTATAGAAAAGAATTTTCGTGGCCGGGAATCTTCTTTTCTCTCCGTAAATTTTCTTTTCTTATTACATTTCTCGCACGATTCTCCCATCATTGATTAGAATATCGTTTGTTTATCCAAAAATTTCCAACATGTTCGATTCCTCAAGTTTGATTTCCACACGAAAATCGGCTGTTGCTGCAGCCCACTAATGGTGCGAAATTCATACGAAAATTCTTAGATAAGAATTTTCTTTTTTGAAAATCGTATGAGAATTCGAACCATGTATGGCCGGTATTAGGCAGGCCATACATGGGTCGAATTTAGAAAGAATTCTCTTTCAAAAAGCTTATCTAATTTTCGTTCATATTTTGCACCATTAGTGGGCTGCAGCAAGAGTCGATTTCCATGTGGCAATCAAATCTGAGTAATCGGACACGTTGGAATTTCTTTGAAAAGCAAACAATTTTCTAATCAATGATGGGAGAATTGTGTGAGAAATGTAATCAAAAAAGAAATGCGTATGTGCAAGAAAAGAAAATTCCCAGAAAGAAAAGAAGATTCCCAGCCACAAAAACTATTTTCTGTAGCAACATGAGGTGAAATTGAAGCCTTGGTTGGTCGAATTCAATGGTGGCACCACACCATCGGATCACAAAAAGCAAAAATGTTCTGATTTTCAAAAAAAAATTCTTTCGAAATTCGACCATGTATGGCCAGCCTTATACAGGCCATACATGGTCGAATTTCGAAAGAATTTTCTTTTCAAAATCAGAAAGTTGGTTTTTTTTGTGATCCGATGATGCCACCATTGATTTTCGAAATTCGAACAACCAAGCCTTCAATTTCACCTCATGTTGCTACAGAAAAGAATTTTAATGGCCGGAATCTTCTTTTCTCTCCTTAAATTTTCTTTTCTTGCACATGCGCATTTTTTTCTTATTACATTTCTCCCATCATTGATTAGAAAATCTGTAATTTTTCTAAAAATTTCCAACATGTCCGACTCCTCAAATTTGATTGCCGCACAAAAATCGGCTGTTGCTACAGCCCAGTAATGGTGCAAAATTCGTAAGAAAATTCTTTGATACGATTTTCAAAAGAAAATTCTTTCGAAATTCGACCATGTATGGCCAGCCGTACATAGCACTAAGCAATGTCTTTTCCTGACTTAGGCGGACCATGCATAGGTCGAATTTTCAAAAGAATTCTCTTTCGAAAACCTTATCTAAGAATTTTCGTTCATATTTTGCACCATTAGTGGGCTGCAGCAGCAGCCGATTTTCATGTGGCAATCAAATTTGAATAATCGGACATGTTGGAAATTTTTTGAAAAACAAACAATTTTCTAATCAATGATGGGAGAATCGTGCGAGAAATGTAATCGAAAAATAAATGCGCATTTGCAAGAAAAGAAAATTCCCGGAAAGAAAAGAAGATTCCCAGCCACGAAAATTCTTTTGTCTAGCAACATGAGGTGAAATTGAGGGCTTGGTTGGCTGAAATTCTTTTGAGATTCAACCATGTATGGCCTGCCTAAGCCTTGATTATTAAATCCGAACTCTAGACAGTTCCAAAATTATTAAAATGTTTGTATTTCTGAATTACAGGCATCAAAGAGCTTACACTCTAAAGCTGGCCATACACTGATCAAAATTTGGCTGATTCGGCAGGGATTAGAAGAATTTTGATCAGAATGTAGACATTCCTGCTTCACAGAAGTGGATCTTTTGATCGACTCCTGTTGGGTGGCAATCGGGTAAACTTTTGGACGATCATCAGCTGCAGTATTCTAACAGCGCCGGGTCCCATTGTTAGAATACGATGCTCTATCTGGAGATTTCTCCATCCTCCAAAATTTGGGTTGATGAATGTTTTTTTGTTCAGGCCCTTGAATATAAAATACAAGGGTTGTACGGATAACGAGTATATTCACGAGTACTCGTACTCATGTAAATGCTCGGATACCTAAAATCGATACCTTTTTGCAGTGCAATTTGAACCTATATGAAATGAATGGGCTCAAATTGCACTGCCAAGAATCGCAGGAATGCAGTGCAATTCCTGTCCAAATTGCATGGAGTTTCCCGCACCACTCCTGTGTGATCCCAAGCCCATATCAATGAAAATACTTGGTATCGGCATCGGTACCGATACCGGTATTGGTGCAACCCTAGTATTTTTCCATTCAACCAGGGACCTGAACAAGAAAAAAAAAACAGACTACAAAATGAATGGGCTCCAATCGCACCACAAAGGTATTGGTACTCGGTGAATACTTGACTGAAAGTATCAGCTGGTTTTGATGCAACCCTAAAAAATACCTGTCTATGGACAGCTTAAGGTCCCTACCGCAGAACCTACATAAACATACACTGCTCAAAAAAATTAAGGGAACACTTTGAAAACACATCAGATCTCAATGGGGCAAAATATCATGCTGGATATCTATACTGATATGGGCTGGGTAATGTGTTAGGAAGCAAAAGATACCACATCATTTGATGGAAATTAAAATTATCAATCTACAGCGGGCTGAATTCACTCCAAAAATCAAAGGGAAAAAATGATGCCGCAGGCTACTCCATTTAGCTGAAATTTCAATGGCACTCAGTAGTTTGTATGGTCCCCATGTGCTTGTATGCATGCCTGACAACATTGGGGCATGCTCCTAATGAGACGACAGATGTGTCCTGGGGTATTTCCTCCCTGATTTGGACCAGAGCATCACTGAGCTCCTGAACAGACTATGGTGCAACCTGGCGGTGTTGGATGGATCGACAGATAATGTCCCAGAGGTGTTCTATTGGATTTAGGTCAGGCGAGCGTGGGGGCCATTTAATGCTATCAATTTCTTTATCCTCCATGAACTGTCTGCATACTCTTGCTACATGAGGCCGGGCATTGTCATGTACCAGGAGGAACCCAGGACACACTGCATCAGCGTAGGGTCTGACAATGGGTCCAAGGATTTCATCCGATGCCTAATGGCAGTCAGGGAGCCATTGTCTAGCCTGTAGTGGTCTGTGTGTCCCTCCATGCATATGCCTCTCCAGACCATCATTGCCCCACCACCAAACTGGTCATGCTGAATGATGTTACAGGCAGCATAACGTTCTCCACAGCTTCTCCGGACCCTTTCACGTCTGTCACATGTACTCAGAGTGAACTTGCTTTCATCTGTGAAAAGCATAGGGCGCCAATGGAGGACCTGCCAATTCTGGTGTTCAATGGAAAATGCCAATCAAGCTCTACAGTGCCAGGCAGTGAGCACAGGGCCCACTAGAGCACCTCAGCCCACCCTAATGAAGTCTGTTTCTGATTGGTCTGAAACGTTCACACCAGTGGCCTGCTGGAGGTCATTTTGTAGGGCTCTGGCAGTGCTCATCCTGTTCCTCCTTGCACAAAGAACAGATACCGGTCCTGCTGATGGGTGAAGGACCTTCTATGACCCTGTCCAGCTCTCCTAGAGTAACTGCATGTCTCCTGGAATCTCCTTCATGCTCTTGAGACAGAAATCTTCTGGCAATGACTTGTATTGATGTGCCATCCTGGAGGAATTTGACTGCCTGTGCAACTTCTATAGGGTCCAGGTATCGCCTCATACTACCAGTAGTGACACTGACCCTAGCCAAATGCAAAACTAGTGAAAAACAGTCAGAAAGCATTCCTGTTTTGGAGGCCGTCTCACTGTTGCCCATCTGGTGCACCTGAAATTAACACCAAAGCAGCTGAAACTGATTAACAACCCCCTCTGCTACTTAAGTGACCAGATCAATATCCCAGGAGTTCAATTGACTTGATGTTATACTCTGATTAAAAAGTGTTCCTTTCATTTTTTTGAGCAGTGTACTAGGAACAATTTGGACAGGATCCAATTAACCTAATAGCATGTCTTTTGAAGTAATGTTTATTTTCTCAAGGTATTGGATAACACAGAGTAATACTTACCTTAATTCAGAGTCTCGCAGTCCTCCTCCCTTTTCCGATTGTCACAGCAGGTCCCCTGAAATTGCTCTTTTTGCAGGTCTCCAACTGCCTCTTTCCAGTCACATCTTCTACATGCACTCTAGTGATGCTACATGAGATTTCTCAGGGTATGGTAGACAGGTGTTGGATGACAGCAACATGGAGAAGGAGACATTTCCCTCTTTAGAATCTGTTTACGTTCACTTTCTACTGTTATGTTGAATGTTGAGTTGCACTATCCCCTCCAGTCAGCAGAGGAAGAACTATAGCCAGGGAAGCCTATGGACTCATATGCAGATCTCTGAGGATCATGGGAATTGTAGTCTGAAACATCAATCACAGAATGGGTTTATGGACCTTTACAATGCAGTTCCCATAAGACATTGCCAAGGAAGGGAAGTGGTGGAATAACTGTTAACAGACTGCTCTAAAAACTGCTTCTGCTTGGCACTGAGGGAACCGATGAGAGCACATCTGCTGCATACTGACCAGACTGCTGAGAGGCAAAACCAGCAGACACACCCAGAGCAGCATAGCACAGCCCACAGTGATTGCAACTGCACCATTGCCACAGGGAGACCAGAGCATCCTCTCCCCTTCTACTTCCCACTGCTGAATCTGGAGGCATTTTGTCAAGAGACTGAGGGGGCCCCCCTTTCTACAGCGAGAGTTCACAGCTGCACCCCAGGGACTGATGAGAGGGCTCACTGCCCATTGTCCACACGTACTAGCAGGTGTATATTACACCTTTATTGTTTTTTTCACTGCACCTATACTGCACCTGTGCTACATCTACACCGCACCTATTCTGCACAGTTACTGTGTCTTAACGGCACCTGTACTGCATGTGTTGTATTAAAACTGTTACGTGCACCAAGTCTTCCTAAATGCCCCCAATGACAGCTGGCAGAAGAACATAAGGACCACCCCTTCCGTAAAACAGAGGACCCATTCTAACTACTTCTACGGGGGTAGCTCTACTTTGGGTTTCCTCATGGTGACAAGGGTGGACTATACCTGTGCAATTATTGTAGAAATGACCACTTGTAGTCTATATCAAAAGCCATCGTGACTACTAGATTCTTAGCTTGAAGGAATTTCTATACAAGGACAAAGACAACAATGAAAAAATGTACCCACACTCTATGCACACATGGCTGGCTGGATGGGCTTTATATAATATTAACTCCTTTCAAAACTTTGTACCAATGGAGGCATAACCTGGGCCTCCCAGTCATGTGATCAGAAGCCCACCTCACCAGCTCAGTAAGGCAAACAGTGACTGGGAGTCATCAATGCTCCCAGCAAAGACAGGCAATGCCGGCTGTACCCATACACATGGCAGCTTGGCATAAAGCCCACTGCTATTTTGTCACATAATGTATAAGCGTATGGCTGATGTAAATGAATTAAAGAGGTTTTCCATTTTTATGGTGAAAATGGAATGTGTGGGGTTTAATTGATGCCAAATATTTTGTGTTACTCGACGACTAACATGGTACTATACTAATGGTGAATGTGTAAAACCTGCATACACGCCCCTTCCTCATTGATGATCAGCAGGATCCTCTTTACTCAATATCCTGATGTTCTGAGTCATAAACCATCCTCTGAAATCTGAGGCTAGAGGCCTACACACATCGGTCCCTTTTTTATACAGTGTGCTCATAAGTCTTAATAACCAGCCTATCAGTGATATCTCAGTAAAGGCAGCAGTTCTCACCTTAGTGCTATGTTACATCAGTCTCCCCAGCTTATAACGTGGTGTATTTGTTCACTTTCGAGTTTCAGTAGCAAACATTTACAGCATCCTCCTGCACATCTTTGTGTGTCTAGACACATCTTGTGATACTGTATATGACCCTTTTTGTCCACTTCCCTTTAATGGCTTTTTGTCACGTTACACATAACATTTTGACTAGCCTTAATGGTTGGTTTTAACCCAATACATTGCTTTTTTTCTGTGATGAGCACCTTGCTAAGAAAATATAAAACATACCAGAGATTTATGGGCTAATGGAATGAGGGGACACAACTGGAAAAAGGGGAAATGGTTAATGCTGAATGCCCATTAAAGTGGTTGTAAACCCTTACAACACACTTTGACCTACAGGTAAACCTAGATGAAGTCTTACCTGTAGGTCCAAGAAATATCTCCTAAACCTACACGGTTTAGGAGATATTTGCCGAAATACAGGCACCGCTGTCTACGGCGCATGCGCCGTAGACAGTGGCGCAGGCGCACTGAGCGCGGCACCCGTCAACGGCGATATGCCGCGAGTGGCGCTCCCGTGCGCTCACAGCAGCGAGACCCGCCAAGAAGATGGATGCGCCAGACTACAGGGGACAACGGTGACTTCGCTGGCTCCTGTGTCAGGTAAGCGACACATAATGGACTACTATGCGATGCATAGTAGTCCATTATGCTTTACCTTTGCAGGGAATGAAAGAGGAAGTAAACCCATCAGGGTTTACTTCCTCTTTAAACCGCTGCACAACACTTATGCCGCGTACACACGGTCGGAGAATCCGTCGGAATGCGTCTTATCGGACCGTGTCGTCAGATAATCTGACTGTGTGGTATGCATCGGACTGATTCCATCCGAATCTCCGTCCGACCCAATTTTCCAACATGTTGGAAATATTTCCCGACCAACTGGGCCAGTCGGACGTAATCCGATCATGTGTAGAGAATTTTGATCGGACCAAGTGCCACGCATGCTCAAAGATCAAATTCCTACATCAAAGCTATTGGCTACTAGCCTGAATGTAGTCCCGTCGTAACAAAATTACGTCATCACGTTCTGAAAGATCGGATTTTTCGACAACTTAGTCCGACCGTGTGTATGCAACAGTTTCGGACACAATCCATCAGACTAAATCTGACGGACAAAATCCGACGGATTTGGTTGGCAGAATCTCCGACCGTGTGTACAGGGGCTAAGACAGGTTGTCTGCAGCAAGGGCCTATGACAGTGATGGCGAACCTTGGCCCCCCAGATGTTTTGGAACTACATTTCCCATGATGCTCATGCACTCTGCAGTGTAGTTGAGCATCATGGGAAATGTAGTTCCAAAACATCTGGGGTACCAAGGTTTGCCATCACTGGCCTATGACAAGATGTACAATCACTGTGTGCTGTTTAGTGATGAGCCAAATGTACCTGGATTCGGTTTCAGCAAGGTTTGACTTACCAAAGTTTGGGGGCTGAATCTGAGCCCTATTGAAGCCAATAGGTGGCTGTTCATCTATACCAGTTCATACGTAAACAGTAATGGCTATTCATCTATACCAGACACCTATCCTAGATGAGGGTCTGATTTAGATGTTAAATATAGCATGAGATTCCCACCCTAATTCATATCAGGTCCTTCAGGCCTGGTATGAATTCTAAGGTGGACCCCATGCAAAAAAAAAAAAAAAAAAAAAACAGTGTGAGGGTCCCCCCCCCCCCCCATTCTATACTAGACCATTAGGGTCTGGTGTAAATTTTAAGGGTAATTGTAAATAAAAATAAACAAGAAAAAAGGATGAGGCCCCCCCCCCCAAATCTGTACCAGACCCTGGCCCGGTCGCTGTAATCAATAAGGGGGCATCCTGATACTACCCCCAATGTGAATGAGTGAGGGGTACATAGGGTACCCAAACTCATTAAAAATAAATAAATAAGCAGACAGTACTTCCATAAAATAAGTCCCATAATGTACATCTACTGTATCAACAATCATGTCGCTGAGCAATGTGAATCTACAGCAATCATGATGCCCACCAACCATTGACACACGTCTGGTTCTTCCAAGTGAACGAGACTGGTGACATTAAGGACCTGGCAGTGCCTTCACCTGCCATGTCCTTAGCAGCCATTGACAGCAGGAAACTGTCATAGATAATACCGGTTTTGGTAGTGGTATTACTGCTACTATATTTGCCGCTCAGCTCCCACCAAACAAATAAATGTTCAGGCATTTGTCTGAGTGCCTGAAAAGCCAAGGTTTGTTCCGAACATTAAGCTCCTTTCTAGTGATGTTATATCAATATTTTAGGTTCCTCCAAAGCAAACCTGCCAGGTTTCTTTACTGTCTGTGCTCCTTTGAGGACATTATCCTTTATTTTCCCCATTTAGACAGTTGTCCCTGGAACCATTGTCCCCATTGCAAGATTTCCCTCTTGTCCCCAGAACCTCTTGTTCTGGGGACAACGCTAAAATGTTGGGATTTATCCTCAAATTCTGTCTTGGTTGACAATGGTCACAAGTACAAATAGGTGAATCTCCCCAATGTAGACAAGGAAAGCAATAATAACTCGGCAGAGGATCTAACACTTCCACACTCTATGCAACACTAAAAAACAAAACAAAAAAAACAAGAGGTCTTGCCTAGAGATGCACTGTGGAGGGAAATGGTGATGTGTTGGTGCTTCCCTGAGAATCCTCTATTCTCCCAGGAGGTCAGTGTGTGTCACATAGAATGACTGTCAGTCTTTAGTGATGCAGTAAACTTGGTAAAACATTTACACAGTAAGGAGTCCTAGACATTATCTCAGGCATCTGACACACTCCACTGACTGCAGGATTCCTGCCTCCTAATGACTCCTACTTACATCAGGGACACTGGACAAGCATTCTGCAGAGATATATTAAAAGCACAGCAGGCTACAACTCTTAAAGCTCGAAATATGGGAGCTGCCATTCATTTTACAGATGATCTGTCACCCTGATCCTTGCTTTATTACTCAGTCGCTGGCTGCAGAGGCAAATATCTTTCAGAGCACCATGCTGTACTGGAATCCCCCAGGATGTACATAGTGAACTCCGACATTTGACTCTGGAGCCGGCGTTTAAAGGGTGCGTGCCTACCAATCACCTGAAAAGAAGGATCGATTGGGGAGTGAAGAAGCCATTAAAGCAGAACCCTAAGGCCCCTTTCACACGGACAGTTCATTTCAGCAGTTGTCACTTTAAAAAAAAAAGTTTACATCAGTTTTTCATCCGTCATGCCAGCTAGAGTCCTTAACCACTTCCCGCCCGGTCGTCATTCTGCTAGAGTTGTTCAGTTATCCTGATTGGACCTCATATGACATCCAGCAGGATAACATGGCGCGCATCTCCGATCGTGGTAAGAAACTTCTGATGGAGACTCCTTACCACGGGATCAGCTGCGACCAATCACAGCTGATCATCGCGGTAACGAGGAAGTGCAAGTAAACGGCTTTCCTCGGTTCCCGCTGACAGGGAGAGACACGATCAGTGGCACTCCCTGTCAGAGGGAGGGGGGGGTCTGCGCTTAT
The DNA here is from genome assembly GCF_037356315.1 of Lithobates pipiens. Classification (NCBI taxonomy): domain Eukaryota; kingdom Metazoa; phylum Chordata; class Amphibia; order Anura; family Ranidae; genus Lithobates; species Lithobates pipiens. The sequence continues at coordinate 289,539,598 of NW_027507784.1, forward strand.
AATCTGCACATTGATTATCAGCACAGCCCCCATCAGATGTGCCACAACAATGCCAATGAGTGCCCATCAGCTGCCAGTCCATGCCCCATCAGGAATGCCTGTCAATGCCCAAAGTGCCAATCAGTGCCCATCACAGTGCCAATCAGTGCCCATCAGTAACACCTGTCAGTACCTCATCATCAGTGCCGCCTATCCGTACCCATCAATTCTACATATCAGTGCCATCTCATCAGTGATCATCAGTGCCTGTCAGTGAAGGAGGAAACAAAATTTTATAGCAGAAACAAAGAAAAACTTTATTTTTTTTTTCAAAAAATTAGTTTTTTTTAGTTTGTTTAGCAAATAAAAACCCCAGTGGTGATCAAATACCACCAAAAGAAATCTCTATTTGTGGAAAGAAAATCATAAAAATGTATTTGGGTACAGTGTTGCATGACCGCGCAATTGTCGTTCAAAGTGCGACAGCGCTGAAAGCTGAAAATTGTCCTGGGCAGGAAGGGGGGAAAGTGCCCGGTATTGAAGTAGTTAACCACTTGAATCCCGGAGTCATTTTCTTTCATGCAAAAACTGACCATTCCTCCGTTTAAATCCGTTTTTCGTCTGATTTGTTTCTTTAACGGATAAAAAAATAGGGCTTTCTTCCGTTTAAAAAAAATGGATGTTGACGGAAGCGGATGAATATGGATGAAAATAGATGATCATCTGTTGCCATCAGTTTTTCCATAGCAATGCATAGATGTCCATTTTTCATACGGTCCATATGTGTGAAAGGGGCCTTAAGCAAACATTTATTATATTGCAGCTTACCAATTAGGTGAGATGGCTGCATTCATTTTCTTTTTTAGGCTTTCTTTACTCCATTTTCATCTGCTTAAGGCCCCTTTCACACGGGAGCTCCGATCAAGTCCGCCTGTCAGTTTTTCAAGCGGACCTGACAGGATGCTCCATTCACCTCTATGGAGTGGCGGATGTCAACAGTGACATGTCCACCGACATCCGCTGATATCCGATCTGCTCTTGTTCAGGAAATCCAGATGGATAGAAACCCTATTTTCCATCTGTCTAGGGAATCGGATCGGATGAAAACAGATAGGTGGTCCGTTTTCATCGGATCTCCATAGAGGACAGCGGGGGGTCTGACAGGTCCATGACCGCAGAGTGAGCGGAGACAGACCTGTCATCCGCCTGCTCAGTGGGAATCAGCAGATCGATCCCGTGTGAAGGGACCCTTAGTCTGATGTTTTTTTTTTAAAGAACAAGCACTCTTCCAGATGTAAACCAATTACCACTGGCAGAGGTGCTTACAATGATCAGATTGTAATTATTATGCCCTGTACACACGGTCGGACATTCCGACGACAAAATCCGTCTGATTTTGACCCAAACTTGGCTTGTATACACACAGTCGCACAAAGTTGTTGGAAAATCCGATCGTTCAGAACGAGGTGACGTACAACAGGTACGATGGGACTATAAAGAGGCTAGTTGCCAATAGCTTTCGTCTCGTAAATTATTCTGAGCATGCGTGGCACTTTGTGCGTCGGAATTGTCTACACACGATCGGAATTTAAATGATCAGATTTTGGTGTCGGAAAATTTTAGATCCTGCTCTCAAACTTTGTGTGTCGGAAATTCTGGAGGAAAAAGTCCAATGGAGCCCATACACGATCGGAATTTCCGACAACACAATCCGATCGTGAATTTTATGTCGGAAAGTCCGACCGTGTGTACAGGGCTATATTATTGTACAGGATTTATATAGCACCAACAGTTTGTGCAGCACTTTACAACATGAGGGCAGACAGTACAATTACAATACAATTCAATACAGGAGGGATCAGAGGGCCCTGATTGCTAGAGCTTACAATCTAAAAGATGTAAAACCGTTAATCCCAAAAGGAAAACAACTGTTTGCTGTAAAGCATAAAGTGTATAAAGTATTACATGATGTTTGGTTTCAGTGTATTTAAATCTGCTAGTACAGTGTTCCCCAACCTCCTAGGTAGGGCCTGGACAAGGGGTGGACAGGAGCGACAGCTGCCATGGACACAATGGTTTATTGCAGGGATGGGGGGGACCCTGACCCTAACCCTAAGGGAAAAGGAGGGGATGCAGTTTTGCATCTTTGCGCTGAAAGACCTTGTCCTGGCACAGGTCCGCGGCCCAGGGGTTGGGGACCTCTGTGTTAGTACATCTAACACTCCCCTCCCCCCAGACTGGCAATGCGGTGGGCCAAAAGGTGCCCCCTGTGAACCTTCATCCAGAGTGGAGGCACTCTAATACAAATTTATTTTTTTTCCAAATTCAAAAACAATAATAATATATACTGGTATCTTTGTATAGATTTATTTATTTAATTTTGTGAACAATAGCTGATGTTTTTAAGTGGATTTATTTTTTGATAGGACTCGCTGTCACCGCACTTCCGGCACAGGTAAGCCCACCTGTGTGGCCCTATTGGGAGGGGGGTTGTTGGGGTTATTTTTTTACCCTCCTTTCTTTCCCCTTCCTGTCTTTCGGCCACATACGTGGGCATTGGCTGTACTCTTGGCGGCCACTCTGTGTGGCGGTCTCGGGTCTATCCAACTTATTCCTGTGTCGGTGGTTTTAGTTTCTTGTCTTTAATGACATATCACAGGGGATAAATCTATTTGGTGTTTATCTGTGAATTTATTGTCATTTGGGTGGAATAATTTCCATATGCCCACCTAAAAGAGTTGATTGGTACAGGTCCCTTTAAGTACAGGAGTTATTTTTTTACGCTATAGTATGAGCCCAATAAGGATTGCAATATATTCAGGGATCCATGATTTATTATTTGATTCCTCCCTTTTTGAATATAGTCTATATCAGATGAAGATGGATGATGCCGTCTCTGTGGTAACTACGCTGATATTTTCTCATTTGTTCCCCTCGGAATATATGTGAAAACTACTTGTTGTTGTATACAGTCATCCCCTATTGTGGAAATGTCGCCACTTCCGGAAGTCTAAGAAAAGTGTCACTTCCGGTTCCGGGGAAAATTACGCCATTTCCGGTTCTGGGTGAAAATTACGTAATTTCCGGTTCTGGCGAAAGGTGACGCACTGGAAGTGCGACAAACAGCGGCAATAACGCCGCTGTTTGACTAACTATGGGTCTTGTTATTTGGAATAACCCCCCCAAACGAGACCTCCTATCAAAAGAGCGGTGTTGATAATGAGGAGGAGCCTTTTAAAGAAACCTCCTATCAGAAAGAGTATGTGGAGAGGCAGGAGGAGTCATCATTTCCATTGGAGGAGTTTTTGGCGCCAATCTACTCAATGGGGGCTATTTAAGGCAGACACCAGAAAACCTATTCAGGTGGGAATTCTCCTCATGTCCCTTGGATTTTCCAGATCTGATGGTATTGGCAGGAAAACCGGGAAACATCGATTTAGGAATATGGAATCTTGATACGGCGGTAAGCTAAGATTTAGGAGCCGCTCTCTTTATAAATTGTAATGATAGGGGTCAGACTAAAATTTTCCTTGGTTCTTTTCACCTTAGGTTCCTCAGATAAGATGGGGGCTCATACAATGTAATGTTTCCTCATCTGCTGGGCCATCGGACATATGTATAAAGGAGTTTTCCATTCCCATCCTTTGTTGAGTCCGTGTGACTCCAGGGCTTTGTAGTGCGGTGACATATAAGCAGACCCCTACCATCTTCATTCATTGGTTCAATTTTCTCTTCTTTGGCCCGTCTTTTCTGTTTTTGGGACGGTAGCCAAAACAAGAAAAAAGCGCCCTTTAGGCATTGAGAATAAACATGTGAGTATTCAAGTGTTGGAATTTAAGTTTACTATGTGAAGTTTATAAGTGTATTTTTTGAAATATTTATTGCTTGTTATATGTTTACAGAAAGTGGCTTCCCTGAAGAAGAAACTAGTCATACATACTTTTCGAAACGCGTAGGAAAAATAGCCGCTTGTTGTGTTGCATAAGTTTACGCATGTGGTATTGTTTTATGCCATACACGTATGTCAGCACAACACTGTCATTTTATGGATCTTTATTTGTTGTAATGTCTTTTGGTATTTGTAATAAATTTATATTTTTTATATATATTTAGTATAATTCTTTCTATATTGCCTTAAAAATCCCAAACAAATTTTAGGTTTTGATCAATTGTATTCTCTAATACAGGAGATATGTTACTGGCCAGATCATCAGTTGAAAGCAGAGGGAGAAAGGCCTGAAAAAAAAAAAGAAAACTAATGCCACCACCACATCTAAGGATTGGTAGGCTACAATATATAAAATGTTGGTTTTGGGTTTAATACTGGTTTAAAGACAAGTCAGCAATGGCAGCTCTTGTATATTGATCCCTCCGGTTCCCTTTAATTCATGGTTAAGCTCAATGATGTGCAAAAACCTGTAGCAACCAGTCAACAATCCTCTTTGACTTAGTTCCCACTGGTGGTAGAGGAAAGGTTAAAACAGGTGGTGGATTTGTGTTTTTACTGCCCCCCTTATCACCCACCTCCAAACTGATATGGCGGCTGGAGAGGTGACTTCACATTGCCATAGCTATCATGTTTTGTGCCAATCATAACTTGGTCCATTTTACCCGGCAGCGCCGCCTGTCAAATTCTCCTATTGATGTCAATCAGACCGTGCTGCAATCATGTTTCAAACATGGTTATATTAGTTGCAGTGTAAAATGTAAAATTCCTACTGAACGCTTGTAAACCATGGTTTGAAAAGCAATTCACTATGTTTTTCAGAGGGCAGTAAAGTCTGCCGCTTGTGTGAAAGAGACACACTTTTTTTTCTGACTTTTCTGACTAAGGACTGCTAATAGACAGCTGAAGCTTCCTGAACCTCACACCATTTACTGCAGATGGATTGCAGAGGTCAGACTGTGTTGCTCTGATGGCATTAATAGTCTAGAGGCTGAATCCACATTGACTTGCGATAAAATGCAGAGAAAATGGGTGTACATTTCCATCCATTTTATGCGCATTTGAACACAAACTTGCATCGATGCGCATCACTGACACCAATACTGGAGTTTATTATTGCAGCCACTGACACCAATGCTGGAGTTTATTATTGCAGCCACTGACACCAATGCTGGGGTTTAATACAGTATTGCGACCACAGAAACCAGCACCGGGGGGTTATTATTTCAGCCACTGACAACATAGTAGGAGGTTATTATTGCTGCTGCTCACCCCAACACTTCTGGGTTATTGTGGCAGCCAGTGCCACCAATGCTGGGGGTTATTATTGTGCCCACTGACACCAATGCTGCGGGTTATTACTGCAGCCACTGACACCATAATTGGGGGTTATTATTGCTGCCACTCATGCCGATGCTGAAAGTTTTTATGGTGGATAGTGACACTATAGTTTGGGGTTATTATTGCTGCCACTCACCCCAATGCCGAGGGTTATTATTGTGGCCACTGACATCAATGCCAGGAGTTATTATTATGGCCACTGACATCAATACTGGGGGTTATTATTATGGCCACTGACACCAATGTCAGGGGTTATTATGACCACTGACATCAATACTGGGGGTTATTATGGCCACTGACACCAATCCCGGGGGTTATTATTATGACCACTGACGCCAATGCCGGGGGTTATTATTATGGCCACTGACATCAATACTGGGGGTTATTATTATGACCACTGACATCAATACTGGGGGTTATTACTATGGCCACTGACACCAATACCGGGTGTTATTATTATGACCAATGCCATCAATACTGGGGGTTATTATTATGACCACTGACATCAATACTGGGGGTTATTATTATTACCACTGACACCAATCCCGGGGGTTATTATTATGACCACTGACACCAATGCCGGGGGTTATTATTATGACCACTGACATCAATACTGGGGGTTATTATTATGGCCACTGACACCAATGTCAGGGGTTATTATTATGACCACTGACATCAATACTGGGGATTATTATTATGGCCACTGACACCAATACCGGGTGTTATTATTATGACCAATTACATCAATACAGGGGGTTATTATTATGGCCACTGACACCAATGTTAGGGTTTATTATTATGACCACTGACATCAATACTGGGGGTTATTATTATGGCCACTGACACCAATGCCGGGGGTTATTATTATGGCCACTGACACCAATGCCGGGGGTTATTATTATGGCCACTGACACCAATGCCGGGGGTTATTATTATGACCACTGACACCAATGCCGGGGGTTATTATAATGGCCTCTGACACCAATGCCAAGGATTATTATTATGGCCACTGACACCAATGCCGGGGGTTATTATTATGGACACTGACACCAATGCCAGGGGTTATTATTATGGCCACTGACACCAATGCTGGGGGTTATTATTATGGCCACTGACAACAATGCTGGTGTTATTATTGCAGCCATTGAGAGTTGTTAATGTGGCCATGGAAACCAGTGTTGGGGGTTATTATTGCAGCCTCTGAGTCACTATAGTTAAATGGAGCACAAATAAAGTGTAGGGGAGGGGGTGCTGGGAGGACGGTTGAGGGCACCAAAATGCACCTTCGCTTGTATATACAAACAAATTGTCATTGCCACATTTATAACGTAAGATTTGGGTTTGAAAAGGCATTTGATGCACTCAAGGTGGATTCATATTCTTTTTGGCTTTTAAGGATTTCCTTTTATACGTTTTTGTGCTTAGCCGTTTGGGATTATGAGGCTAATTGATAAGAAGAAGTGGTATGCTGGCCAATAACTTTCATGCCATGCAATGGTTTATTTTACTAGTATGGTGGTGGAACAGCAATTGAATTATATCTCTTTCTTTGTAGTTTTGACTTTGCTGTGTCCTCGCCCCACCCACGTTCAATTGTAATTACTGGTTAACCTGCACACCATAAAGCTTCTATGTGCGCAGAAGAAAAATAGAGATATCATTTCTGTCAATGTAACCATTAACTTATATTTTTTTTGGATGACTGAAATATGTCATAAGTGACCACAGAGAATGATACTGTTCATAGATTATTATTTTATTTAATAATTTGAATTATTAATAGGGTGTGACAGTTCGGTTTCGTTCATACCATGTCCATGGAGTCGCATTGATCAATGCAGGCTTAATGCAAGGGAATATAGAAAACACTTGATTATTTCTATGTGCTCTGTTCACACCATACAGGTGAAATGACTCTCAGTAAATAACAGCAGTAGAACAGCACCATCTAGTGGTCTTATCCATGTACTGGGTTATGGAGCACACCACTTTCACAGTCAGTCCAAAGCAGCTTTTCCCAACCTTTTGAATACACAGGAAACCTTAAAATATGTTTATATGTCTTGGAAATCCCTTCTAGATTATTAGGCTACTTTCACACTGAGGCAGTTTTCATGTGTTTTATCGCCAAAAATAGCACCTGACAACTGCCTCTCATGCCTCCCCAGTATGAAAGTCTGAATGTTTTGGCACTGGGGTGGTGCACCTGCGGGATGGGAAAAAAAAGTTCTGCAAGCAGCATGACCTATGCAACCAGTATTACACCCCTTTCCCATAAACCTTCCAACTTTCTACCCATTCCCTTTTACCTTTCCCTTTCTTTCACCCCAAATAAATAGACCACGCTAGAGTTTGGAGTATAAAATGGCCACAGCAGCCTTTTATTTTAACCAATCTTCAACCAAAATAAAATAAATAGAATAAATAACTTTTATTAACTTTTATAACTCTAATAAAATACTATATTGCAACAGCAATTACAACTCCCAGCCATTTGGTCTTTGACGGTACCTCATTTCTCCTTTTAACTTTTGTTTCACCAATACACTGCGGGACCAAATTTTACCATACCAGGCCTCCGGCCATTTATCAGCCTGGAGACAACCCCCTTTCCCGCAGTGCCACCAAAAACCCGTATCCCAGCCTACCCTTCCGCTGGGATACACCAAAAAGGGGGCACATACCACCTATGAGTCCCCCCACCACTTCCATCACCTCCGTTTCTTTACCCCGTCAAAGACCAAAGGCACCGCCAACCGCTGCCATGACGACCGTCTTCAACGAACCTGCAAGAAACAAGGGGACAACGACAACAACCAAAAAATTAAGCACCACAAAAGCAACCTAACCTAAAGGGCGGGTGGGTGGGCAACTTCCAACTGCTGTGACCCACGCTTGCCGTACTTGACTCCTCCCCCCTTTTAAATAGGGTTCCGCCCCTCTCCTCGGCTTACAGCTCCGCCCCCTCCTCTCCTTTCTGATTAACCCTATAGGGGTTCTCCTGGTGCATGAGTCATGCCAGCCCTGCACCTACGTTCCTACGTCTCCGTGCTTTTCTTATTTGGGGCGGTGTTGTATACAGCGCTCCTACACTGCCACTGCCTATTGGAATCAATGGGCAGCACTTCCAAAGCGCCACAACACGGGTGCTTTTAACCCCCAAGAAGGGGTTAAGAAGGGGGTTAAAAGCGCCATTGTTGCGGCACTTCCAAAGTGCTTTTAAGGCACTTTGGAGGTGCTGCCCATTGATTCCAATTGCCCACTAGTGACCGAAAAGCGTCGCTAAAACTAGCGGCGCTTTACTGCTAACGTCCCCGCAGCACCAGTGTGAAAGCTGCCTTACAATTCAAGTTCACAGCACATTTGTGCAGTCAGTAAGTTGTAAATATAATAATACCTAAAAGAATAAATAATGTAGTGCATCTAGCATATTTATTTGACACCAGGGGCGTGGCTAGGTCTGCAAAAGATCTGGGGCTAGAGCTCATAGAAGCAGTGGAGGGGGGGGGGGGGGCGCCGGTGGGAAGAAATTTTCCACAGGCAATGGCTGGTGTTTGCCCTTCAATCATCCTGGCACCATGGTTGATATGGTTTCAGGGTGATTGAAGTGCATTGCTTCTATTGTTACATTCTAATATATAACGAAGTGGTTCAACTCACCATAATGCAGAATCAGTGGGAGTGCTGGGCGTGTCACTTGCCACATCTCCTACCACCAGATGCAGTGTGTCACTTGTCACCATCGCCTGTCACCAGATGCAGTGTGTCACTTGTCACCATCGCCTGTCACCAGATGCAGTGTGTCACTTGCCACCATTGCCTGTCACCAGATGCAGTGTGTCACTTGCCACCGTCGCCTGTCACCAGATGCAGCGTGTCTAGCGGCGCTTTACTGCTAACGTCCCCGCAGCACCAGTGTGAAAGCTGCCTTACAATTCAAGTTCACAGCACATTTGTGCAGTCAGTAAGTTGTAAATATAATAATACCTAAAAGAATAAATAATGTAGTGCATCTAGCATATTTATTTGACACCAGGGGCGTGGCTAGGTCTGCAAAAGATCTGGGGCTAGAGCTCATAGAAGCAGTGGAGGGGGGGGGGGGGGCGCCGGTGGGAAGAAATTTTCCACAGGCAATGGCTGGTGTTTGCCCTTCAATCATCCTGGCACCATGGTTGATATGGTTTCAGGGTGATTGAAGTGCATTGCTTCTATTGTTACATTCTAATATATAACGAAGTGGTTCAACTCACCATAATGCAGAATCAGTGGGAGTGCTGGGCGTGTCACTTGCCACATCTCCTACCACCAGATGCAGTGTGTCACTTGTCACCATCGCCTGTCACCAGATGCAGTGTGTCACTTGTCACCATCGCCTGTCACCAGATGCAGTGTGTCACTTGCCACCATTGCCTGTCACCAGATGCAGTGTGTCACTTGCCACCGTCGCCTGTCACCAGATGCAGCGTGTCACTTGCCACCTTGGCCTGTCACCAGAAGCAGCGTGTCACTTGCCACCATTGCCTGTCACCAGATGCAGTGTGTCACTTGCCATCGTGGCCTGTCACCAGAAGCAGCGTGTCACTTGCCACCATTGCCTGTCACCAGATGCAGTGTGTCACTTGCCACCGTCGCCTGTCACCAGATGCAGCGTGTCACTTGCCACCGTCGCATGTCACCAGATGCAGCGTGTCACTTGCCACCATCACCTGTCACCAGATGCAGCGTGTCACTTGCCACCATTGCCTGTCACCAGATGCAGTGTGTCACTTGGCACCGTCACCTGTCACCAGATGCAGTGGGTCACTTGCCACCGTCGCCTGTCACCAGATGCAGTGTGTCACTTGCCACCTTCACCTGTCACCAGATGCAGAATAAGTTCACATTCTCCCAGATAACACCACTGAAAAGCAAGAGAGAATCCAACATCTTCATTCTTCCACCCCAGGGCCGTTCTCCCTCCCAATGTCATTGGTTTAACCACTTCAGCCCTTGATGGTTTACCCCCCCTCCTGACCAAGCAATTTTTTGCAATACAGCAGTGCATTACTTTAACTGACAATTGCACGGTCAACATTGTACCCAAACAAAATTGATGTCCTTTTTTTCCCACGAATAGAACTTTCTTTTAGTGGTATTTGATTACCTTTACAGTTTATATTTTTTATGCGTCGATAAGAAAAAATTATGGCAGTAACAATCATGAAATAGGACAAATAGTAATAATGGCCAGAAAAGAAGCACCAACAGGGAGAATTGTGGCATTCCTTACATTGGTGGTCAGTGAAGAAGAAGTGTCTTCAAATAGTTGGTGTAGTGGTCCCATACATTGGTGGCCAATGGGAGAAGGACCTCTTATATCAATGGTCAGTGGGAAAAGGACATTCTCCTCCCTAGACATAGCTAAAAAGTTATCAGTGGTCACTCGTGTAGCACTTACCCCCGAAGGAGCGGCTGAATTTGATTCGGGCCTGCACTCTGCTAATGAACCCCCCCCCCCCCCCCCCCTGAATTGACTCAGTCTCCTTGACACAGCTGTGGTGTGACACAATACAGTACAATATAATGTAATGCAATATACCTGTATTGTAACCTCAGGATTCACTGGCTCCACCTGCTGGGAGAAAAAGGAACAACGCTCCACACCAAAGTACTTAAAACGTATATTTACTGGAACTTGTATTGAGTAAAGTAAAATGGTAAGTACAATATTTGCACTGTCACATAAACATAATGTAACAGCACAGTAGGTATACACAACAGATTTTACATGTACAGTTGTCTTAAATGACCCCTTAGAATGCGGCTCCAATTGGGACTAGTGCTTAGAGGGACTACACCTTACTCTGGGCACCTTCCCGCTTCCAGCACAGCCTAGTAGTATTAGAAATGCAGGATCAATAATGAATTATGACACAATCCCTAGAGAGCTCCCCCTACTTTATTAAGATGCAAGGCCTTGCAATAAAGGATGCAGTCTTTGATCTTCTTTTCTTCTGCTAGCTATAGTTGTTGTAACAATTGTAATCCAACAGTAATACGACAGTGGAACAACAAAGGTTAACATGAGATGAATATTAGAACCGTTCCTGTAGTGTGATACACTTGTAATTGCCTCTGGTGTAGCACAGTGCTAATAGTATTGTGATGAATAGGCTTGGGGCCTGCTTAAACTCAATCTGTCCATTAGATTCTCCTCCGTGGGACTACAAGTCCCAGCAACACTGTGTTAAAGTCTAGGTGTATGCAAGTGCGTAAAAAACTGTGGGCAACAGCCCTCTCACCACACTGGGTCTGAAGAATAAGTCAACTCCACTCCGCTGGTCTCAGTCCATTTGCTGCAGCCACACTGTCACGCTGTTCAGCTTCACAAGGTCACCGGGAGCTCTCAGTTACCTCCGTCAGGGTGCCTTTGGATCCTTCCCGATCCGACCACACTGCTATCCCAGCACGCTGTGGTGTGAAGTCCTCCTCTGGCTTGCAGGCTGCAGTTCTCTGAAGACCTCCTCACAGGTCCTCACAGGCAGGTCATGTGTCCAGAAGAGAGAAAAAATGGCCGGGAGGCCCTTTCATAGCCTACCCAGCATGCCTTTCAGTAGAGGGTGATCATGGGTTGGTCACCTGGCATTCTGGGTAGATAAGGTCAAATAACAAAAGTAAACACAGTCACTTCCTGTTATCTTTCCAACACTATGAAAAGGAAAATAACTAAAGTTCATTTCCAGTTTTGGTCACTAGATGGCTCCAAATACTAAAGAATAACATTGTCCATAGGTTTACATTGTATTCACATTAACATAGCATTAGTAGGCAAAAATGTCAGTGCTACACTCGCAATTAGAAATTCTTCATTGTTTAAGGAACCCCTAGCAACTTTTTGAGGAAACCCAATTGAGAAACCATAGTCCAAAGGCTCAATTCACAAAACTAAAATCCCAGGACAAGGATCCCTAATTCCAATGAGATTTAAAGAGGAAGTAAACCCTGATGGGTTTACTTCCTCTTTCATTCCCTGCAAAGGCAAAGCATAATGGACTACTATGCATCGCATAGTAGTCCATTATGTGTCACTTACCTGACACAGGAGCCAGCGAAGTCACCACTGTCCCCTGTAGTCCGGTGCATCCATCGTCTCGGTGGGGTCTCGCAGCTCCGCCGCTGTCAATCGGCGAAGCCGCGATGACGTCACTCCCGCGCATGCGCATGGGAGCCGACACGCGCGGCAACTTCCTGTCGTTGAAAATGCCGTGCTCAGTGCGCCTGCGCGCCGTTGTCTACGGCGCATGTGCCGTAGACAGCGGTGCCTGTCTTCGGGCAAATATCTCCTAAACCGTATAGGTTTAGGAGATATTTCTTGGACCTACAGGTAAGCCTTAATCTAGGCTTACCTGTAGGTCAAAGTGTGTTGTAAGGGTTTACAACCACTTTAAATGTTACGGTGGCATAGTTAGACATGAAGAACCTTATTTTTGTGACAAGGGTTTGTGAATTGTAAACCTTTCATGAGAGAAATACATGGGTCTTTGTTGACCACATGCTAAAACTGTCATTTTTACTGTGAGAGGCCAGGAAAAAAAATTCCAACCTATAGCAGATCAGGAGAAAAAGAGAGGAAGCCGTCTGAGGCCGTACCTCTCCCTCTAAAAATACCAGATGCCTTGCAGTGACCTGGCAGTGTACAAGGGGCTGATGCTAGATCAGTGGGATGCTGCAACCTTGAGCAGTCAGCCAGCTTCAAGTATTAGGATAACCAACATTCTGCTTCAGCACAGTGTCCTCCTGTGAACAGGCCAACTATGCAATCGGCCAGAGCCCATTAGCTGATCTTTGTAACTCCTCAGGTAAAGGAAACCTGCTCACTAAGGCCGCGTACACACGGGCGGACTGTTCGCCCAACTAAGTTCGTCAGACAATCCGACAAACAGTCCGTTCAAAATTTGCATGAACGGACTTGACCACACACGATGAGCAGACAGTCCGCTGAAAGCGTGCGCGATGACGTGAACGGCGCGTATGACGGGACGAGAAATTCGACGTCCAATACACTGCAATGCAACCTTCGCCGTGTAAATCCTTTCTGAGCATGCGCCAAACTTAGTCTGTCGAACTAGCCTACACACGAGCAGACTGTCCGCTGAAACCAAGTTTGGACGGACTGTCTTACGGAAATTCCGTAAGACTTTGTTCGTCAGACTGTCCGCTGAAACAGTCCGCTGAAGCCCACACACGAGCGGATTGTCCGCTGAAACACTGTTCAACGGACTAAGTTGGGCGAACAGTCCGCCCGTGTGTACGCGGCCTAAGAGAAAGAAAGGAATGAGTCCTGCACAATGCATTTTATGAATGTTTCACTAGGCTTTACCATCAAAAGAACAAAGTATTTTTTTCTTTGCAGTGCAAAACATTTATATTTGCCAAATAGGGTAAAATAATGAAGCTCCCCATAACAGGGCATTTCACCCACAACTTCTAAGCCATTCTTTGAGGTGCATCCAGTACAACAGGAATAGATTCTTGTATCTCTCCCTCTCTCCCTTTCAAACAAAGGAAAGAGCTGTAGTAGCCACTGGCTTCTACACGGTCCTACATTAGGTCAATAGGTCAATGTCCCAGCAAAAGAAGATTTATCTTTCCTTGCGCCTTCTTTCTTCCCAAAAACACCCCTTCAAACCCATATATATAATGCCAAATGGTTGGTAAAAAAGCTCCCTAGCTTTCATGAGTGGGCCATACACCTAAAGAAAACCTGCTCCCTCTACAGGCACATGTTTGCTTCCTCATATCACATCTGGCTATCTGATAACTTGCAATTTCATAACTGATGGGATAATATTCAAGAAACAGGAGAGGTAAAGGAAGCACAGATGCACAAAATAAAACAGAAGCAGGGAGGTCCTTGCACTGCAGATCTTCAGGTGGAACTTTCTCTCCAGTAAGGAGAACAGTGAGCAGTGGTAGTAGTAGTGGTATCACCTAATCTCACTTTAAATCTCCCGAAACTAGCAGTCAGAAAGAATCTCACACTGCAGATATATAGCTAGCAAGTGTAAGGCACAAAGTCGAATTCCAGATAAGGATAGCTTTTTCAGGGTACAGCTAAGGAACAATTAACATTTCTAGATGTTCCCTATAACAGAACAAATCTTTTTTTTTTTAGTACAGGTCCACTTTAACTAGACATAGTAATTACACTACAACAATTAGTCTTTATTGCACTAATTAAACTTCACAGCCAAAGGATAAACTGTGATTGGTTGCTGGAGGTTACATATTTGCACCATGAAGTGTTCAGATCAAAGAACTGTGATAAACCCGAATCACACTCTATGTCATTATTTTAGCAGAGTGAATTTTATGTTTGTCTCGGCATGCAGGAACATGATCCCAATAAGAGGCAGACTATTGTCTTCAAATAAAATGAGCTTTTACTACATTGAAAAAAAAAGAAACAGCGCAATGTGTACCGCCTGAGTTAACTTGTTTTTGTCCTGGATTATGAGGTTAACCACAAACTCAGGAATACATCTGCTCATGTCTATAAAGAACACAAAGGCAGCTGGCAGTCGAGAAAACAGACTTTTCATAATGCAGTGTAATGTCTATTACTGCTACTGTTACAATATTTTCTTTACAGTGTAGTAAAAGAACAATTTATTTGACTAAAATCAAGAGGAGACACTGTTAAACATGTTTTTCTTGGCCCTTCCTCAGAGACTAGTGGTTCCATCCTAAAGGGCAGCTCCTCCCAGAACTGATATTTCTGTTGGGAATTCCAGTGATGAGCCATGCCAAATCTGGAATCCTCTGTTCTGCCCAACTGCAACACCCATCACAAAGTCCAATGATGGAATATTTCCCCATCAGTGGATTCTCGATGATTTATATAGCGATCACTTTGGCAGGAGCCAACAGTTTAAGGCTCCTAAGGTCTTTTCCCGTAGTTATACCTGCAACCAGGCACACACCGTCATTGCTTTGGCCCAATGAACAGTCTAGGGGTATTCTTTTCTGATGCTTTATTGCAGAACTTGGATAGGAGTAGGGTAACTGTGGGATTCTCCACTAGCTGTAGCAGAAACTTGAGGACACTAATCTTCCTCCTATTAGTGTGAGCAGATAGTGGACTGAGCTACACCAGGACAACAGGCACAATATTTCATTTGAGCAACACTAACTTTAGCAGCACACAGTCTCGGAGATCTCTCACTCTAGTCTGTACTCACTAATGGCCTTGGATAATTGGATGCCTCCTTCCAATATCTTCCAGACACCACTCCAGCGATACCAGGTCCAATCCCAAGACAACAAGATGAAAGTCCCCTCCAGCAACTTTTTTGGTAGAATAGGCCCTCCAGCTAGCCTAGCTGGGACCTTGATGAACAGCAAACACATGGCAAGCCCTTCAGGCTGGGATCTCCTCCTCTAGGACAAGAACCTCTCTGCTCTTCCTCTCAGAGTATTTATGCTCCTTCCCAGCCACTATCTGAGCACCTCTCCCCAGGGACTGGCCAGGACTACATAAGTATTCAGTAATTGCTAGGTTGCAGTAACTGTCCAGCCAATAATGTTCTACCATGCTGAGTCAATTTTTTTAGGTGAACTTTTATAAAACCGGGTGGTACTTGCAGGGCCACCTATGGCTTAATTTTCATCTGAATTGGTAGGTTCACATCAGGAGAGACACTCTTCTAGTGTAATATGCCGCTAACCTAGGCCTCCACCGGGTGTACCAAGATGGCCGTGGCTCCAGAGCTAGGCCAAAGCCGTGGCCTTTCCTATGGGCTCAATCTGCGGATTGGCACACCACGCGATCCGCGGATATAGAGCCGAGAGCTAGATGTAGCCATCAAAAGAGCCACATCTGGCTCGCGAGCAATAGGTTCCCAACCCCTGCTGTAGGTTCTCTAAAGGATTCTTAAAGAGTAAGAATCCTTACTGGCTGTTCCTAAGGCTCTCTAACACAAAGGGTGTCCAATGAAATGAAATGCAGTATAACATATTTCTATTTGACATTCATGGCAAAAATTGCCACTCAAATATCAGCAGAATTAGCCCCCTATAATAAGCACTGGTTTTGTTTGCACACATTTGCAAATATATGCGTAAGCTGCAGTGCCCATGTTAAGGTCCTGAATAGATACAATAGGTATTCCCACGCTATCTGAACTAAATAAATAAGGTGTTTGGTTGAAGAAAGCATCAACTGAGTCAAACACCACCCAAAAAAATAAAAAAAATAAACAATATATGGTGCTGCGCTCCAAAATTAAAGTGCTACATTATTAAATATAGGGTGCTATATGTATGTACTAGATCATATTCATGCAGAAATAATCATTAAATACATACATAAAAAGACAATGCATAATGAATCTACTATGCTAAATAATAAATGAGTGAAAAGTATTCCATGTGAAATAGATAAAAAAATTTGTTCAATATAGTGCATGAACCAAAGACAATATAAATCTAAACGCAATGAAATGCAAGTGCCAAAAAAAGTTCACAGTGAATAAGATCTTTAAAGAAGGGGCTGGTGTTGAGTGCTGGATTTCAACTAGCATAAGTGACAATGTGACTTGGGTGATCCTTTTCTTCAGTGCAATTCCACCTAAAGGTGCTGCAGCTCCTTACCTTACTGCTGTTAGGTAACAGAGTAAGAACAGAAAGGGGTGATCCAGATTGTAGGGTTCTGAAAACGACCCAAGTATGTCCTTATCAGTTACGATCTGTACAGAGCCTGGTGAATAATTCTTATATTTATGTGTTTTCGTTCTCTGTATAATTAGCAGTAAAATTCCTCTCAAGACAGCACATCAGCAGATGGAGAAAAAAGGAAAACGGGGGACCCCAATAGTGAAGTATGTAGAACCAGTGTTTATTTTTTGACAACAAACAATAAAGTATTCACATGAAGCAGTTTAAAAATAAGATGAAACCGATGAGCCTAACGTCACTTCCTGTGCTCGTCTATTCCAACGCGCATCGTCATTGTAATGTGACTTCATCAGGGAATACATATGAGAACTGGAAATGTCCTTAAATAGGTTTAATATAATGTGTTGACGAGCGGCCATTTTCCATGGCCAGAATGGTACGGCTGCGCAAATGGGTGTACCTGTACGTCCCTTTGAATTTGCCACCGTGGCGGTGCATGCACACCACATGCTCCGTCTGTGTGCACGCGGGTCCCATGGACTCAATGTCCATTGGGTGCCCGCGATCGTCTCACGGAGAGATAGAACGGGGACATGCCTATGTAAACGAGGCATTTCCCTGTTCTGCCTTGTAACAGGACAGAGATCTACTGCTCCCTGTCATCGGGAGCAGTGATCACTGTCGTGTCACTTGTTGCCCAGCCCCCCCAGTTAGAATCACTCCCTAGGACACACGTAACCCCTTCATCGCCCCCTAGTGGTTAACCACTTTTCTGCCAGTGTCATTTATGCAGTAAGCAGTGCATTATTATAGCACTGATCTCTGTATAAATGACAATGGTCCCAAAATAGTGTCAAAAGTGTCCGATCTATCCGCCATAATGCCTCAGTCACGATAAAAAAAAAATTGCAGGTCACCGCCATTACTAATAATAAAAATACCATACAACTATCCCCTATTTTGTAGACGCTATAACTTTTGCGCGAACCAATCAATATACACCTATTGCAATTTATTTTTAGCAAAAATATGTGGATGAATACATATCGGCCTAAACTGACGAAAACTATTTTTTTATATATTTTTGGAGGATATTTATTATAGCAAAAAGTAAAAAATTTTGCTTTTTTTTTTAATTTACACTTTTTTTTGTTTATAGCGCAAAAAATAAAAACTGCAGAGGTGATCAAATACCACCAAAAGAAAGCTCTATTTGTGGGAAAAAAAGGACATCAATTTTGTTTGGGTACAACGTCGCACAATCACGCAATTGCCGCAGTGCCGAATCACAAAAAATGGCCCAGTCATTCAGCAGCCAAATCTTCTGGGGCTGAAGTGGTTAAGCTTTGCACCAGAATTATTACAGCTGTTTCCATATGCTTATTATGAGCTACAGGAAAATGGCAGCAGTTGTAGTTTTAGGAACATCTACTATAAAATAGCAGCTACATTGTTTTTAATGGTAGGACTACAAGAAAATGGTCGCTCGTCAACACATTATATTAAACCTATTTAAGGACACTTCCGGTGCTCATATGTATTCCCCGATGAAGTCAGGTGATTGCGACAATACGCGTCGGAATAGACGGGCACCAGAAGTGACATTAGGCCGCAAGCTCGCTTCTCGTCTGTTTCATCTGGTTTTAAACGGCTTCATGTGAAGACTTTATTTTTTGCTGTCAAAAAATAAACACTAGTTCTACATCACTATTGGGGTTCCTCGTTTTCCCGCTTTCTTCATCTGCTGATGTGCTGTCCTGAGAGGAATTCTACTGCAAATTATACAGAGAAAGAAAACACATAAATATAAGAAGTATTCACCAGGCTCTGTACAGGTCGTAACTGATCAGGAAATACTTAGGGAGATTGTTTTCAGAACCCTACAATCTGGATCACCCCTGGCTGTTCTTACTCTGTTACCTTACAGCGGTAAGGTAAGGAGCCACGGCACCTTTAGGTGGAATTGCACTGAAGAAAAGGATTACCCAAGTCACTTATGCTAGTTGAAATCCAGCACTCTAAACACCAGCACCTTCTTTGAAGATACTATTCACTGTGAACTTTTTTGGCACTTGCCCTTCATTACGTTTAGATTTATATTGTCTTTGGTGCACGCACTATATTGAAGGAATTTTTATCTATTTCACATGGAATACTTATCACTCATTTATTATTTAGTATAGTAAATTCATTATGCATTGTCTTTTTAAGTATGTATTTAATGATTTTTTCTGCATGAATATGATCTAGTACATATAGCAAACTATATTTACTTTAACTTCGGAGCACAGCGCCATATATTGACTTTTTTTAATCATGTTACGGTCCTAACTCTATAAATTCCAGAGTCACTTAAATAGGAGCGCATATAGCAGTGGATAGATTTAGGGCAGGTGTTCTTGGAGGGAGCCAACACCTTTTACGAAGGCACAGGGATGCATGTGACACTCAGAGCACAATGGCAATGAAGGCATCCAATGCTTCCCTGTAACCATTTCAACCAGCTGTACAAAAAAGTGGCAATCGCCCCAACCTATAACTAGCCTTTGCAGTAAAGTGCACATGGAAGGGCAATGCATATCACAAACAAAAAGGTTTCCCAGCACACTTACCAGCCAGTCTGCAAAACAATCAAATTGACCCTAACAATTTACTTTAAAAACAGAGCGTTTTGTTTGCACACATTTGCAAATATATTAGGGCTGTGGAAATTAAAGATGCGTTGCTCAATTAATCGATACATTTTTTGTATCAATCAAAATTCTTTTGATCGGTACTCACCTCTCCGTCGGCTTCCAGGTCTTCAGGGAGTTCCGTGGGAGATCAGGTGACGTCAAGGACATTGACGTCACCGGACTCCTCCCCCCTTCCCCAAGTGCCTCCATCTGCTAACGAAGGGAAGGGGGGAGGAGTCAGGTGATGTGGAAGTTTTGATTGAGTGTAACACATAGGCGGGAGGAGCTACACATTATGTCACCCGCTGCTGCCCTATGGAACTAACACGATTGTCGGCTTTAAAAGCTGTGTTTTTTCATATTTATGTGAGTAGTTTGTGTTTGAACACAAAAATTAAATCTTATACTTAAGCGGTGAGCACATAGATCTTTACCCATGACCTGGCGTCCTGGCTGAGATCTAAGCAGATGTGGGAGAATTTTAGGGTCCGTGTTAACCCTTTTGATACCCGCTTGCATGACCACCTGTTTGCACAGGGGTCCATGCCATAAGGTGAGAGTTATTAGACCGGAGGTGGAGGGATTGTCACGCTACTGTGGGGAAAAAAAATTACTTAAGTGCTACAGTTTGAATTTAAAACGTATTTGTGTGAACTGTGAAGTTAAGTCATGGATTGTGGAAACTAGTGTCGGGTGATTGTATATAGTGTATGCCACATTTACCACTGACTAATGCAGAGTTGCAATGCAAGGAGATCAGCTAAAAGTAATTGGATCTGTATGTGCGTTATAATTAATCGAAATTAGTCGATTAATCGATTTAAAAAAAAAAATCGATTAATCGAACATAAATATTTTAATCAGTAACAGCCCTAAAATATATGCGTAAGCTGCAGTGCCCATGTCCAGGCTCCTCTGTAAACTGCAGTATGTGCTCCTACTTAGGAGACTAAGTAATGTATAGTTAGAACTGCAGTTTACAGAGGAGCCTTGACGTGGGCACGGCAACTTAAGCATATATTTGCAAATGTATGCAAACACAACCCTCTGTTTTTTAACATAAATTGTTAGTTTAGATCTTGGCTCTCTGTATGGAAAAAATTAAGGACTGCAAAAGAACTGCTATATTGGGCAACGAAAACAATGCTCTGTATCAAAGTAAATTTTTTGGCATGCAAACCTTCAACCGTTTTACTTTGTTCTAAATGTGGTGAAATATTTGCATATAAATAGGATGAAAATCATATGTCTCCCCAACTGATATAAATATGTCAAGAAGGCCTTTATAGCAAAATCTTTCATCTTAAAGTATGTCTGAAAGCAATGCAGCCAAACAGCCTCCAATGCTGTACATCGAGAAAATACCATGATAAAATCAGAATGTGCGAGGATTAATACAGACTCTGGGGTTGAAATCGTCATGCTGGTATCATGAACTATTGCATCAAGTATGTAGAATGGGAATTAAGCCTATTTTGCAGGGACAGGTTTTCATCATTGGAAACTGTAGGCCCATAGCCTTTGGTGCCCAATGTAATACTCATCTTCAAGGAAAAACTCTTGTATACTAAATCTTTCCTTTTATTACTGCTACTAAACTGGCTTAGAATATTGTGATTACATAGCTCCCAACTGTTTTTTTTATTTGGAAGAGAGCCTTCTTTTGGAACTAAATTCATCTGTTCTGCATTCCTCATTGAATGTCCTTCTTGTAGTCTGGTGAATTAATCTGCCTGGATAAGTGTTCTGTTTAATAGCCACAGTTAATATTGCAGTAAACGTTATTCCATCCTTTAGATTATTGCACTGTTTGATTTTGTTGTGCAGAGTATTGCAGTTAATGCGCTGAAAGCTTCTTGTTTCAGAAATTGGCTTTACTTTCGTGGAGAAATAGCAGAACATGTCTTTTCATCATGGAGACAGGAACAGGAACTGAACACAAACAAGTGCATTGAACATAGACAGACAATACATCCTGTTACCTCATAGAATACTTCCTATAAACACTATAATACTACATCGTCACCTGCTGCATAGATAAGTATAATGCATTCAGTATTGCCAGTATATTAGCAACCATGCTGTTGTCCTTTAAACACCTCTTCTTAACAGCATGTCAATAATTTGTCAAATTATATTCAGCTTCTTCTGGATATAACTATGACGTCCCTTCAACAAAGGCTTGGTGAGTGTAACGGCAGTCATCTCCTCTGACGGGCAGTATTGGATTTCAATGACACCTTGCTCTTGATTATCCCTTGACGTTGATGTGTTTGGTCCTAGGATTGACCCCGATTGTTTTATACATCCCTGGTTGTCTTTGAAAACGGGAATTGGTTTTGATATGTCTATCCCAATGTTCTTAATTGTTGATTGCTTTCGACTAGACCAATTTATGGTTCCCTTCCCATACTGGAAGATGAATCCACTCGTGGATTTGCGGTTTGTGCAGTCCCCAGCCCAATCAGCATCCACATACCCAAACAGTGTTGGATTGGATGTTGCTGGTAACCGGAACTTCATCTGAATTGTTCCTTTGAGGTACTGCATCACTCTCTTCACTGCGTTCCAGTCATGCTGACAGGGAGCTGACACTTTCCTGCATAGTATGCCCACTGCTGCAACTATGTCTAGTCTTGTCACAGTTGCACCACATAGCAGTTTATCGAGTGCTCTGCGATACATGTCATTTTGGGTAGCAAGTTTTCTGCTTTATTGCTCGTTTGATAGCCTGGTTCCATAAGAGTTTTCATTTCCTTTGCATCTTGCATATGGAATTGTTCCAAGATTTCAGAGATTTTCTGAGATTGGTTGAGAAGATAACTTCCATCTTCAGCTCTTTCTATTTGGATTCCCAGATAGTAGCTAATGTTCCCTAGCTCTTTGATTTCAAAATTTTCTTTCAGCTTGTGAACTGATTGTAATCCCCTTCTTGTTCAAAACAAGTTATAATGTCATCAACATAAGGATGTACAGCTGTGCTCATAAGTTTAAATACCCTGGCAGAATTTATGATTTATTGGCCCTTTTTCAGAGAATATGAATGATAACACAAACTTTGCTTTCACTCGTGGTTAGCGTTTGGCTGAAGCCATTTATTATCAATCAACTCTTTTTAAATCATAATAACAGAAACTACCCAAATAACCCTGATCAAAATTTTACAGACCCCAGTTCTTAATACCGTGAATTGCCCTCATTAACATCAATGGCAGATTGAAGTCTTTTGTGGGATTTGTGGATGAGGCTCTTCGTATTCTCAGATGGTAAAGCTGCCCATTCCTCTTGGCAAAAAAACCTCCAGTTCCTGTAAATTCTTGGGCTGTCTTGCATGAACTGCACGTTTGAGATATCCACAGAGTGACTTAATGATATTGAGGTCAGGAGACTGAGATGGCCACTCCAGAGCCTTCATTTTATTCTGCTGTAGCCAATGACAGGTCGACTTGGCCTTTTGTTTTGGATCATTGTCATGTTGGAACGTCCAAGTACGTCCCATGTACAGCTTCCTGGCTGATGAATGCAGATGTTCCTCCAGTATTTTGAAAACATTCATCTTGCCATCAATTTTGACCAAATTTTCTGAGCCTTTGTAGCTCACATATCCCCAAAACAGCAGTGATCCACCCCCGTGTTTCACAGTAGGAATGGTGTACTTTTTATCATAGTCCTTGTTGACTCCTCTCCAAATGTAACATTTATGATTGTGGCTAAAAAGCTAAATTTTGGTCTCATCACACCAAATGACTTTGTGCCAGAAGGTTTGAGGCTGGTCTCTGTGCTGTTTGCTGTTGCTTTTTTCGGGTCACCTGAGGCCAGGTGACAGATGTACACCATTGGCGTCCAAAGTGCACCGCTAAGGTAGTGAACCCTACAGCTGACTGCTGTGGATGGAGCTCTGGGCAGTTCAGGAAAGCAGGTCCTCTGGAGCACCAACATGTATCACACTGGGAGCTAGAGCATGAGGTTCCCCTGGGTGCAGAGTCTAAGAGCCAGGAGGTGTTCACAAGGGCCCCTAATGGATTTAGCTGCAGCTGGCTCCAGGTCGTGGCCCCCAGGGTCTCCCAGCTCACACTCACAGTAGGCTACTGGAGGATAAAGAGGAAGCAGCAGACTGGGGCAACAAGGGAAAGTCAGGAGATAAGCCAATGGTTCAGGGAAATGAGCAGACAGGGATATTCAAAGAAAATGCAAAAAGTCAGGGTATGAAGCAGACAAGGATAGTCAAGAACAAGCCAAGGACAGTAAACAGAATCGGACATAGAGCACACGCAACAAGCACAGGAGGCCAAACATACAATATTGCTCGGGCAAGTTAGGCTTGGAGAGCACGGTGTTAGTGTATCCTGTAGAGGCTAGGGCGGAGCTACGCTAAGGAAATATTACATAACCATGCAGGTGTGAGAATGCAGGCCCTAAGGTTGATACACAGACTAGAGGTAAGTAGACAGACAGGGCATGAAAGTATTAATGCAGTATCATGGCAGTACCCTCCCTCTTACAAGGCCTCCCCCGCTTGGGACCAGGCTTGGAAGGTAACTTCAAATGGAATGTCCTCAGAAGACGAGGCACAAAGATTTCAGATGCAGGAATCCAAGACCTCTCCTCAGAACCAAAACCTTTCCAATACACAAGATTGAAGAACACCTTTACAGAAGCAAGAATCCAAAATTTGACTAACCTCAAACTCTTGATCATCCTCAGAGACTGGAGCCAATTGAGGAAAGAATGGAAGAACTTATTGAGAACTAAATGTTTCAGAAGGGATACATGAAAGGTGTTTGAGATCCTGAGGCTAGGGATCTGGATTAAAACTAGGATTCAGCTTTGAAATTATATTGTAAGGACCAATGAATCTCGGCGCAAATTTCAGAGAAGGAAGTCTGATGTTTCTGGTGGAAAGACAGACTTTTGTTTCTTGGCTGTAGAGGAGGCGGCTTACGCCTGCGATGGTCAGCAAAACTCTTGAATTTGTTGGCAGCTGTCTGGAGGGAATCATGAACATCAACCCACATGGAATTGAATGATTCCTGAATGGTAGCCAGAGCTGGGATGTCTTCCATAAACTGTGAGAAAGGGTGTGTTCTGGGAACAGATGTTAACATGATTATTGTGAAAGAACACTGTCCACAGGAGTAGTGATGCCCAAAGATCATGATGAGCCAAGACCAAGGTACGGAGAAAGACCTCCCAATGCCTGATTAACCCTCTCAGACTGACCATTAGATTGAGGATGGTAAGAAGAGGTAAAATCCAAAGGTAATGTTGAGGAATTTGCAAAATGCACTCCAAAAGCGAGAAGTAAACTGAACACCCCTGTCCAAAACATTGGAAGGAACTCCATGGAGGCGAAAAATCTCTCAAACAAAGGTTGGACCCAAGGCAGGAGCAGAAGGGAGACCAGGAAGAGAAACAAAATGGGCCATCTTGGAGAATCGATCAAATACCACCCAAATTACCATATTCTTCTCAGAAGGTGGAAGATCGGTGATGAAATCCATGGCAATGTGAGACCAGGGCTCCTTAGGAATAGGCAAAGGCATGAGAAGACCAGCAGGAGCTTGTGTGGAGGATTTAGACTGGGCACAGACATGACAAGCCTTAACATAGTTTTTATCATCAGAATGAAGGGTAGGCCACCAGTAGTGGCGGCTGATGTGGAAGAAAGATCGGAGGGCCCTGGCATGACCTGCTACCTTGGAATCATGTCCCCAATGAAGGATCTTAGTTTTTAACTTGGTTGGAACGAAGATCTTGCCAGGAGGAATTTTTGAGGTAGGCTCCTCATCCTGATGGTCAAAAGACCTAGAGAGTACATAAGCCTGACTGTTACAGGAACCAGGTTTGTACATAATAGAAGAATTGAAATGGTAAAAGAAAAGACTCCACTTGGCCTGTCTGGGATTCAGTCATTTGGCATTCTTTAAGTACTGCAGATTTTTATGGTCAGTGAAAATTGTTATTGAGTGTGGGGAACCCTCCAAAAGATGGCGCCACTCCTCCAATTCCAATTTAATTGCATGAAGTTCCCGATCATTGATAGCGCAATTTTTCTCTGCCTGAGATAATTTTCGGGAGAAAAAACGCACATGGTTGACGTTTTTACTCAAAGGATTGAAAAAGCACAGCTCCCACCCCACTCGAAGAAGTGGTTTAGACATTAATGGCTGTATTTTGAGTTATTTTGAGGGACAGCAAATTTACACTGTTATACAAGCTGTACACTCACTACTTTATATTGTAGCAAAGTGTAATTTCTTTAGTGTTGTCACGTGAAAAGAGATAAAATATTTACAAATATGTGAGGGGTGTACTCACATTTTTGAGATACTGTGTGTGTGTGTGTATATATATATATATATATATATATATATATACACACACACACACACACACACACACACACACACACACACACACACACACAGTTTCCCAAAATGCTGTGAAACGTTGACGTGCATTGCAGCACGTTGAATTGTGTTTAAATGCAGTATGTTCCATTTTACCCAATGCACATCAATGTAGTGGTATGGGCCATTCACGCTATGTGCAGTTGGTCACCTTCACTTTTCCTCATGGAAAAAATGCAAGTAAACTGCAATGACACACAAAAAACAATAGTTTTCTGCGTGTCATGTTTAGACCAGAACACAGCGTTACACTGTATTCCAGAGCTGTGTGATATTCTACAACATGTCCACGTCACTTTTTTTTATTTTTTATTAAAAGTGTACAAAGGGAGACGTGCAACGCAATAAAACACACATCACACTGTCTCCTGACACACAGCTCTGCAGCCCAAAATACTGTGTAGGCAGTAGTTGTTTGCACCGCACAGCAGTGTGAACAAGCCCCTTAGTGTGACTCAGACCTTTTGCAAACAATGAATTTCAGGTTGGCATTGGGCTATGCATGCATTAAACAACCCAGCCCAACAGTCATGCTGTTAAAGGGCCCTAACTGAAATTCCTAGGTCAACTCTTCACCTCTATCTTGTACATTAGATGCATCTGCATCATTGCGTGGGTCCTACTGTCAGCGAAGGGATCCAGAAAGCAATAGAACAGGATGTAGTAGGGTTACATAGCTTCCATGCTATGCATTGTGCTACAAGCGTGCAAATCACAAGGCTGTCTGAACAGAATAGTAAATCCCTTGAAAGGTAGAACAAATCGCATACAGTATCTGAAGTTCAACTGTGGATTTAGCCATTTGCCTTGAGTTCCACTTTAACTATAAAACATCTTTGTTTTCATTTCTAGACAGGGTTCCACTCACAGTATTACATTTTAATAGCAGATCACATAATATTTTTTGCCTTTTTTGTGGATGAGAATCCGTTAAAGATAATTGAAATGGGTGTAACATGAAGGCCTGTATTTCTATTGTATGCTAATAAGAGACAAGCATTAACAGAACATAATTATAAGGGAGTTGGCAGGCAGTCTCCTATCAGATGAGGATGCCATAACAATCAACCAAAAGTATATACTGTGTATATATATTTATTTATTTATTACGTGGTTCATCAGTCTTGAGTCAGCTCTGTTAAAGCCTCAGGGACACTGTGCCGACATGCCTCTGGCACACTGGAAGAGGCTAGACATGATCATTGCTGAACGGAGAGGTCTGTGCTGAGCGCCAAAGAATCTACTCATAATTTAGTCTAAAACGCATGTCAATACAATAAGCCAGATTCACTGCGTTGCACTGCGGAAATGCATGTCGGTACAACCAATGCACCTTCATTGCAGTGCATCACAAAGCACTATACTGGTGAGAGTTGGGTTGGTCAGCAATGCTAAAAACTGTACATGAACATTTTTGGTGCATTAAGCAGCCCATTAAAAACGAATGAGCTGCCTTAATGCAATGTGTGTTAACACATTATATGGGCTCTGCTAAAATCAAAAGAAACAAGTAGCTTAAAGTGGATGTAAACCCTTACATAGACCCAGTGAAGTGACTGGCCTTAGGTGATACACGGAGATTACAAATACTCCTACATAAATTGTAACAGTTTATCTGTAGCCATCTCTTTGCTATAGACATTTAAAGACCTTAATTTACACAACTGTTCAAAGCTTATATAAGCAGAGGTCAGTGATCGGATATCACGCACGGCACTGCTCAAAAAGGTGAGGTAAGCTGAGTGTAATCTGAGACCTGGGTGCAGGGAAAGGACACTCCCCCCCCCCCCCCCCCCCCCCCGCCACACAGCACGTAGGGAAACATGCACAGTTGAGGCAGTCAATTACAGGCTATGTGCTGGAGGTCCTCTCCCTCATCACCTGTGAGTGTTTGGGGTCAAGAAAACCTGGCAGCAGTGAGCCATACGGATAGCTGAGGAACTAGACAGCAGACAGAAATCACACTCGGGGCTTTGGATAGAGGCAAGTACACACTATAGAAGGCGATGCCTCGTTCACTTTTCATGTCTGAGATTTACAACCACTTTAGGTTATACTTAAATTTTAAGTTTTCCTATAAAAGTTGTGTGACCCTGCCTCTTCCACCTACCAAGTCTCCCTGTTGGCCAGTGAGATTGTCTTTCACATTAAAGGACCAATAGGGAAGCTTATGAGGCAGCAAGACCAAATAATTAAGATTTGCAACTCCAGCTGTCACTATTTTTACATATTCAGATTGTTTTGACATTAACTGTTTACTAAAAGGTAACCTGAGGATTTTGCCAACTTTACCCAATAGTATTTTAATTGCAAACTGTATATGGAGATACTCGGGATACAAGAGACATGTTGCTGCATCAGTTATATGACTTTGGAGTACAGGGAGTCATACCTGAAGTGATTATTGGAGTACTGGGAGTAATACTGAAAGTAACTTTTGGAGCACTGAGAGTAACACCTGAAGTAACTTGAAGTATTGGGGGTAACTGAGTAATTTGAAACAACGTGGAACTGTAGCACAAGGAGTAATTTGGAGTAGTGTAGAGTACTGAGTGTAACCATTTAATATCCCCATTAGAGTAGCCGGTAAAATGTCCAACAGGATTGGTGATGCGACCCAGTGCACATTCTGCTCCATGTATGCATTCCTTGATGAACCAATCAAGGGCGAATACTGCTGTATGAGATGTCAGCTAGTTGTTTCTCTGGAAGCCCAGATCCTGGATCTAGAAAATAAGATGGCAACACTGCGCAGCATTAAAGTAAAGTCCAGCCTAAGCTTGTTTGGCTACACTTCTATGTATCACAGGACTGCAGTTTATTTTGCACTCCTGTGACCCCTTTTAAGCAGAGAGCAAGCTGAAGTCCGCTCCCTGCTGCTGTCAAAGAAGTTGGTCCAGGTTCATCGTCACCGTGACAATGGAGTCTGGGTCCGTCAGGAGCTTGGACCAACACCCGGCTCAGCCTCTCAGCGAGCTGCTGAGAGGCTGAGCCAGCCGCCAACACTCCCCCCACAGTCCAGTGCTCAAATAAACGAGGAGGGAGCAAAGTAGAGAGCTATGTCCGACAGTCAGCAGCTCTCTGCTCGGGAAGCTCTAAAAACCAAGCGAGCGGCAGTGTTTGAGCGGTTGGTTCTCATTATAGAGGCGCTGGGGTACCGATGCGGCATCCACCTAAGTATAAATCTTTTAAAGAAAAACAAAACCAAAAAAAACATACTTCCCTTTTAACAACCTGGAAAGGAGTTTGGGCATTACCTAGCAGGTATTGGCAGGGGCCAGCGTAGAGGAGGGTGGTGACAGTGGTACAGTAGCCAGATAGGTAGCTGGGTGACATATAGGAGCGGTAGAGGGAAAGTGCTAGGGAGGCTAGTCCTGAGTTAGTACCCAACAAATATGCCAAGTTGCATGATGTTGGGGATATCAGCTCAGGGGTGGCAGTGCTGGTGTAGGCACCCTCCCCTAGCTGCCAGGGGAATGACTGCTCTGGTAAGGAGGGGACTCAGTTATTAGAAGGACAGATAAGTTAATCTGGGACAAAGACCGTGATTGCCAAATACTATGTTGTTTACGGGGCGTTTGGGTCCGATACATCTTGGATTAGATGGACAGATAATTGGATGGGGCTAGGGAGAACCCAGCTGTCATGGTATACATTGGTAACAATGACAAAGAAAGCAGAAGGTGGAGCATCCTAAAAAAACGACTTCTGGGACTTGTGAGCTAAATTATGGAGAAGGACCTCCAAGGTGGTATTCTCAGAGATACTGCCATTACCTCGAGCCAAACCAGAGAGGCAGCAGGATATTAGGGAAATTAACAAGTGGCTGAGGAACTGGTGTAGGAAGGAGGGTTTTGGATTCCTGGGCTGACTTTTCAGTCAGTTACCGACTCTTTAGAAGGGACAGGCTGCACCTTAATGGGGAGGGTGCAGCTCTATTGGGAAGAAAGATGGCCACAAAATTGGAGGAGCTTTTAAACTAGGTGTTGGGTTTCAGAGGAAACGATAGCCTGCAGTGAGCATAAAATAGAGGGTTATAGTGGAGGCACTAGTGATAATATATACATAACATCTAATCCCCGAGTTATAACGAGTTGACAAATCAAAAATGAAGCCTGAAAAATCATAAGGAGAAAATAATATGCACCTGTACAAAACTCAGGGGAATGTTCACAAATGCCAGGAGCCTAGTCAATGAAATGGAGGAACTGGAGCTGCTATTACATGAAGATGATGAGAACTTCATGGGAATAGCAGAAACTTGGTTTGAAAGCTCACATGACTGGCTGGCAGGGGTATTCCTTGAATCAGAGGGACAGGGAGGGTAGAAGAGGGGGAGGGGGTGTGTCTATATATTAAGAATGATTTACGGTAGAAGAATGGAATGTCATCAGTGATAGGGCAAGGGGGGAGGTGGAGTCCGTATGGGATTGAACTACAAAGAGTAGAAGTAAGCGGTAAATTACTAGTAGGTGTATGATACTATCCCAACATTGACTGGGCAGAAGGGACAGCTCACTCATTAAAGGCCTGACATTTCTTAAATGTCTTTCAGGAAAATTTCATGTCCCAATTGGTGGATTCCCCGACTAGAAATGAGGCATTGCTAGATCTAATAATTACAAATGATACGGATCTGATTGCAGATGTGGAAATACAGGACAACTTGGGAACTAGCGACCACAGGGTTATTACATTCAGCATAAAACATAGGAAAGGGAGGCATGAGGGTAGTACAAGAACACTACATTTCAAAAGAGCCAACTTTTCTAAACTGCGCTCAATGCTACAAAATATTAAGTGGGACCAAATCCTCGAGTCATTGACACAGAGGAAAAATAGGAGTGCTTTAGAAATATATTAAATAAAAGTATCACCAAGTGCATGCCAAGCAGTAATACATATAGAAGAACAAAAGGTTAAATCTGGGTGGCTGAACCAAAATGTAAAATATTAATACAATAATGTATATAATGTAATATCATATTAAGGACAAAAAAAATGGCCTTTAAAAAGTACAAAGTGGAGGGTCATTGTCAGCATTCCAACACTACAAAGAATGCAATACGTAGTGAAAGAATGCACTGGATGGCAAAAAAAAAAAAAAAAGACTATGAGAGGCATATAGCGGAGGCTTTAAGGGTAAAGCTTGTTAGGCTTTTATGAGCAAGTAAAATGGTAAGCAGTCATTTTAAACTTTTTTTTAAAGTTTGTGAGTGGGAACAGGTAACAAATATTAGGCAGGTATAATGCCAATTTGGCTGCAAAAATAAAAATACACTCTAAGCCCCACCTTGAAACAATGCAACGGACCATGCAATGAAATGTAGCAGTGCCACTTTGTGTTGACAGCCGTATGAAAGGCAGCCTTCACACTGGGGCGGTGGGTGCGTTGGTGATTTACCGTCAATTTTGAAACGCTACTTGGCCGATAGCGGGGCACTTTTACCCTCCGCTAGCAGCCAAGAAACGGTTAAAGCCACCGCAAATCGCTGCTGCCGCAGCGCTATGCCAGCGGTATAGCTGTGCTGCCCCATTGATTTCAATGGCCAGGAGTGATGAAGGAGCGGTGTATACACCGCTCCAAAGATGCTGCCTGCAGGAGTTTTTTTAACGTCCTGCCAGCGCAACGCTCCAGCGTGAAAGCTCGAGGGAGAGACAGGAGAGGCTCTTTACAGGCGCTATGCTGGCGCTATTTTTAGTGCTGTAGCGCCTGTAAAGCGCCTGAGTGTGAAAGGGGTCTAACATCTGCACTAACGCCACAGAAAGTAGCGTATCAGAAAAATATTAGGAATTAATAAAGCATCATTTCATTTTTTTATTTTTTTTTACCACCCCATTAATTATATTTAAACATTTGTAAAATATTTTAATATTTGCAAAAATAAATAAATCAGTAGAAACTTCGGTCCCAGTTTCAGAAACCATGTTAAATCAGCTTTTAGCACATGGATTTCTAGGCATGTAGTGCCATCTGCTGGATAGTGAAATAATTTCTCAGTTTGCACATGGAACAGAAACAGTTGTAATTGGCATTATACAAGAATCAGATTATTTATTCCTATTATTATTATACAGGATTTATATAGCGCCAACAGTTTGCACAGCGCTTTACAACATGAAGGCAGACAGTATACTTACAATACAAATCAATACAGGAGGGATCAGAGGGCCCTTCACATTAGAGCTTGCAATCTAGAAGATCAAAGGGCCCTAATATATTATTACTGTGTAGAAGTACAGTACTGTGCAGAAGTTTTAGGCAGTCGTGAACAAATGCTGTAAATTAAGAATGCTTTCAGAAATAAAAGTGTTAATAGTTTATTTTTTATTAATTAGCAAATGTAAAATAAAAAAAACAGAAGAGAAATCCAAATAAAATCAATATTTGGTGTGACCCTTTGCCTTCAAAACGGCATCAATTCTTTTAGGTACACTTGCACAGTTTTGCACAGTGAGCATTGGCAAGTGAAGGAGCCTGTCTGTACAGACTGCCCCCTCATTGCTCTTCACCTGTTCTCTGCATGCACACACTGTCCCCCCCCAAAGAGGACCAGTCACATATCTGCTATCACATAGGGGACTATTGGTCCCCTATGTGATAGCAAAACACATGAAAAGTAAAAAAAAAAAATCTCAATCACAACAACGCGCAACTCCTTAAATTTGGAGTGTCGGCCAGCAGACTACCAAAACAACCTGTCCTTTGGGACACAAGAAGAGAGAGATGGTGATGTAAGCACAGGCACACTAGAGCTGCATGATTAATTCTTAAAAAAAAGCTCTGGATTCAACTGCCCTCTCCATCTAAACGGACATTTCCCAGATTCTATATAAACAGTGCAGAAACAGAGCAGTGAAAAAAAAAAAAAAAAGACATTCCTCAGAGAGAGGAGAAACACTCAATGTATCTCTCGGTTCTTCATATCAAAAAGGGATGAACTTCGGTCTGTAAATGAGGGCAGTTTATCCACTTAAAGACTAAGGCCTCCTGTACACTGCTGCTGGTAAACAGACATTTAGGAGCAGTTGGGCATTTTTTTTCAGCTGACCCTGAACTCTCCTCTATGTTATCTTATCAGTACATGTACATAGGGTCGTTTCTAGTCATTTCTAGGCAGTCGATTTTATAAGCATTTTTTGGAATGCAAAAAAATGTGTTCAGGACGGATGTTCAGAGGCATTTGAAAAACGCCAAATGCCTGTAACAGCCTTTTCATTTTAACAAAAAAAAATATTTATTTTTATATATATATACACACATACACACGCACACATATATATATTATATATATATATACACATATACACACATATACATACACACATACACACACAAAAAAATAGGATTTTTGTACTCACTGTAAAATCCTTTTCTCTGAAGTTCAAGAAGAATGGAGCTGTGTCAGTCAGTGAACGATAGAGATTTATATATTTTTTTTAAACGCTTCTAGACACAAAACGCAGCTTAATGTGGCATGTAGACGCTGCTAAACAGACGTTTTTAGACGTCAGTTTCTAGCTGTCAAGTTAAAGAGGTTAAACAATGTCCCGTGTACATGAAGCCTTAAACTTTTTCTGGCATTTGTTGCTCACAAGTTAAAATCAGTATAAATGACTAAGAACCCCCAAACACACACACACACACACACACACACACACACACACACACACACACACACACACACACACACACACACACACATATATATATATATATATATATATATCAAATTTATTTTTTAGCAGAGACCCTAGAGAATAAAATGGCGGTTGCTGCAATATTTTATATCACGCTGCATTTGCACAGCGGTCTTTCAAATACAATTTTTGGGGAAAAAAACGGAAAATTCCTATCAAAATACTTACCGTAATTTTCCTTTCCTGACGGACTCCATGGCAGCAACGTGTGGGTTAAGTCCCGCCTCCACTACCCTATAGGACACTACTCCCATAAATCTTTGCTCCCTGCCCATGGCCGTGTTCGATAACTAGCCTACTCCAGCCATTTTGGGAGGGAACTCCTGCTGCCATGGAGTCCATCAGGAAAGGAAAATTACGGTAAGTATTTTGATAGGAATTTTCCGTTTTCCTGACAGACTCCATGGCAGCAACGTGTGGGAAATAACTCGCCAAACACACTCGGGTGGGCAAAAAATGCTGAACAAAAAATTTATTTAACACTGTCCACCGACAGCACCTTTAAGCCAAAATCAACAGAAGATAAACTGGCAGGTTCAACACAATAGTGAGCCATAAATGTATGAATGGATGACCAAGAGGCAGCCCTGCAGATAACCTCAGGAGCCACATGACGTGAAGCTGCCCAAGAAGTAGAGAGACTTCTCGTGGAATGCGCCGTAACCGCCTCAGGAGGAGCCAAGCCCTTCTCATTATAAGCCCACTGGATCGCCTGAACCACCCACGTGGAGATGGATCTGACCGAAGCCCTAAGGCCTTTGCTTTTACCATGAAAAAGAACAAAAAGATAATCTGATTGCCGGAAAGAAGCTGTCGCCTCCAGGTATCGTTTCAAGATAACTCCCATGTCGAGAGGATGAAGATCCTGATTCCCAGCCGAATGAAAGGTAGGAAGGGTAATGTCCTGATTTTCGTGAAAGACTGAGGTAACCTTTGGGTTCGAACCCAGCATTGGCACCAGGACCACTCTGTCAGGGAAGAATGTGAGGAAAGGTTCCTTTGACCCTAAAGACTGAATCTCAGAGACTCTTTTTGCTGAGGATATGGCCACCAAAAAAGATGTCATTAGGGACAATTCTTTGACTGAAAGTGTTCTGTCCAGATGAGAGAAGAAGTCGAGAACTAGTGGTAAATCCCACTTGGGGAACCTAGGCTTCCTCTGTGGTCTAAGTCTAATCGCTCCTTTAAAAAATTGCTGAACCAAAGGATGTTTAGCCCAGGATACTCCAGAAAAGGTCGAGATTGCCGAGACTTGCACACGAAGAGCGCTGACAGACAGGGGAATGTCTAGTCCGGACTGTAAGAAACCGAGAACATCCTGAACCGTCAAATCACCACTGGAGCAAGACCTGGAAGACAAGTGACTTGTGAATCTAGACCAAATCCTCTCATATACCTGGTTGGTACTTTTCCTCCTTGCACTCATGAGAGTAGGAATGGCCTCCTTTGGGCAACCCAGAGCCTCTAACCTTCCCCTCTCAAAAACCAGACCCTCAGACATAGATGGGCTGGACAGGGATGGAGCTTCGAGCCCTGGGATAGAAGATCGGGTCTGAGAGGTAAGGGAATCGGATCTCTGACACTGAGGAGCATTAGAAGCGGAAACCATGGCCTGTTGGGCCAATAAGGTATTACAGCTATCACCTCTACTGCTTCTGTTTTGAGTCTCCGCAGGAACTGTAGAATAATAGGAGTTGGAGGAAAGGCGTAAGCTTTGTTGAACCACCATCGATCCGTCAGCGCATCCACTCCGTAGGCCTGAGGATCCCGAAACCTGGAATAATACCTTGCCAGTTTCTTGTTGCAAGGGGAAGCAAATAGGTCGACCTCTGGGGAGAACCACAACGTTAGAATCCACCTGAAAACTTCTTCGTGAAGGGACCATTCGTTGTTGTCCAGATTGACCCGAGACAGAAAATCCGCTTGGACGTTCTGCGTTCCTGGAACATAAGTTGCTGTAATGTTGACCAGGTTCTTCTGAGCCCAAGACATGATTGGCTCTACCTCCTGAAGAAGGGACAGACTCCGAGTACCTCCTTGTCTCCTTATATATGCCACTGCTGTAGTGTTGTCTAGTCTGAGTAGGACCGAGGTTCCTAAGACCAGATGACGAAAGGCTAGGAGCGCCTGGAAGGCTGCCCTCAATTCTAGAATATTCGACACCATCCTCCTGGAAGGAAAGTCCCAGGTGCCCTGTGCTAACAGTGGGCGCCCCAGCCCCTGTTGCTGGCATCCGAAGTTATTGTCACCCATGAGATGGGGAGAATGGAATGGCAATTGAATAGGTTCTCCTTCCGAAGCCACCAGAGCAGAGAGATTCTCATTGAAGATGTGATCCGGATAGGTTGCATCTTGTTGCCCAGCCATTGGTGAAGAAACCCCTTTTGGAACGGTCTCATCTTCCATTGGGCCCACTTCACCATTGGAATCGTGGCCACCATGGTGCCAATAATCCTCAGGCACTGAAGAGCCAGAAGATGGGAGGCTGAGAGGGCCGGACGAATTCTGTCTCGAATTACCACTACTTTCTCTTCGGGTAAAGAGATGGTACCCCTCATTGTGTTGAAGAGTGCGCCTAGGAACACCAGAGACTGGGAGGGAATTAACTGACTCTTTGCTAGATTCAGGATCCAACCGAACTCCTGAAGAGTGGAGATAACCTGACCCTTGTGCAGTAACAGACGGTCTCTGTCCTGGGCCAGCAGCAGAAGATCGTCCAAATAGTGGTAAAGACGAATTCCCTTGGTTCTCAATAGAGCCACTTCGGCCAACAACACCTTTGAGAACACTCGGGGGGACGTTGAAAGTCCGAACGGGAGACACACGAACTGGAGATGTAGTTTTCCTACTGAAAACCGCAGAAACTGCTGAAAATCTTCTGCCACAGGGACATGAAAGTAAGCGTCCTTTAGGTCTATTGAAATCATCCAGTCTCCTGACTGGACTGACTGTTGTATTGTAGACAAGGTTTCCATCTTGAACCTTTCCTTCTTGATAAAACGATTCAGATGTGTAAGGTCTATAACTGGTCTCCAAGAACCGTTTTTCTTCTGGACCATAAAAAGAGGGGAATAAATTCCTCTCCCTCGTTGATCGTCTGGCACGGGTACGGCAGCGCCTTGAGCCAATAAAGATTTCACGTAGGCCAACAAGATCTGCCTTTTTTCTTCTGTGGCTGGAAATGAAGTGGGAACATACTTTAGTCTTGGGGACCTGCAGAAGGTCCAAGAATGGCCTGAAGAGACCGTTCTGACGGTCCAGAGGTCCTGGATTGAGGCCACCCAGACATGCCGAAAATGTAGAAGACGAGCCCCCACCTGGCCTATCTGAGCGGGCCCAATCTCAAAAAGATTTGGTTGGTTCCCTCTCTCCTGACGCACTGCTCTTGGCGGATTTCTTGAAGGATGACTGCCTTGATTTCCATGATCTGGAATATTCCCGACCTGGTTTATAGCTACGGGCCTCCCTGGCCTGCTCTTGATACTGCTTTTTGGGAAAAAATCTCCTCTGGCTTTTTAAGCGTCTATCCTGGGGAAGAAACCCCGACTTACCACCAGTGGCCCGGGTTATGGCATTGTCCAATTTATTCCCAAAAAGAGAAGAACCCTCGAAGGGGATACGGCACCACACCTGTTTAGATGCTGGATCAGCCAGCCAGGGACGGAGCCAAAGGGCCCGTTTGACGGTTACAGCTGAAAGCATGACCCGGGACACTAGGCGGATGATGTCAATCGAAGCCTCCCCCAGAAAAGCCAAAGCAAGCCGCAACTCCTGGATAGGAGAGTTTTTAGCGACTTCATCCGAAATGTTTCTGAGAGTATCATCCACACCGTCCGTTCAGACTTCCATGGCTTTGGACATTGCCGCTAAAGCCAATGCTGGCTTGCATGCCATACCAGCAGTGAGGTAGACTCTCTTTAAATCGGAATCAATCCGCCTATCTAAGGCATCCTTGAATGAAACTGTATCCTCCAATGGAAGGGTCACATGTTTTACCAATCTCATCACCGCTGCATCCACGAGTGGAGCGGATTCCAGATACTTGACCTCATCCTCAAAGGGATATAACCTTAGGACTTTTGAGAGCATACTATTCTTTTTCTCAACTTTACTCCATTCATCCGTGATGACCTCACCAAGTTCAGGCAGGAATGGAAAGTTAAGACGCTCCCTTTTAAGTTGCTTGAAATACTTCCTTTGTTTGGAAGGATTAGCCACCTCATCTTCCCAGTTCAAAGCCTCTCTGATGGCCTTCACCAAGGGAGAAAGTAAGGCAAAGTCAAACCCCACACAGGGGCTATCTTCCTCAGATTCACTGTCTGAAGCAGCAGCTGAATGGTGGCTTGTTAAAGAGGACTCCCAGAGCTCTTGAGCATGCGAATCCCTGACTGGTGACTGAGGTGATTCTGACTGAGGCACAGGGGTCTGATTGGCCCCGATCCCCTTGAGGGATTCTTTCACCACTTTTTCCACAAGGGATCTTAGTTGCTGGTCCGTACCCCCTCTCTCACTAGAGGCCTTGGAAAAGCAGAGGTCACACAGGGATTTCCCAATAGGAACTTGCGATCTGCATCCCCAGCAAGTACTAATAACAGAGTGGCTGGAATGAGCCCTGGAGGAGCGAGATCGATCCTCGCTACGGCGCCCAGATCTTGAGGGTGAGCCGTGATGTTTAGACTTAGAATATGAGTGCCGGTGGTAAGACTTAGAAGAATCGCTTCCTCTGTGCGTTGAGCTGCGTTGCTGTGCTGATCTAGATGGGCTAAGACAGAGATAGAAGAGACATACAGATAAGGAAAGATAACACACTGACTAATACCGGACCACTCCCCCCCCCCTTACTTCCTCCCCAGACAGTACCTATTATGAGAGGGCTGGCCACATACCGGCGGAGGTGAGTCCATATCTCTAGGGGTTTCCATAAATGCTGCAAAGACATATAAGTAAGGCTGAGGGCATCAAACACACACACGCCCACCCCCTTCTTCCCAGAAGGCCACCTACCTCCACAGCAGAAAACCTGGACAAGGGGAAGTCACGAAATAACCTGCAAGCATTCCCAAAGCCTGCAGGCTATTTTCTAAGTTTAAATAAGGCGCCTTAATGACGTCATCACCGCGTCCTGTGTACCGCTACAGCGCATGCGCGAATAGCGTCATCCCGCCGCCACCGCGCCCGCGCGAACCAAGCCTCGATCCTGTGCCGTACGCGCGCATGCGCAGGACAAACGGACCGACGAAGACCCGGAAGTGAGCGCCGGTCTGGAACGCAGGCTAATCCGACCGTCCTGCCTATACCCACATACACAGACACAGAAAACGAACGGAAAATGAAGGAGAAACGGCAAAAAACAAACACAAACTGCTGCCATGGAAAAGAGGAACAATCTTACCGCTCCCACACGATCGTCTCCAGGCCAAAGGTAAGCACAATCCATACCGGACTTCTCAGGGCAAAATAGGTCACCTGCTATTTAGCTGGGCTATCCGACCAAATGCGCAGCCTGCCTGCCAGTGGCTAGGTTTCTGGCTTCCTCCAGCGCTTATATCCAATGCCCACTCCATACCCCGCTAGTAGCTAGGGCTTAGCGGAGTCATGCGACAATTCCATCCAGTCGCAATTCGGCCGAACCAACAATGGAACCGTGTGGGAGCAATCTTCAGGTAGAAAGACCATAACGTCTGGTCCTACGGAGGAGGACAAAAAAAGAACACGGCCATGGGCAGGGAGCAAAGATTTATGGGAGTAGTGTCCTATAGGGTAGTGGAGGCGGGACTTAACCCACACGTTGCTGCCATGGAGTCTGTCAGGAAAACAACAGTTCTATGAATTAAAAAAACTAAACAGTAAGGTTAGCCCAATTTTTTTGTAGAATGTGAAAGATGATGTTACGCCGCAAGAATCGTGATCTTTATTCTAAGCAAAGAAATTGTGATTCTCATGTTATCCAGAATCGTGCAGCTCTAATATAAACCAAAAATTTGACTCAAGTGGATGTAAAAAGCTGATTCATGAAAACTCATGGCAAACTGATCTGTTTTTTCTTTGAAAAAACGTGACTGAACGGATGAAACAAACTGAAGGCATGTGTGAAAGGGGCCTAAAAGACCTCTCCCACTCTAAGCCCTTGTACACACGGTCGGAGATTCCAACAACCAAATCCGACGGATTCTGTCCGTCGGATTTTGTCCAACGGATCTTGTCCGAAACTGTTGCATACACACGGTCGGACTAAGTTGTCGGGAAAATCCAATCGTTCAGAACGTGATGACGTCATTTCGTTACGACGGGACTACGTTCAGGCTAGTAGCCAATAGCTTTGGTGTAGGAATTTGATCTGAGCATGTGTGGCACTTTGTCCAATCGGAATTCTCTACTCATGATCGGAGTATGTCCGATCGGACCAGTTTGTCGGAAAAGATTTCCAGCAAGTTGGAAAATTTGGTCCGACGGATATGCCGACGGAAACAGTCCGATGCATACCACACACAGTCGGAATATCCGACAAAACGGTCCGATAGGACACATTCCGACGGATTCTCCGACCGCGCGTACAAGGGCTTAGGACTGAGGGTGCCCCGTCATTGTGAAGGTTTTGAAATGGAAGGTTTTGTTTTTGAAATGTGACGCTAAAAGGAAGGACTGAGTTTTGGATTTGAAGATGAAGCCTGAGGAAACAATGAACCTTCCACTGGTTTACCTGACTTTCGGTTGTATTATTTAGCCGAACATAGGTCACAAATGGCTCAATGGCATGTGCATA
Organism: Lithobates pipiens; assembly: GCF_037356315.1. Classification (NCBI taxonomy): domain Eukaryota; kingdom Metazoa; phylum Chordata; class Amphibia; order Anura; family Ranidae; genus Lithobates; species Lithobates pipiens. The sequence continues at coordinate 289,580,068 of NW_027507784.1, forward strand.
TGCTGAAGATTCCATAGGTCAAGTATGAGAGAAACTCAATCTTCCTACTCTCAATCTCAGGACTTTTGTTGGGCAATAATGCTCCACAACATGCCCTTACAACACAGAACTAATTAGTATTCCAATCTTATCAACTCTGGAGACTATACAATTTCGACCACACCCTCACAAGCATCCTTTTTAGGAGACCCCAAATTTTCTCCCAGAGAACATGGTGTTATAGACTTTGTATGGTGGACTAATAATATAATCACTCTCTCAAAATGAAAACTTTACATTCACAACTTTTTCTACCACTACAAGCAAAATACCATATACCCAATAAATAACACCATAGATTCCTCCAGATTAGGCACTTTTTCGCCACACACTTCCAAACATTAAGCATAGATTCTCCATCATTTTATGAAAACATTTTTGTCAGAACTCAGGGCAGGGACTGATCTCAGATATACAGTATATAGCAATATGATTTATATTGATATACAAGAGAAACTACTATATATGCATAAAATGGGAACTGGAATGTAATCTTTCCCTCAATATAGAAGACTGTATCGTGAACCTTCTTAAATGCACAAGGTCACTCAAAGTAAAGGGAAACAGCTACAAAGCCATTTACAAGATGGTATTATACGCCCATTAAACTTCATGCCATCTTTCTCATAGTCCCCTCAACATGTTTTAGAGCATGTGCTTCCCATGGCTCTTTTTCACATCCCTTTTAGAAATGTGAGAACATTTCTCAAATATGGAGACAATTGGAAAATAGGATTTTTTCGTCAAACTTACCTGTAAAATCCTTTTCTTTGGGATTTTTCATCATGGGACAGAGTCTGAATCTTCAAAAAAGAGGGAAGGGATCTCGGTGTCCCATAATGTATTTAAAGAAAGGATTTTCTACCTGTAAAATCCTATTTTCTTTTTCTATATCATGGGACACAGAGTCAGACTAATATTCATTACCTACTGGGAAGTCTCAGAGCAATAGCCTTGAGGGGAGGGAGACACCCCGCTAAACAATAGCCATCAGAACTTATACGGCAGCCCGCAGTACACTGCTCGAACATCCACTTGATAAAATTTTGTGAACGTATGCACTGAAGACCAGGTAGCAGCCTTACAAATCTGAGCCACAGATACCTGATGGCGAAAAGCCCAGGAGGTTCCTACACCCCTGGTTGAATGAGCTCACACCCTAAAGGGAAGAGCTTTACGTTTCAGACAATAGGCCTGAATGACCAATTGACAGACCCAATTGGCAATGGAAGCTTTAGAAGTCGCCTGTACTTTCTTGGGTCCTTTTGGTAAAACAAAAAAGGAGTCTGATCCACAGATTTCCGCAGATCTAGACAAATAAACCTTGACTGCCAGGACAACATCTAAAGAATGCAGTCGTCTCTCTTCCACCGAACGAGGCTGAGAGCAGACATTAACTGGATATCTTCTTGTCCAGATTGCTCTGAAGCAGACTCATCTGCTGGGCCCTCCACAGTGTCCTGAGCTTTAAGCTCTTCCCCATCCTCAACCCATTCGTGCTCCAGTCCAGACTAGCGCCGGGGAGGGGGACCTGTTATGCTTCCTGCTACCCTACGGGATGGAGGCGATCATGCCAGCAATTCTGTGTTCTAACCCAGCTACGGCTGAGGACAGTTCATTCTTAGTGATAAAGGGTGAAGCAGCAGCGTTGACTGTAGGCACAATACCAGATAGTGAAATTCCACCATTAAAGGTTTTATTTGAAAAAAAAAATTCCAAATGACATAAAAAATATCCAAAAAGAATCACGTGATCCAATAAAAATGAACGATAAAAAGAGCAATATGGGGAGCAGGAAACGCTAGCCCGACGCGTTTCGACTAATAAGCCTTCTACTGGGGCATTACCTGTCCCCCCCCCATATTGCTACCATATATATAAGTCTTTACAGATTAATCAATGTCTCCCACCTGTCAGAAAACACCTCCTCCAACACCTCTTCCATTAACCCTTGATGTGTGTTCACACAGCGCTGCACGCATTGACAGTACCAGCACCCAGCCAACATTATCTCCCTTACAATGAATGGTTAAACACTCCATCTTAAGAAAATAATTGAGGGCAGGTAACCATCAGATCCAAAATGGTGGCCGTGCATGCATTCCACCGGGGTTAATACCAGAAAACCGGAAATGATAATCAACTCCAATATATAAATGATCTATTATCAAAGATTATACCACAAAGCCAGATCTTGCCGTCTATATGTAAGGGTAGCAAATCTAACTATCCAAGTTTGCACAAAACTGTCACATTTGTTTCCATGCAATCCACAAAGGAGGAAGCAAAACACTGTCTGCATTCCAAGCCTCTATCTGAAAACAGGAAGTGATCATACGTCACTTCCGGTTCCGGGTGATAGAGCACATTACATACAGAGGAGAACAGAAACCAATGTTTGCATGCCAAGCCTCGTTGTGAAACCGGAAGTAGTCACACACCACTTCCGGTTCACACGTTCTCTACATACATTTCAATGGGGAGGGAGCAAACCTATTGTTTGCATTCCACACCTCAATGTGAAACTCAAAGGTTGTTATCATTTGTTATTTTGACTTAGTTTGTTTGTATGTTAGCTGCTGTTTTGTGTTAGATCACAATTTTTTGTCACTTATATAGGGAGCACAGTGTTTTCCCCCTCTTTTTGATTGTTATAATCACTGGGACACCCTACAATAATAGTAAAGGGGTTTCACTTACCTGTCCAGGCATAGGGCAGCTTAGAAACTAAGAGCCCAAACTTCATCAATCACGGTGGGTTTCAGTTACTTGAGGACTAAGTACCCTTTTCATGTTTAGGGTCAACTCCCTTGGACCTGTCCAGCACCCTGTAGGAATGCCCTAGTGATGTGGTGTCCAGTATTCCATTTCGCAGGGTCCAGCTCCTGGAGGCCGCATTACAGGCAAAACCTTGCAGGATCTTGAGTCTTCTTTGCAAGGCTTGGGTATCATTTAACTAAGCATATAAAGCTTGTGTCAAATGGATGCAATCGATCAATCCCTTGATTCATTTATGAACCATTTGTGAGACTAGAGACCTGGAGTTCAGAGAGCTTAAACAATGCCATCCACCTTGCAGACACTGGCAAAAAAACCGAAGTGCTTCCTGTGTGGGAGGGGTTATATAGGGGATCACTTCCTGTCTGAAGACTTTTGGTCTACCAGTGTCCATTCACCTGGAGATAGAGTATAACCCAGTAGGTAATATTAGCCTGACTCTGTGTCCCATACTGTATGAAAAATAAAATGTTGCCTCTACTATCTCAGGTGCACGTACACCTCACGCTTCCCAATTGCTTAATATTCACCCCTATCATTGGTATTACTATACCTCATATGAGACTTATTCACATTATCAGTGTGGCCATACATTGGCTTACAGCCTATCCTTGGAAATCCTCATCTGTTCCGACCTCCCAGCTAAAAACAAGAATAAATACCATAAACCTCATGCAAAAAATATTCTGCACATTATAGAACACCATGCACTTTTAAGACAAAAAATGGGATCCCTGGTTTAAACATTTTGATATATTAGACTTTTGGATAACTAACTTTATCCATTTGGTTTCTGATTTCTATTTGATTCTCATAGAATTTATCCAATACACCAATTTGTATGCTTTGTAATATGAATATTTAACAAACCCAGCTCAACATGTCCTTTGCACAAATTGTACTTTAACCACTTCAGCCCCGGGAGGTTTTAGTGACCATGCCATTTTTTGCGATACGGCACTGCGTTATTTTAACTGACAATAAAATTTATGTATTTTTTCCCCATAAATAGAGCTTTATTTTGGTTGTATTTGATCACCTCTGCGGTTGTGCTATAAACAAAATAAGACTGACAATTTTGAAATATATATTGTGAGGGGTTTGCTCGGCAGCGGGTGTGTGTGACCCCCTGGATGGGTTCACAACACAAAATCAGGAACAGCAGACAGCGTTGTAGGTGCAAAAAACAAAAGATGCGGTTTATTTATGCTACATGCAGTGATACATATAACAGCCAAACAAAAATAAAACATGAAAATAAATCCTGGTCAGCTTGACCTCTAACTACACACTTAGATTCCCTGTCTACAACTGAGTGCAGCCTTGTGCTGCACCAGTCCCTGTCTCTGTTGTAGAGGTTTGCCACACAGGCGTTAACTCACCGCACAGAACAGATATCACACTCCCCAGTCTATACAACACAAAACTGGTTCCAGGATGGAGCATCTCCCTAAGCATGCTGGGGTTTTTTGTAGAGGTATTAATGAGCCCACTTACTTCAGCTGGGCTCATTAACTCTTCCCCTCTAATTGTAAAAGTCTGCATAAAGCCTGAATCTAGGGCACACATTTCCCATCCTGGATACAACCAGGTGACTTTACCTGCGTGCTGCCACAATATATATATATATATATATATATATATATATATATAATTTTTTTTTTTTACTTTCTGCTATGAAACATCCTCCTAAAACATCCAAAAAAAAAAAAAAAAAGAGGATTTAGAAAATCAAAAAGGTCTTCATCAATTTAGGCCAAATGTATTCTGCTACATATTTTTGGTTAAAAAACAAAATCCCAGTAAGAGTATATTGATTGGCTTTTGCGCAAAATTTATTGCATCTATAAACTATGGGATATTTTTATGTAATTTTTACGAATTTTATTTTTTTACTAGTAATGGCGGTGATCAGTGAACTGGCACTTTTGACACTTTTTTGTGAACCAGCGACGTTATTACAGTGAACAGTGTTAAACATATGCAGTTACTGTACTAATGACACTGGCAGAGAAGGGGTTAACACCAGGGACGATCAAAGGGTTAAGTGTCTCCCTAGGAGGTGTTTGCTGAGTGGGGGATGGACTGACTGGGTGAACACAGAAGATCTCAGTGTCCTTCCCTGTCAGAACGGCGATCTACCTGGTTTACATAGGCAGACCACCAGTGTGCCTCTCTGTGGAGTGAACGCGGGTGGTCGCCGACAAGTCTCTCAAATATTCTGTCAGTGGAACTTTAAATTAACATTTTCTATAGGCACAGTAAGATGTTCAAGACAGCAGTGTCTACTATTGGAACAAACTGCTTTGAACGCTTTTTGTGATGGATAGGATTTAGTAACGTTTTGCAGAGGAATGAATCTTTGCTGGGTTAACCCAATTATCTTAAAAATGTCCATTCAGTTTTTTCACGAAAAGGGAAAGTCTTTTTTGACTTAGCAGGTCTCTTCGTACCCAAGCGGCATGGTGAAATGGAGGAGACTCAAGTGCAACAATACCAAGCCTTCTGCACAGCATAAGTGCACATATCTACATTCGCAAGCATAGTGTGTCAAGCCATAGCATCAGAGGTTGGGGATGAGAAATCTTCCATGGCCTCTTAGCAATGCCTCTGTGTCCTCTTCAGTCCCCTCAATGTCTGTCTTCTAGAGGAGGCATTTCACTTTCTGACACTGGTAGAGACAACAGGGGTGAAGAAAGACCATAATGCTTTTGTGCTCTGGATACCGATGGCTGTATTAAAGCCATGTAATGCCTGAGAAAGTTTAATATGGCTGCAGTAAAATCTGCCTGGGTCAGGTAAGACGCTTATTGCTGCTTATTGTGTGCTTTAGGTAGAATCGGATGCAAAATAGGATCCTGCTCCAGTTCAAGGAAAGCATTGTCATTTAGGTGGCAAAATGGGGCAGTAGCTAGTGCTCAAGTAACAAATAAAAGGACTCAGGACTAAGTGGTGATAAAAGTGTGACCTATGGTGTGATGTAATGCCTAGTCATCAACCTGAGATTATGCTCTAATTTTTTACCACTAAGTTTAAAAAGTTTAACATTGAAATAAATACATTTCAAACACAAATCCTGGTTTCCGTATAGTTTCACCGTAGATTGAATACTATTTAGAAAACCTGTAATAAGTGAAGCTACAGTATTGGCCCACGTCGCTGATCCCTAATCAGCATCCAGATTTCACCTGTCTCAGTGGGCATACCCCCTACAAGTCTTTTGAGTTTGGGTTCCATAGAAAATGGACCACGGCCTTGAACCTGTACAGCACCCTGTTGCACTGGGTCAAGATGAGCACCCAAGCAGAATCCCATTCCTGAAGCAACATTACTGGCTGTCCCTAGGGTCCAAGTGCGGCTCGCAAGGTTATATCCAGGTTGCACCGATCCAGATGCACTGCTTCCATTGTTGAAATAGAAGTCCATTATGTCCAGCAAAGATTTGCCAGTGTCCATTCACCAGAAGCCTATAACCCATTGTATGTGAATATCTAGCCTGTGGTCTCTTCAGTATGATTAAGATATAGTTTTATTTATAACAACAACCACTTAAAGATTTAAGATATACTACATACGCCCTAGAGTTCTTCCTTCCCAGAACACATGCAGCTGCCAACAGCTATCAGTTTGACAGCCAGAGTCCTGCTCTGTAGATAATAGCTACCCTTAGCAGCTAATTTCCGGCAAAAGCAGCTTTTACTATGCAATGTCTGTTAAAATGTGAACACTGATAGCCCTCATCAATTTCTTCCTCTCTGCTCTTACTTCACTTTTTCTGCAATTTTTAAAATTATTATTCAATACAAGCTTTTATTTGCATTTTTTTGAAACTGTAAAACTGCTAAAAAAAAAAATCTTGCATACCGATAGTGCCTGTGCAAAATGGTCATCTTCTTTTGAAATAACTCATGCACTGAATTAGAAACATTATTTTAGCGTCAAAATTAATGGTAAAATTGCAGAATAAGATTATGGTTTCATACCTAAGGTAACCATTTTTATTTTAAAATTATAATTTTTTTTTTGACTTTCCTTTAAAATGTGTAGAAAATAATCTTTAAAGCGATACTAAAGTCTGTTTTTTTTTTTCTAACGTAAAAATAACAAACATGTTATACCTACCTGCTCTGTGTAATGATTTTGAACAAAGCAGCCCAGATCCGCCTTTTCTTGGGTCCCTTGCTGGCGTTCCTTGCCCCTACCTCCTGCTAAGTGCCCCAACAAGTAGTTTGCTATGGGGGAGCCTGAACCAAGCCGCTGTGGTGCGTGTGTCCATTTAGACACGACCCCGCCCTCTCTCTCTCCTAATTGGCTCACTGAATTTGATTAACAGCAGTGGGAGCCAGTGGCACCCGCTGCTATGTCTCAGCCAATCAGGAGGGAGAGTCCCAGACAGCCAAGTCATCGCTGGATCGAGATGGGGTTCAGGTAAATATTAGGGGGGCTGAGGGGCGCTGCTGCACACAGAAAGTTTGTCATCAGGGGCGGACTGACAACTCATGGGGCCCCCGGGCAATAGAAGATTATGGGGCCCCCAGGCTTACAGGTGGCCGCCATGCCAGGAGTAAGTAACATACAAAACAACAAGTACAGTCAGGATGAACGCCACGCTCACATCAGCCCTACCTTACACCATAGTCCTAACATTCTCCCTATATATCACAGTCCACAGAGTCCTAACTTATGGCAGAGCCCCCCCCAGTGTGTCACCTTCTATCAGTGTCCCCTTACACACACCTTTGCACCTTAATTTAAAGGCCTTTAAATTAGAAAAAAAATCCACTGTTCCATCTCTGAACTGTGCAAGTGAGTCTTAGCCCTTGTACACACGGTCGGAGATTCCAACAACCAAATCTGTCGGATTTTGTCCATCGGATCTTGTCCGAAACTGTTGCATACACACGGTCGGACAAATTTGTCAAAAAAATCAGATCTTTCAGAACGTGATGACGTAATTTCATTACGATGGGACTACGTTCAGGCTCGTAGCCAATAGCTTTGATGTAGGAATTTGATCTGAGCATGCGTGGCACTTTGTCCGATAGGAATTCTCTACACATGATCGGAGTATGTCCTATCGGACCAGTTTGTCTGAAAATATTTCCAGCAAGTTGGAAAATTTGGTCCGACGGATATTCCGATGGAAACAGTCCAATGCATACCACACACAGTCGGATTATCCGACAACGCGGTCCGATAGGACACATTCCGACGGATTCTCCGACCATGTGTACAAGGGCTAAGAGCCAGCGAAATAGTGAACTGCTGTGGTTGGCCTCAGATCTGGCAGTGGGGCGTGTGAATAAAAAACCATACTTGATGTGTGCCAAATCACGGCACGCACCCAGACCTGCCCTGCTGCCTGATCCAAGGCCTGGCTCAGCAGTTCACTATTCAGCTGCCTCCGAATGGCTGTGGGGTTTTCAGGGGCATAGGATTGTTAGATCGACTTCTGTTTGGTGGCAGTAGGCACAAATGAAACATACAGTCTACATATACACACACACACACACACACACATTATACATATATACACATAGACACATAGACACCAGTGGTGGCTGGTGCTCAAAATTTATGAGGGGGGGGGGGGGGGGCACAAACAAACTGAAAAACACAAACAAAAAAAAACCCATCAATTGCAGCCACTGTGCCCATCAAATACAGCCACTATGCCCCATCAAATGCTGCCAGCGTGCCCATCAATTGCCGCTACTGTGCCCCATCAAATGCTGCCAGTGTGCCAATCAATTGCTGCTACTGTGCCCATGAATTGCTGCTAATGTGCATCGCCCCGTACTTACCTGTCTCGGAGCGGGTCAGCGGCGGTGTCCTGCACGCCCCTCGATGTCTCCTTCCATCCTCTGTCAGGCATCCAATCACAGTGCCTGACGCTTCAGCCAATCAGGTGACAGGTAACAGACCCGAGCACCTGATTGGCTGAGAGGCGGTTCAGTGTTAGCAAAGTGAATTCCTTTGCTTTTCTAACACACACACACACACACACACACAGCTGAGTGAACAGTGAACGCCCAGCATGACACCTGCTGTTCACCTTTGTGGGCGCCTATTAGAGCCTAAGGCTCTAATCAGGTGCTTCCCAAAAACACACCCGCTGCTGTAATTCAGGTGCCCGAAAAGGAGACGGGTATCTGAATAGGGGGTGTCAGCGGCAACCATAGATAGATTCATGCAATGCATGAATCTATCTATGGTGATAGAGAGGTGCCAGGAGAGTGGGGGCAGTGCCCAAGCGCCCCTTATGGACGCACCGCCACTGATAGACACACAGTATACACATAGACACACAGACACACAACATAAACACACACACATATATATATATATATATTTTAGGGCTGGGGGGAAAAAAAAATCGATTTAAATCTTGAATTGAGCTGAGAGGTCAAATTAATTAAAAATGTAAGAAAGCATCGTGGACTTGTGCCCCATACACACGATGAGATTATCGGACGAATGATCGTCCGTTTTTTATTGCATGCTAATCTCAGAAAGAATCTGATGAGTTTACTAAAGTCACGAAAATTCCCGCACGACAGAAAAAAAATTTGGAAGTGATGTCATGTGTTGTAATGCATTTGTATTGCATTTTCGAACGATAGCTGTACTGATTATACGAAAATCGTACGATCTGGCATCGTACGAAAAAAATTTCCGTGCATGTCCGATAGAATAATATCGGATGAACTGTCCTAATCGGCTCTCGAAAGCTCTGTACTAAAGATCCGATTATCGTACGATCGCTACGAAAGCGGTATTTTCCGTACGATTTTCGGATCGTGTGTATGGGGCATAAGCCAAAGCCGTGTCCATAAAAAAAAACAAAAAAAAAAACAACACCTTGATTCAAACAGTGTTTTTTTTTGTTTTTTATTATCGCAGATATTTTTTTTTTTTTTCAGAAAAATCGCCCAGCTCTAATAATAATAAAAAAAAAAAATATATATTATATATATATAGACACCAGCACTTTTCACCCAACGAATCAGCCTAAAAAACACACTGCTGCCACAATCTCCAGGCATGCTGGGACTTGTAGTGCCCCAGCAGCTCACAGACACTTTAGGTGGTAATGCAGGAGAGGAGGGGACTGTGCCTGTGTACTGGTGGGCAGGTAATGAGTAGGCAGGGTAGCAGAGATTGGGGGAGGAAGTTCCTTCCTCCAGAAGCATGGCACTTCTCACATAGAAAATCGATCTAACAGCTTCAGAGCCCTGCTAGAGGAAAAACACATCCACCCTCCCTCCTGCTCACTAGGTTAAGCCACTGACACTCAGTTCATCTCAGCAAGCTTACCTTCCAGCAGGTTGCAGCCCTTCCCACACTGCACGTTGTGTCCCCTCCTCCAGCTGTTGGCAGTCTCCTGCTCTGAAATCAAATGAGCCGCAGAGAGGAAGGGGGCGTGTACACTGTTTCCATTGGCTGAGGAGGCAGTACAGAGGCGGGGCATCTATAGCTTCCTTTTTTTTTACAGCAAAATTATGTCGGCATGGGACATTTCAGGGACAGATGTAAAAAAAACACAAATTTTTACATACTGTCCCTGCATTTACCGAGGCTGGCCAGTCTGATGGGGCCCCCTAGTGGCATGGGGCCCTCGGTCCGTGACCGAATGCCAGAATGGTCAGTCCGCCCCTGTTTGTCATCCTAATACATAGAATGCTTATGCCGCGTACACACAACCAAACTTTCCGGCAGACTAGGTCTAAAGGGATTAGTCCGTCGGAAAATCCGATCATGTGTGGGCTAGTCCAATTGTTTTTCTAAATAAAAATCCGACAGACCTAGAAATAGAACAGGTTTCAAATCTATGTGATGGACTAAAAATCGGGAAAACCGTTAGGCCGCGTACACACGCGGGGACTGTTCGGCCAACTTTGTCCGCTGAACAGTGTTTCGGCGGACAGTCCGCCCGTGTGTGGGCGTTCAGCGGACAGTTTCAGCGAACAGTCCGCTGAACAAGGTTTTTCGGAATTTCCGAAAAACTGTCCGCTGAAACCTTGTTTCAGCGAATAGTTCCCTCGTGTGTAGGCTTGTTCGACAAAATAAGTTCCGCGCATGCTCAGAAAGGATTTACACGGCGAAAGTAAAAATGCAGTGTATAGGACGTCGTATTTTTCATCCCGTCGTACGTGCCGTTCACGTCATCGCGCACGGTTTCAGCAAACTGTTCGTACGTCGTGTGTGGCCATGTCCGTCCATGCTAATTTTGAGCGGACTGTTTGCCGAAACTGTTTGACGGACAAAGTTGGCCGAACAGTCCCCGCGTGTGTACGCGGCCTCAGTCTGTGTGCTGGTCTGACGGACCAAATACGACGCAAGGGAAGCTAGTAGCTATTTAGTCCCGTTTACATCATCACGTTCAAAACTAACAGACTTTGGAACGGACTTAGTCTGTTCGTGTGTCGCCAAGTCCGTTCGGAAAGTCAGTCAGAACTCTGTCGGGAAGACAGTCGGACCTAGTCTGCTGGAAAGTCTGGTCGGGTGTAAGCGGCATTAGAAGCACTTTAAACACTTGCCACCCAGCCACCGGAATTATACGGTGGCAGGTCGGCTCGTTCCGGTGATTTGCCCTGTACGTCAGCTCCTTTAAGATCCATAGCAGGTGCGTGCCTGCTGCATGGCAGGAGGCGCGATAGGCGCGGCTGGTAGCCGCAATGTCCACTTGCCACTCGTGATCATGGACACGAGAGCCAGAACGGGGATCTGTGTATGTAAGTACACAAATCCCTTTCTGACACGGAAGGAGAGACAGATCTGCTTGTAATTGGGAACAGCGATACATCTCCTCCTCCAATCAGTCCTATCCCCTTACAGTTAGAAACACACATGACGAAACATAGTTAAAAAAAAAAAAATAAATGCCAAAAATGTATCCCCTATTTTGTAGATGCGATAACTTTTGCTCAAACCAATCAATATACGCTTATTGCGTTTTTTTTAAACAAAAATATGTAGAAGAATACATATTGTCCTAAACTGACGAAGACATTTTTTTAAACTTTTTTTCTGGATATTATAGAAAAAATCGTTTTTTTTTTCAAAACCATCGGTCTTTTTCTGTTTACAGCACAAAAAATATAAAAACAGCAGAGGTGATCAAATACCACCAAAAGAAAGCTCTATTTGTGGGGGAAAAAAAGTACATCAATTTTGTTTGGGTACAACATCGCACAATCGCGCAATTGTCAGTTAAAGCGACACAGTGCCGTATCGCAAAAAATGGCCTGGTCATTTAGGGGCAAATCCTTCCAGTCCTTAAGTGGTTAAAGATAACACTACCAAAATTAAGCCCTATATGTCTCACCAAAAAAAAAAAAAAGAAGATATGCCTCATTTTGATATCATAAGTAACAAAGTTATTGTTAAATAATAGGCATATACTGTAGCTAAAAAGTGAAATGGCTCAGAAGCTAACCCAGTTAAAGTATGCATTCAATCAAAATGCTGTATCCCTTTAACATTTTAAAACATTTAATACTGAATGCAGCCCTGTTTTTTTCAAACATTTTATTTTAAAACATGATATCCAAGTTGAATGGAAACCACAGAAATTACAGTTTATGATCCAACATTTGTAATTTTTTTTTTTGCTTGCAAAATAAAAAGCACAGTAAAAATAGCTATGAACCCTTGCACTTGGCACAGAAAGGGTTAAATCCCAACCAAGGACACTATTAGTTAACAGAGGAGACAAAAGGTGTCTTGTACATCTCTTCATAGTATGCAAAAAGTAATTTCCTCTAAGTAAATGTATTAACAGATGTTAAAACATGTATGGCTGTCATTTTCGAAAGCATTCATAACAATTTTATGTGCGGGTAGATGGCAGCAGGTTGGACCACACACTGTTCAAATTGTATGTTTCAAGGAATTGTCACCTGGGTTCTTAGCTTTACCGACTTCCAGCAGCCACTAAGGAGAGGTGCACCTCTTTCAAATTTCGTTTTTTTTTATATGACATGTGTAAGGAGGGGAGTGGGGGACGGGTGGGCAGATTTTGGAACTCAAGTAGTAGTTTTTCTGCTTAAAGCAACTAACAGTTCAAAGCAACAAGGTTTGCTTTAACCCCCCAAAGTGAATAAACTCATCTTTACTTGTCTCTCCCATCATTCCATTCAACCCTCGGGAGCAAAAAAAAATAAAAAAATGCCAGATGCCTCAAAGTATACAGAGGCATGTGGTTGGGCCAATAAGCCATCACCAGTTCTATAACTGAAAGAAGCCACACCCCAATATAAGCCATTACGTAAGCGACTAATAGCTTATTCGGGGTGGCTTTTCATGCTCCTGGCAGCTAAATGGAGCGATAAAATTAGTATGTTCTGCTGAGGAGGGTAATTATAGCAAACTCATTGGCTTACCCTACATTAGCACAGTTTCATGTTATGTTCTAAAGAATTGGAGAAAAGCCACTGGATGTTTACGCTCACCACCATCCACCCACAATGGAAATACCAGATTTGGATGAAATGACCCATTTTCCCATTACACATACATACTAGGCGGTAAGTGCACCCAAACAAATGTCAGTTTTGGTTAGCTGGTCATCTCAGATTTGAGTGTACCTCTATCATCCACCATGACCTGTTAGGAACACGTCAGTCATGCTGATATTGACTGCATTGATCATGTAGTTTCATGGTGTCATTTGTTGCCCTGTATGCACAGCTTATAGTAGGGTAAATCACCACATTGTTTCAGAAATTTGTTTAAAACATGAGGAATGTGGCATGGCACTGCATGGGTTAATACATGGTCTCTAGTCTGAGAACTGACACTTTCTATGAAGAAACTACATATCTCACAATCCCAGGGTCTCTCAGTCCAGGATTGGGGCTGGTGAGAGCTAATAACAGCTTACCATGCTGGAAGAGATGCATTAGTTGTATCACATTAGCACTCGCATATTTGTGATGTAGCACAGAGAAATGACTATGTATGCATTGGATATTATGTGACCCGGAACAAGAAGTTGCTTGTCCCTCTGGTGAAGGACACGTTAGGTGGATTAATGCATGGACATGGGAGAAATGATCAGCCATGGCACTAAAACTGCAGCTACAATACATGAGCCCATCATTACATGGTAAAAAAAAAAAGAAAAAAAAGGAGGGAATAATTACAATTAAAACCCAGCTAAAAAGCCGAAAGCCTTTGATAGTGTACAATGCTTTTAAGAGGTGCATGGTCCAAGGTCATCCTCATATTTCCCTTTCTACTTGGTGGGTCACTGATCTAGATGAAGCATTACAATATCAGACATTTCCACTTGGGGAAGAAACTCACTAAATAGTGAAGCAAGGATGAGGGTGAAAGTTTTGGGAGGGATTTAAAAAGTAATCTTTCACATGTCTATCCTGATAGGAAGACTTTAACAATTTTGGGATCCCAGAGAGCAAATTGATTTTATTCTGCCATTAGCATGACCATATGCTATCTTGTCTGACTCTGGACACTTGGCATTAACCGTATTCTGTAAATATTCCCAGATGGAAAATAGATAGCAACAGGAAACCAAATTGACTGGCATGGAGTCAAGTTTCGAAAGACTAGGCTATGGAGGGCAGTGCACTCATCTCTGATGTCTCGAGTTTTAGGAATCAAACATGATGATGAGGAATGAGAAAAAGATCTCTTTCTAAAAAACTAAAACCAGGTTCAAAAGATCTAGGGGGAATTCAATAAAGCTGCTCCGCCACTTTTCTGGCATTAATTGCTTCTGTTGTGTCTAATTAAAAAAACATCTGCAACAGTTTTGGTTCTGCCAGCAGCTCGTGCACCAAATTCAGGTATTTCTTACTTGCTCCAGTTCTACAGTACAAGGTCATTGTGCACCAAATTCAAAATAAAATACCCACAGTTTGTACAGTACACGAAAGGTGGCCCTAATTAAATCCACTTTCACAAGATACAGAGACAGATTTAAAAAAAAGTTTCTCGCATTCATTCCAAAAATGCCACAGCATGCACCAAATTCAACAACCAGTTTAGAACTTGTACATGAATTTGGGGCGTGCTATGCCACTTTAGAACACGTGAGACGCATTTGCAAAATCCGTCTGTGTCAGTCTTTACTTGTATTTGGCATTTTTCCCTAGAATTCATATTTTATTTTGGAATGTCACTAGACTAGGCACTATAAGTATTACACTATATGCAAGACCTATGCACTGTATTCTGGCTTGGCCTTCAATACAGAATTATCAATAAGAGTGAGGAATGGAGTTTGGCTGTAGTCATCATTGTCCATGTACAAACAGTGGGGAAGGTGGAAGTCCAGCTCCACATTATATCCCAGGATAAGGTAAGCTGGCCATGCATGGATCAAAATTTGGCAGGTTCGGCAGGGACTGGCCAGATTTCTATCCATGTATGGGGCAGATTAGACTCTTACTGGGATATATTTTGGAGCAACAACCAGCCTATAGGTTTTTTTTTTCTGAATGATCCGTGCCACCTGTTATAGCCGGCAACACTGATTACTGTATTCTGACGGTGGGGAAGGCTCCCTACTATCAGAATATAATACCACAGCAGAAGGCATTTTCTTTAATTCAACCCGCTGGCTGAATGGGGAAAAAAAAAAAAAAGCATAATGTATGGCCAGCCTTACTCAAGAAAATACTCCAAAATTAGTAAGAGTTGTCAGTGATGATGTCTGGCTTCAGGCGCCGAAGGTATGCTGTGAATGCCAGTAAATCAACATAACATAGGCTTCTATATACATTTTACATGTGTATTTTGGAATATGCCTCCATAGACAATCCAGCCCACACTTGCCCTGCTGGTCACTTAATGTTTTCAAATCTATGCATACATCCAAACCTCTCCAAGATCAATCCTTTTGATAATGGACCTGGTGACGGAAATTCTTAGCCTATAAGCAGCTTAGAATAGCACCTGCTGAGCACTCCTTGACCCTGAAGGTAACAGCGGTTAGTTAGGTGGAACGGCTCAATACACATGAGCAATTAGCAAAGTGTTAGTTGACTCTGTGTTGCAAAACTCCAAGCAAACAGCTAAATACATGGTTGAAACACATATATAAGAATTATCCTATCTGACAACATATTTCTAATTCTGTTCAGTCACTAGTGTAGTTCATGTACAAGTAGGAAGTCCAGTAGTTTTTATTAAAAGCCACTTTCAATTGCAGCCATGTTTTTGTGGTTCAAAGAGCCCACCTTCGAATGCTTGTCCCTTTTTATTGCAGTCTTTGGTCTCATTAGGGAGATTCACCCTCTCCATTTGTCCCGTTTACCATTTTCATTAAAAGTGAAAGTAAAAGGAAATCCCACATTTTGGGTTGTCCCAGAAAATGTAAGAGGGTAACTCTTCCAATGGAGAAACTAGTTCGGGTGACCTGGGGGTCCCCAAGAGATTCCCTTAATTTTCTGGGATTTCCTCTCACTTCCTGTTATGGCAATGGGACAGGAAGTGAAGGTAAATCTCCCCAATGGGACACAGAAAAAATAAACCTTACAAGGGTTTGAACCCTCCCTTACTCTATCCAAAATAAAAAAAAGGTTTTGCCTATAGTTCTACTTTAAGTGGTCTATGTACGGATGCATCCATCTCTCATTGACTAGTTATTAGCATCAGCCCCATTAATCCTTTGAATTTAAGCAGAGTTCCACCCTGAATTTGTTTTTCCATTAATAGACTGCTTTTAACCTATAAAACATTTGGGAGGAAATTATATATAATATATATATATATATATATATATATATATATATATACATATACACACACACACACACACACACACACACACACACACACACCAGAAACGCCCTGTTGCCATGTAGTCCTCCTAATTCCTGGTCTGCGGAGCTAGTCACTTCCTCCCTGGCCTATGCTCCTGGGAAATGAGGAGTCTGTGGGGGCAGTACTGTGATCAAAAATCGCATTATTTAGTGACAGGAAATTACACGATTTAAGGTGGATCACAGAACCATTTTAGGTTAGGGATTCCTTGTTTTACTATGTTGGGATATGTTTATCTATGTTCCCATAACAACGGGGCGGGCCCATTGTTTCTAAAGTTGCCATAACAATTGGCGTTACGGCTGCGGGTGAATCACGCATGCGCAAGATCCAATGCTTATCCAGGAAGAGATATCAATTGGGCTTCACATGCCCACAATCATGATGGCAATGGCCACAACAGGAGGGAGAAACTTGTAAGTATTACATTTATATTTTTATAATTAATCTTGTATACTCTTATTTAATAATTCTCAGATCAATTAAAAGAAAAATAAAAGAAAAATTTGACTGGAACTTCGCTTTAAGTAGGCATGTCACATGAGATGGTTAATATAGTTGATGTTCAAGTCCTACTGCATGCATATAAGCATATAGTAAGGAATATATACTGCATGGTGAGGAATTTCAGACAGCTAAATACACAATTGAAATAAAAATGTATGCACTGCTTTTGGATTCAAAGATTTGTTTTTGCTTCTTTTCAGTTTAATGTGTAATTCACACAAACCTGCTATACTGCACAGGCACACAGGTGACATCCCCATTTACCTGGCTCGGCTTTTGCAGCTGCCCAAGTCACTTCTCCCGCTACTGCATACTTATTGATCAATAAATCAGCAACACAATGCCCTTTTATTATCATCCAATGAATAGTAATGATGAATGAAAGGTGTACATCTAAACTACAAAATAGTGGCGCTCTAGTGAAGGGAAAGTTGAATGAATTACATCTCCTCCTGGACAGAGTTACAAATATCTTGACAACTACAAACATATTTATTTGTAGTGTGCAGTTGTTTGCCTGGAGTTTTGCTTATATGAAGTCTGCAACGTTCCCAAGTTAGATATTGAGCCAACCAAGCATTATCAGGTCCACCTATTAACTACTGCCATATGTCTATAGTTGTGGTGGTAAAACTAGCATGAATTATTATATCAAAGCAACATTAAGTGCAATAGGCCCAAAGGACAAGCAAATGTGCCTTGTACAAAAATGGCAGCACACTCCAGGTGTTCAAAGATGTGTTAAAGCGCTGTGTCTTGAGGAACCAAGCCTTACCACCTTTAAGCGTAATCTTGGGAACAATGCCCTGTTGTAATGCAGAACTTCATATACAAAAGAAATGTAAAATCTCTTAACTTGTGTGTAAAACCTACAGCAGACAATCACATTTTGTTTCTTCATTTGACATTCTTCAAGAGGCAAATATGTTTGCATACTAGACTGAACTCTAACAATGGGTATCATGTAATTATTGTTGCCCACACCAGTCAGTCAATAAACGCTGTATGTTCGCACATGTACAATGATGGCTAGAATTAGGTTAGTCAACACAGACTTCTACCGCTCTCAAGTTTTCATTAATAAGGAAACTTAAGGCCCCTTTCACACTTGTGTGACCTGAAAGTCACATGATTTTGCCATGATTTTGATACAACTTTAAACCATGCCTGTATAATTTTGAGGTCCATGGACCTCAAATTGTATCAAAGTTGAACCAAAGTAGTGCAGAGACTACTTAGGAAGCTGCTGCGACTTGAAGTTGCACAGATATGAATGGTACTCATTGGAAATCATGGGGTACGATTTGTCATGTGACTTTGCAGTCCCAAATTGCACAAGTGTGAAAGAGACCCAAGTGTACAGGTAAGACCCATTTAATGCTTGTGGGACTTTTCCTGTGACTTTGGACATCAGAGTCTCATGACAAGTCGTACTCCATGATTCCCAATGAGAACTATTCAGATCTGTGTGACTTCAAGTCGCACCAATTTTAACGTAGTCCCTGTACTACTATAGTCTGAATTTGATGTGAGCTGAGGTCCATAGGTATTCCTTGAAATCGCGGCAAAATTGCGGCATGTGTGAAAGGGGCCCAAGAGGAGTGCAAATGTATAGCCCACACTTCTACCCTGTAAAAAACATTACTAAGAATTGCATAGTGAGCTCCATAAAAATAAAGAACCCTAAAACCCATTGTTAGGTGACCCATTCAAGGCCTATGAGCAAATTTTCGCCTGATTAGGGGAAATAGCTTTGACCATTGACAGCATTGTTCAACTCTTGCAGACAAACCTAACTAACCATTCTTGATGGGTTCTCTTACCCAGCCCCCTCTCTTGGTCAATTTTCCACCACTGGGGGGGGGGGGGGGGGGGGGGGGAGGCTTGAAAAACTTATTATAAAAAGTATTATTTATAGAGAAGTCAAACTGGCCAGTACTAAACACTTTACAGAAAACTAGTTACAAAGGGTGAACAAGACTAAGTAAACAAGCACACTGCTAAAGTTGACCGACCAGCATTCCATTTAGGCTTTTGATGGTCCTATAACTTTCTAACAAAAGTCTAAAAGAACTAAGAAATTAGGGGACAGCCTCTGCCTTCATTCCATGTTCTCCCACTTAGGCACTTACTATTAAAGATGACCAATTTCTTTGCAGTAGACATAATGCTGCAATGGAAGGAGGTAGAGAAGGTTAGACATAGGTTTGTTCAGGCATTAAGTTTATAACAAATTTCTAAAATTTGAATTTAATACATGTCATTTTGGCAGTGCTAGGTGGTTAGCATGAGGGGAGAGTTGGGCACCATTGCCACTCCTAGGCCTCTGAGAAGCAGGTGGGATAAAATATGTAACTGCAGATAGGAAAGCTAGAAGTTTATTGTTTGGTAGATATTACACCTTGTTTAGTAATTTGTTCTTTCTGCAATAATACAGTGGTGTGAAAAAGTGTTTGCCCCCTTCCTCATTTCCTGTTCCTTTGCATGTTTGTCACACTTAAGTGTTTCGGAACATCAAACCAATTTAAACAATAGTCAAGGACAACACAAGTAAACTCAAAATGCAATTTGTAAATGAAGGTGTTTATTATTAAAGGTGAAAAAAAATCCAAACCATCATGGCCCTGTGTGAAAAAGTGATTGCCCCCCTTGTTAAAACATACTATAACTGTGGTTGTCCACACCTGAGTTCAATTTCTCTAGCCACACCCAGGCCTGATTATTGCCACACCTGTTCACAATCAAGGCATCACTTAAATAGGAGCTGCTTGACACAGTAAGGTCCACCAGAAGATCCTTAAAAGCTACACATCATGCCGAGACCCAAAGAAATTCAGGAACAATTGAGAAAGAAAGTAATTGAGATCTATCAGTCTGGAAAGGGTTATAAAGCCATTTCCAAAGCTTTGGGAATCCAGCGAACCACAGTGAGAGCCATTATCCACAAATGGCGAAGACATGGAACAGTGGTGAACCTTCCCAGGAGTGGCCGGCCGCCCAAAATTACCCCAAGAGCGCAGCGACGACTCATCCAAGAGGTCACAAAAGACCCCACAACAACGTCCAAGGAACTGCAGGCCTCACTTGCCTCAGTTAAGGTCAGCGTTCATGCCTCCACCATCAGGAAAAGACTGGGCAAAAATGGCCTGCATGGCAGAGTTCCAAGGAGAAAACCACTGCTGAGCAAAAAGAACATCAAAGCTCGTCTCAATTTCTCCACAACACATCTTGATGATCCCCAAGACTTTTGGGAAAACATTCTGTGGACCGATGAGACAAAAGTGGAACTCTTTGGAAGGTGTGTGTCCAAGTATATCTGGCGTAGAAGGAACACTGCATTTCATAAAAAGAACATTATACCAACAGTAAAATATGGTGGTGGTAGTGTGATGGTCTGGGGCTGTTTTGCTGCTTCAGGACCTGGAAGACTTGCCATGATAAAAGGAACTATGAATTCTGCTGTCTACCAAGAGATCCTGAAGGAGAATGTCCGACCATCTGTTCGTGTACTCAAGCTGAAACGAACTTGGGTTCTGCAGCAGGACAATGATCCTAAACACACCAGCAAGTCCACCACCGAATGGCTGAAGAAAAACAAAATGAAGACTTTGGAGTGGCCTAGCCAAAGTCCTGATCTGAATCCTATTGAGATGTTGTGGCATGACCTTAAAAAGGCCGTTCATGCTCGAAAACCCTCTAATGTAACTGAATTAGGACAATTCTGCAAAGATGAGTGGGCCAAAATTCCTCCAGGACGCTGTAAAAGCCTCATTGCACGTTATCGCAAACGCTTGGTTGCAGTTGTTGCTGCTAAGGGTGGCCCAACCAGTTATTAGGTTTAGGGGGCAATCACTTTTTCACACAGGGCCATGATGGTTTGGATTTTTTTCACCTTTAATAATAAAAACCTTCATTTACAAATTGCATTTTGTGTTTACTTGTGTTGTCCTTGACTATTGTTTAAATTGGTTTGATGTTCCGAAACACTTAAGTGTGACAAACATGCAAAGGAACAGGAAATGAGGAAGGGGGCAAACACTTTTTCACACCACTGTATATTGGCACAAACTTTGCAAGAGTACACTGCAGGTCAGTTCTTTAACTTTAGGTGCCCCTTCATAGGCTAAAAACTGACCAATCAAGAAAGGAAATTTTAGGCCCATTCGTTAAATAACTGAGCAATGCATGGGCTAGCTCCAACATGGTACTTTATGGTCACAACATCCTCCAGTATAAACACACAGCATGGGTGCTAAATGTTCACACTAAGTCTATCAGTCAAAAATATTATAATACCAAGGCACAGAGACTATAGTTCCCTATATTCTTCCTTTGCAGCAGTCTCTCTACTAAAAATAAGGAACAGGTCTGCTTGAAGTAATGATGGTGTGTATACTTTCTTCTGCTGAGTAGACAGAAAATTGACTGGCCAAACTTTTTCTATGTGCACATACTCACATAGGTCTTAAACAGCTAAAGGTAGCCGGACCTATGTTGTAGCTCCAACACCTTTTTATTTTTTTCTGATGCATCTTAAGAGTTTATGAGCAAAATCCATGTGAAAAGACAAGACTTAAGTGAAAATTCCTATAAATGGCAAGCGAGTTGAACCTATTAATATCACGCACAGTATACAAACACAACAGTAATTCTCAAGACTGTTGTGTCTTGAGTTGGACTTCTTTTACAATAACAAGGCAGTCTTTGAGACTGGACACAAAGTCCAACATGCTATTTACAATTCACATTTTGGAGATGTCTTTTCTGAAAGTTTTTTTTTTTTTTCAATTCATCCCAGCTGTTCTCTTAACGAATAAAGTACACAAATAAAAAAAAATATTGAAGCCAAAATCAAGGTGCAAACAACATTATTGTGCTTCCAAAAAAGATGTAATGATGAATGAAAGATAGATTTGTCTTTGATGGCCTTGGTGGGTCAACATGGCTCAGTTTTACTTTTTTGTGGTCCAAACCATTAAAAACAGAAGCAAGACAGAAAATCTGAGTTCTCGTAGAATTTTAAGTTCTGCTTTTATTATTAAAAGGGAGTCATCATGATGAAAGAGAAGAGAAGTCAGATACGTTGATGATATATAATTTCCCATGTAGTAAGACAATCACTGTAAAAAAAAAAAAAAATATCCCACTGCTAATCCATAGAGTTTTCGGGACCTGACAGTCGGCAATGCTATGGTTTAAAGTTAGACTCAATATCTTTAGCACCAGTGATTTAAGTCTAAAATCTCCAGTTATAGATGTTTTGTAGATCATGAGGCTTCAGTGCACTCCAGATTTTACAAGGTGTCCTCCTATATTGTGGTTCACGTATGTCCATGAGATTAAGGGATGAAAAATAAATTATCCATAATACATAGGAGTGGTATTTCCGCCAAAGAAAAAAAAAAAAAAAAAAAAAACATGCTGTAAGTGGTAAAATAGTTTAATTATGGTATAAAAGTATATTCCATCATTAGTGCACAGAGGTAACGACATACTTAAGGGCCAGTAAACTTAAATCGGTTTAAAATTAAAGAAGAGAATTCTGTTGGAAAATTGAATTAAACTGAAAACCCATTTTCAGGTTCTACTTTTACTAAAATCACATGATTAGTCTCAGTGTTGTATTAAATAATGTACCCACTTAGCCCTGGCATTGCTCTCACCAACCAACATCTAAAGTAGAGATGGACATTGCAAGGAATGTTATACGTTTTGCAAAAAATCTACATATAATTTGACCTAAAGTTCTGTAAAGACGTCTGAAAAAGACGATCAGCCAATTAAGAGACTAGAGGACAAGGATTCCAGAGATAACCAGTCTATAAGTAATACTGTTGCTATAGTTCCATAAAAAGGAATTTATTTTTTGGTCACAGAATTGAATGGATACTAAAGTAAAACAGTGCTAAATAGTAGCAGCAAATTGCCAAATGACTTGCAAAGTAATTGCATTTGCTATATTAAATGATTCCAGTGAAGTGTTTTCTAATTTATGAAAGTCCAGATTTAAACATTTTTAATTTGGACATACATTTATTATATAAAATCACTCAGGGGAAGGAAGGAGAGAGAAGGGTTGGGTCTCCCATTTTTTGCTGTCTGTATTCTGTAGATTTTAGTGCTTTCCCTGAAAACAATACAGGTAATGCTGGAAATAGTCTAAAGTAAACTGAATTGCCATTGTAGAGACTTGTCATAGGAACAGGAGACCAAATTTAAGGATTTTCCCTCACTTCTTGCCCTGATGAAAATTCCTATTGTTTTCTTAGTGATCAATAGAGGGGTGAATCTCTCCATTGGAACGGAGAAAGCAATGAAAACGTGACAGATTCTAACTCACCCCCATTCTTTTTAAATTTAAAAAAAAATGTAAATGTACTGGCCCTTAAAGTTTGCAGAATGTCACCGCCAGCACTGGGTTAAGTTGTGAAATGTTAAAATGCAGTAAGAATCACAGGTTTTACAATAAACCATAAAATACAAATAAAAACACTTTAAAACAAGTATGTCGCCTTAATGACAAAAAATGATTATAATCCTATAGCTACATACAGCACAGACAGGGGAGTAAATGCAGTATGTTGGTTACAGGAGGTAGTAAACTTTAATTAAAATCAATGCAATCAATTTACAGGCTTCAAATTAAATGCAACTCTTATCTCTATCCATGTAGCCAAGCAAAAATAAAAAGGAGACGTGACCTTATTTAAGAACAGTGCAAAAAAGCCATAGTCTGAAGTAGCCTACAGTGAAATCTTTAAATCAGATATCACTAAAGGGATCAAACTTGACTGGCTGTTTGTTAGTGAGCTTTGCATGATGTCCTTAAATAAGGCCATTGCTTCAAGTGCCATGTACAGTATCCATAATCACATAGGAAAGTGGTCATGCATGATGTTTGCACGATATACAAGGGGGTTTATACCATAAGACACTTGTCAGCTGGAAAAGGGTATCTGAAATACAGGGGTATATCATGGAAGGACACATAGGGAAACATGCCGGAAAATACGCCATCATGTATGGTGTAAATATTTGCCTATAAAAAGGAATTCTACGAAAACATGAAAAATAGGATCTAGGTAGACAAGGACACCTTAAAAAAAAACAAAAAAAACAAAAAAAAAAACAGCTTGATGTTTATAGATCTTTGGCAGTTGAGCCATAGGACGTCCTACCTAATGGAATACATATAAAGGAAATTGATCATTCCTTGGTGCCCAATGGCATCAAAACTCTTTTCTAATTTTAAATAGGGCTTAAACACTGACTGTGTTCCTATTGGTGACAATTCCCCTCACTTCCTGTTCTGTCCGACACTCCCCACATGGATAGGTTAGGAATTCTCTATCACAACAGACAGCTCTGCTTCAATGGTTTTGATTGCTGTATGTGGGCGTATTGCAGAGATTTCTGCTGTCCTGACACCCATCAAATAAAAGGAAGTGAGGGGAAACAAAGGGTATTATGGCTTTCTTCTCTCGAACACAGGTGAACTAATGGTAACCTTCAAAAGGAAGAAATATGGGGCCTGCCATTGCCGACTATTTTTTTGTAAACGTGATTTTCAAGGCTGAGATTCCTATCTTCGCTTTATACCCTCAAACAAAGCAACAGGTTTACTTTAATGGTACCTAAATGGAAGCTAAAGCCTGGTACACATTAGCAGTTTTTCCCTTCAACTCAACGGGCTCACGCCCCTTCAACAGAATCTAGACTGGCTGCCATACACACAGGTTGAATATTGGCCAGTTTCCATTGAACTGTCCAGTGCCACCTGATTTTCAGGCCATGTGTACGGCCTGAATATACTCACTTTTCCTTTCCCAACATTGTAGGGTCCCCACCCCCACTCAGTCCACAGAAACAAAGGAAATACCTAGTACCTATAAGCATGTAACTCACTCCACTTCCCCTCATGTGATTGTGCTTAGACCATCTTTCTCAAACCAGGGTAAAGACAGAGTCCCTATCTTGTGTCAGCTGTTACTACGATTTGGAGCAAACAAGACTTTTTCCTCACTCTACAACAGAATATTAGGGGAATCAAGGGTGCTGTGCAGAAGGGGAGCATTGAAACAAACTTGTTGCGTTTCCTTGTATGGACAAAGCACAGGTCCACTTTAAGGACACAAGGAACGAACAGATGTTCAAGGTCAGTGACCCACCATAAGAACGTCACCCCTGAACCAACATTGACAGCTGCCATGTCAGTTCCCTTTAACCAAATTTCCCATGTGCTCTGGTGAGGGGACCCACAAAATGTAAACTGTAACCATGGACTGAACAGACTTGAGAACCTCTGCCCTACAGAAATTACTTGTGTGGGGGTAGACAGCCAGACAGCTCAAGCTGCTAAAACCTCCTTGTTGCAGTCATATGGCTAAGAAGCAATTCAGCTCATATTTTAAAAGTATCCACCCATAGCTAAATTTTTCAGTTTAAAAGGTAGATTTTTTCCTCTAACTTGCTGCCCAATGGAAGGGCTAAAGTGGTCATTTTCATTGTCAAAGTATTATAACCTAAGAAGACAAAATTAGTGGCAATTGAAAAAAAAAAAAAAAATCGAAATCCTCTGCTTAAGACTGAAAACCAAAGTGATATTTGGTTTGAAGTAACTAGCAAGAATCTTATCTTGTGAATCTTGAAATACCACAACATAAAGTAGATACAGTTATGGCAAGCGGTTAGATCCCATCAGACTAAAAATCAATAACACTGGTCTTATACCAACAGAAAAAGAAAAGTAAAATAGAATAATGCGGTTTGTTTTGGAATGTCCTGGTAGCTCTATCAATGGGTAACAGAGCTTTACGGTTAGCTGCAATTTTTGGTTATTCGTTAGAAATAATTTAAAGGAGCAGTCAACCCAATATATAGGCTACAACTATGTAAAGGAGCTTGTCACAGCAATTACAAATATATAAGTAAAAGTCCCTGTAGCCATCAAGAACGTAAAGAGAATTGGCACTAAATTCACTTTTCTTAGGATGAAGTGCAACTTATTTTTAATCATCCATTTGTCTAGGTTTAGCACAGGTTGCCTGCAGTATATTTTAGTGGGATCTTTGTATGGGAAATTAGCAGTTTAAAGGAAACATGCCATAAATGTATTTTAATTGAAAGCTGTTCTGATCATAAATTGGAACTTTTGTTAAGCACTATTGCTTTTTAGGAGGATGGGTTCCCTGCCAGGACTTCAGTGCTCTTTAGGTCCTTAGAAAAAAACAAAAAAACAAAAAAAAAAAAAGACATCCCGCCCCTTTGCATTACAGTGAAAGGCTAGGCTTGGGTTTCCCATAAGCTACTCGTGGCACTGAACTCTGTTCTGCAAGTATTCTTATTCAGAAGCCAAAAAATAAAAACATTGTTTGGGTCATATACTTGCTAGCATTGGAGTAGACCTTCTTGCACAGGTCCTAAGCAGCACTGAATATCCAACAGGTGATAAAGCCTTGTCCCAGTCAAAACAAAATCTGCTTTGGGTAAGACTACCCTCCAAATGCTCTTTTACATAGCCTAATCTGTAATTTACATCTCCTTGCTCATAATTTAGAATATCACGAGTCCTTGGTTTTAAAAAGGATATACATAACACTGACATCAAAATATCTGCATTATACAACATTGACTGAATATAAAAGGCAGCCGCAAAATAAGAGTAGAAAAAAAATGATGTATTCCGCTGCATTATTAAAACAAATTGCACATTTTAGACAGACATTAAAAAAATGTGACGTCTTTTCATAAATTCAGACGAAAAAAAAAATTACAAAAAAAAAAACGAAAGTGACTTTATGGCAACGAACCACAGCTATTAGAAGGGCCTGATGTCAAATTCAGGTGATTAAACTGTTGCAATGAGATTGCTGCATGTAAAACAAAGGTTGAATTCCATGTTGAGGTCAACAATTTGTGATATCCCAAGACACTTGTGTTTGACTCTTCCAAGCAGTTTGCACATAGGAGGTGGGGCTTGAAGGCAAGGCTCAAAGGCTGGGGGTGCCTGGGAATGGCGACATTTATTTAGGGATGCATTGACCCACACTTTAGGAACACAGCAGGTTGAAATCTATCCGAAGACTGTTGGAACCCATACTTAGTGGCCAGGGTCCGTTTCTGGGCGGTTAGTGGCCAAATACTTTGCTCGCATGCTGGAGGTGTACTAGAAAAAGACAGAACACAAAAAATTAGACATACATTTGATTTAACCTCCCCTTTCTCACAACCAAACACAAGCCACTAAAAGGAATAATCATAGTGAAATAACCTTTGCATCTTAGTATTGTCTAGCAATTCTTTTAAATATATTATAAATTTCTGTATCCTACAGAAATCCTCATCCACATTTAACAGGTCAGGCCACTGAAAATTGCGATTTCTGTTTTGGCTAGATGTTGAGGTTTTGAACTAATCTCTGTGGATGAGATATCAGCTTCCGAGTTCCAAGGTCTGCCCACTAGAAATTATGGATTTATTATAGAAACTGGACAGCTTTGAGACTCCATGGCGTAGAATGGAAAATCTGGAACAATGAAGACAAGAAATCATATAGGGAAGAGGCACCTAGCGACTTAAGGCGTCAGTGGGTTGTTCAGCTCCCTGTATCCATCCATACTTTACACAATTCAACAAAACAAATGACTAGGTATCAGATGTACAGAGCCCCAATGTATGAAAAACAACTCAGCTGCTGGGAGTAAAGAGAGGAGGCTCTGTGTTGTGACTTGGACCTTACAAAAAGACGAGCTCTCACTCTCTCACCCCAAAGTGGTGACTGATAAACCAACTGACAAAAACACCACAACTGTCACATGGGGGAAAGCAGAATCAATCACATCCTCCTCCGAACCTGGAGCATTTTTCTTTGTGCCTAGTGGCACAATGGAGGGAAGGGGACCCAAAGGCATTAGCTGCTGGGTGCAGGATCCTCTATTTCTTACACTGGGAAGATACACAAGGGACATATAAGAACACTGATAAAAATGGAGCCACGCAGTGTATGCTCGAAGCACAGGAGGTGGGGAAGGTGAGGAAGTATTTGAAGTTTTTCAACCTGCCAGTACCTACCAAAAAAAATAAAAAGCTTATAGGGAGACTTGTTCGTAAAGGAGGTTTTCTTTCCATACCAGATTCCAGCAGACGTTAAATACTAGGGAGATAAAGGAGCCAAGCAACCACTGGTGTAGCACAACAACAAATTGAATTATAACATAAGATACAATTAAAAGTAAGGTAACAGGCGTTCTGGTGCCGGTATAGTCTCTCGGGGGAGTCCAGAGATTGACAGCTGTCAGCGCAGCCGCTGTGGCCACTATGCTGGATGATCCTGCCAGTGGACACCTCAGAGAAGGAGTTGATGCTTTTTGCTCAATCTCCTGCAATCGCTGTAGAGTAGCCCTGGGGTCCTGGTTGCCTCATTTAGCTTTATAAAGCAGGTTTCGGTATCTGTGATGTCACTCCTCTCTGACTTCCTGTTTCCTTCCTTTATCTGTTCTGTATCAGGGCAGGTAAAGGAAGGAAACCGGAAGTCAGGGAACTTTGAAACTCAGCCCAGAGGAGTGACATCAGATACAGAAACCAGCTTTATAAAGCTAAATGAGGCCATCAGGACCTCAGGCTTACTCTACAGCGATTGCAGGAGATTGGGCGAAAAGCGCCATCAGCTGCTTCTCTGAGACGTCCACCGGCAGGATCATCCAGCAAAGTGACCACGCCAACCAACGGCTCTGTCATTCTCTGGACTCCCCCAAGGGACTATAATGGCACCAGACCGCCTGTTAACTTACTTTCAATTGTGAGTTTATCTTATGTTGTGATTCAATTTGTTACATTAAACTATGCTACACCAGTGGCCTCTTGGCGCCTTTCTCTCCCTCCCCTCTTCTGTTGCAGTATTTGGGTCCCCAGCCCATTTTGATTAGGCAGCCTCGCTTCAGCCCTGGATGTCAGCCAGCATTTTATAGACTTTAAATTACCATTTTGAAACCTCCAGGAATACATTGTGTTAGGATAGTATAGTACACTGGGACAACTGTCCCAGTTGCCACTCATTTGGCCCAAATAAGTGCAGACAAGCGTAGCAATGAGAGCGTTTTCCTTTTGATGTTAAATCCTACACATGCATCTTTTGCCTTTAACTTAAAACACTAAACATCACCTCTACCTAAAGTCCATGGTGACTAAGTACACTAGATATATCAATTGGCAGACTTCATGGCCCAGCTTTACAACCAATTTTAGTGCACATGAAATACGAAAACAGCACAATCCAGCAAATTGCACAATGGAAGCTCACAGTGGGAAGTTAATCCATTGTCCATTTTTCTACAAAGCAGATGGTCCCTTATACTAGGAAAGGAAGGCACCTTACTTCCTACAGATACAGGTCATTATTGTCTATGGGAATGATTAAATGTTTTAAGATTTACTTTTTAAGCCAAAACTTAGCCAAACAATCCTCAAATCAAGTGCTTATGGATATATTCTTTTAACTGACTAATTAATTACTGAAGTCAACTAAGCAATTATTTCTTACCAGATTTACATAATCAACAGATTTTATTACATTTAGCCCACTAAAATAGTCTATCAACAGACAATTAAGACTTTTTAAACGTTCTGTAAATGATCCGATTAGAAAAACGAATTTTTCACATGTTAAAAATAAATTTATGGAACAGCTGAATAATGTTAAAAAAAAAAAAACAACAACATTTGCAGTTATAAGACAAATCAGGGGAAAATCTTAAAATCTTTAGGACTGTTCCCT
The DNA here is from genome assembly GCF_037356315.1 of Lithobates pipiens. Lineage (NCBI taxonomy): Eukaryota > Metazoa > Chordata > Amphibia > Anura > Ranidae > Lithobates > Lithobates pipiens. The sequence goes on from NW_027507784.1 coordinate 289,609,958, forward strand.
GGGGATCAAAAATAGTGAACATCAACAGCTCTCAACAACTCTGTATTACATGATTTCCTCTGCCAAACAGTACCTGGACACTTCATAACGAGCCAGCCTTATAGCCAGAATGTCGGTGGTACCTGATAATGTCAAGCCCTGGCCCTCTGCTTTGAAAGCGCCAAGGAGAAAGGTTCACTGAAGGACGACAAGCTCATGGTTTGTTCTAAGAGACTTTAAAGTGAATCTGTGCTTTGTCCAAGCAGACCTCCACAGATGTATACACAGTACTTAGCTTCCTTCTGCTCTGCCTCTGCTCCATTCTGTAGTCCGGAGTGTAAGGAAAGTCCTGTGTAAACTAGGAGTCACTGAAATGAAAACTCAGAGTGCTATGGAGTCCCCTGTAACAGTGCCAACTAACTCAGCATTGTCACATGGGTAAGTTACAGGATTCTCCAAGCCCAAAGTATGGGGCATTTTTCTATGGTTTCTGAAGCTGAACAGAGTGGTGGGAGAGCGATGAAAAGGTATGTGCTGTTGGGAATGAGGGGATTACAGCAAACCTGTTGCCTTTCCCTGAAATGTGCAAGCAATAGGTTTACTTTAAAGTGATACTGTTACTTTGCCAATTCAAAGTAGAGTGGTGATGGACTTGCCACAAGGCAATTCACTTTTGGATGCAGATTTACACTATGATCAGGGCTTTACTGAATGAAACTTTGGCCTGAAAAACCATGGGAGGCTCTATTGTACATGCCTATCCTAACTTTGACCAGGAATCAAAAGGAAACCGGTGGGCATTATGTTTCTGGCAGCTCCTCAGACATTGGCCAAAGCTTGGCAGAAGCAAAGTAAAGCAGCGATTTTTCCTGACAGCCCACTCTTCAGCAAGATATACTCATGAATCCAGGTTTCCTCACCACCTCAATGTCGAGGAGTCCATGCTGGAATAGATCCAGTGGCAGACGTTAACTTGAGGGGCGGTGTTGCAGCCAACCCTTCCTAATGTGACAAGTGTTTGGTAATTGATCGTCAAGACCCTAGCTCATGGGGAAGAACATGCTGTTGTCCCATACCTAGAAGCCCAGATCCACAGGAGCAATAAAATGAAGGCTCCAACTGTATGAGGAGACAACATAGGAGCATAGATTGGTAAATCACCCAAACAAGAAAACTTATAAGTGAACTCAAGCATACCGATTTACCCAATGAATTCTTTTATCGCTGGGCAAACCCTGTGGTAGGGTCTCCACTGTACTCTGCCATGGAGAGTCACATATCCTTCTAGATTCCAATGTCACAGAAAATAAATACAATATCCAACTGGGAGAATGAAACCCTCTTATAACAACTTCAAGGCTTTTCATAGATATAAGATGAAGGTTAGAGAATCCAAAGTCTGAAAGATATTTCTTATAGATCAGAGTAGGCTATCAACATGATGTCTTAGCCCTTGTACAAACGGTCGGACATTCCGATGGACAATGTCCAATAGGACCGTGTTGTCGGATAATCCGACAGTGTGTGGGCTCCATCGGACTGTTTCCGTTGGAGTATCCGACGGACCAAGTTTTCCAGCTGGGCTATAAAATTTTCCGACAACATGATCCAATCGGACTTTGTCCAATCATGTGTAGAGAATTCCGATCGGACAAAATGCCACGCATGCTCAGATCAAATTCCTAGACCAGGCTACTAGCCTGAACATAGTCCCATCCTAATGAAATAACGTCATCATGTTAAGTACGATAGGATTTTCTGACAACTTTGTCCAACTGTGTGTATGCAACAGTTTCGGACAAAATCCGTTGGATTTGGTTGTCGGAATGTCCGACTGTGTGTACAAGTGCTTAGTGTTTATGAAAAGATAATTTTTATAAAAGATTTAAGGTTGTTTGTGAATTTCTAATCACCATCTCATGTACACAGTTGGCCCAACAGATGGAGCTAGGAACACTGGTGCCAATGGAATCCCCCAGCCACATGAAAACAGTAAGTGATTCAACCCAAATACAGACTTTAAAAAACCAAGGCAAATTAATCTTGCTTCTACTCAGAGAGTGTTCCTACTTAAAAAAATATCCTTTTTAATGTTTGTCAGTCTTCTCAAACCAACGCTGGGTGTTTCCAGTAAGCATCTTTCCTAGACAGATCTATTTTTCACGTTCTTCCTTGATTACAGCTAAACTTTTACTTCTTAACCTTCACTGTCAAAAAGATGACATAGGAAAGACAAAACAAAGGAAATATTTTAACTGCTCCCCAAGCTCCAGAATTCTATGCTTCTGAATAACCTAAAATAATATAAAAAGAAAAAAATATGGAAATATGAAAACAATGAAGGGGGAAATGACAGGATATCCACGCAATGGCCATTGTTCTCTGCAGAAATGGAGGTCAATGGATTAACACCTGTGAAGTGGAAGGAAACAAAAGAACAGCACAAATAGATTTAGAAAACCTCCAAGCCCCCCTAAATGACATCAACAGAACAACAGCAAAGGGTAGAGATTGGCAGGCTGGGCATGCGTTAGGCAGGCACGTTGCAGCAAAGCTCTACTGTTTAGCCAGTGTGAGTGAAAGCAGCTCAAGTAGTGTGAAGCACAGTAAGCAGCCAGGCACAGCACAAGCACAGACACTGTGAATCCAGTGCAAGGGGTTGGGCAAGGATGAGGCAGTTACGTGTTGTGGAGCAGAGTGCGATTTATGTGCGAGTGTCAGGGTAGCTAAAACGTGACCATGGAAATAGTTTTCTCTTACTTCTAAACTAGAGGTGGTACCCTAATGTACACATCAGGAGCTGATCAACACAATGCAGAGAGCAGGGAAACTCTACCTTACCTAGGAAACAACCAATCATTTTAAGGAGAGTTAAGCCAATTCTGGTCAGACTGGGCCTCCTGACACTTCTCTCTGCCCAAGGGCAATCTACCGCCATATCATGGGGCACAGTAGAAGTGTTCTTAAGAGAACTGTATACATAAAAAGGTCATCTCAGCCATCTTATACTGGAGACAGACTGAATATTGATAGTAGGCCTATAATGTCCTTACTTGTCCCACAATCATCTCACAAAGCACAATTTTAGACATCGGCTCCTCTATTACTGGTTTCAGCCCTTGTCCTAAAACCTATTACACCTAAACAAGGCTTGCCCAAAATTAGCCGACACTATTACGGTTGATGCTTAATTGCACAGAAGTCCATACAACTTGGACATTATCTTAACATTTAAGCAATCAGAATGACTAATGGCAAGAAAATGTAAAAATAAATAAAAAATAAATAAAACGGCAAAACTTACCAATAATCTAACCATTAATAGACATGCTTTTACATTCAGTCACTCAATGTTTCTCAAGGGTGATAAAAACATTGTGAGAGTCACTCAAGTTTACTCAGGTTGTAGGTGGCATATGGCAACCCCGAGACATATGACTAACTTCAGACTTAAGCTAGCCATAGACTGTTTGAATCTCGGCTGGTTCAGCAAGAACCGGCAGAGACCGAACCATGTATGGGCAGGCTGATTATACCAAAGTTGATTAATCAATTTGGGTACAGCCAGCCTGCCCAATTTTACATGGGATTTTTGCAAGCAGCGGTTATCGACACTAGCATAAATCGCGGTCTTCTCCCAGCGGGGATGGCTTCCCCCCACTAGGAGAACACAATGGCTCGGCAGGAGGGATTCCCCTGTCAACACTGCCTACATTAATGTGGGAATCAAGCAAATTTCGCTGTGTCTATGGTCAGCCTTAATAAGTGTGGCTATTCTTGTGACTGCTATCTATTCAGATATACATGCAGGCTGGAAAATAAGTTTAGTGTTGACTGTTTATAGAAGCATTGTACACTTCTATCCTGCACCCTCCCTGACCAGATAGGTTGGATAAAGTGGTTAAAGCGGAGCTCTATCGAAAAGGGAAAGCTCCACTTGTTTGTACCCTCCCCCCACTGTCACATTTGGTAATATTTTTGGGGGGAGTGGGTACCTGGTTTTGACAGGCATCCAGTCCCATTTCTGGGTAAGATCACCATCAGTGATCTACAACACTTCCGGATCATCCCCCCCCCCTCAGCTGTCTTCTGGGACACACAGGCCCTAGAAGACGCTGTGACAATTCAAAAAGCGCAGCACGACTCACACATGCACAGTAGGAAAATGGTTGTGTTTCCCTTACTTACAATGCTGGCACCTGCACCTAAAGCCTACTGACAAATTGGCTCAGGGTGCCGACATCAGGGGATCCTTGGACAAGTAAGTGTCCTTATATTAAAAGTCAGCAGCTACAGAATTTGTAGCTGCTGACTTAAAAAAATAAATAAATAAAAATAATTCCACAGACTGGAGCTCCGCTTTACGGTTTCTCTGTTGCTAAAAACTGAAATTGTAAATAAAAACCATCCCTCTAAAGAAGATAGTTACTCCCCCCTCTGCCTGTACCGATGAACACCACTCCATTGAAAAGAAACAGTGCCTTGATGGCTCTTTAAAAATGGACATTAATGGGAGTGTCAGTCTTTCTGTCCACTACTGCACTCAGAGATTCTTTCTTCTGACTGCTACACCACTTGTGTTCTGTTATGACATAGGTGTTGGTGCAAAGAACTACAGTGCTCAGCAGAAGACCCAGGAGATTGACACTCTTGGCTCTTATTAATGTACATTTACATTGTGAGCTTAAATTTAGATCCTTCAGATTTGGCCAAATAATACCGTAGGCCTCAATACAAGAAAAAGAACTGCTGCTCCGGGTGTATAAAGATAAGTCTGATTGGAGTATCTTGCAGAGTGCTAGCCCCGGCCCGCCTCTATGGAAAACTTGGAAAGAAGAAAGAAATGGCTGCACACCCAGAACTTCCGAATGCCTTTTATTTTGTTTCACAAAGATAACACCAAAAACACCAAACTGTGGTCATGTAGACGCGTTTCACATGATAATGATTAAGCACAAGATGTATGTGTGAAAAGAGTCTACATGACCACAGTTTGGTTTCTCTGGTGTTATCTTTGTAAAACAAAATAAAAGGCAATTGGAAGTTCTGGATGTGTAGCCATTTCTTTCTTCTTTCCAAATAACAAAGGCATGCACCATACCAAATCAGATATCTACCAGAAACAAGTGGGCCCATTCTAGAACAAATTAAAGGGATTGTAAAGTATTTTTTTTTTTTAAATAACAAACATGTTATTACTTACCTCCACTGTGCAGCTCGTTTTGCACAGAGTGGCCCCGAACCTGCTCTTCTGGGGTCCCTCGGCGGTTGTCTCTGCTTCCTCCTGCAGGTACTTCTCGCGTTCATGCAAGCTCTCTCGCATGGTTAGAAGCACCTGCGGGTGCGCTCCCGTGATACAGCCGGCGGCTATAGCCGCTCGCTGTATCACACGGCCTGCCCCCTGGCGCGCCACGTCATTGGATGTGATTGACAATGGCTGCACTGCTTTCAATCCATCCACTCCAGCCAATCAGCGGCCAGGCTGGGGGCGAGCACGGGACTTTCGAGGGGTCAGGCAAGTAAAACAGGTGGACTGGGTGTGCCGGCAGTGTGAGATGTTTTTTCACCTTAATGCATAGAATGCATTAAGGTGAAAAAACATTTACCTTTACAACCCCTTTAAGTGTCAGCATCTGCCACAAATCTATCTGCTGCTGGCAGTAGTGGAGGGAAAAAAGTGAACGATCGGGAGACACGGTTGGAGGAAAATGTTTTGAAAAATTGGAATATCTCTGTGTGATAATAGGCTTTTTATCACAAAGATGAAGTTTGAAAAACAGCCTGATAATTGTAAGTGATGTTCAAAAATTGGCATCTTGTTTTTTAGTGAGCAGTCTGTGGACAGCCATATTGTATGGGAACTAGAGAATTCTCACTGTAACATGTATAAAGCAGTCACATGCACTAGTACTACTACTGTATTAGTACATGTTTTCTTTTCATTTTTGCAGATTTCTTTTATGCAATATTTTGCTATAGTTTATACACTATTGAGTGCACTGAATGCACTTTATTAATCTTTGCACCTGTTATATATTGCAAGTACCGTATATTTTTAGTGCTGCACTCTTTATTTACATACAGTCATATATGACCGCCAATTGTTGGTGTAATAAAACCTCTACAGATTCTGAACTCTTTAGATATAATCCCTTTTAACGATGGACATTTTGTACAATATGCAGTAGTTGAACTGTCAACTGACTGTGGCACAACCATAAAGCATAGTGACAGTCATTTAATAAGCTTTCAATGCTCTTGGGCTTGTAGCCTATTATTTTGAGAAGGGTCTCAATGAAAACTCAGTTAAGTGAATCAATGGAATAACGTCTCCAGAGTATTGTTAAAAAGGTCATAGGATGGCCATAATTTACATAAGCAGCATTTTAATCTTCAATATATTTTTGGGGCACTTTTATTTTGAAATCAATGCACCAACTGATTGCCAAGCAAATCCCCAAGTTAACATTAACCAGAAAAGTTATTTGATCCTTCTGGTTTACTATAATAGTTTCCGTGGAACAAAGGATAATCATACAGAACAAGACCTGCAAAATAGTTTTCCCATGCAACATTAATAGCAATGTGATACAAAGTTAGGTTCACACATGAAGTTTCCTGGGGCAAAGAATGTGCTACAGAACTATAAATTTTGTCCATTTCTGATAAAAGGGTATTGAAGTGAAAATAGCTTGAACTTAAAGTGGTTGTAAAGATAGTTACACCACTTGTACCTACAAGTAAGCCTAGAATAAGGCTTACCTATAGGTACTGAAAACCTCTCCTAAACCTGCACGGTTTAGGAGATATTTACCATATACGCTTGCGCCGACCTCGGCGCATGTGCACTGAGGAAACGGCTCACTCAAGCCCTTTCTTCAGGAGCCATGGCGTGACTGGCGGCTCCTGCGTGCATGGGTGACGTCATCGCGGCTCCAGCCATTCACAGCGTTGGAGCCTGTGAACCCAGAAATAACTTGAGACATGTTGCTGGTCACAGAGGTGTGTGGGGACCGCTGCAACAGCGTCGATCTAAGGTAAGTATTTCATAATGAGCTAGTATGCCATGCATACTAGCTTATTGCCTGTGTCTTACAGGGTTTGTTTTTAGGGTTTTTTTTTCTTCGGGTTTACAACCACTTTAAAGTGGTTGGAAACCTTCAATTTAAAAAAAAAATAAACATAACCAAATTTGTTGTACTTACCTGTCCTGTGCAATGGTTTTGCACAGAGCAGCCCCAATCCTCTTCTTCTGGGGTTCCCTGCCCGTGCTCCAAGCCCCTCCTCTTCATCGGGCTTGCTCCTAAGTCCCACTGCTGCACCCCTCGCTCCCATGTCACAGGATTTGACAGCAGTGGGAGCCAATGGCTCTGGCTGCTATCAATCTGTCCAATGATGAGGGACACAGCGGCTGGAGCAGCTGCGCTTGTTAACATCGCTGGATCAGATCAGGCTCAGGTAAGAAAAAGGGGGAGTCTGGGGAGTGGATTTGCAGCACAGAAGGTTTTACCTTGCATAGCCAAAACAGGAAGTGAGAAAAAATATCTGCAAATTAAAGGGAATACCTTGAGGCCCACAACTAGTGTCCCCATTGGAAGATTTTTCCTTTATTACTGTTCTGGGGACAACCCTAAATTTGGGATATTCTTTTAGTTTCACATTCACGGATAATAGTAAACAGGATTAATTGAGACAGTAAATCTCTCTAATGGGGACACATACAGGCGCACTAATAGGTGTTCTAATCTCTCTCCACTCCATCCAAAACGAAAGAAAAAGTTTTACCTTTAGTAATACTTTAAAGCGGAAGGGAAGTTGCAATGTAGCAAACAGCGAACAGGCAGGCTTTTATTGTAGAAAGACACGATCTTTTCTGCAATAGAATGCTCCTACCTGCCAGCTCGCCATCTTCTCCGGCGCTGTAAACTAAGCTGCTCATGCGCAGCTCAGCTTACAGCATTGGGCCGGTCTCTGTGAGCCGCAATGACAGCCTGTGACTTCATTCGGCACTTGCTAATGAAGACAGCTGAAGACCGACACCTAGAAGATGCTGTCACGGGATAGTTGGAAAGGGGAGTAGTGATCCCTTTAGTTCTGCGTTAAAGCCTAATTGAACCCTCATTATTGCTGTATACACTATAATACATATGGGACTTTTAACCCTTGTTGCAGCACTTAGCAGCTGGGGGAAAAAAAAGCCCAGTATTACGGTATATGCAGTCTGCCGGTTTTATCGTAATAAATAACAAGTGTTCAGTATAATTGGCAAATAATGTCACCGCAAGGTCACTTTTGCAAGGAAGCCAACCTGAAAAAGAATGGTTTCTTTACATGGCCAGCTTGTACATCCTAAACTGTTATACAAGCCATTGAGATGAACCACAGTAACCAGTGGGGGAGGCCAGCATTAGAATCATCCCATGGTCAGAAGATTGCAGTGGCAGTGGACCAGAAGAGTGGCAGATTTTTCCTATATGGGATGACGGAAAGGTAAGTAAATAAAGTATTAAGTGAAGTTAAATTAAGTAAGTAAATTATAGGTGGGCATTTTTTATTTTTACAGGCGGTGACAGACACTGCAAAGTATAACGGTATCTTGTAGCTCCCCTACTTCCTGTACAGGATGCTGGCAATGTGTCCTGGATGGCAGGTACGTTTCCACATTTTTTGGGTTATGATCCCTTTAAGGGGTTAAGCCACTTGCAAAGGAGTCCTGAAAAGCAGCAGGAAGGAATTGGCACCTGTCTGCAGTGGCGGTCCATCCATTAGGGGTACTCCCAATCCATGCACCCAGCCACTAATCTACATGCAACAGCCAGACGCATGGATTTTAACTGAATTTTCTTATTCCTGGAAGCATATGATTAGAGCCCAAGGCTCTAATTGGCTTCAAAAAAGGTTGGGCTGGGGGCGCAGAGAACTTGGCCCCATGTCAAAACACAACCGCTCAGCAGGGGAGATGACTGTACCAACACCAGATTGCTAGTACAGCGTCTTCGACCTGAGTTGTCAGCTTTTTTTTTTCCCGTTCAAGGCAATGGGTTGAAGGAAAAAAAACCTGATAGTGTGTACTAGGCTTAAGACTGGCAGGGAGAGCTGGGGCGACTTCATATGTAAACTTGTATTCTTTTCAATTTATGTACATTTTGTGATGGTTTTAAGCCGTTTTCACACCTGTTTTTCAGGCAGCACCGTTTCAATGTGGTGCATTTTATTCTTATAAGAGAAGTATTTTTCTGGAAACCAAACCAATGCAGTAAGCTGGAATATTTTTTTTCCAAGGTGCACCTACGCTGCTCCAGAAGCAGAGATGTGAAAGCAGCCTCAGGGTATATTGTAAGGGCATTGTTAAGTCCAGACCCCCTCGCACCAATAAGCGGCATTGTAGAAGTATGTTACCATAGCACGTTTTAGAAGCTTAAATGAAGTGATACACTAGGACATTAAAAATGAGGTGAGAACAAAGATGCAAATGGAAAACAGGAAAGAGGAATGAATTTTAAGACCAGATGACAAAATCAGATCACCTTTTCTATTAACTGGCTAAGCCAGTGATACCCAACTCTCTTGTAACCCAATCTCCTGCCATCCAAGTGCACACAGGTGCATTGACCCATACATCTGTGAAAAGGTGTTTTTTTACTCCGATATCTTACTTTGTTCCCTGTACATAAGTTCAAGGTCGGATATGCATAAGGATTCATACAGCCACTGTGCCTGTCAGGCAATAATTGATTCTTAACAAGCTTTCGGCTATGGTTGTAGACTACTCCATGTGCATGAACAAACACCTCTTTACAGATGTACGGGTCTATACACCTGTGTTAGTGAACCCTAAGCAAACAATACAAAATATACCTTAAAGCTGAACTTCATCCAAAAGGGCAAGTTCCGCTTTAAGGCCTCCTCCCCTAGTCCTCTTTAACATGTGGCACATTTTTGTCACAGTCAGGTACCCAAAGTTGAGATGCTGGCACCGCGGACCAAGGACCGGTGGAAAAAAATGGTTTGGGTGAGCACAGAGCTGGATCCTGGGTGTCCGTTTATTCAAAAGTCAACAGCTACAGTTTTTGTAGCTGCTGACTTTTACATTTTTCAGAAATCGGACTGGAGCTCCTCTATAAGCCTTCTTTAAAGCGGTAGTTTTTACTAATTAAACAGTGCAATTTAGTTTGTCACTAAACCCCAGTACAGCGATACAGAATGTATAGTAACATAGCATTGCAGTCATGGAATAATACTTTATAAAACCAACTGCAAAACAATTATATTGAATTCACATCCTGTTATTTTACAGGATGAACTGTTAATGAAGCTCCAGGGAGTTCAATCAAATGAACAATATTTTTAGTACTGGCCATTCTCTAAGGGAGAAGAAAAGCTCCATTTGTAAGTGCACTGTAGTTGTGAAGTGAAAGCCCTACGCAGCTTAGAAACATAGAAGAGTAACTGCAGAAAAAAAGACCAAGTGGTCCATCAAGTCTGCTCCATTTTTTTCCCCATTAATAAACTTTGTTAAACTGATACTAAAGTCTTATTTTTTTAGTTTAAAAATAACAAACATGTTATACTTCAATGCTCTGTGTAATGGCTTTGCACAGAGCAGCCCCTATTCACTTGGTCTTAGGTCCCTCTTCGGCGTTCCTTGCCCCTCCCTCTTGTTCAGCCCCCCACAGCAAGCAGCTTGCTATGGGGGCACCCGAGCTGAGGCTCCCTGTGTCCATTCAGATGCGGAACCATGGCCCCGCCCTCTCTCTCCTCATTGGTTCATGGACTTTGATTAACAGCAGTGGGAGCCAATGGCGCTGCACTGCTGTCTCAGCCAATGAGGAGAGGAGTCCCAGACAGCCAAGTCTCTCATGCAACATTGCTGGATCTGTACAGAGGTTTTTTTTTAACTTCATGTATAGTATTGCATGAATGTATGCATAGTATGCATGAAGGTAAAAAACCTTGAGCCTTCAAAACAGCTTTAAGATAAAAGATCATACGTACTAATAGGAAGTACTTAACAGGCGTTGGGTTGACCTACAGAAAAGTGAGTGAATAATATCTGAACTAATTGATACATTAAAGTGATTCTAAGTGCAATTTTTTTTTCTTAAATAACTATTAAAAACTTACCTGCTCTGTGTAATTGTTTTGCACAAAGCAGCCCTGATCCTCTTCTGTGATCCCCCACCGGTGCTCTGGACTCTTCCTCAATGCCGAGAGCCCCCAGAGCAAGCAGCCTGCTCTGGGGGCACTCATGTGTGCTTGCTCCCAAGCCGGCTTTGTGTGTCCACTGTCATACAGAGTGTGGCTTGGCCCTGCTCTCTCATTACTGGCTGTGATTGACAGCAGCAGGCGCTATTATACCTATAGAACCACTTTCAGTCGTACTTTAGGATTCAGACATTGAGAACTGACTGTGTTCCAGATTGAGTGGTTATCTTAGGTTTTGGGAGATCTTTAATGATCCCAAGGTATGCAGCATTTCTTTTAGGAGTAGATAAAAGCATGCTTAAGCACCTTCTATAGAATCATATAAACTATAGGTAATGTTATACAATGAGCATAAAGAAAACTCCAACAGGTGGCAGAGGATGAAGTTGCCCTTTGGTGTTGAGTAATTTTTCCACCTTCAGTACTATTGCGTAGCAGTTTAACATTTAGAACTTCTTCAGTTCTCTTGGTGGTGGTCTGGCTTAGTGGCAGCAAATGTCCAGCAGACTTCAATGAGGAAATGCTCACACGTAGGGATCAGACTGAGAACACAAACAGGGAAGGCACATAACATGGCAGATTAGACCACCAGATCCTGAAACATGAGCTACGAAGGTGACCCTGGCTGGTCATACACCCCATCATGCCATATTGTCTTCTGGTGCTCTGCATCAACTTCCTACACATTGTCGCAAGGCCGTAAATAAGTAATGTTTAGTCATGCATGCATAGATCATACAAAAATCCACTGCACCCAATGGAAACTGTCTTAATTTTTTCTGGTGGTTGTTCCTTTAGAATTTACAACCAAATGTTTCCATGGCCATATGATTCTGTCCATTCACATTTTTCCAGTGCCAGACCCCAACAGACAGATAATATAGCCAGTGGCAAAGCTTAAAGTGGAAGTGAACTCCCCTATCGTTTTCAGCCAAGGAAGCTGCCATCTTTGCCTCTGTTTAATATTCAACTGCTATGGTGCTGCACATGTGATTATGACACCAGCCATTGGATGGTTTGATAGTTTGGCTGAGAGCACAGCCAATGTGCAGTTAGCATTCTTGGCATGCCTTTTTTTTTTTAACTGTTTAAATCCATGGGTTTACTTCCACTTTAAACATTCCCCATTGAACATGAAGGATGTTACAACAACCTGTTTGGCACAAAGAACAATGGAAAAAGATATGCCATTTATACTTTTTACAAAGCTTATTTTCCCTGTGCCTACACAAATCAAATCTGCCTTCCTCTTGAGTATGGTTTTATTAATTAGATTACAAATTATCAACAAATATAAAACTTGGACAAATACTGAAATTCCAATTGCAGAAAAATTTCCCAATGTCTAACAATGAGTTAGCCAGAAGTTGCTCTATCTGGTTGGTGACTAGCTCTTGTTTAGACCTTTGTGAGGTGTTGTGGGAGTTGGTGGAAAGATGTGTATTACTGAGGGGCACTGGCTGGGCATAAGGAGGAGGGACACAGTGCAGGGACAGCGGGCAGGAGAAGAGGGATCAGTGAGGGTAAGGAGGACCTTTTTTGTTTCAGTACCTGTTCCAATAGCGGGCGCTGTTACCAGTACGTCCTTGCACTGTCCGAGGGTTTAAGCTGCCAGCTCATATGGCTGCTATTGTCCAAGGCAGCCAAATACAACTGTTGTTGTTGCAGGAAAGAAAGAGAAAAAGAGAGTGGAGCCTCAACGTGCATGAAACATGATACATTGCAGCCGACACATCATGGTGGAGCTTCCAGCCATGTGTGTTCAGGAGGGAGGGCTCTATCACTCTACAGGAATAGCCCTGGATCAACATGGGAGCACACAGGGGAAGGGAAGACTGGGAAAAAGATATCAAACAGTTGAGCATGTCTGGACTAGATCATGATCATTTCCCTGCAGTGCCGAGAGCTTGAGCAGCTCAGCCCTTACCTGAGGAGCCAGCTGGGAGCACCTGAGGAGCCAACGGGAAACCCCTGAGTAGTCACTACAGATAATCTGTTCCCTTCTTTGCCTGGACAGTGTGCATTTGTATTTTGCTTAATGCACAGCTTCTGTAAATATTACAGCAAGAGTTCAGCCAAAGAGAAGAGCAACTACAGAAGCATAGGGGTGTACCCCAAGGTATATGTCAGGTCCCTCTAAGTACCAGCCAATTAAAAAAAAAAAAAATGACTTCACCCAAACATTTTCATTTTGTGTGGAACCTAGTTGTATTTCCTCTCATTTTTTATGCTTTCATAGCAAGCTTAACTCAGCCCTTAAGTCTAGCTACTGTTGTCACTGGTAAATTATGTAAATTATCTATATACTCCTACATTGGAGTTAATAGTGAGTGCAAAATACAGAAATGCTTAAGAATGTGGCCTCCAGCGTCTCCAAAGGAAATTATATATATATATATATATATATATATATATATATATATATATTAGTAGGAAAAGCATTAAGGGCTAACCTTGCCCTAGTTAACCTTGCCCTCTGGTTAGTTCTCAGAATGTAATTGCATTACACTGTCCATTAGTCTGTATAGAGCCCTGTAGTGACAGTAAATTATAATCAGTTGCTTAGGCCCAGGTCACACTTGTCTATTTTCTTGCAGTAGCATCTACGGAAACACATTTATAGTAGCAAACTCATTCATTGCAATGCATATAATACATACATCTATGAGCTATAAGTAACCACAATTTATTAAGCCCATATAATGCATACATCATGCACTTTTGTGCGTGTTAACACAGCTGCATCAAGGAAAATTGCTATAGTGATGCTTTCTCAGCAAAAAGCCATGTTATCACATATACATTAGTGTGAAAGGGCCATACAAAATGCAAGTAAATCAAGTCTGATAGAAGCATGGAGGTTCTAATCTATCCAGGTCATGGTATTGCTAGTAGTAGCCAATCACACTCAGCTGGACTTTGTTCTGTTATGTCCAAGACATTTAGCAACTTATATAAGCGACTTCTTCAGCTCTAATGAGGGTCAGAAAACAACCCCGGAATCTCCGTCACCTTAATCCAATCACCATGGAATGTGTCAAAGCAGATGTCGGTTGACCAAGAACAGGATGGGAGGTGTGAAAGTTTAAATTCCATTTATATAATCCAATCTCATGGTGCCATAAAGTCTGCAACAGGTCTCAAATCTTCAGGGGAGACAAAACAACCGCCCAACAAAATGACCCAACATAGGAGGTTGAACTCTGAGGACAGTGAGGTGCACATTTTTGACAGAGAGGACAACTGGTTTGCAAGAGGCAAAAATACAGAACAAGCCTTACTTAACACCATATGTCACCTAGATATAATGCCATTTTAAACATATTTAAAGGGGTTGTAAAGGTAAATGTTTTTTCACGTTAATGCATTCTATGCAGTAAGGTGAAAAAACATCTCACAGTGCCAGCGCCCCCAGCCCCCCCGTTTTACTTACCTCACCCCTCGAAAATCCCCCGCTCACCCACGCCGTCCTCTTCACCGCTCAGCCTGGCGGGGCCGTGTGATACAGCGAGCGGCTATAGCTGCCGGCTGTATCACGGGAGCGCGCCCGCAGGTGCTTCTCACCATGCGAGGGAGTTCGCATGAACGTGAGAAGTACCTGCGGGAAGAAGCAGAGAAAGTCACTGAGGGTCCCCAGAAGAGCAGGTTCGGGGCCACTATGCAAAACGAGCTGCACAGTGGAGGTAAGCATAACATGTTTGTTATTTAAGAAAAAAAAAAAACATTCTGACAATTCACGCTTAAAGAATGTTAATGCGAAGTACTAACATGTTTCACAATTCAGGGTACCATGGGATTGAAATTATGTTACAGAACAAGGTAGTTTTGAAAAACATTCACACTTTCCATTATATTCTGGGTCAATCTGCTTTGACACATTCCATTGTGTTTGAACTAGGATAACTAAATAACCTTTGTGACTCTAAATGCAGGGGTATGTTCCTGACATTCATCAGAACTGAAGAGGCTGCTTGAATTGGCTGTAAAATGAAAATCCGGCTGTTCAATCATGTCTGGATGTGGTAAACAAGAAGGCAAGGTTCATGCTAAGGCCAAGACCTGACCATACAGGGCTGGTCTACAGTTCCCAGTTGGTCATGTTCACCGCTTGCTGAGGAACAGTAACTATGCGGGGTCGGGGCCAGAGCTGCTGGGTAGCGTCACCATCACCCAGGAAAGATTCCTGCTCAACATTCAGGCTGTGCTGTTGCCCAAGAAAACCGAGAGCCACAAGCCCACCAAGGCCAAGTAAACCGGCTCAATTCATTTTTGCC